>NC_138661.1:31501027-32176027 GCF_964273445.1 Streptopelia decaocto
TGCTGTCTGGTAAGGTTAAAGCCAATAAGCTTGAAGTTTGTCCTGTCAACAGACATCTTTTCAGATTGATTCAAAATTGTTCAAGAAACCACACAACACAGAAAACCATGTAAAATTTTCTATTCTACATCTTCACCAGTGAATAACTGTTCTCTGGAGTACCTGAAATAATGGCCAACAATGGAAATACCACTAGCTCCATCTATTGCATTCCAGAAAACAAAGTCTATATTGTTTTAGGAGTGGTATATGTGAAGCTGATCTCTTCAGCATTATCTTGACACCTTTGAAGGCAACATTAATTCCAAAGGGACTGCACAATGTTATGCTGACAATCCTTTCAGAAAAGGTGAGACATGACAGAAAGGAGAAACATGGGGATCCAATGTCAACACAGTTACGGCAACAAAGTCTTATGCATTAACTTGGAGTCAGGAGAAGAAGTTCTCTGGCAGTCATCATCCAAGCTAGACTACTTACACTCTTACAAGCAGTAATATAAAAATCTAGGGAGAAGTAAAAACACCAGTTCCCATAAAAGGGAGAAGTTTCAGTGAACTCTGTAACCTTGGATCAGAAACCAGAAAGCTGTCTGCATTCTGCCTGAGCTAAACAAATGTTCAAAACAAAGACCAAAACAACCATTCTCAAAATTTTGGCCTATTTCCAAATGCCATTGCAGTGACTTTAGTAATGGGTCTAGAGAGCATATGTCTCTGAGGAAGATAAGTTTTCAAGCTTTATTGGTTCTGTTTTATACAGTGTCTTCAGCAGTTCATAGAATCGCAATTAATGTGAACAGATAGGCACAGAAACATTTAATTTGGAAAATAAATCCCAACTAAATAAACAAACAAAAATCAAACAAACAAAAACTCAAAACAAACCAACCAAACAAACAAACAAACAAAAACCACCACAGCGGTGTAGGATTCTAGCTCCAGGCAGAATCTAGTACCTTTACTCAATCCTGTTGAGTAGCACCAGGCAATTTTTAAAACTACCGAATCATCTTCATTTTTATACTCCTTCTTTTTCCTTACTATTTGTGCTATTTAGAATCACATTCCCATCTGAAATGCAGACTGCATAGTTAATTAATCATCACTGTGATGCTGTCTTTACCTTTTTATTGTTCTAACACAGATTATGAGAAAATTATTCATATGACCTTTTCATTATGTCTGTTAAAATTCTTTGCTAATTACAAATTCATTGTCAAGACTTCTATGACAATATTGTTCAACATGAAAAGGTAAAGATATTTATGGTTCTGCTGTTGATTTTGAATACTAATGGTTGTTAGAAGTAGAGCCATGGGGATTTGATTGCTACCCTGGCTTTTAAGCCGTAGTTGGTGACAACATCTACTAGAGAACTATGCTAATACTGGGGCAGCAGTTAGGAGGTTTCGTTTGGATTGTTGTTTGCTGGAAAGGTAAATGCAGAAGGCAAGCAGAATTTTTTCCATAATGGATTAAATTTGCCTCAGCTAAGCATGGCTTGGCATTCAGGTGGTTCTTAAAACTCTTAGTCATGTTTATTTTCTGATATCAAGAAAGGTTATTTTCTGTGTATGAAAGACAAAAAGGGTCGAAGGGCGGAACAGTGACACAACAATAGCAACTCTCAGTTGGTCTCAGAAACCGTAGCTGTCTCTGTAAACAATGCCTCTCACACACAGAGAAGACTTGCATATATGTTATTTTGCAGCCCGTTTCACCAGACACTTGTTACGTACCCAGTCAGTTGTACCGAGGCTTTTTATACAAACGTGGCCTCACAGGATAGAAAAGGGCGATTAAGTCCTTGCATGCTAACAGCTTTCCATAGGGGAAGCTGTTGTTGACTTCTTTGGTTATTTTACAGAAGTTCTGGCTGTTCCCAGTGAAACCCAGCAGCCCCTCTTGCTCTCACCAGTCTGATTCACAACATTTTACAACATAAGAAAGTTCATCTTTTTGGAAGTTTTCTAGTTTGTATTGAGACCTGCACAGTTGGATAAAACAACAATTGCCTTTATAGGAGACAGCTTAAAAAAATGATGAAACACACGTGAGAAAATTATATCAAATATACAGTTATTTGTTGGTATGTTCCCAAGACATGTGAAGAAGAAGTTTTTCAAACACAAACACAGTAGTTCTTAAAACTTCTAAGGAAAAATAGCTTTATTTCTTTAATTTCTCTGTGGATACTGCTAAACTGTATGTAATGTCTATAACTCAGTAGGTTCATTTTTGTCCATTTGAAATCAGTTTCAGTTTGCTAGATTCGCACATTTTATATCAGCAAGGCAATACTGAAGTATAATCTGCTTATTTGAAGGAATATGCTCTACATTTATAACCTCAAACTGATATTTTAAATTCCTGTCTAAGAAGGTGATCGCTAATGACACAGTTTTGGCACTGTGTAATTATATTCTGAGAAAATTATTGGCTTTTGCAATATAGGCTTTTTCTGTATTGCCTGAGAACTTTAATTTTCACTTTAGACAAGTCTCTATTTGTGGTATACGTGTGCCCATCTACTGCCTGTCTGTGGAAGGAAATACAAAATTTTTGAATATTCTGGAACTGCTTAGAGTGCCATATATTGCTTTCCCTGTGTATTATTTTAGTTTCTGTAAATGAACTAATTAGAAGTTCATTTCTAGAACTAAATATTTAAAAATAAATGCTTAGTTTTAACTTTGCAAGCCCTGAAGAAATTTCAATTAAAAACTAATATTGTTTTTTATTTTTGAAAGTAAGGCCAGCTCATAAAAAACACCACTGATGTTTAATTAGCAATTTTAATTAACAGCAAATTGACAAGAGGGATTGTATAGGTGTGTGTCTGTTGAAAGATTGATTTATCAAATCTATACTCTTAATTTTGGGGAAGAATAAAATTCCTTTAAAATTATAATTCAAATGAAAATTTATATGAAAATGCATAACCACTTTCTTTTGAACACTATTCTCTTAAAGTTTTCTGGGGGAAAGAAAAGTAATCATACTCCCATATTTGTATTTTGTCGTCAGAATTCAAAACCTTTTTTTTGCATTTGTTTTAATTATGTATAATAAGCTATGATATCTTTACATTGGTATGCAGTATGCTTTGAGAGACCTTTACTATGCACCATATATTTCTCTTGAATAGTCTGTCATGAGCATGTTTTTTTCCTATGGTTAAGATCTTTGGCTGTTTTGGGGAAGCCACTCATTTTGCAGATGTGAGGATAGTTGATTGAGCGGTCTTTAATGACTTTGGTTAATTTTAGTCATATCAATTTATGCATGTTTATTTATTGAAGTGTTAATTGGAAAATATGAATTATTTGTATTATTTAGCCAATATTAACCTGCCAGCTAAATCACAAATGCTTCTGTGATTGCACAAACACTTCTTCAGTCATCTTTTCTCTCTGCATGCCTTTGCTTTTCCCCTAAGGTCACAATACTCTCCACTTACATCCCTTGCTGTATTTATTCTGGTTCACATGGCCTCCACTGAACTGCACTTGTTCTGATTCTCAGAGCCACAAGGTAGCTGCTACTGTAATCAGTATATTTTTTTGTCTGGTTACTGTCTGCAACCTTGTCTATCACTTTTTTTTCTCTCCCTTTCTCCATCCTTTGTCCCCAGAGTACTCCCATGCATGTTTGTAATCATTCCTGGCAGGGTTCTGTCCTTATAAAAGGCAAGTCTCCTTAAGTTTAACTGCAAGTTTAAAACTAAGACAAGTCCTCATAGTAGTAAAGAGCCAGAATTACTATTACAGTATTTGCGAAAATCATAAACTCTCTATCCCACTACTTTCCCCTATAGGCACTAGATGGCAGCGTATATCAGTACTGCATTGCATCAGAAGCCGACCCTGTTTGGCGTAAAACTGCAGCACAACTTTCAGTGAAGATTTTAATTGAGAAGCAAAAGTCTTCATTATTAGTTAACTCCATTTTTATTAAAGTTAATTTCAAAACTCTCGTTGTCTTTATAGCAAAAGCCTAAGCCCCAACTCTGAATATCCAGCCTACTCCGCCACTATCTAAGGTAATTACATCTGTAATGCTATTCCACCCTATAACTAGATAGGTACTCTTTTTCTTCTTTGTTTGCTCTTTGTTTGCAGAGGTTGTTCCATACTATCTCTTGTATATAATGAACTTATATCTGAAAAATGCCTTTTATTGCTAACAGAATGAAAATCAATGTCACAATGAACCAACTGCCCCAAAAACAGGGAACAGTGAGGTACGAAGATAAACACGGGCAATACATAGAAGTGAAATGGTCCAAAAATGAGATCTCTGTCTGGTCAGATTCTTTTCTGTACCATTCCAGTTTTCTTTTTATTTTGAGCAGACAATAAACAGTGGTTCAAGATGATATCTTGCACCAAAGACACTTAATTTCCTTCGCTGCAAGACAACTAACTATTCCTGCTGGTGCTCATATTCAGAAGTGAAAATCAGTTCCCACAAGAGAAGGCTGCAGAAGGCGACTAGCAGGTGATTCTGTTATATCATGTAGAATCATGCAGTGAAGTGTCATGTATCATTTCATACAAGAGAAAACACACCTCAGACGTAATAACAATAGAATAATTTGGGTTGGAAGGGATCTCTGGAGGTCATTCAGTCCAACTCTTTGTTGAAAACAGGACTAACTTTGCCATGAGATCAGTTTGATCAGAACCTTGTCAAGACAAGTTTTTAACATCTTCGGGAACAATTATTCCACAATCTCTTTGGGAAGAAAAAGAGGACAGATGAAAATAAGAAATAGAGAGTGTGGGAAATGTATTTCAGACTGGCAAGCTGTAAATCTCACTGACAGTGGGTAAACATGTGCATGCATATGTGTGTGTAGCAATATCTGGATATGGAGCTGGAGGAGCACAAGGGAGAATCTACAGTCATCGAACATCATTCTCTCTCTGGAGGAGAAAGAAAGAAAGAAAACTCACAACAGGCTACCCCTCTCCCCTTGAAGAGTTAGAAAGGACATGCCTTTTCTCTCTCTCTCTTCCTGTAGAAGAAACCTTGTTTCACAGAAATCAAACTTCTGCTTGCTGAAAAGCTTGAGAACAAATCTCAGCTTTTTTCTATATTTGTCTCCATCCACTGGATTTTCCAATGAAAAAGGTAAGTCCCAAGACCTTTGTCCACTAGTAATGGTCATCCTTTCTATGCTCCAAAGCTCTAAGGCAGCCATACTCCTCACCTTCTCTGTTTCTTTCTTCATCTAGCCTATGAACAACTATGCTAAACAGATCTTCAATACACTGGTGTACTCAAAGTGTTAACTCTTTTTCAGCCTCCAAATACTAAAGCTGGATGAGAACTTCTCTTCCTAAGTAGATAACTAAGTTGGGTGAATTTTTCATTTAAAAAAAAAAATAATAATCCCCATTGTACTTAGCAAAAGCATTCAAATTGAATTGAAGCAGTCAGCTGATAAAATAAAACTCAGGAAAAAAACCTTGCTTGGCACAAATCAGCTCAACTTACAGATTTAACTATAGTGAAGCAAGCATGCATTAAATACAATGTAAAGTACAAGTTTCTGTCCTTTAACTACTTAAATGTCATTGTAAATGGAGACCTATTCATTAATACAGTGAAATGAAATGGAAATCTGACATTTTTCACACTATAGCATGTACAGATTCTTCCAACCTCAAGCATATCTGATCCCCAGTTTCAATTTCAAACCATTTTTTTTTTCATTTCAAGCGTAGTTTAAAAGTAGATAAGTACTGAGATATTATGGCAGGCATGGGAATGAAAGCAAAGAATTTGCCAGAGAAATATGATGCAAGATAATTGATTTTTCTTCTTGAAGTTATATAAAGGATTTAGAAAAAGAATCAGTAGGGTGAAGTCAAGTGGTTCTGAGAATAGAAGGAATATAAAAAATATTGAAAAAAATTTGACTTTTTTTTTAGTAAGTGAGAATTACACGTGCATGTATTTATTGTGGGACAACAGGATCATTTCAATTAACTGACAGAGCTTAGTAGTTAGGATTAGGTTGCAGAGGAATAAGAGTTTCAAATGGATATAAATTCTGGAGAAGCTAAAAACCTGATAAGTCTGAAAGAGCAGCTTCTAGAATTTGTTTTTTTAAATGTACATTAGGGTAGTGTATAGGTGCAAACACTTTAGAGAACAAGGTAGGACTGTGACAACTGCTGAATACTACTACTGAGCTGAAATAATAGCGAAGAAAACGTTGAACAACATCACAATGTAAAAGTGGTCCACAGTTCCTGAGGCTCTGCAAGAGTAACCTGAGCCTTACAAGGCTTTGCAGAGTAACACAGAGAATAGAAGGGTACATGAGGGATGGAGAAGCTTATGAAGTCTGAGATGAAAACCCACTCTGCTGTTTTTTTTGGAAACCCAGAGAAGGTATGACTATGGGAGTGCAGCACTGATAGGAGTGCAGATCAGGAGTCTTTCCAAGTGACCTCTCTGACCAGAGTAACTTTCTGAGTGCTCACAATTCATACTGAAGACAAAATGCAGTAAATTATCACTATTTTTCAGTGGCAGAATCCTTTCTTAGTCAAGATATCCACTGAGCCTATAGGCACTTGATATCTAGAATTTGAAGCTTTAGATGTTTTGTTAGTGATTTTATCTACAGTATAACTGAGAAAAAATATCCATCTATAGAAATTCTACAGTATCTGAAGGTGGCTGAAATAAAACATTGAGTCATTCCTTAATTCTGTAGATAGAAATGTGTGCAAGAGAGGTGTTTTTGAAAGCTGAAAAGTAATTAGTTCCTCAAGTGAAAAGTACACAAGCTGCTGTGGATGAAAAATATTTCTCTTTTGTCTTTATTCAATTTAGGCTACATCAGACCATGCTTTTAAGCTAAATTAATTCAAAAAATCATAAAATTCCAACACTTAGCATTCATAGACCTATTATACTGCATTACTCTCGCAAATCCTTATTTTCCCTTGAGTATCCTTATAAAATAAGCATCAAAAATTTCCCAAAGTCGATTGATAAGGAAGCAAATATTTCAATAAATAAGATTTCAAGAAGATGGAAACCATCGGGTAATCATTTTACATCCTCTGATGCACAGTGACATATATTACGTCAGCAATAGCAACAGTGTGCTTTTGTGTACAGAGCAATCTAGGTCCTTCATGGTAACTTTTTGAGACACAGTCAATCTGCTGCCAGTATTTTCCCTCTCTCAAAGCATACTGTAATCCCTTGGTGTCCGTATCTGATTTATGAGGAGGAGACAGCCATTCTGTCAGCACTCCTGTAGTGAGATAAAATAAATGAGCTCTGCTCTTCCAGACACACTTTTTACTAAGATGGTTATTTAACAGCATACAGCAGATAAAATATGAAGACAAGAACAGGGTCAAACCAAAGGTTCTTCGTGTTCTGAATCTTTTTTCTTTAGTGTCCAGTAACAGACACTTGGGGGTGGGAGGGGAGGGCGAAACCAACCAACCAAAAAAAAAAAAAAAAAAAAGAAACAGAAAACAAACAAACAAAAGAAACAAACACACAAAAAACAAACAAACAAACAAAAACAAACAAAAAAACCAAAACCAAACCAAAAAAAAACCATACAGGAAGCCAGGAATATATAGATCTTCCTTTTCTCCGGTATACCCTTCCAGCCTCTTGCAAGCAACACTGTAGACATTCCTTAACCTGGAGGTCAAATTTGGACCATCATATTTTATAGACACAGACTGAGTACTGATTCCATTTCCAAATAAGAAAATAAGTCAGCTTTCAAACTCAGCATTAGTTCATCCACTAGCAATAAGTTTTGTATTTTAATAGTGTGAACTATTTAACAGTGTCAAGTATTAGTAATAAGTGAAAAATCCTTGTATTCTGTTCAGTAGAATGACCCATGCTTCTTGTGGAGCAAGAGAAAGATAATAACTTTACTTACTTTCTCTGTGCCATTCTTCAGACATACCAGTACAATCCATTGGACTGCAGAAGGCCATGTCTTCATTACAGAAAAAAATGAAAAGCAGTCTGCATGTGCCACAAGAGATTCTCATTTATTGCAAATAGTATAACCTACATTATTAGCATGTCTCAGAGCAATAGGGTAGGAAGCAATTCACATCTCCATCCCTGGCATAGGCTGGATTGTCATTCAAAGCAATTTTCCCAGCTGGAAACCAGTCCAGTGAGAAGTGATTGGTTCATAATTCCATTGCTCAGGATCTTAGCACAGAAAATACTATAGTAGCATTTCCTTGGATGCCCTTCAGGATGCTTACCAAGAGGAGAAAATGCACCTTATTTGAAGACTGCTAGGTAAACAAGGAACACTTTTTCCCTAAAATGTTCAAATCTACCTTGTTTTTAAATGAAATTTTTCTCATTTTCTTATTTTCACATCCTGTTTATTTTTGTGATTCAGGGCTGTATTTGTTTGGGTTTTTTTTCTAAATAACTCAGTTGCTCTGCCAAAAAACAAAATGCCAAGGAATACGACAGATTTGTTTGGCTGCATTTACTGTTTGAGGAAAACAAAATTACAGGCAAGGGACCAGAAGCAACGATTTTGGGTGAATGCAGTGGCTGATAACAGCTTTGAGATGCTGAATAATCATAATGCATTATCATATGGGTAACTGACAGAATACAATGAAAGTAAATATCATTGTCTTTGTTGAAGATTTTATAGCAGTTCTGTAACATTGCTGCCATATAAGGTAATTCCAAACAACAGTAATGTGCAGGAGCAGCTAAAATAATTGGTTTACTGCTGTAATTTTCAGTTATGCAACATTATACTTATTCCTTTTATGTGTCTAGTATCCTCTGGAGTAAATCTCCTTTCCTTTCTTGAAAATAGTATCATTGTTCTTCCAAATCTTCTTTTAGATGTAAGTAATCTAAAACAAAAATACTGCAATATTGTGTTCAGGCCCATATAGATATCTGATGGGGGGGATGGAGGGGTTCGCTGTTAATACTACATGCAAAGTTTCTCTCACAAAACTTGGAGGAAGGAGAGAGACTAAAAATCATTGACATAGCTGTAGCCTCACTTTGGATTAATTACTGCACACTTAACCCAGCTAAAGATGTAGTAATGTTTCTGAAAGCTTAGAAAATCTGAAATGGGCTAAAAATGTATCTACAGTTACAATTGAATTTGATTTGTAGCAGACAATGTAGTGAAATAAGAACAGGAATGAAACAAGAAATTAAATATATTTTTAAGACTACTTATTTGTGGTTCCTGTTTGTTTTGTTTTCATTTATTTTCACTTGGTTCAGTAGAGAAACAGCAACACTGTTGCAGGTATGACAAAAGGTTGGAAACAATCTCACCTCTCTGCATGACAAACGTTTGAAAACATTTTGTTGTTGTTGTGAAAAAATTCAATGAGAATTATAAAAGTGGTTTTCATAACAGGTGTCAACAAAAAGTATAGACTTTGGCTGACAAACATTCAGCCAAAAAGGATTTTTACTGGAAAATACTGTAGTTCAGTGTCATAGTTCTCCAGGTCTTATCAGCAGGAGCCTTCCACGTTACATAGTGTTGTACAGTGTCAACACCCCTGTGAGAGAGGTTGGGAATCCAAGGAGTCCTTGACAATAAAGAAGAGGGTGGGCCACAGAGCAAAGTGTTATCATAAATCCACCATGAGCCTACAGCAACACATCCCAAATATACTAGGGCTTGGACAGTTTCAGCTTGCTAGTAAACCCAAGATTTTTCATAGAAAAAGAGGTAAATTAAAAACAGTCAACATTTCACTCTTCTACAGAAATGTAACTTCAGCTGAAAGAAATGTAGAATACCTGTAAACTACATGCAAAAAATAATGTGCAACCAAAAAGCACATATAGAGTAACAGTGTGGAATCATTGTGCAGATCACAACATGTTCTTATGTGGGTGACTAACAGCTTTGCTAAACACCCGAAAGCTTGTTTTTTCCTGTTTTGGGAGGTGGGGGAGTGATTTTTCTTTTAATCTGGGGTTTGTTTTTATTTCTTTCCTCTCAATGTTTGTTTTCAATTTGTCTATTCTGTGTTCAAAATACAGCCATTTACAGTTATACTGCATTTCCTGCTATAATTATCTTAAAATAATCAAATCTACTATGTCATTGAAGAACAAAGGGAAAAGTTATTCTTTTAAAATTTGGTGTGGGACAGATACCAAATGTAAATCTCAATGTTCTCATTTCATTTATGTGAGACACCATCTCTAGACAGTAAACTGCTACAGGGCAAACACACACTTCTTGTCTCTTTTACTCCAAAATTTGCCAATATTTGTCAATGACATGATGTATCAGGATTCATTTTCACACTGATTCAAGTTTAAATTTGTATGGAAAAAACACACCAGTATGTATTACAGAAAGCTGACCATGAAGACTTGCAGAAAGAACTTGCAATGCTTAGTGTTTGAAGGGTAAAATGACAGATGGGGTTCAATTTATATTGTTATGCATGGGGAAAAAAAAAAACCCTAACTGTATACTTGCAATGATGAGCTTTGAACAAGCTATTGCAAATCAGATAATAGACCTTAGAATTATTATGGCTTTACAAAAATATCAGTTCAATTCTCAGTGACAAGTCAAAAGGACAACCTGAATATTAGGAAGTCTAGTAGAGACCAAAGCAGAAAATGTTATCATAGACTGTATTAGTCAATAATGTGCCTATCAAGAGCTGTCTTGGTAATCTCTGTCTTGGTAAAGCACTGAACTGCAGATGATAAGGGAGTTTCTTTTCCCTATGTTTCCCAATGCAGAGACTCAGGCATTGATTGTAGAAATTCTTTTTATATAAACTTCCTTAACACAGATCAAAAGATGGTTTTGGTAGCCCCATGCTCACAGTTCTTTCATACCTATTTCCTATCAGCCAGTTGTAGTCTTAGAAACATTTTCCCTGGCCATGACTGTCTTTAAGTATTAAGAACAGCCTTACAATTGGATTTGCACAGATGGACTGCTGTCTCCAATAGTATGTTAGGTTCTGTATAAATTTTATCTTGCAAAACAGAGCAGCTGCTGTGCAGCAAATGCCTAGATGGGCAAAAGCAGATATTGGCAATGTTTTCATCCAAACAATCCAGAAAAAAAAAAAAAAAAAAAAAGCACCACACAAAAACCCTAAATCAAAAACCCTAAAACTACTATTTCTGATATGCTTAAGAAGAATATGTCTATTGTCTCTCACAATAAGGATTGTTTTTTATCCTGTGACAATTATTTCTTAGTCCTAAAATGTTTGTTATGTTTGTTTACAAAACTAAAGCATATATTTAGATGAGGAGTAAGACTTGAAAGGTAGGTTTTTAATTATTTAAATACATAAAAATACATACTTGCTTAGTTTTGCTTACAGGATTTTGTGAGTTTAGGGGGTTTTATGGGGGCATTATTTTTTGGTGTAATTTCTTAGGACAAATCCAGCAACGGTTAAGCAGCTTTACTTTTTGACCACTAGAGGGCATCCACGGCAGCCTTGCTCTAAAATGGGATGTGTGATACAGGCAATATGTTCTTCTGCATGTGCTTTTCTCTTTCCAGGTTGTAGCTATGGAAATACACTTTAAAAATGTAGAAATACACAAAAACTGAAGAAAAAATTAAAGTTTAATAAATATCTGTGCTTCCTAAGTGCTAGTCTTTCTAAAACAAATTAAGAACGCAGGCATAAGTGATTTATAGACATAATTTAACTTCACAATGTCATTTACCTCACTTGAAAATGTTAAGCATTTGCCTAAGTATGTTTTCTAGTATTCGGCTGGAGAAAAAGAAAAAAAAAAAAAGCAACAACAAAAAGAAAAACACCAAAACCCACCCTGAAAGTCAATAGGTAAAACAATAGGTAAAAGGCTTGTGATACTTTGGAATTCTTATTCTATATTAACAGAATGTGTACTTCACTGCTAATACATTATCAGAATGCATGTTTATGATGGTTAAGTATATTGATGTGTGTACATATATCAAATTACCCATATTTTACTATAAACAGGTATATTCTTTGAAACTCAGCATGTTTGCAAGCTGAAAATAAAACAGAAATCCTCATCTCATCATTACTCTACCATGCAATCTTGTAGTTGTAATTGAACTACATTTTCTTTTCTGCTCTACTGATGAAATGTCTCCTGCAGTCCGATGGGGTTTTGCATGGGTACGTCTCAGAGGAACTTTCCTCGTCGTGCAATGTATAAGTCTATTGAATTGAAATAAGATTCTCCATCTATAGTGCTAGTAACATAATTAGAATAATAAGATATTATAAATTATACATGGAAAATAGAGATTAGTAGACATATACGAAGCTTGGTAAGAAACTCCACCAAAAGAAATAAGAATAGATGATGCTTCTCTTCAGTCACAGGGAAGTTATTTTGAGACAGATCTTAATACCTTCCTAAATTTGAGAAAAGTATGAGTTTGATTTGTAATAGTTTAGAGCTGGAGACAAGACGACAGAAATATACAGTGTGAACTGAAACACAAGGGTGTGTACTTGGGATTAAGAACAAAAAACCTTCTATAACCTTGAAACTTAGTAAAAGTAGGAAAAAATCCTTAGTAGAAAGAGAAAAATCTGACTGTACCCACTGATCTCAGAATGGCTGTGAACTGTCAATACAAAACCAGCATTAAAAGGGCTAATACAATTTGCCAATCATTTCAGTCATATTCTTTACAAAAGCACAGTAATGTATTGTATAAGGCTCCAGTGAAACTAAATTTAACATGCAATGCATAATTCTAATTGCTATATTTAGAATAGATTGATTGAACTTGAAAGAAATACAAAGAGACCTCTGTAATGATCACCATAATGATGACCTTATAATAAAAAAGAAGGCTAAAAAGTTGTTCAGCTCATAAATTACTGAGTAGGGATGTATTTCTGTAAATTCAGAAAAGATAAAACATTCAGTATAGGAACTATTTGTATCCATATATTTAAGATAAAACTGTCTATTAGACTACATTTATATCGTGCTTCTTGATGAAATGTTCACTGCAGTTTTGCAAGACTTTTGCAAGACTACATCTCAGACAAATACAGCTAAATATGCAATGCAATCAATTAAGATTGGTCCTCTTCCAAAACCAACTGCTACCGTGACACTTGCAGTTTACATTCTTTAATTGTAAAATATGAGGTCCAGAACACAGTTTTTCAGTGTCTGAAATTCTTACACTCTCATTATATCAGATGACTGTCAGACAGAACACCACAAGCTGTATTTCCAAATACAAATCCAACCAGAGTGAACTTTTAAAAGGTCATTACACTTTTTTTAAATAGCTGTGTCTTTGTCTTTAAATGGGCTGTCAATGAGATTTTTCTGCCTTGTTGATTTGGGCCAGCAAAACTGCAGTACATATTTAGTTTAACTTCTTTGAATCTTAGATTAAATACCTTTCCAGTAAAAAATATTACACTGTATATTTTAACATAATACAGTCTTCTTAATTAATTTATTTGTGTTAGCGACATAAATGTCTTAAACTTCAACTTTAGTTCCAACTAATCAGTAGATTTTATAATAAATATGAAATAAACATCCTAATTATTTTAATAAAACATGATTCCTATTAGCTTTAAATTTTTCAAACCATCTCTTCTAAAGCCAGAATTTTTTTCAAAACTACTCAGAAAGGATAATCACCACCGGTGGCTCCAGCAGCTCTAGGTGACCACCTAGCCCAGCAGGATCGTTTTAAGGAAAAGACTAAAAAGAACACAGCAGAAATGCATTCTTGACCATGCACATAAGCAGATAATCAAGTAGTAAGCTAGTGCTAGCTGGATATATATAACAATTGCTGACAGATAGTCTTGGCAAACTATACTATGCCTAATTTTTTTTTCATCTTTTTGTATAGAGATTCTGCTGACATTTATGTTATAAGGATGTATATGCTTTCTGTAACATACACCACATTAAAACATTGGCTGGACAGAGGCATTTTTCCACAAGAGGGGGCTAATACTCCTTACTAGGTCCTGAGTAATAAGATTTCTTCATCAGAAGTCTGAAACTTATGCACACCAGATTCCAGGTTAAACTTTCGCACTTAATAACTTTTTCTCATTTAGCTGGTCCCTTTATGAGATACAAGAGAAGCAGGAAGGGAGAGAAGTCACCAGCTACTCCTCGGGTAACAGTAGTGGGACGTGAGATTGTTGTGACTGAGAGAGATTTTTCAGATGCAGCATAGTAGTAAATTTTGGTTTGGGTGGGGTGGTTGGGTTTTTTGTTTATTAGGCATTTTTAAAACCAACACTCAGTACAAAAATCTGCTAAGAAAACTTTACCTAATTCCTCTGAGCTTACACAGCAGTTCAGAAGGCAGCACATGGTGAAAACTGCAGTTGTTACTGAAATAAATTTTATTCTCTAAAAAAAATGAAGAGAATTCAAATCTTATTTATTTCAGAACTTCTGATCTTAGTTAATCAAATAATAAAAAAATCGAAATTTCCCATAAAAAACCCCTTTTGTTGATAAAGTTTCATCAGAGTAAAAAATAAAGCAAAACACTTTAATTATTTCAAAGGCCATCTGTCTAAAAATTAACTGGAGACCCATGTCCTTTTGGCTGTGACACAGAGTTAAAAATGGTTAGAGTCATGAAAAATTCCTTTTTCTGTTATTGTTATAGTGCTTTTAAAATTCCTTTTTATGTTATATTTTTACTAGAAGGAAGCATTATGGGTGCTTTACATGAAGTCAGGCTTCATACAACTTGTATGAAAGGGCTTTGATTTCACTAACATTGCAATTTGTATCAATCTATATTTGCTTCAGGCTGCTGCCTGGGTCCATATCTTCAACCAGCTTAAGGATAATTGGGTGGCTGAAGTAACATGCACATTTTTAAAAAATGAACTAAGAAAGTATTATTTTTTAGTGAACATTCTAGCTCTTGAAAAGTTACTGAATTGTCAGTTTAGTGTATGTAGTTTATAGGTATGTTCACATGAAGTCACGTTATATACAAAACTTATTTTTCTTAATGATAAAAGACATAAAACATAAGTATACGACCCTTAGAGTTGCAGTGGTCCATGATGCAGAGACCTGAATGCTAGTGTTAAAAGGAAGTTTCTGATGGCTGTTACTTAGAAAAAAAAAAAAAGCTCAACTGCCTAGAAGGATGTGAAAGAAAGCCTGGAGTTCAGTGTGGGCTGAAGAAGACAAAGCAGAATGGAGGGGCACTTTACTGAAACACATGCAATTAGTAAAACCTGAGTCCTTGAAAAGTAGTAAGAAATGTTAGAGTAGAATAAATACTTTAAAAATAGATTTAAAATCTTTCTAAGTCCACCCATGGTTTTAGGTTACGCAACTGCCTAACAGCTCTGGCAAGGTACCAGGTAAATTGACACACCTTGGTAAATATTTGTATTACAGGTTACAACAGAACTGCTCATTCTTTCTGTTAACTTGCACTGTCTGTACTTTCTTATGGTTGTTTCTCCACTACACAATGTATTCACCATTGTATTCACCATATTGTGGATATTGTGCTAATAACATGCAAAATGCCAACATTGAACTTCATGTTTCACTAAGATTTCTCCAACAGTTTTATTTTTAACATAAAGTTGTCATTTAAGCATTAGAAGGAAACTAGCTTTGGCTGGTTTGTAAAAGTCTTCCTTTGTATACATTATTTCAAGACCTCTGTAGTATCATCCTGAAGATTTTAGTATACTAAACATGACTGCATTATTTCTAAGTCTTTCAGAATGCTCTTAATATGAAGTAGCCTGTTGTAAGAATAGATCTGCTATTCGGTTTTGTCCCTCAGGGCTCCATATTTGGACCAGTAATGTTCAGTATCTTCATCAATGACATAGACAATGGGGTCAAGTGCACCCTCAGCAAGTTTGTAGATGACACCGAGCTGAGTGGTACACTTGACACACCTGAGGGACGGGATGCCATTCAGAGGGACAAGGACAAGCTCAAGAAGTGGGCCCATGCGAACTTTGTGAAGTTCAAAGCCAAGTGCAACCTCCTACCCATGGACCTGCAGGGGAGAGCCACAGAAATTATCAGAGGGATGGGATTGTTCACCAGGGAGAAGAGAAGGCTCCAGGGAGACCTTATTGTGGCATTTCAGTACTTAAGGGGTGCTTATAAGAAAGATGGGGGCAAACTTTTTAATAGGGTTTGTAATGATAGGAGAGAAGGTAATGGTGTTAAAGGGGGGAGATTCAGACTAGATGCAAGGAAGAAATTTTTTACAATGAGGGTAGTGAAACACTGGAACAGGTTTCTCTGAGAGGTGGTAGAAGCCCCATCCCTGGAAACATTCAAGGCCAGGCTGGACAGGGCTCTGAGCAACCTGATCTATTTGAAGATGTTCCTGCTCATTGCAGGAGAGACTGGACTAAACAACCTTTGAAGGTCCCTTCCAACACAAACCATTCTATGATTCTATAACTCCCAATTTTGACAGACTTCAGGTCTGATAAACACAACTCTAAGGGACACTGTGTGAACCAGGTTATTTGTAATATTTGCATATTAAAACTATATTACATGGGCTTTTAAAAAGCTATGATATCTGCATTTTCACTTAGCTAAGGTTACAGTAGCAAAGCTCCCTGTGTTCAGAATTCCAATTTCTGCACAACAGTTTTGGTTTTAGATTCCTCTGTTTAATCTACACTTATCTCTGAAGTATTGCAAGCCCACTGGGGCTTGGTTGATGCCCCAAGCCTGACAGTGTTTAAGATGCATTTGGACAGCGCCCTTAATATTATGCTTTTATTTTTTGTGACCCCTGAAGTGGTCAGGCAGTTGGACTAGATGATCATTGTAGGTCCTTTCCAACTAAAATATTCTATTCTATTCTATTCTATTCTATTCTATTCTATTCTATTCTATTCTATTCTATTCTATTCTATTCTATTCTATTCTATTCTATTCTATTCATTTTCTATTCTATTGTGTTCTGTTCTAACTCTATTCTAGTTCTATTCTATTCTACTCATATCCTCAAAGATTTGTAAGTTGTCTAACTTCCACTGATATCCTTAGTACTTTTCAAGGTCTAAGCTTGAACGTACGAGAATAATTCCATTAATTCTGCAAGAATTCAAATGTGTTTTTTTGTGCAGTTGAGCCAAAAATAAAGATCTAGCATTAAATTATTGACTCTTCCTAAAGTGAATTAATCTGCTTGCTCAAAAATAATTGCTGGTCTGCTCTAATCAGTGTTCAAATTATTTTTCTGTTCCAAGATTCTAGAAAGGTGATTTATAAAACTACTTCCACCACATAATAGTAAATTCACTAGGTGATGTGACCTTGCATTTCAAGCCTGTTGTGCACTTTCATCAGCAGACATAAACACTTGAACATGGAGATTTCTAATGAGAATGCAGAGAAAAAATTACTTATGATTTGTAAATGGCTCCCCATAATGTTCAAGTGCAGTTACCATAAAGTAAGATGCCTCCTGATTATTTATCCAACATAATTTCATTATTCTGCAAACAGTGTGTTCTGCAAACATACTTTTAAAGTAGATTTTACAGCTTGCTCACTTAACCCGGGCCTAGCCTTTCTAATTCAATACAAGTTCTGTTAGAAACGATACTGCAGAAATGGCAAAGTACAGAGACCTAATTAAATTATCTACAACAACAACCAAAAAAAAAAAAAAAAACCACCCTAGGAAACTTGAAGAAAAGTGTACCAGGCCAGTCCACATTTACTGCATTGTAAAATTTTCAGTTTATAACATGACTGGTGCTTGGTAAAAAATGGGTTTATCTAATACTTGTTATTTCTTTGTACTAAATCTCTTGCTTCCATGTGCACCTTAAGTCACTTAATGAAGAATAATCGCTTAAACCAAAGAAACACTGGTCAACAACACATTTAAGCAAACACTTACACTTGGATAAGGTGGTCTTAACTAAATATGAGGTGAGATAAAACACCTCCCTCAAAAGAGAATCTGCTTGCAAGGTACTAAAATAATTAGTATTGGGTTGTTATTTTAATGAAGCATTGTACAATATAGAGCTGATTGAATCTGCTCAGAACAGCACCTTCAGTACAAAGCAAATGCAACCAAAATGCACAGCAATGAAGGGGATGCAGTTTTTATGAAACAACTACAGTGAAAGATAATCAAGGAAGAGCAGCTCCTGATACTTGACTCTTTCATTATCTGCACTAAGGTCTGCACGTCCAGAACTATATTATTGGGCTTTGCCCTGAATGTTCTTTACTCCAAGGAATTTAGAATTGAAGAAAAAGGAAGGAAGGAAGGAAGGAAGGAAGGAAGGAAGGAAGGAAGGAAGGAAGGAAGGAAGGAAGGAAGGAAGGAAGGAAGGAAGGAAGGAAGGAAGGAAGGAAGGAAGGAAGGAAGGAAGGAAGGAAGGAAGGAAGGAAGGAAGGAAGGAAGGAAGGAAGGAAGGAAGGAAGGAAGGAAGGAAGGAAGGAAGGAAGGAAGGAAGGAAGGAAGGAAGGAAGGAAGGAAGGAATCTGAGGGAATTAGGGTTGTATTTCTACTATGAAATGTTCTACTATGAAATGCCTGGTCAACCCATCTTTTACAGCTGAGCGTAATTTTAATGTTGGAGAGGTTATAGTCAATGCACGATCAATAAAATTTCACTGGCAGTGTGTCCCTATTAAAGCAAGAACTACATGGATATGGTCCATATGAAGATATTCCTGCCAAGGAACTGAAATTACAGAGTTATAGTCTGTAATGAGTGAGTAAGTAGCCAAAGGGATCACTAGGTGCAAGGAGTAAAGAACAGACGACAAAAAAGAACAGATCAGTCCTACACATTGCCCACTTTCAGAGACGATAAGTTCTCAATCACAACCTCATCCATCTGAAGTTGGTGGTAAAGCACTCAGACTTGATTTTTCTATACACCCAAAAAGTGTGTATCACTTATGGAACTGAAATTTATAGAATATAGTGAAAGAAATCAGAAACCCACTTAAATAAGCAGTAACATGTTGAAAAAGGACCCAAAGTATTAGTAATTCGCTTTAGTAAAGGGGCAGAGGGTACAATAGGGAATTCAACGTTTTCAGTTCTTTATCTTGTATAGCTCTTGCCATTTGTTAATATCATCATTTTTTGCAAAATATTCAGAACATTTCTTTTAATTTTTCCTGGATTTTTTTGTTTTGTTTTGTTTTAGAGAAAATGTCTACAGTGCATAGAGACCCCCACAAAATATTTTGTGATGGTAGCTGTGGCCTAGCAAAGGTATTACATATTGAAAATTGAAGACATGAAGAATGAGACATACTCATTAGAGTATATGAATGCTTGAAATTAGCAAAACAGTGTAATGAAATTACCAAAAAAAAAAAAAGGAAATAAATTAACTTTTTGTCAGTTCCCATGCATGTTTTTATCTGCATCTAGAGAAATAAACTACTCTCTTTATTATTATTATTATTGTTGTTGTTGTTGTTGTTAAATTAACAGAAGAAGCATATCCAGTAACTTATACTTCAGCAGCTCTTCATACTTTTTGAAATAGAGCAATGCACTATTTAGAGAAACAGAAGCAAGTGTTTCTTCTTTCGCACCCAGGAGACAGTCACCTGAAGGAATCTGCCTTTGGAGGGCAGAGACAGGCAGAAGATGACCAGTTATCCATAGAGCTCTTTTAAAGGAAATTGCCACTCCTTTTTACATGATACAAGGACATTATTTGCCAACATCAGCTGTGAGGAAAGAAAAAGGAAAAACAGTATTTTTTTCAATACTGAACAAAGTAAACACTAGAGAAAGAAAAACAGTGTTAGTATTCCTTGGAAAGCTTTTTTAGTGCTTGTGTATTACTTAAAGCTGAACCCCTCAAGGTAGATGCTGCCTATATGAATACTTAAGCTTTCATTTTTAAAAGTGTTTCTATAGTAGCTTCCGCAGCTGCCAAGATAAGCCAGAATACATGACCTCAGTGAACCTCAAAGATTCTCAGGCAGGGGGCTAATTAAAATTCCATCCACTTCTACAAACTGCTTGTTTGTTTGTATCTGATTATTTTATACCTTTTCATTATTTTTTTGCAGCCTTAGTCACGAGTCTTGGATGCTTAGAATGAGGAGTACAGGAGCAATTCTGCTCTTGACACTACATCACTTCTCTGCACCACTGCCCAGCTCCTGCTGAGAACCTTCCCCAGCTTCCAGAGTAATTTTTGGCAAAAAATGATGCCACCTACTTATGGCTGCAGTGATGTAGGAAGTACATCTATATCCACTGTGGTCCTTGTAATGTGAATTTGATGAACAATGATCCTCTGCCCATTTCCTGAAGCATGCTCTGACTGAAATGTTATACTAGCATGTATAGCGGGGCTACCAGGATAGAGTCACATGTGTCACTCTTGTGTTCCTAGAACACATTCTTTCAACTTCAGAGATTTAGCAACTATCTAGTTTGAAGCAATTGCTATTAGACTGTGAGAGTGCACATAAATTTTCTCCATAACATTTTTTTTCTCATTTTTATAACGATCACTCTGTTTATAAGTTCTGCCACAGGAACCTCTTAAGCTACTGCCTAAGAATGCTGCTGCATTTTTTCCATTGGCTAAAGAAGCTGTTAATACAAACTTTAATGTTCAACTTGTCTGAAGCTAATTGGATTACTTTTCTATCTTCCAATTGTAATCAGTGGTTACTTGATGTCTCTGTGCAGTTATAGCTTGTTCATACAGACTCCATCCCTTGTATCATTGATTGCAGAAGAGTCCATTTCCAGAAAACAAATTATTTCTGTGTTCTTTTAGTAGTAGCTGGATAGATGGAAAATATCTCTTTTGTGTCTTAGTGCAATATTCTGAGCTGATATTTCTCAGGGGAACTTTACCTTGTCTGAAATTATGAACTCAATTGGATAATGCAGTTATAAGATCCTTAATTTGTCTTAAGAGATCCTTTTTTTTTTTTTATTTCTCTGGCTGAGGAGATGCATTGATTAAGGTTTATGGTGAAAAGCAGACCAGCTAACAGTTGCAAATCTTCAAGAGATTGAAACAAATATGGAATGTTGCTCACAGAAATCAGGTATTGAGGAACAGTCAAATCTTAGAAAACTTAGTCAGATAAAAGTATTTCTTTGTGTCTGAAGGACAGCACTTATTTTTACAAGAACATGAACCAGTCCACACATGCGAATCTTACTTGCAAGAGGAAATACTTCAACCATGTTCACATATCTGTTTTGGAGCAGTGTTTTGATTAGTTTAAGTAATCTGATTAACAGTTCAAATTTTTAAGTTTGGAAAAGACAACAGTAATAGTCCATAACGTCTAATGCCTCTTTTCTGGAGGAAGACAATACCTGTTTCACGTTACAAATTAAAACAAAAACTATATAGTAAAGAATGAACAAATAACCAGAAGCATGAATTCGGGTTTTGGTACTTTAAACTTATTTTGGAATAAAATAGTTTATCAGACTGTTCAAAATCTCTTCTATTTCCTGAGATACTATATTCCTCAAGAATTTTCTTTTTGCTGTCAACTGTTATAATCATCTATATTTTCCAGGCAGGCCCAAGCAGGGTTATAGTAATTAACCTGAATAAAATGAAATTATTCATATTCACCGTATTTTTCCTGTAGTCTGAAGTTCTAAAATTATCCTTTTATTAGACCAAAATAAACCTTTTCTATAACACTGTTAATTCAGAGCATATGTTAATGAACTCTTTGTCCAATGGTAAAACTAAGCAAAAGGCTTTCTTTACTCCATTCTGCATTACAGTCAGTCTGGCACTTTTATCAGACATATTTTTCTCACATTGAACAAGAAGACCATTCTATTTTCTCTCTCTCTCTTTTTTTTTTTTTTTTTTTTTTTATCCTGGATACAAGAACTCATGGACAAAACTCAACAGTTTTGGCAAAACTCAACAGTTTCTGATTTCAACCATATTCAATGTGTAAGTCATCATCAATTTTTAATATATCCATATATACTCACCTACACATCTACTTATCTACATCAAAAGACTTAAGAGCTAATTCTCTGTTATGTTGCAGTTCCTTTATAGTAGTCATAGATAATAATTGGAGTGATTTTTCCACTATGATATCAACTCAGCCTTCAAAGAGAATTTGGTTCCTATACAACAGCCTTTCAGTATAAGAAGGTAACATATGCTACACCATACTTCCAGTGGTAATGTCGAAATTCATAAAAATAATAATAAAAAAAAATCTAATTAATGCAACCAAATGTATGAAAAAAATATTCGTGGAGTTAACGTAGGCTACCATGGGTTTACCTGTATAAAGAGGCTGCATTCTATTTTCAATGGTAATATTTGTACAATGGTGCAACACTGATGTTACTCCAAATCCACACCACTCTAACTTCCTACTGAATCTATATAAAAGAGTACCTATTGAATATATACCCAATGAGACAAAGGACTGAAAAAGTCTCACTCTTAGTGAACTTTAGAACACTTAGATTAAAGGAGTATTAGTTTTTGCCTTTCTAAACTGAATCCAGATAAAGGATAAATAACCAGCAGATCATCTGTTATTGATGGACTTTCTGCTTAGTTTTTTTCTTTTTCTTCTCCTTCCTCTTTTTTATGTTGTGTTGTTATTGACAGCTCTTCTCTCCTTACATAGGATGAAGCCTAATTATAGCAGAGAAGCTAAAATGAGATGAAGGGGAATGGAAAAATTCCTGTAAATGAGTAGTCAGGGGCAAAATTTTGATCCTCGTATTCTGAATGTCTGTCAGTCTGAACTAACTGTCTGAGGGAAGGAAATGAAATACTGTTACTATACTGTTATGTCCCTCAAAGACACCATTCTCTGTGGTGGTAATTCTCCTGCATGGGTAAAGCCTTCCTGTCCTATAGCAGAGCAGGAGCCAAGTTTAGAACGTTGCAAACAATGGCATATTACTGATTGCAATGAAAACTCATTGAGGCCCACTGTTTGAAGGCACATTTGCAGTAGGTTATGAAATGGAGAGACAATGAGGTGACCACAGTGAACTGGAGGTTCATTTCAATTCCTACACCATGACTTTTGTGCAAAGAACGTTGCAATAGTGCTTGCAGGAAGTCAAACATCCTTGCATTTCAGAGTAGATTTATTTGATGCCTTTCATAGGCTCTCACTGTCTTCATCAAGAGGTGCACCCAGATGCACATAGATAGAGGAAGTCAGTACCGCTACAGAGGACATCCTTTGGCTTTGAAATCCTCCATGTTCATCTTCCTTTGAACACTATCCTTTCAACATTTATTTTCTCTGTGTTCATGGGATGTGGTGGCTCCTTGGTATGCTTAGTCTTTCAGAGCCAGAAAGAGGGGAGAAGGATCACTCCTTAGCAGATTCAGCTCTTCGTTTCCAGACCTGGCACTGTGTTTTCCATATGTGATTTTATTCACTAACACCTGCAGAGTGTATTGACTAAACACAACACAAAACATAGCACTGTTTCTGGTGATCAGTGTTTGCACTATGAGCACTGGAGCTGTTTCCATCCATTCGCTTTTTCAGAATCCAACCTCGTTAGAACTCACGCTTTCAAACGAGCAGTTATATTTGATATTAGAATTTTATCACAGGTATTGTCATCTGCCTACAAGACAAATAGCTGTGCTGTGCATCCAAGGAAGTTCAATGTAAATAGCTTCTTGATAGTCATTAAGAAAAAGACTTAATGAGTATAAAGATTGCATACAGAATTTGGGAAAAACAGCTGAAGAATGCACATATTGATTACAGAAAAAATACAAGTATGAGATTCAAATATTTCAATCCAAAGCAGAATCAAAATATTTGAAAAAGAAAGCCAATCTAATGGAATGACTATAAAAGTTATTTTAGAATTGTATTATATGCCATTATCATTATTCCCAACTAAATACATAATCTTAAGCTTTGTTAATTAAATCATTTGAACTTCAAAACTACATGCTTGTAAAAATTTGCTTTCAAGGCATTTTGGTGGGGTTTTATTTAAATATATATATATATATATAAATATATATAAATATATATATATAACAAAGGTTTTTTGAAACAGGAGAAAATTGTCAGATAATGACAGGTTGCTTGGTAACACCAATTTGATTGGAAACTACTTTTCGAAATGTACAATGATAGTTGTCCTTGCAAAAGTAGAATTTCCTGATGCAACACTCTCTGTAAAAGCTATTGAAAATATGACTGACGAGGAAGAAATATTTTGACCCTGAATACTTTAGGATTCAGTTGCTTGTGAGATGCTAAAATAATTCTTTTTTTTTTTTTTTTTTTTTTTTTTAAGCCTACCACCTCTATTTAAAGAAACAGACAAAAAGGTAATACAAGTTTCAGTTGAAAAGCAAACTAAGCCCCTGGAAGCTGCAATGACATTGTTCAAATTATCTATATAGTTTTGAATCAAAAATTGCTTTCTGATGTAGTGTACCTCTTGAGTATAAGTGATGACTGTGATTTAGCATGTGACTAAATATGACACATCAATGCTTCAGAAGTTGAAAGACTTTAAAAGTTTCCTTTCAAATATGAGTTATTTTTCATGTGACTAAATCTCACAAGTTGTACACCAGAATCTTCTAGTGCATTTTTCAGTTCTTACAGCAGAAATTACATGAATTCTATATTTAGATGTATTTCTCCATTATTTACAACATGCCAATATTATATTTCAACTTCATCTGAAAGTACAGAAATAAATAATTCATAGACGCTTTTTACTCAAGGGTCAATCCCCCCCTGAAATTAGTTCAAAATTAATAGAGGTGTAAGTTGTGTGAAACCAATTACTTGAATCATTTTTGGCAATATAAATGATCTTTTGACTGAGAAAACTACCTTTATCTTCAAAAGTCCTTGTAAAAAAAAATAATAACTGCTGTGAGGGATAAAGGCAGAGGCATTGCACAAGAAAGCACATACACACAGGGCTGTTAAGATCATTATGGGATTGGAGAAACAGTTATATAAGGAGATGCTGAAAGAAGAAAGGTATGTTGCCTTCTGGGGGTCAAGGTCCGAGACATTGCTGAGAGGTGCCACAACGTGTCAAAAGCACAGACTACAATCCATTGCTACTCTTTCTTGTGGTTATGAATGATACTACATGCTGGAACCTGGGCAGAATCAAGGAAGACTACAAAACCCTGGGGGTGCAAACAAAAAGTGTTGGTGCCCAAGTCATCTTTTCCTCCATTTTACCAGTTAGAGGAACAGGTGCAGTCAGAAATATACGTATAGAAGTCAGCTACGGTGACTGTAGAAACCCTACCAAATGCCTCTGCATCAAGATCAGAGGGTCATCTCCAAGGGGGATCTTACAGTAGACATTTGCTACTGACTTCCAAACCAAGATGATATGGCCAAAAAAGCAATATTTGAGTCACTTCAGCAAGCTTTGGGTCAGTAGAACCTGGCTCTTATGGGTCCACCACATGCTTGGAATGCATAGAGGACTGCTTCCTCTTACAAATGTTTGGTGTGCCAATGAGGAATGAGGCACTGCTGGACCTGCTGCTCAGAAACTAAGGAAACTTGCTTTGTTAATATCTTGGTTAGTGATAGCCCTGGCTGTAGTGATCACAGTAATGTGGAGTTTGGCACGCCACTGAGCATGCTGAAAGTTAGTACTAAGCAAAGGTTTTATATTTCAGAAGAGCAAACTTCACCCCACTCAGACCTCAGCTGGGAGGAACTCCATCGGAAGCTTCCATAGAGGATAAAGGAACTGTTGATTGCTGGGAGTTGTTCAAGAACACTCTCCTGGAAGCACAAAACCAGATCATCCTCTTTAGAGGTAACGGAAGCAAGTGAAGTAAGAGACTCCCTTGGCTTAACTATGAGTCTGCTCAAAACCAAAAAAGAAGCATATCAGACATGGAAAAGTGGATTAATTCACATTGAGAACTACAAGGGCACTGCCAGGGCATGCAGAGATTGAGTTAGAAAAGCAAAAGGTCATCTCAAGTTGAAATTGGCCAAAGATATGAAAAACTACAAGAAAGGGTTCTTCAGGTATGTAAACAACAGGCAGAAATTGAAGGAAAATATTAACCCACTGTTAAACAGAGGAGATTAATTATTCACCAACAACGCTGGAAAGGCAGAGGTCCTCAATACTTTCTTCCCCTCTGTCTTTGCCAGCACTGTTGGGTCCCAGGCCCTGGGAACACAATCCAGGTTGATGCAAACACAGACTCACTGTCAGTGAAGGAAGAGTTCTATGTGAACTATTACAGGAGCTTGACTTCTACAAACTGATGGGCCCTGACATTATCTACCCAAGGGTGTTAAAAGATCTGGTTGACAACCTTGTGAGGCCATTCACTATAATCTTTGAGTCATCATGGAGATCAGAGAATGCCCCAGAAGACTGGAAGAAGGCTAATGTCACCCCCATCTACCAGAAGGACTTAAAGGAGGATCCAGAAGATTATAGGCCCATTAATATTACTTTAGTCCCTGGGAAAGTTATAGAATGAATCCTCCTATGGGAGATCACAAGTCAAATGAAGCACATGATTGGAAAAAGCCAGTATGGATTCACCAAGGGCAAATCATGTTTGAGATCCCTGACCACCTTCTATGAAAAAATAACCTGCTCCATTGATGTGGGGCAAGTGGTGGACATCGACTACCTGAATTACAAGATATCAAGCCCCTGATTGAGATAAATGAGGCAGTTCACATTTCTAAAATTAGCTGTTTAAGCGTCTTCAGAGAGTGTCAGTTAACGTTTATGATTTCAAGTCTGATTTCATAATATAAGATGTGAAATCAACGAAGTACAGTCCAGGAGTCAAGCACATAGCTGGACATTAAGTTTTAACTTGAACCTATAGTCTGTTTCATTATTGAGCTAACAATGAAGACAATCACTTGAAGTGCACTGACACTTCTTTCTGATTGGCACCAGTCTGTCAGGCTGTCTGCAGCACAGTCAAAACATTTGGTATTCCTCCCACTAGAGTGCACAAGAGTTTCAAAAGTGGCAATCGGGAATCTAAGTGCTGTTAAGTGTGTTGAAAATTTACTTCATTACTTCTAGGAGGAAATCCTGTTTTAATTAAAGTCATCAAGTATCCTGGTTTCAGTTGGAATAGAGTTGTTTTTCTTCCTAGTAGCTGGTATAGTGCTGTGTTTTTGATTTAATATGAGAAGAATGTTGATAATACATGCATGTTTCAGTTGTTGCTAAGTAGAGCTTACACTAAGTAAAGGACTTTTCAGCTTCTCATGTCCTGCTAGCAAGAAGGTTGGAGATGCATGAGAAGATGGGAGGAGATAACAGCCAGGACAGCTGACCCAAACTGGCCAAAGCAATATTCCATACCATATGATCTCATGCTCAGTAGATAGTTAGCTGGGGAGTCACAGCTCGGGAGCTTACTGGGTCAGCAGGTGGTGAGTTTGTTTTATATATTCTTCATCACTTGTTTTATATATTCTTTAAATAGGAGGAAGAGCAAGCAGAGGAGGAGTATTTTCCCTTTCTGTCCTCTTAAGCTGTCTTTATCTTTATCCATTAGTTTTTTTCAGATTCTCTCCCCCATCCTACTGGGGATGGTAGTGAGCGAACAGCTGTGTATGGTGTTTAGCTGCCTGCCAGGATGAACCACAACAGCTAATAATGAAGATCATGACTGTGCCAGTGATAATTACCCTCACTGTTTTACAGATACTACTAATTCTGAAAATCAATGGTATCAAATTGTAAACTACTTAATCCAAAGGTGACTGCAGTGCTAAAATACATCATACCAGCTAGGGAAAAAAAATAATCAGACAACTTGTTTGTTACTATTAAGACAACATGAACTGCTGAGGAAAAAATATGCCAATGTCCTGGATGGAAAAATTAGGCATTCCAAAGTGTACCTACACAGCATTTGCTTGGCAGAAAGGAGTTACATGTAGAATATGCTTTGAAACCCACCTACTTGCTGCCTTTTAGAGTATTAGTCTTTCATGTACATAGCGTCTCATTTGCTCTATAAAGTAGCCTCTAGTCACACTTATAGGCCTATCAACTATAGGGTACATGATCCTGATCTTGAGGACTGCCTTAGTGAAGTCTCTAAGTTGCAGTGCAAATGTACCCACTTTCTCCCCGCTGCAGGCATTTATTTATCAGAATGAAGGGTTATACCCTTTTATATAGAACCTAGCAAGCACTAAGACCACAGACACTGAAAACAAACGGTGAATTTATACATCACTGGTTTGCATGGGGATATAGCGGAAGATTTGGCGAGGAGGTTAGTTAAATGTGGGTGTGCTCAGGTATGTGTAGAGGGAGCACATACATCACACTGTTTTGCTGACCTTGTGTGCTTGATGAGTAGAACCTCTGTGTTAGATAACATAGGCCTGTGAGAAACTCTAGGCACCTTATCACTATGTCTGAGATCCCTGCTTTATTGTGGGAGGGAGTGGGAGACTGCGCCTGCCTAAAGCCTTGAAATACAGGCGAGCTCAGCAGGCCCAGTGATCTTCCAGAAGGGCTGAACTGACCAGCGCCGGCACCCCCTGCCTGTGTCACCTCTGCCTGGGAGCTTAGGTGCTACTTCGGAGATCCCCCAGTAGAGAGGTAACTAAAATAATACCTGCTCTTTGCAATGCATTTGTGGCTTCTGGCTCTTCTTGCGACGTGCCTGTGTATGTGTACACAGCTCTTCCAGAGATCTCAGAGCCATGCCTCACAACAATAAAGAAGTGATTGTAAGTAGCAACATATTGCTTGTTTTCACCATACCATGTGACTTCTAATCAAGCTACGGAAGTTGTCAGATTCTTCTAGGGAGAGCACCTTCACCAGGAAAAATACAAATCTGACTGGTTCCCATTCTCACAGAGAAAGTTTTGATTCTCAAAGGACAGATGTTTAAAAACTAATTCCCAGCAACAATTTCTTTTCTGGCAGTGCTTGTGATTGTTTCTTTTGTTTTCACCAGGATCCTTACAACTACCACCTCATTTAGGAATTCTTCTGATAGAAATAAGGGTAAACACCCTGTCAAATGCTGACATACTCTGAATGAAGTTCACGAAAAACAAGGAGATAAAGTGATAATGGTTGATTGTCCAATATTCAGAGAGGATTGTGGATCCTTTACGCCACTTGTTGCAACTCATGCAGCTTCCAGCTGTTCAACATGTGACAGTTACCTGCTGGTTTTAATATGTTTTGCATTTGTTCTGTGCCTCAATGCTGCAATCACATTGGTATGTTACGAAACATGTAGTCCTTTTTACAGGTCACATTTGGACTGCATATTCTTATATACAGCTACTAGTACAGTTTAACAATGAAATATTGTTCCTTATGATGGCTTTTGGCTGAAATGCCATTAGTAATTATATTTTTTCTATTTTCAGTATATTATTAAAATAACATTGTCTTATGTCATAATTGCCCTCTTCCAAATGCCATTATTTACCAGTGCCTTTTTAATTTACACAGTTTCTCTTCTCTTCTGAAAGATTCTGCTCAGTTATTCTTTTCATCCTATGTGCTGATTATTCTAGTTCAAATATCCAGAAGCTGAAAAGCCTATACTGAGATGGAATTTTCAAAGCTTTTACATCAAAGTAACAGACCTATCCACTCTGCTGTAAGAACTTTGATGATGCAAGACAATTTTTTTTTTATTATTAAATGAATTTATTTTTAAGCAAACTTGTACCACCAAACTAATATGTTCTTTTAAACCACAGAAAGCAAAGAAACTCGGAGTCATTTAGTTTCCTATATCAATGAAATTATAATAATAGCCTCCAAGGACATCACTAACATGATGTTAACTTCAATACTGTTTTGAAAACCTGCAGAAATACAATGATATGGTTGAAGCACTAGACTGAGATTCATGTCATCGTTGGTTCCACTCCTAGCTTTGGGATATTGGATACACTATTTAAACCATTCAGATTACTTATATTACATATGTGCTGGTTATAACAGAACAAGTCTCAGGGACAGGAAAAGTGAGCAATTGAGTAGAGTAGCTAATAGCAAGTAAAATCACAAACTCCAGCAAACAGGAGTACAACACAGATACTCTGGTATGCTGGCTCAGGAGAATGGGTGCAAAGTGGGACTTGAACCCTGGCAGCAGAACTTTGTCAGCCTCATATTAAGGTTAAGGAATTCTTCAGGCCTTGTGTCTTTGGCTCCTAAAATGCTTGTTGAGGATGAGTTCTGCTTCTGACACTGCAAAACTGATTTTTCACATTACTGAGAACCTTTTATTTGAGTCTGGGGTTTAATAGTCTGGTTTCTGTCACATTAAACTGTGGTAGGGATATATTCCCTAACGTATTAATGTGCCCTGAGGTCGAATGTAAATGTGCTCCTCTGGGCTTGTGGAGATGGGCCTTGGATAGCTGATGGCTCTGGTGCGAGGTCTGGAAGGAGCCAGAACAAAGTATTACTTGGGCTCCCCCACCCACCCCTGTCTCTCTGTGCTCCTTTGTAGTGTGCTAACAGTTTTTATCACATAACCTAGCAGAAAGAAAGCACGTTTGCTGAGATAGGAAAGCTGATGGTGAAAATACTCTGTAGAGCACCATTTTTCCCTTTATACATAATGATAAATGTTCCTGTACAGATTTCTACAGTCACAAACTCTAAACCCTTTAAGCTTTATTATTTTGTTCTTATGCAAAAATAGCAACAAATACATCAAAAAATAATCTCTTGATAATCTATGTAATAAAAATAGAAGAGAGGATAATCTAAAGTTTAAACCTTTTACAACATATCAGTCCAAGTTGAAGTCTTATGAGCCAGCTACAACCTCTAAATCTTGTAGTGTAGCAGAAACATAGATCAGATCTTCATTCTTTGTTAATGACTAATACATCATCACATCACAGAGATTTCCTGCTTTTCTATTAGGATAATGCTCCCCAACACGGTATGTTATAATTGCGGGGTAATTACCAGTAGATTTCCTGAAACATTGATGGGAAATATCTCTAGCAAGTGTCTGTCATGACTAATAAATGCTGAATTAAAAATCCCCATCTCCAGAGATCTCTGAACTGAAACACACAGCAATTAATAACAGCTAATAAATAATGAGTGCCATCTACATATGGTAACCCAAACTAAAAAAAATAAATGTAGTGTTCCCCAAAAGGCAGTTAAGATTTCAGTCCAGGTTATCAATTGCAATTTGGAATCAAGTATCATAGATATGTTTTTAGAGGTCAGTTAAATCATCCAATTATGTTTTCGGATTCTTGTATTGATAAACCAGATAAATATACAGAAAATTTGTGCCAACAACAAAGAAGTACATTCAAAATTCAAAATATGTTTTGCATACAAAGCACATAGAGTATGAACAGAAATGGGGATAGTTAAGGGGGAGGGATTTTCAAATTGTTCTTGTTATATTGAAAAGAAAAGGACTGCTTACACTGTCAGTGAGACAGTTAAGCCTCTTTGTCCACTGAGGAATGCAGTCCACTCCTCAGAATCTTTCTGGAGCTCGTACAGACTTTTTCCCCCTTAACAACGTGTACAGCTCTTCAATTTCTTCCTGCTTCTGTCTCATTAGTACTATTTAACAAACTACTTAATTAAAGATATAACTTCAGATAGGACCTATTTCTTTGCTTAGAGACAAATGTATTCTTTGATGCTTTGTTCTCCTAGAGTTTTAAAATTAGTTTACTTTCCTCACAAGTTCCCCATAGCAAACCTTTTTCTTTTTTACCATGAATCTCTGCCATCAGTGCTGGCACAATTAGGATAATTACATTATCTGTCATTTCTAACTGATAAAATTCCAGGTTTTCAGCTAATGTGATTAGTGAAAGTTTTATAATGGTTCCCAGAAGTAACCTTCTACTCTACTTCCTTTTAAGTACAATGTGATTTATTCCACTGTCTTTTGTGCCTTATATTGTTTCCATGGATTTCTGCTTGAATAAACTCCAACTTCAGTTTAGTCCATTCTCCAGCTACATCTGTGGAATTTCTTATTATTTCCTTTAAAAGTTATTCTGAATTATTTCTGTAAGATTGGGCTTCAGTCTTAGATGTGCTTTTACACTTATCCTCTCCTTGTCCTTTTCAGATTTTTTAAGACTAACAGAGCTTCTGATATTCTTTAAAAAAAAAAAAAAAAAATGCAATGTATAACTCAGCAAGACACTTTGCATCCATGTTTTATTCTTATCCTTCCAAATTTTAAAGCATTAGTTCCATTGCTAAATGTCCCTCTATACCCTTTCCATTCTTTTTCCATTGACTCACTCCAAAAATCCTGTCTGGTATCTATCTAAAACAAAGTAAAGGAAAAAAAAAAAAAAAAAAAAGAAAAAAAAAGAAAATAAACATAATTTTCACATCTTCCCATGTCCTAGTATATGTGTTCCTGTATTTCAAAGTTTTTTCCAAACTTTTAAATAAATCTGTCAGCCTGCCAGTGTGACTCATTTAAATTGAATACACAATTCCTGCACTTAAAAACTAATTAAGGAGCCCAGAATACTTAATTTTGTCGAGGGTTCCTGCTTTTCTTAGGTGAATCTGAGCATACAAATTACTTAAAGCAATTTCTGGAAGGAAGAACGGGAGTTAATGAGCTCTTGTCCCAAAGGATTTTCTCCTGTTTTCTGCCTGAATACTGCTTGGACAATTAAAGTGCATAGAAACATGTACAAATCTAATGTACCATTTCACTTATTTATTCCATCGTACTGAACACTTATCCATACCACTAAGATAACAGTAAAATGAAAAAGTCAAAGTGAGTATTTAATTGAAGTTATCCCAACAGAAGAGTTTTCATAGTCATAGAAGAGTTTGTGTTGTAAGGGACCTTCAAAGTTCATGTAGTCCAAACCCCTGCAATGACCAGGGAAATCATCAACCAAATCAGGTTGCTCAGAGCCTCATCCAGCTGGACCTTGAATGTCTCCAAGGGTGGGGCATCTACCATTTCTCTGGGCAATCTGTTCCAGTATTTTACCACCCCCATTGTAAAAAATTTCTTCCTCATGTTTATCCTGAATTGCCCCTCTTTTAGTTTAAAAACAATACCCCTTGTCCTGTCTTAACACACCCTTCTGAAAAGTCTGTCCCCATCTTTCTTATGAGCTCCTTTTAAGTACTGAAATGCCACAATAAGGTCTCCCTGGAGCCTTCTCTTCTCCAGGTTGAATAACCCCAACTATCTCACCCTGTCATAGCAGAGGTATTCCAGTCCTCTGATCATCTTGATGGCCCTCCTCTGGACCCACTTCAACAGGTTTTCCTGTGCTGAGGACTCCAGAGCTGGATGGAGGACTCCAGGTAGAGTCCCACCAGAGCAGAATAGAGAGGCAGAATCTCCTCCATCTACCTGCTGGCCACACTCTTTTTTATGCAGCCCAAGATACAGATGGCCTTCTGAGCTACAAGCTCACATTAATGGCTCATTTTTAATCCACCAGTATCCCCAAGTTCTTCTCTGCAGGGCTGCTCTCAATTCCTTCATCCCCCATGCAGTACTGATACTGGGGTTTGCCCCAACCCAGGTGCAGGATCTTGCACTTGGCCCTGTTGAAACTCATGAGGTTTGCATGGGCCCACTTCTCGAGCTTGTTCAGGTCCCTCTGGATGGCACTCCATCCCTCAGGCGTGTCAACTGCACCACTCAGCTTCGTGTCATCTGCAAACTTGCTGAAGGTGCACTCAATCCCAATGTCTATGTCATTGATGTAGATATTAAGGAGTACTGGTCCCAGTATGAACTCCTGAGGGACACCACTTGTCACTAGTGTCCATTCAGACATTGTGCCATTGACCACTACTCTCTGGGTGTGACCATCCAGCCAGTTCCCCATCCACTGAACAGTCAACCCATCAAATCCATACCTCTCCAGTTTAGACAGAAGGATGTTCTGGGGGGCTGTGTTAAAGGCTTTACAGTAGTCCAGACAAACAACATCCACACTGCTTCCTTTGGCCACAGAGGTAGTTACTCCATCATAGAAAGCCAGTATGTTGGTGAGGCAGGACTTGCCTTTGATGAAGCCATACTGGCTGTCCCAAATCACCTCCCTGTCCTCCATGTGCCTTAGCATAGCTTCTAGGAGGATCTGTTCCATGATATACAAGTGCATCAATCGTCCTATGCCTCTGATAGTCTTATTTAATGCTAGCTTAACTAACTGTCTGGGTACCGGACAAAAGGGACTATTGAATCCTGATGTCTACAGTGTTAAATTTGCACTTTTGATACCGCCGCAGAGAAATCTTATTTTTTACAAAATGGCCTATAAAAGTAAAATTTCACAAATGGAGCATTGCGGAATACATTGTATACAAGGAGTTAGTGATCTTGAGCAACCCATGCTTTCTCTATTTGGCCTTGTACTTAAGTCTTGAGAAGCCCGTTAGCATGAGCAGCTGCTCTAAGAGAGCCTGCTGGAATGGCCTGTGCCAGCCTGTGCTGTGCACTGGTGCCTGTTACAGCAGAGATGGTGTTCAAGCCTGTCAGGAGAAGATATATGATTTTGTTTGTGACACTAATTAAGAGGTACCACGGTAAAGCAGGGAGGAGGAACCTCTCCACACATGGGATCTGCACAGTATGCCATGGAAAAATCATCTGGGGTCTGTCTGATGCTGCACAAATGCAGGATTCCCAGCATCTGAAAGGATAAAGATTTATTTGCTGTCTATATTCCTCTTATTTATAGATCTCATCTTTATTGATATTGTCACCAGGATTAATTGGAAACATCACCTGGGCTTATACTTTGAATAGAGGTTGACACAGAAATCTGGAAAAGGGAAGGAAGGGGTATTCATATAATTTCCATGCTAATTTTAAGAAAATTAAAACTGGCAAATCTAGTAAGGAACAAGTCAGAGATATATAGGTGACATAAGTAATGCTGTTGAGAGAAATATTAACATAGAGAACACACTGAGTGAATCAGTACTCTGTCAGGTTAGAATGTCAGATGTAGTCCAGGGAAATAGCTGGAAGGCTGTATGCTCATGCAAGGGCATGGGTAGCAGAATGAAAGTAATAGATGTACCACTGAAGATGTGAAACCAGGCAAAGTAAAAAAAAAAATCCAGTAGAATAGAAATCTCATTTAAAGTACAGTTTCTGTTGGACACATGTTGTTTCGAAAACAGAGAAAATAATGTAGAGGTGTGGAGACAGCAGTATACATTAAGGATTCAACCTCAGCAGTCTGCTAGGCTCAACTCTGGATTTTGCAGTTCCATTATCCTCAAAAGTTCCCCCAATATTTCATCCTTCGCCCTGTGCAAGGAGAAATTACCTTTGTCCTCCTTGTATAAGTTTTATACAGTGTAGAGAGGGGTGTTCCGTTATTAATTCTGTATCGTTACCTGATTTTATCTCCTGTAAAAGAAAAAAAAACATTATTGAATGCACCATTACACTTGTAATTAAACTTAAGTGAGACTGAGAGTTTCCTTTTGTGGGAAACATTCATGTTTTAAAATAGTTTGATTTCAAATTTGTACCCAACATAATGCTTCTGAAAAAATATGTTGACCTGTTCTACGTGACATCTGCACTTCATATTCTAAATTAAGTAGACACAAAAGATGCTAGAATATTTATTTTCTTTTAAATTGTCATCACATGATCTATCATTGGATATTATGTCACATTATATTCACTATATATATTTGCAACTAAGAAATAATGAAAAAATGGAAAAATACTAACAGTAATATAAAATAACAAAATACCTATCAAAAGAATGCCATTTCAAGTAGAGACTTTCTTTTTTCTGGAACAAAAGTTTCCTAAACATATTTCTAGATATCTCTTGCAGTAGATTTATTGCAAATAATCGATTTTTTTTAATAAGTTTTGCCAAAAATAACAATTCAATGAAAATTCTGTAACTTTTCTATTTCTTAAATTAGTATAATTGTTGCTCCTAATGGTTGCTACTCAATAGACTGATAATCACTGCACAGCCAGTATGCAGCTAAAAGCTGTTTGCACTACAATGAGAAGAGACAGTGATAAACTGATCAAATCCAATAAAGAAAAAACTGAATACAAAATTACATAGAATCTCATTTCAGCAGAAAAGCGACTGAGCACTAAATATTGATAGTATTGAGAAAATAAACGCTGACTGTTAACAATATGTATTTCCCCTGGTGGAAAAGAACATGTATATTTTACAATCAAAGCAAATCTTCAAAACCACAAATCTCCAGGTTAGGCTTATTTAGAGATAACATCTATTTCAGAACCATTTTATTAAAATATTTGATATTGAGAATCACAAGCCTGGATAAAAAGAAACACAATCTTTCTTCTAATAGTCTTCATTTTTTTCCCCTTTACTAATCTGATATGAAGCAAGGCAAAAAAAAAAAAAAAAAAAATCAACCCCAAAATACACAAAGAAACAAAATACTTTCATTTCAGTATTTTAATTGTAGGAATAATATCCATTTCTAGGAAAATACATGAGTTTATTAGGTGCAAAATCTAGCCCATACAACAGAAAAATACAGTTAAATTGACATTTCTTACAGCCTTCAAGGGTGTCTTTCAAGCTAGACTAACTAAAGCACGATCAGGCAACCCAGGTCAGGTAATGTCCTTTAAATCCCATCAGAGTATCTCACAGATATCAACAGCAATCAACAGAGACTGTAGTAGAAAGTGTTCCTAAAATAATTTCATCAATTTATTTCTGTCCTGTTAAACTTCTTTTTTTGTTTGGGCAGTTTTTAAATTTTTTTAGTCTTTTCTCAGCATGATTGAATCCAATATGTTTTACATGAAAGAAATGTAAAAGTTAGATTCGTTTCTTTCTGTAACTTGTTCAAGATATTAATAATTGACTCTAAGATTTGTGACAAAGCAATGTATTAATTAGATTCCTACCAAAAGAGCACTTTTAAATTACTACATCTTTTCCTGATGGCTTCTCCTGATGACTGAAAACATATCCTGTGTCTCATGCACTGCCCGGAACACTACTCTGGGCCTTGAAAAGCAAGTCCTGTGGCGACATGGTACTTCAGAAAGAACTGAGTCAGACAGTGGGTCTCATTTTAAAAATAGTCTCATAACCAACTGGGCCAAAGAACATGCTATTGAATGGATATATCATATCCCTTATCATGCAACAGCCTCTGGGAAGACTGAGCGATATAATGGTTTGTTAAAAACTACTCTGAAGGCAATGGGAGGTGGAACTTTAAAAATTGGGAGAAGAATTTGGCACAAGCCACCTGGTTAGTTAACACCAGGGGATCAATCAGTCGAGCTGGCCCTGCTCAGTTAGAGCTTTTACATACAGTGGAAGGGGATAAAGTCCCTGTGGTGCATGGAAGGAACATGTTAGGAAAAGCTGTCTGGGTTATTCCTGCTTTGGGCAAAGCCAAACCCATTCATGGGATTGTTTTGCTCGAGGGCCTGGATGTACTTGGTGGTGAGGCTGAAGGATGGGGAAGTCTGATGTGTACCTCAAGGAGATTTGATTCTGGGTGAGAATACTCAAACTGTACGAGGAAAATTGCTGCATGACACTAACAGTGTTCCATAAGTGTCTTTCAGGTTGATGCAGTGGTGGTGATGAACCCTGAGCTAACCTGATCGAGTGGTGTCCAGTAACTTGCCTGAGACTGACATCTCTGACTTACAATTCCTGGACACGAACTGCACCAGATTGCACATCATGTCTCCTGCCTAGAGAGAGACTGCTGTGATAGAGAGACTTGCATTCATGAACTAGTGATATACATATTTTTGTGTGTGTATATATACATTTGAAGACAGGCAGAAAGCAGTAGTGATTTGGGTATGACTCAAATGGTATGGAATATGCAGTGGAACATCCTGGTTTTGTCAAAAACAAGACCAGTTCTCTTTTAGTGATTTTTCTTTCAGGTAAGTTCTTCTAGGTGGCTGTACTTTTCTGAGTTTCAGTCTGCATATTTTTTCCTAGGATGCTGTACTCGGTGCTGATAAGAAGACCAAAGGAATGCTGAAGAAGCTCATGTTTAGATTTATTACTATGGTAGCCAAGAAAGACTGATAAATTTTCTCACGTTCCATTGTGAGAGGGGCGTGTTTGAGGAGGGGTGGATGGAACAGGTGACTAGAACTGACCAACAGAAGTATTTCATCCCATAACCGTCATACCCCCTATATAAGAGGGTGATCACGAGGGTCAGTCTCTCTTTGACCATGGCCGGCATCTAGAGAGGACCCTGTCTGTCTGCCTGTGATCTACAGGCCTCAGGCCCTGCATTCCTGCAAACAGGTTCCGGTTTGCTGTGAAGTCCCGCCCATGACTTTCGGGGGCCTGGCCTGCACCTGCTGGAGCCGCCAGCTCCACCCACCCAGCTCCACCACTGCTGGAGTGACGCCAACTCCACATCGAGCATTCGAGATTGGTTTTGTATATTTTGTATATATTCTCTATTTATTAGTAGCATTAGTAAAACCCCTTTAAAACTTTCCAACTTGAAGTCTAAATCTCTCTTCCTTGCCCCTTATCTTTCTTATCTTTCTGATCTAAAGGAAAAGGGTGGTGGGAAGTGAGGAGATAACAGGGAGCGTCTGCCACAGTTTATTGACGCCTTGCCTTAAACCGTAACATCTTTTCATACCAATAAGGAATTTTGAAGTATGCTATTATGATATCATAGTAGTAGCTTAACTTGGGAAGAACTTTCTGTAGTTCACGTGTACCAAATTTTCTCCCCTACAAATCCCAATCCCCCTCAAATCTCTGGTTAAAATATCATCAGAAAGGAATCAGGTCAGATTTTTTCCTCAAGCCAAAAAATTATTTCTGAATCCTGAAGTGCTCAAGTACTTGCATCATCTGTTTAGTTTTAGTAATGAAGTTGTTATTCCTCCTAAGGATGGAGCGAGATATTCTCATTTTTAGTGTTCTTCTGTGAAAGAATTTGCATGCTAGGCTACAGTGCATGGGTTTTTTTACCTGTTTCATCAGAAAACATTGGATTTTTTTCTATTGACTACTTATCCTTAGAAACAAGCCATTAAATGAAATCTTAATTTCATAAAACTTGCACAAGCTGAAGCACTGCTATTTTTCAATTAAATTTCAATCCAAGACTTTTCTAATGGACTTTTACTTTATTTGAAACTTCCAGGCAAGTTAATATTTACAGTTAAACACTTTTTTTTCCCAAGCTGTGATAGATAACAGAATATTTTATTTCTGATGTTTAAAAAACAAACAACTTTTATATACCACACTCTTGTTTTATACTGTTCTCTTTAATATTCTACTCTTGGACATCTAGCTTAAATTACGTTTCTATTCTCTTCATAAGTGAAATACCTGTAACTCTCTCAGGGTCTTTTGGAGCTTGTTGAAGAGGAAGGAGGGTGGAATCTACCTAAATCTATTTTCTGTTCTTCGCAAATATTAGGTTTTAAACTTCCTTAATATCTGAGCTCTAATTGTGTTGTCATTTCACCTGAAATTCAATGAGAGAAAGATTTGGACTATATAATGGTGTAATAGTTTTCAACATACTAAGACATGGATGCAGTAGTTTATGTATTTTTTATAGACAAATTTCAAAGTTAAAACATCTGCAGTGCTTTTCCAAACACCAGTAAAGACCAATAACACTGCAAATTGCCTTTCTTCACACATAAGATTTAGAGCACTAATCTGTTACATAAAGGAAGTTTCTTGCATACCTTCATAACTGTGGAGACATTATTACCTAATATGTGTCCACTACATATTGAAATAACTCTACTAAATGTCTAATAACTAACAAGCAATTTTGCTGAATTCAGAACAAGCCCAAGAACAGTCACACAAAAGGTACTGGCTTAATTGATTGTGTTTCTATCTTCTTTTGTCATGGAAGAAGATACACATGTAACCATTTGACAATGGGCTTTCTGATTCACAGCTTTTGGCTATATCAAAGAATAACTACACAGACAAGTCAAAACCTGTTTTCAGTTTTCAAATTTTGACACTTCATTAGAGATTAAAAACCTTTCATTTTGAGATAAATTATTAGGTTTACAGTCATTTACATAGTTTACAATTCATTCATGAAGACAAGTTTCCTATGACTTAGAAAAACATGACTTTAAAATACCTCATTTTGTCTCCTTGGTGTTGCTCATCCTGGTTCCACATATTGTATGAATTCCCTAGTCATTTTAACTAAAATTCCAGCTCAAATATTTAGAAATTTTATAAATTAATTAAAGAAAAATGTCTCTTCTATAAAGAGATAGCATAACTGGATCAGGTGCATTCACAGCTAAAAAAAAAAAAAAAAAAAGAGTACATATATATAGGTATATACATATATATATATATATATAAAATCTGGCTTGGTTTTTGATTTTTCTTTTTTCAAAAGTTTTCAGGTTTTCTTTCCTTTGTCACCAATACTTATGTAGGTTGAACTGAGCTATGCAGAGCTGATTCGAGTTATTCATTCCATGCACTACAGCAAGCCACCTAGTCTAAACAGTTACAGAAAAGTAGCTGGAAAATAGTGCAACCAACCTATACCAGTTATTAGTCTTCAAGAGTCTATATCTAACAGACAAGAAGCCACTTACATGTTACCCTTCTACTTAAATTATTTTTTTTCTTTGTGGTGGTTCAGCTAATAGCATCAGTAAAAAAAAAATAAAAAATCAAAACCGAAGAAACTCAAACCAAGGAAAGCAGAATTCAGTACCAGGTTCAAACTATTTTTAGTATTAACCTGCAGTGATAATGTAAAATTGTAATGGTAAAAGTTACTACAACATAAATTAATCTTCAAAGAAGAGGAGTGCTTCTTCGTTGAAATGAGTTATTCTCAATATGCCAGACCCTCTGTAAAATTAGTCTACCAGTTTAATCAACTGCATTAAAAGCAGAAAGGAATCATGGGCATAGTGTAAATCTGAGGCTTTCTGGAACTCTTACTTCATCGAGCATTGGCCAAGCCAGTCTGGGTACACTTATGCACATCAGTTTGCAATGTAGAGTTTGTGCTGTCAAGTAAGGAGTGCCACAAGAGACAGCACCATAATGAGTCTGGAAACCGCGTCTTTATTTAAGTGCCATTACTAAGGTTAACTCTAGTTTATCTAGTTATGAATATATACTGGGAACCTGACCTGGGGGAAGGCAGGTGAGACATTTAATTTTTAATTGTAAATCAGTACAGCAGAACAATAATTATACCAAAAGCAACTGTTTGATACTTAATGCTCTCGGCAAGAATAAGTCTTGATTTATTAATATTAATTCAACAAAAACAAATCCATAAAATTATCATTAATGGAAATCCATGTCATATGATAATGATTATTAGAGTGTCTCAATTTCTGTTTCTAATACAGTAATGAAAACTGTATTCAAATATATTTACTTTCCTAGTCTACAGCTGAAGCTTATTTAACCTCATTATTGTTGCAGTTGCTAACAAAAAGAGGATAGCCAGGGGCTGTCCAAGTCTTTGAGACTATTGCTGAGGTTTGAAACAAATTGAAGTCTGATATATATTCTAAACTAATTCCTTGCAACACATGTACACTGTAGAGTTAAAAGATCACCTAACACCCCAAACAAAATATTATATACACATCTCTCAGCCTGAGGAGGTTCAAAGGTACACTAGCCAGATTATCTAACATATTTGGAATTTTTAATATGTAATGGGTCAATACTCATGACTTTTAATATTTGTAAAACCTTCTACTTTTATACCTATAAATGCTTAATAATCTGCAACAATTTTTGTATTAGGTGCTTAATATATCTCAGTCATTAGGTTCTCTTTTATTCATAAACCTTTAATAAGAAACATGACACATTTCCTTTCTTTTGTCAGAAATTTTCCTATAACTTGAACAGCAAAATGGTGTCTATAAACTCTAAAATCTTTTCAATGAGGTCAAGGGTGAGAATAATACACTAACCAGCAATGCTACCAGGCCAAATAATTTTTGGAGCACCATGCCATAATTGTAAAATAGATGTAATCTGTAGAAAAACAGTGTATCCTGCACTACTTTATTTAGAAATGTGCATACAGTATACGGGTAGGTGTCTCTAGCACAATGCCATATCTCCTGAAAGAAACCATTTGAGATAACATATCCCAGAATCCTTTTCTCCTCTTTATTTTGCCACTCCTTTTATCATGAATCTCTCATTTTCAACTACCTAGGAAAGAAAGTCTTCCAAACATCTCAGAAGGTCACGAGGTCTGATCAGAATGAATCCTTTAGGTAGCACCTTGGAAAAATTAAGATTATTTTTTCTTCTGTAAAAATAAATTTGAAATAGAACATTATTTTCTAACTGACAAATATTTTTTGTTTGAGAGAGGAGAATATTACAGCTTAGAGCTGTAGGAAAATAGTACTTCGTTTTCAGAAATCATTGAAAATGTCTTCTACATAAGCAAATGATAATTTCATAGAGAGTTGTTTTTATATTCTGGAACATACTTTTCATTAGAAGGCAAAATGTATGCAAACTTTCTTATTATTTTAGTAGAAGAGTATGTTTTTTCCCCATGCAAACAATTTTTAGTGTGCACTTACAGAACATTACAAAAGAACATTAAATGTTCATGTTACTAAGCATGACTGTAGCCAAAAAAAAAAAAAAAAAAAAGATAAAATGACAGGAATCAAAATAAGATATTCAGTGAAAAGTTATCTGCAAATTTGTCAAATCCCTGGCCAAAGACTCATTTTTAGATAGTCAATCATCTGTAGCATTTGAGTTCCATCCAATGGACTTCATCTGCTTTCAGCTTTCCTGTCTTTCACAAAGCCCAGCCTTGGCTGAGCCCTGAGTTTCTTGGCACATGTTGTGAAGTTCCTTTCCAACATTGCTAGCTGTGAGCTATCAACATAAGTGGATACAGGGCCTTCAGTTTGCAGATCAGACTCATCCAGCCAACTTCAAGTCTGGACATGAGATTATGGAAGAAGTATCTGTGTGGATTTGCTTAATTGTGTGCCAGTCCAGGTATTAGTTATTTTAAAGTTCTATGTGTGGAGGCCAAAATCATAATATGAAAGCATGGCTGGAGTGCTCTTTCTTACAAGTATGCTATATAGATGTAGACAAAACTAACAATGATATATGTATAATCTCTCCACAGTTCTTGAGCATTTTCTAAGGGAATGTCAACATGAGATCATGTAAAATGAGGTACAGAGGGGGTCTATTCTACAGCTTTTGACCCTCAATTTCATCTAAGATACCAAAATATTTTTCTTTTCCTTCTTCAAAACCCTTTCCTTTTTCTTTCTCTCCTATGTCAAGGTTCATTTATCTGCCTTACCTGCCATCTTTTTTCAGAAGGATTGTGATATCACTTCAATGGCTTCAGGTAAAATGTTTCTATGACACTGCTCCACTTCTGGTCTGTTAGAGCAACACACATTCAGGTTCTGAAAATCCTATTGATTCACCTTTAAAACAGATACCAGATTTCACCATTTGCAGTTTTAAAAAACATTATTTAGGACTATATTGAAAAAAATATAATGACAAAGACTGATAATAACATTTTGCTACAAAATTACAACCAAAATATTCATAACACTACTGTGTATACACAGTCAGTAATACAATTAAACAGTAAGAATTGTCAGAAGTTTCACTTTGGCTAAATTGATTAGTAACCTACATTAAGTCTTAGAGCCTGGGTGTCAGAATTAGCATCAGTGTGGTAATTTTTTCTTCAGAGTTCACAGAAGACTAAAGTTCCAAAATAACTGGGTTACCTGTTGCTTTCTTCATGCAACATAAAGACACAAAAAGAAAGCTCAATAGATTACAAATGTCTTTGTATTTCTCAAATGTCTTATTAGCATTCTGCTCCTTTTAAATATATATATATATATATATATATATATTTTTATTAGGGAGAGTGTCACAGAGGAGTTTTCCATTCAGTGAAGATGTTGTGGTAGTTTTTTTGTTAAATTGTCTAAGATGAGGAATGAGACTTTAGTCCTTTGTTCCTGTTAAGTTGTGCTGTCAAAGAGCAGCTGGCAGAAAGAAACTCTCCAGGTGGTATAGAGCTGTCATAGCAGCCAGTCCATAAAATAGCTCTGACCTAACTGTTCACTGACATGTGAGCATCAGCAGTATTGTCAGCTCTAAATATCCCGAAATACCAAGTCAGTTTTCCAGTTTTTGAATAGTCTTTTATTTTTCAGCCCTGCTCTTAGGATTCAATATTGTTCAGTTGACCTTAATTTTTCTAAAGCCATGAGGACTGAGAAAATCTATTTTAATAAAGGAAATTGATAATCTGTTAAATGAATCCAAAGGGTACTTTAAGACTCACAAAGACAGGTAATACGAACATGAGAGTTAACAATGAAAGGTCAGAAATGAATAAGAGTTGTGTTGTAGTCAAATCTTATGACAGAATGTTTCTGGGTTTTCTTTGCAGAAAAGCTGGTCTAATAAATCCCAATTTTCTCTGTTTTTCTGGAAACATTTGTAAGACCTCATGTTAAACAAAATCAGGGAAATTATTAATTTTTTTTCTAGCCAGGTTATTTTTCAAACAGAAAAGTTCTCTGACTGTTCAACAAACAGATGGAAAAAACTGGTGTGTTAGCACAATGAAATGGGTGATGCAAGTAATGCTTGGCGGGGGTTTAACCTGTTCTGCTGGTGAATCTGTAGCTAGTCTAAATCATTACAGGCCAGTTTAAATTTTTATGGGTCTATTACTTATGTGACATTTTAATGTTGTAATCTGATGAACAGTTAGTAATGAACTCTGGTCTCATCATTTATACCTCCTTTTAGTAAATAACTGCACATTTAAACTCACAGAAGAACTCTATGGAACGATCATCTGTTACACTGTATAGCAGCTTTACCTAATGCAGATCACTTTACAGGGCATACATTACATTAAGCTAAGAAAAATAGATTAAAAAATTCTGTCCACCGAAGAGCATGGATTTTTCAGTTTTGCTGTTGTGAGATTACAGATCTATTTAATGGAAACAAATACAGTTGAAGTAATACTAAGAAAAAATGTTCCTTTAAACGGGAAATTTTAAAAAAAAATGGTAGGACGCTTCTGGAACAGGGTGGAAAACTGGAAATCCTCTATGAACTGTTTCACTACTCTCATTTAGTGTATGCTATCTGATGTTACTAAAAGCCACCCGCAATAATAAAATGAGCTCAGTTAGGCCACTATAAAAATAAGGTAACGCATAATTTTTAAAAGCCAGGATGTTATTTGCATTAGAAGTAATCAAGAATCAAAATGTATTTCCAACAGACAATCATCTTAATTTACTTCTGACTTTATCTGAATTAACGTGTTCCCTTTGAATTTTTTTGTTTAATAAATCAGCAATTTCTAACTGAAACCTTTCCAATGTAACATTTCCAACCAGCTCTAGTCAGCATTGTGGGTTTTGTTTTTTTTTTTTTTTTTTTTTTTATTTTCTGGGCATCATAATTCTTCATTCTTTTCTTTAGATTATAAATACTGTTAATGAAGAAAAATTTTTGTAAAAGAGAGAAAGGTAAGAAAGGTCTAGATCACAATCTGTCACCTTTCTAGTATATAGAACAGAAACTTCACTATAGCATTTCTAGCTGTGCCAGGCACATATCTAGATAGGTATTTACTAAAAATACAGAAGCTCATTTTGTGGTATTTAAGCTGAAGCTAGTAGTCATGCAATTGCTTAGAGTTTCACACTGCAGAATCTTTGTCCAGCAGCTATTCCATGGGTGCTGGGAGTAGCTCCCTGGGAAGCTGCTCACTGCCACACACCAGGCAGGGTTCCCCTGTGGTCTGAGCTGCCAGTTCAAGCAAGGATGTAAGTAAACAGCGACTTCACATTTTTCCCTTTTGACTGTTAAGTTCTTGAACAGTTTGAACGTAAGCATGGGGACCTGAACATGTATGGCCTTGTTTTTATTTAAAAGTGTAGTAAAATATCCTCATGCAAACATCCTTTACAAATAGAGTTGCTTTCTTGGATGAAAATGATATAATGGCTTGAATGGCCAAAAAGGAGCAGCTTCTCTCCATGGAGAGGGTCTATGCAGCATGCTGTGGGAAAACCATTCAGGGTCCATCTGATGTTACATGAATGTTTGGTTCCCAGCCTCTGAGACGAGGTAACATTTACTCATTACCTATATTTGTATTCTATCTTATTAAAACAACTATTTGATTAAAGCATTTGTCGCTTGACCTTTCTTCTTGAGATAAAGAACCCTGCATCATCTCTTTCTCACTCTCTCACCTCACGCCGTGGTGCAGAGCACATGGATTATCTCCATATCTTCCAAATTTAAAATCACTTGCTATGCTTTGCATTTTGCTGTAACACGCAACAATATGAGGAAGGACATATTTTCTTCATCTTCCAAGTGGTCAAAATTTGAAACTGAGAGTAGCTATCAATTATTTTTTTTTTCTTATTGCTGATACAGCCTGATTTATTGAGCAGCCCAAGGTTTTTTTTTGGCTTCGCATGCTAACAGAGCTGTGGAGGAATTTGTTATAACGAGGAAAATTCTGCAATGTAAATCACTGTGGAAAACTGAAAAAAATATGATTCACCATAATTAGAGAGAAATTACCTATATTCTGTTTGGTACCAGTCCAGTTTCTTCAACCAAAGGCAGCTGAAGGACACAAAAATATTTACTGTAGACTTACTTAAAATATTTGAAACAATTTGCATTAATTCATACATAAACAGCCCCCATGAAGTTAGACAGCAAACAATGTCTCTGGCAATAGATAACCAGTAATTACTTTTTTTTTTCCTCAAACCATATTAATGTTCTAAATAATGCTGCCACTTCTGTGTTAAAATTTCATGAGCTTGATTGCAATCATTCTTCACTTTGTGGTAGTATTGGTTCTACAGTACATTCTACAAGACCTGCTCCAGATCTAAAAATAATATCATCTGTCCTTGTTTTGTCCTTTTTTTGACACCAGAAGAGCATAAACATGGATGGAAAATTCATTTTGCACATTATTAAAATGTTGCCAGCTATGCACAATTACCACATTTGATTTAAATATGTTCTCCACTGAATTTTTCCCTCAAAGTCACTAAGTGAACAAGCAAACTTAGGCTTCTAGACAGCCAGTTAATAAGAAAAGATAACTTTTGAGAATTATTTGGGAGCAAAGGAGGACAAGCTGTGACTTCAGTACATGATTACAAGTTCACGGCAGAACTCATGGGGAATAGGCATGTAATGGACCTTACTGCTGACCTGAGTAGTCCTTCATGTAATTGTTGTAAGTGTGGAAACTAAAACTTTTCCTTCCTGAGGCATTTGACACAGTTTTTTCAACTAGAAAAACTAAAATAGGCTGTAACAATTTCAGTTGGCTGAGTTAGCTTCTTACAAGAACAGCCCAAACCCTGGAAATTTCTCAGTATTTCAATAGTACGTAATACAGGAAGACATGAAACGTAGCCAGGTCTCACTACATAGCTTTCTCCTGGTATTTGCAGAAACACATTACGTATTTGAGTAACTTATGTGTCTTGAGGCTTGAATCAATTCCCATTTCAATAAGAGTGGTGGGGGATCTCCTCCTTCTTTACCGTCTTACTACTTCTTAGAAGTAAACACTTTTATCTGCTAAGATTTTTAATCTCTCTCTTAACTTTTCCCTTAAACCATTTCTTGAAGGTCGGTACACTCCCACTATGTTTATCTTTAAAATAATTACCTATAGTTTAATCCTTTATGGTAATCATGGGAAAAGAGCAAATAGAATTATTGTTTTACAGGGTATTCTGCAACGGGAAGTGCTGGTCCATTATGGTCCCTGTAAGAAAGGCACTCAGAGTTTGTGAAGTATCATTTTAAATGCCATTTAATAGAGCTAAAACTGTAAGAAGAGAATAGCATAATCTTACATCGCCTTCGTTGCTGGGAACCCACATGCAGCATGCAATGCAGACCTTGTCTTTAGAAGAGATTCTACTGGTTTGGTCATTTGAACTCTTATTGGATTTTCTTCCAAAGAAATAACTCAATCTATTTTTTCTACAGTCAGACAGAAGGGTTTTTCACAAGAGAACTTCTTGCTGCACTTTTAGATAAAGGCAAGGCCACACAGGCAATGTGATTGCCAGCACCAAGTGGGAGCTGGCTCAGCTCATCCTGCAACCAAGGGACTTTTGCAGCACCATGCAGTCCTGAAGGCCATGCCGGATGTGCAGCACAGCACAGCCCTGGACATACTCAGGGTAACTTTTATTTGGACTACTAACTCCTCAATATGCAATGGGCTTCCAGTCAGGATCAATACACAGGGGAAGATGGAGAATCTGCTGAAAAGTCAAAGATAATAAGAAAGAAATAAGAATACAGAAGAAACTGTCTAAAAAGAAAGTTTTCTGGGAGTCTATCCAGGGGTAACCATGTAAACTTAATTTTCAGAATATCACTTTTACAGATAGTCTTTTGCAAAATAGGTGCAATATCAAACTTCTCTTAACTTCCACAACTTTTTAAAATTGTGGGCTTTTCATTTTATTCCCAGACTATTGAATTGAAACTGCCTACTACAGAAAATCAAGCTATTTCACATGAAACAGCCTGCCTTTAATTTTCCTTAAGGGCGATATGATCATCAGGTTCAATTCAAAAAACGTGTAAGGATGTGTCTAGCTTTAACTACTGGTTAAATAATCTATTTACATTGCTGACTTTCTGCATTTATTTCACCTGATGCTTATACAGCTAAATCACATTGACATTTCATTCCAGTTGCTGAAACTTCAAATGCATTTTGTTATTCATACATTTTTAAAACTTTGTTGACTAGGAGATCAGGTGTAGGAGATACTGTAGAGGAACAAGTGAAGGTAATGATTTCAAATCCAGGAAGATCAACTTTGAAAGACAGAACAGAGGTCCCAGATAAGCAACTTGGAAGCACTGTGTGTTTAGCTTCTCTGTAAATCCATTTTAAGCACATATGCTTTTTCTATGTATGCTAAACATATGTTTATTATTACCTTGTCAGAGCTTATCCTCTGTAGTATTACTACTGTATTTGTACTGATTTACAGAAAAGTGCCTGTCAAAAAAGACCAAGTCATAAAAGCTATCAGTCAGCTTTCAAAATCTCAGTAAAACAAAATTCAGAATTTTTCTTCATCTATTGAAGTACATCATAAGAACAGATAACCTCCTAAACTGCCATAGATGCAATCTTTTGCATATTATTAAAGTTACAGCATTTAGGAGTACATACTATTGATTCTTTTGCCCTTGTGAGTAGAACACCAACAAGGAAATTACTCTAGTCTGGAGAATTAATCTATGCCATCAAAAATTCATTCAAAAATAAATCACATCAATGTTCTGTTACTATAGCATGTGTCCAAAATGTGTGGATGTACTGTAGATGATTTTTTTAAGTCAAATCCCTTGTTAAAATGTTATAAAACTTGAAAAGCAAAAATATTAATGCAATCTTTTCAAACTAACAAAAGGCTGATTTGACTTTTGCTATTGTTCTACTGTGAACACTTGGTCAAAAGCAACAGCCTCATTAAGTTAAGTTTATACAGAAAGGTAGTTTCTTCAGAGTAGCACAACACATTCAGTTTGCTCAGAGCTAAAAATAGTGCTACTCTGCATAGAACACAGTATTACCTGTATTTTTAATTTCTTGTTTATGATAGGAAACAAAAATCACTGTTCGTACACCATATGTAATAAAGCATACTGTAGGAGCAGAAGACTTGGAAGTTCATTGTCATAACCTTTCTGATGCTGAATATTTTTCATTGTGAGCAGTCCTATTGAAGGCAATTCATGAATTTGGGAAATTAAAATCCAGCTCTATATTAATACCTTACACCAGTAATTTATAACTGCTAATTCCCTTAAGCAGTCATCTTTCTGAAGTTTAATTCAGTGCAAATTACAGGAAAAAAAAATACAATCTCACAAGGATCTTACCCACAGGATTAAAAAAAAGGAGCAATCTAAGCCAAACCATCCACTCTTGTAAACTGGAATACTTCCCTTGAACTAATGGAGGTACATCAGCACATAGCAATAGGGGAGTCAACCTTTCTATTTACATGACATTAATAATTATAATTATAATTAGGCTGTGAATCATTTCTCAGGATCACTAATAATACAGAGAAAAAAAATGTGGGGAATCTCAGCACTTTTCCTTGGATTAAGCTTTTGGCTTTTGATACGATTACTTACGGTTTCTCTGCAATTCAGTTTCAATATATTAAAGCACAAAAGAAAAGCAATAAAATGGAGCAAGTATTTAAAATTACAAGTTACCCGGAACAGAACTGTCCATGACATGTGGTGTCCATCCAGAACTCTAAATTAGCCCTACTTCTTTTCAGACAAAATCTATTGGTATTAGACAGGTTTGCAGAAAATCTGCTCTTACAAAGCTATAAAAAGTTGTGAGTCATCTTTAAGCAGCTTTCAAACTCTGTTTGAAATACAGGGCATCAATAGTCCAAGAATCTGACTGAAAAGTTATACATAGCTCTTTGTGTTCACTCATCTACCCGCTTACCACAACAATTGTAAAAGTGAAAATCCATGGGTGAAGCAATAAAATCTAGATGTTTTTACCTATGCAAAAAGTGCTGCAGAGTCTTCTGTAACAAGAATTTCAACGGGGAAGAATATAAAACATTGCCTAAACTAAGCTGACAGTGTAAATGGTAATGTTAGTGATGCAAAGCTGTTGATGACATTAAGGTTTTCTGTGATTCATTCATTGTCTATGAAGTAGAAATGGATCACTTGATCACGAAGCCTGTCTTCTTAGAGTAGGATTTCATCCAGCTTGCACTGAATCCAAGCAATTGTGTTTGAATTGAGCATTTTTCCTGTTCTGAATTGAGGACAGCAAGAAACAAGGATTCCATCTTTCTGCAGGTTTTGTTTTGCTTTGGTTTGGTTTTTTTTATGCTACTACAGTGCTTACTCACTCCAGCATGTACCTTTTGAATAATTTGAGACTGGTTTCACTTTTAACCTTTGATTTGCATTTCTCCGTCAGATACTGTATTTTTTAATATTCTCTGCAGTACATATTTGTGTTCAACTGAATCAATTCAACTTATGCTCTTTATAAAAACTGAACAGGTATGAATCCTTTAACTCCCAAAGACTTTTCCAGTTCTCAATTTGTGTTGTTTTTTATGGTCAATACAGAAAAATCTGTACACAGTTATGTGACTGACAAACAAGCAAGTGCCTGTGAATGGCAAGAATATATGCAGGGCAAACAGAGAGTTACACGGCCTTTGTAGTACATACCATTTCACATATTATCTGTGTTAAAAATAGCTGGAAAAAAAAGAAACAAACAAACAAAAAAAAACCAACCTGCCTAAATGTTCATATAAACTCAAAGTATATGTTTAAAAATAAAAAATCAAGAACAAAAACATAGGAGTTCAATGTGCCTGATTTTATTGGTAGTAGCAGTAGTAGTAGTAGTAGTAGTAGTAATAGTATTCTGAGATTTCAGTTAAGTGAACTACTGAGGTTGACATTATAGTGACATTACAACTCTTTTCCATGCATATTTTCTCAGGGTTTTTTTGTTTGTTTGTTTAAACTATGAGTACTAGGAAAAATTCCATCTTCCTACACTATTTTATGTGCTATCACATTGTGAGAACAAAATCCATAGTTACATGCTACCTGTCAATTAAAAGATATGATTTTAAATTTTCCTGTTTCTATATATTTTACAAAAACTAATTAAGCCCTAGGATGGGTCTCTCAGATAAGTATTATTACTGAGTCTGTCTTTTAGAACTCTGCTAACACTGTAGCCAAAAAAAGCCCTTTCTTCCACTTATTAGAAGGTCAGAATTGATTAACTTCATAAGGAAAAATTATCCCGCTATTAAATCACTAGAGCAAGACAAGCCATTGGAAGCATAGATGTCAGTGACAAAGTGAGGTCAGCAACAGAATTCCTGCTTGCAGTTGACCTTGACTATGTAAGTACGAACATAGACGTGTCTTACATTATATAGCCATTGACTTGTCAATTAAGACAGGCCCTGATTGTATCACCCTTTCTAACATGTGGCTTTCTTCAGATCATCCTGTTACTGCCTTACTGGTTCATTCTAAATCAAAGCTGCTCATTTCTGCCAGACACAACCAAATATCTTCCTACCTAGGGTCCTATATTTCCTTCTACTTTCTTTAACAGTCTTCTTTCTTCTAAATAATTTGAATCCATTCTCCATTATTGTTTTCACATTCACACCTCTGCATTGTCTTGAAGAATAAGAACTATCAAGATATAAATTGCCCACCTATTTATAGTGTATTATTTTGTATTTCTTCTCATAACTTCATCTCATTGTCTCATGATTTTTGTTGTTGCTTAGATTGAAAGATTTGAGTATTCAGTAACTTTTAAAGACATAAAGGGTGTTTTTAACTACTTAATCTGATCTGAAAAATATGGACCGCCAGATTTTGCCTAGTGACTTATCTAGCTTGCTCAACAGTTCTTTTTAAGTTGACGTTTCTATTTTAAGAAGAGCTGAACTCTTAATTAAGTTGAAATGGTACACCTTTTAGAGCATACTTATCAATTGTGTCCTGTTAATATTATAAATTTTCTTTCTAGTTCAGCTTTAAGGAATTTAACTTTCAGTCATTAAATCTGTAAATGCTTTTGACTACGACAAAAAGGTTTTATAGTGTTAGATACCTTCCACTCTCAAAGTAATTATAAACTAATGAAGTCACCTTAACCTTCTTGCCTATCTCAATGTTCATTTCAAGCATGTTATCTACAATGCATTTTACAAAAACTATATTTGTAAAAGCAACTATAGCAATCTTTTTTGTTCCCAGGCAATCAACTTTCAATTAGTTAAGGAGATATTTTCTGCAGAAACCAAACACCAAGTACCATGACTTGTTTTCTTGGAACCAAGATGCTTTGAGTCATCTGTGTAGCTCCAGTTCTGGGAAAATCTGTGGGATCCATTTCCTTAGAAGCTAGGCTGGGGTCTCTATAGACAATTTCAGAGTTACACTGGGATATTCTAAACATGTTGGAAGTCAAGGGTAAGGGTAGGTTTTCTCCCAGATCTTAGTTTTCTGTCCTTCTCTCCAACAGTACAGTAATGCAAACAAAATGTTGATAATATTATGAAGCAAGTCTTATTGCTCTGTAATGTTTTTAAACAAAGCATTAGGTATCCCAAAGGCAGGAAGTAATATTGAGATGAGACACTGCATAAAAGTTAAGCTTCTGCTTTTTGTGTCAGTATTGCTCTTCTAAGTTACTACACGGAATTCAAATATGGTTATTTTTTCCAGTGACTATTCGACAATGGAAAACATCTGCTTGATGTAAATAGTTAAAAACCTAAACTGTTCTGAGTTATCTACCTTCACCATGGAGAAAAATTTTCATATTGGATTTCTAATGCAATTTCACTGTTACAAAACCATGGTTTTTTGCCTGTCAAGTCATAACCCTAAAGAAAAAATTTAAAATGTATTTACAGTCTCAGTAAAGAATGTGGTTTATACTATGTACAGCCATTGGAGTGTAAAGTCAGGGGCAAAATGCATTGGACATTCTCTGATACATGACAACCCCCTGTAGCTCATAGCTCAAAAAACAGAGACAACATCATTTCAGCTTTCCAGCAAGCTGTAGAATGTATCTATCTTCATAACCCACCGCTTCTACTTTCATACATGGTAAAAAGTCCCATTAAAATTACAAACTCCTTCCCATACAGACTATTCTCAATAAGAACAAAAAAGATAAGACTTTGCCCTGAGAAAACCATGTGGGGGAAAATTTGTCTGATGCAGGTTCTCAGTAAATACCCCAGTAAATAAAGATTACTCTCGTGTGACAGGTCTGCAGTTTTATGCCACTTATTTCTGTATTTTAAAATAAATATTTGTCTTGTAGATATACAGTCTGGAATTTACTTTTGTTCACAGTAATAACATTAGTATGTAACAACCTTTTTATAACTTAAACAGTGCTTTGAGCTTTTCAGTGCTTAAAAAATGTACAAAGAATTTTAGGCTTCAAGCAGCACAGAACACATAAAAATATTTAGGAAAAAACTACCAACCTCTGACAATCATTTAATATAGAAAATATAAGGTGTTTTTATACAGAGTGTTTCATTTAGCATTTCTAGATGAAATATTGATACTTTATTGTCATCAATAGAGAATAAAAACAAGAAGATACATGAGTTTATGTGGTAAATTGTTCATTAAATAATTTTTGTGTGAGTTTTCATTCTCTGATCTTGTAGTGACAGCCTTCCTGATGTGCAAGTAAAGAAACCATGATGTTAAGAGGCAACAGAATTGTTTATTTAAGTTTCCATTACAGTCACTGTCTGACTGTATCAGTAGCGCTTGGCAGCATAGTGGATAGCTGTGATTATATTCAAAATACAGGTGGTTCTTCTGGAGTTCTGAAAACACAGCTTTCGCAAAATATTTTTTTTCCAAGCACATACTTTCTACATTGAAATTATTTTTTGTGTGTGTGCTCCGTTAGCAGTGGAGGTATTCCAGATATATAAGCTACAGAATATAGCTGTTGGAAAATACAATTCAGTGTTTTAAAATGAGAAGAAAACATAGCTTTCTAAAGTACAATGATTGTCTAGTGACACCAATCCACACAAATGAAAGGAAAAGCACTCAATATTAACAAGCAATGTCTATGACTGCATCTACAACCATTGCCTCAAAACAAATGTCTGTGAGAATCTGAGGTTAATATTTTCTCAAATGGGTGCTCAGACCTTTAAGTAATGAGTGATACAAAATAATAGTAGAGTCATTTGCTATTCTTTGCCAGAAACAGAAAACTGCCCATTTTCACATGTAGCTGGTAGTATTCCCTTAATTATTTTTTTTAGGGAAGAACTTCATATATTATAGTGCTTTAAGCTGTATTTTTTCTGTTCCTTGAAGGCAGACCATTTTAACAGCACGTGCATTACTTTGATGTCCAAGTTCCAGTTTTAAATGTAACTTCAGTACGTAAGACTTTAAAAATTATATAGATCATGGTGTTACAGCATAGATTTTCACTTAGAACTAGGACTTAATTCCAAATGACTACAAACAACCAGATATTTCTATGGCTACATATTTTCCTGTGGCTGCCCTGTTCCAGACAGGCATTCCTAGTAACAATATTTCCTCACAAGGTCTATGGGAATTTTCTCAGGATAGAATCACTTAAAAGTACCAGAATAGTGAAAATAATCAGACTCAAATGATCTCTGAACCAGGCCCGCTGGAGGCTGCTTTTTGTGAGAAGCATGTTGCTAATGGCTTAGAATGGTAGGTGGACAAACTAGAACAATAAGCAGCACTTTTCTGTCAGGGCAATACACCCACATATGATGCTGATGGGGAGCAAAGCAGGCCCTGGCAACATGGCAGTAGCTTACAATACATGTGCCAAAATTGAGTATCATCTTTGCTTTGACATACTTAGTCTCAGCACAACATGTACCACACAGTGTACTAGAAAGCAAACAGACTTCTGAAGACATTATCTTAAATTACAGAGATTAATAATGCCAAGGGAATCATTAAAACCTACTGTGGATACTTATGAGTTCCATTAAATTTGAAAGGCATCTTCAACATAATTTGAGCACCTTATTTCATAACGTAAAGGTGGCAAAACCCTCAGGGTGTTGATCAAACTGTGAGTCAAAGAACTTTTTTTTTTATACCTATTGGTCTTCCAAATGCAATGAATGCATTTTTATTTTTTCAATTCAATGAGTGCTTTCATTTGGGCAGGAGGTTTATGGTTAATACATGCCCTGCAAGGAGAGAAGAAAACCATAGATGTCATTGGTAGATACAGTAGAGGGAGATTGTTTGAGTGTAATGGAGCATGTAAAACTGAGCAGAGAATTGCTGGGAGAATAATAGACAAAGAGAACAAAACTGTGGTTAAAATGCTTTTCTACACTGTATGTAATATGGCACATACCACTTTCTTTATATTCTGAGTGTCAGCCTTGAGATATTATATCTGAGAAAATCTGCCTGAAGTAATGTCCTGCTCAAATATCCCAGCTTGATGGGGTACTTCTACTGCAATAACAGTAGACATTGAAAACCAAGTGAAAGGAATTGAGCTGTTGTTCATGGAAATACCTACCAATAATTTACTTCTCCAATATGTAAGCTATATATGTTATTATGCTGGGATTTTGGGTTATTCCATTCTGGTTTAATTTTCTTACCAACACCAGTATCATCTATAGCTAGTTCTCATTAGCTTTCAGGTATTGTAGGGAAATTTACAAAATCTCTTAGTCACTGCTTTGCAAATTGGAAAGTAGATCCTCTCATGGCAGTTATCGGGAGGCAGAAAATAGTCATGAAGCCACTGGGTGGATGTGACTACGGCATGATAATTCTACATTATGTTTCCTGGCTGTATCCTATGACCTCACCTAATTTTCTTCCTCCCCAACCACTTCCTTTTACTAGCACTCCTCACTTCCCCATCTGACTCCACAGCCCGCACTCCACACTCTTTAAGTGATGCTTAATTGTTAATGCTTAATTTATTTCCTCTCACTCATCTGAACAGATTTTTTATAAGACATGCAAGAAGAAGGTATGACAGGTTAACCCTAATTAAAAAAAAAAAAAAAAAAAAAAAAGAGCTAAAGAAATCTAAAAGTTTGCTTTGAAAAACAGAGTCCTGTTTGCCTAATAATTCACATATAAATATGTTTATTTGAGACTAACTGGGTATAACAATTATAGGGTACTTCACACACCATGGTAGAGTAATTCATTCAATGTAAGAAATTACCTTTTGAGCAAACTCAAATCATGTAATTTTGTGATAGCACTGATGATACTAGACAATCTGGAATGCACAACAGTAAAAAGAAAAAATCTGACCCCAAAATTGCAAGAAAATTAACATCCTCTGAAAAAAAAAAAAAAACACAACTGTCAAAAACTCAGATTTCTTATAATTACATGAGCATACAATTATTTTATTATTTAAAATTTTAATAAAATGACAATCAACAGTCTTCTTAACAGAGTAAAAGCCAGACACCTGCATATCCTGACCAGTTCTTACCACTGGATTTCTTTTAATTAGGGTGGATATTAACATATTATCCCCTTCAAGGACTTATTTCTGGTCTGCTTACTCTTGTAGTGGTAATAAATTCCAGAAAGTAAATAAAAAGACTGCAGGTTTTTGAGTAATTTATTTTTTTTTTTTAATTAAAAAACTAATTGAAATAAAACCTTTGATTCAATAAGGCACTTAGAATACGCGGTATTTTTAACCATGTAAGTAATTCCACTACTAATTCCTGAAGCATGAGTGTGTAGCAACTGCTCTTATAATTTAGTGTATCACTAAACGCTTGGCTGCATTTGAACCTGAGAAGAGATTTTGAAGACTTTCATGAATTTTTAATAACTCATATTCTTGATAGCTTGTGTCGACGTAGAAAAGGTAGAAGTGTCTTACATAATGATTACTTGGAGATCACTATCAGTACTATGGGGAATGGTAGCTACACTATGAGACCTTATTGCTTGCTGTGTTCTTGTGTGAATTAGACCCAGGGTTTCTGTAGACAGGAGCAGAATAGTAGTCTCATTTCTAAATCTGTGGTGGATTTCAGGACATTGTGTCATTTTTATAGCCTCTGGAAGTAAATATAAAGGAACAATAAACAGTTATATTGTTTCATATACCTTGAACACAAACTGGAACAGGACTGAGAATCCTGAAAATGCTGACATGAAAATCTTGAAACTGTAGAATGCCTGTTAACGGTTTACAGCTCTGCACACTTTATAAGTTAGGAATATAGAATTTGAGCTAAAAATATATGCTGTTTATATTTTGAAAACAGTTTTTAAAAGACTTCTAGCAATAACACATGCAGCTTTCCTTCTTCAGTTAGTGAAATTCACTTTAGTACAGAATGCGAACATTATGGTGCTTAACTAAGTCTCACCTAAGCGCTTATTTGCAGCTAAGATTTAGGCAGAACAGACTGTGATAGAAATATTCCCATAGAGTCATACAGCAGAAGTATCATGAAGGTGACATATTTTTCTTAGCTCAGTGATGGTATTGAAGGGACCAGCTCTAAGAACCACAAAGGAAAACCGTACTTTGGATTAGGTTATATGGGCTAGCTGTAGAATAATTTTTAGGAAAATGATATTCTTAAAGATGTTTCATTTAAAGGTCATAAGGTTGTAGTGTAGCATGCCAAGGTGATTCTTCATTTGATCACTGTTATTTAAGTGTCTGATCTGTGGCTGAACACATTAGGTACAAAGAACCTGTATGTATTGGATAGAATTGGCAAAAAACAGATTAGATAGAGCAGGGCTGGGACACAGTGAATTGTGACATTCATTTGTGATAGAGCCCTAAATCTTCAGCTATTGTTTCAAGAAAAAGCTGATTTTCACTTTTTATCTCTTTTGTAACTTCTTCATGAGACGGAAACTCCAATTCAGCTACATAAAGCCCAAACATAGTCTTCATGTGGACCCATGAAGAGCTAAACAAAAGTCCTGGAGTTTATATAGTGATGTAGAATGAGATGAGGTGCTGAATTGCAGATGATATTTTCCTTGCAGCCACTGCTGCAGGTCTTTCACCTTTAACTGTGCTCATTAGCACTCAGTCCACTGAAACACAAATTCGGTGCCAGTGCATCCCATTGTAATTCTAGAAACAAGTCTGGTTATGTTGAGGCCACACACATGGTTTGTAATGGTGTTACAGAATTCCTGTACATTTGGGGTTTGGGTCTTGAGTGTTGTGGAGCATATAAAGGCAGTTTTGTAGTTTCACCATTGAATTCAGACACTAGTCCAAATGCAAACAAGCCATCTTTATTTCCTCATAATTACATGCCTGGATGAATCAGAACCAATAGGAGATGATTAATTGTCTGATATCATATTCACTAATACCTTAATCGCAATTAATAACTATAGCCACCGTTGTTGAAATTTAGAAGTTAGTTGATCTGACCTAAATTAAAAAGGAAACATTCTATATGAGAAGTTTCTCAATGAAAGCCAATGGTTTATTACTACCCTTTACAATTGCAAAATAATCTAAAAGCTGTAATTCCATTTATGAAGTGTTGAATAATACAGAGCAGCATGTGCATTATTAATATCTACCTATGTATGAATAGAAACTCAGCTAGACTTCCCCGAAGGTATACTTCAAGGACTGTTTCTTAATATTACATCTGAGGAACTAGTTTGTGAAGATGAACGTGACATTTATTATTCATTTAAGCACTGACTGTAGAGAAAGACTTATTATTTTAAATATAAATACCCTTGTGTAATGGGTAGCGTAGATCCTTCAAAATCTGAAAGACTGTCCTTGTGACCAAAGCCCTCAGACAGCAAGCTGCCCTAACCGTTTCAGTTATGTCATCTGGGAAAGTTAAGTTCAAGTTCTCATACTCTGAGGAATTGCCTTGGGAGTTCAAAGGAACAAGGTCTTCTGTGTAGTTCAACATATTCACAAAATAGATAGGAATAGCAAAGTGATACTTTTTGCTGCTGATGTGAAATTATTCAGGCTAATCAGTTTTAAGCTGACAGTGAATTGTTGCACTGATAACACTTAATGACTGATGATAAAATGACAGATAAGATGATGAGAAATACAAAGGGAGGACCACTGCTTCCCAGTGGTGCAGACACTTTATGGGAGACACATTTGATCAAATGTAGGTACTTACAGTGTAAATTTCCACCTCTAATTTAGTTCCTTATTGCCTATCAAAAGTGTTACTCATCTTATCCTGAAGCAGCTCCTGAAAACTCACATCTTTCCCTATTGAATACAAAGAGACATTAGCATAAAAGTCTGAACCCCAAGACTTGTTCAGAAGACACCAAATTGCATTAACAAAATTTTGTAGCTTCCCTGTGGACCAGAGATACTCAAGGTTACTGATGTATATACCTACACTGCAGTACAAATACATTATGCTATAAACTCTTTAAACTCATACTGCCCAAAAACTTGCCTATTACTGAATATTTTCATCTTTAATTTTAATAAAATGGATTGTATTTGCCTGAGTACCTTCCCCACTGCAGTACTAAGTATTACTGGGAAAAGCCTCAAAACTCTTTCACCACCTATTAAAGCATTAAAGAAGTTTACTTTGATTCAGGGATTGCTACAGATCAGTAAAGGGCTTCTTTGGGAAACAGAGGATCATAAATTCTCAGCACAGTTTTCTTTCATTTATTTTAAGTGCCCAGTCAGTGTTCTTTACCTATGCAATGCCCTTATTAATGATAACTTGACTGTAGGTCTAACAGATCGACCACCACAAAATTTTTTTCCAAATTCAGAGACTTTTTATAGGTCTCAAATTTCTGTAGTCACTCATATCAGGTTGCTGTGTGGCTGGTTTCTTCAAAATATGAGGAAAATCCAGTACAATTAATTACACTGGGTGATTGAGTTGCCATTGACAAGAGTCAGGACAGGCCTCCTCTCAGCTCCTAGACAGCTGTCCGCACATCAGCCAACTCCTGTCCTCAAAAGCTGGTAATATCTCTGTCTTCAAAGACGGACATGTCTGTAGACACGGAAAAAAAATCAGTAATTGGATTGGCAGCATGAATCTCCAGTGCCTGCAGTTCTGACTCCTGTTATTTCTATGGATTGATTGAATTTTTCCACTCTTCCAGGTAAGAAGATGGATATTTTCACTATTATAAAGCACTATATATATATGATAATTATTAGAGAGAGACACGAAACAGATAACAGCAACTAGCTGGGGGAAAAAAAAAAAAAGAAAAAAGAGATAAGGAGAACAAAAGGTACCAAAGAAATTTAAGTATGAGTCAAAGATGAATGCTGAAAAGGACAAGGGGAAAAAAATGTCTTTCTAAATAAGAAGAAGGAAAAATGAAAATGAAATAATGAAAAAAAAATAATGAACCATGTATAGCACAGAAATAATGGGAGAGGAAAGAAAGGCACAAGACTGTAAATTAAGGTAAGAGATTAAAAAGATGGAATTTCTAAATTAGTGAGGTTATTGCATTTACTTAGCAGGTATGACTAAGATATTTTCTCAGCCCCTCAGAGCTAATACTGCTGCCAGTTTCTAGGCTATCTATATATTATAGACAAAAAAAATGGCCAAAATTGTTTGTGAGGAATTTGTCTTATATTGTTTTCTCACAACTCACCCTTTGTTCCCCTAAAGAAATGGGTTCCTTGATCTTTTCCCTGCTCCATAAATTCCTGGTCTTCCATATGAATTTTTCATTTCCATTAAGTTTTCTGAAGCAGGAAGAGGTTTTCACACTAGTTGAGTAGGGACTAGCACATTCTTCAAGTGTCAGTCCGCAACATCAAAAGATGTTGACACCATGATTTTGTTTGGACCCTTCTTGTTAGTCTCTCTGTCTATTTAGCCTGTGTCTTCATCAAGAAGATTTTTCACAGATGTCACTTCATTCATTATCAAAGTGAATTTCAAGTCCATTTAAGTAGGTTTGAAGCAGAACTTTTTTGATTGAGATGTAAGGACTAATTTGTTTTTACAGATCACAACTAATAGTCCAGGAGTCATTTATTTTGACAGCCTGGGCTAGTTTTGATTTCCTGTGTAACCAGGGAAAATTCCTAATTTCCATTACTTTATCAGTGCCTTGTTCACTGACAATTTAATAAGGTATATGGCATCTACAAAAAGGATGCACTAGGGGGCTTTGAAAGAAACTACAGGGTGACAGTTTAAACAAATGAAAGGAAATGGATCTTCACACAATACATATGTCACAAGCAACTGTAGATGCTAAATGTTTACAAAAGTAAAAAAAAAAAAAAAAAAAAAAAAGCCAAAGGTTGCATCCAAGGAAGAAAAAATAATTTCAAGGACTGCTAAATAAAGCATCCACTTCTGGGTTTTGAGTGTCTGAGCTGTAAAATGTTGGATAAATGCAGGAGAATTTTCTGGGGAGCCGTTACTTGCAAATGCTGTATTCTTACCCTTTCTCCATGCTCTCCAGGCCATGCACTAAGCAAGTAAGCAATAAAACCACTGTCATTATTCCTGACAACTAACTAATTCTAAAGATGAAAGAAATAGCCAAACATTCTTAATAGTACTGGATTTCAGTTGGTAATCAGCAGCAAAACTGGAAGACGATTAGAACATGTTTTGATGATGAAGAAGTTGTACAAAATTTTACAGGGAATCAGTTTATAGACTTTGGAACAAGTTCTGTAATGCAGCAGATTAAAATACTTCATACAGATATTTTTCAATTTTTTAAATTTAAAACTGTTGATTAAACAATACCTATGTCTTTCAAGTAGCAATAACTGATTTTGTGAACATTTGTAGTGCATCTATCAGAATTATTCCATTTAGTGAGTTTGAAATATATTTCAACTATATTGTTCTACTTTTAATTTGTAATTTTACTACAGTAAATAAAAATGTTTGGACTTCATTGTATGAAGTAGAATTATTGTGATGCAAAGAAGCTACAATATAAATGGCATTAATAACTTATCATAGAATCACAGAATGTTAAGGATTGGAAGGGACCTCAAAAGATCATCTAGTCCAATCCCCCTGCCATAGCAGGAACACTTAGATGAGGCTACACAGGAAGGTGTCCAGGTGGATTTTGAATGTTTCCAGAGTAGGAGACTCCACAACCTCCATGGGCAGCCTGTTCCAGTGTTCTGTCACCCTCACTGAGGAGAAGTTTCTTCTCAAATTTAAGTGGAACCTCTTGTGTTCCAGTTTGTACCCATTGCCCCTTGTCCTATCATTGGTTGTCACCAAGAAGAGCCTGGCTCCATCCTCATGACACTCACCCTTTATATATCTGTAAACATTAATGAGGCCAGCCCTCAGTCTCCTCTTCTCCAAGCTAAAGAGACCCAGCTCCCTCAGCCTTTCCTCATAAGGGAGATGCTCCACTCCCTTCATCATCTTTGTGGCTCTGCGCTGGACTCTCTCCAGCAGTTCCCTGTCCTTCTGGAACTGAGGGGCCCAGAACTGGACACAATATTCCAGATGTGGTCTCACTGGGGCAGAGGAGAGGGGGAGGAGAACCTCTCTCGACCTACTAACCACTGCCCTTCTAATACACCCCAGGATGCCACTGGCCTTCCTGGCCACAAGGGCACAGTGCTGGCTTATGGTCATCTTGCTGTCCATCAGGATACCCAGGTCCCCTTCCGCTACGTTGCTCTCTAATAGGTCATTCCCCAACTTATACTGGAACCTGGGGTTGTTCCTACCCAGATGCAAGACTCTACACTTGCCCTTGTTATATTTCATTAAATTTTTCCCTGCCCAACTCTCCAGCTTGTCCAGGTCTCGCTGGATGGCAGCACAGACTTCTGGTGTGTCAGCCACTCCTCCCAGCTTGGTGTCATCAGCAAACTCACCTTCACTCTGTGTCATTATATCATCATCTAACCTGACATTATATTCACTAGTAGTCAAACCGTACATTGAACTATTAGTTGTCACACAATATCGGATTGCAAACTCATTCTGATCACATTTTGGGGCTTTATCTTACTCTAACTATATATGTGGATTTTTTTCAGGAGGCTTCTGTGCCTTTTTGGGATAGGGAAGGGGGCAACAATGATGTGTATGCCTGTTCAGTCTATAGCGTGGCTATGTAGAGAGGAAAAATAGAAGTCCAGGAGAGGAAAAACAAGAGGGAAAAACAACAACAACAACAACAACAACAATAACAACAAAACACACAAAAAAGACAGAGGGCTCAGAGGTTGCACTGATTCCCTAAATCAGGAAATCAAGCACAGCTCTGAAAACCCCATGAGCCAGCTGGCTTATTCTGGAATCAAGTCCAAGTGTCTATCCTTCCATAATTACCATGGACATAAGAAGACCTAAGCTTCAGTTCAAATGTGGGCCTAAATTAATATAGCATAGAACTAAGCAGTATTTCAATATCCAAGATAGAAATTTGAGCCCACCTTCTTATGCTTACAGCGCAAAATCGTAGTTACGTAAGTTATCTGCTAAGAGGAATACTCCATTTTAGCTCATATTTAGTTGCCTCATGTTGAAATTCTTGTCCTACTGAAAGTTACACTATAATGCAACACATCTGGCTGAACACATCCTGTCTTTATGAATATGTTTTCTTCTGTGGGCAAATAAGGCATTTACACAGCATTATGCAAATGACTTGTTCATTGAAAGACTAAACTCATTGGAAAAATAGGGAAAGCAAACCCACATGAAACTCAACAGAGATTGCCATATTTAGACAGAAGAGGGAAGTAGAGGGCCAATGTTAGTACAGCTTCAACCACTGGGCTTCATCAGGGTTGTTTTCAGATTACACTAATGATTCAAAATATCTGGAAATTAGTTTCTGTGCAGCAAATGTTGTTCATGCAAGACTGAAGTGAATTTGAATTAGCTAAGTGACAAGAGAGAACAGAACACACACAGTATCCCCTGCTTGTCCATCAGGTACCTCAGAGAGCAGTCAAGTAAGAATGAGTACTTGTTTAAAGCAACACTGTGGTTGCCATCAAGCAGCTCTAAGGCATTCAGCAAGTGTTAATGTAGCACCTAGGATATGTACTACCTAGAATATGATGGAGGTCTGAAGACGGCATCTTTAGGGGTTTTATGAAAGATCAACATTTGAGAATTCATCACCTCATAATCAATGGGGAGAAGAAATCACTTGGTGTCATCATCTGTCACAATCATACAATACAGACTGTGCCAGACACGGCGTAACTACATAATCAGTGCTGCTTCCTTCCTGATCATGTTTTCAGTTTTGCGTATAAGAGGCAAATGGGAACAGCAAGGGTGAGAATGACAATCACCATGTCAGCATGATGGCCGTTACAATAAGCTACGTAGTAGTCATCAGGTTTTGAAAAGTGTCTACGAGCTATTTAAAGACTACCAATTTATGCAGTAGTCTGAGTACTGTACACCTACTATGGAAATATCAATGAAAGAGAGTCTATTTGAAAATGAGAATGTTAGATCAAAACTGATGGTAACACAGTTCTTTCAGACACTGGATAGTAGAAATTGCACAGAATAATGTACCTTTCCTTTTGATTAGGGATCTCAGAAGGGAAAGCAGACAAAAGTTTGTTGAAATGCTTTAAGGCCATTTTTTTGCTCTTGCCAGAAGTCTTGCTTTGTTATTAAGGCCCATTAAATTGCAAACGTGATTTTTCACAGATCTTTTTGGACTCTTCTTTGGTTGTCTTTCTCTTTACTCATCTTTAGTGACTTCTCTGGGGTGTGGAAATATATTTGACATTCTATTTAGTTTATGTTTTTAAGATCAAATACTTATAGATAACTTTTGACCCATTGCCTGGGCAGTACGATTTTTGGACCATTTTACTGAGCTTCTCAGCATGAAAAGATGTAGACTGTGGAAACTGAGCTGTCAGCTTAATTTGAGAAACAGCAACAGCAGCAGAAAAATAACAGGAGCCAGCTAACCCTTTAGTTAAAGGAGCTAAAGTACAGCAACAGCAAATGGAGTCCCTGCTGTGAGGGAAGCTTTATTGTGCATTGTTTTCTTGACTCTCTTTTCTGGAACTGATTTGTTATACACTGGTGTTATTCCCTGTTTGATTCACAAAGAAAATAAAGTCAATAGAATTGAACCAGCAGTCTAAAAATATACCACTTCCTCATACCTACACTGACTTTGTTATTTAACATGCAGGTGTTGGAATTTCAGCCTTAAGTTTTTTCGTACGTCTCTTGAAGATGTCCCGATTTTTGGACCACAATCACTCCTAATGAAGTGTCACTGCCAGTAAAAAAGTGAAGGAGGGAATATAAAATTTCACTATCCTGAGATTGTGAAGACCAATCAATCTCCCATTCCTGAATATGGAAGCACAGAAGACTGTCCTTTCTTTCTCATATAGAGGCTATCCATGTGATACTGATAGAGGGAACTAACATTTTAAGGATTAACTAAACATATAATGGGTGCCTACTAACAAACTAACACTTCAAGGCTTAGCCACACAATAAATGCTTAGTTTAGAGCTTTATGTAAACTTATGTTAAGAAAAACAGAACCTCATCGAATGCCAAGATAAGAAGTTTTACTGCACCTAACTGTAAACTTGAGGAGACAAGATAACGAAGATTTACAGCAAAAGGGGGCGCCAGTCTGGTTTCAATCGACTTGGCAGCTTGGGTTCCAGTCAATTCAACATAATGAGCCAAAGGTAAAAAGTTCACTGCGACGATGCTAAAGGAGCCTTCATCCAAAGACCCCCAAAGAACCCTCCTCAAGACCAGCAGATGGCACTGCACAGGCGCAACAGGGCGGGGTCAAGGAGGAGACTATGGAAATGATTACCTGGGACTCATTTTAATAAGAAGCGGGGAAAGTTTATGAACATGTATAGGCGTTCCTGGGGTCATTATGAATATGTAACACCTTACTGTATTTAAACACACTTCTTATTGTTAGAAGGTGCGCATGAATGTTGGAACGATCCCCCTTGCACCTGACTTCAAAATAAACATACCTGCTTTATAACTTTGTGAGTTGTAAAGTTTTATGACTTTATAGGTTGTAAAGTTGTTTCCGCGGGTCAATACTGAATCAAATAAATATCTGGCCTATTTTTCCTTGTATAATTCTAACATCTCCAGTACTTATATACAACTATCCGTAATTCTCTGAAGCAGAAAGCATCTGAGATGAAATAAAGGTTGATTGGGTCATATCTGTTGTTCCCAGAGAGTTTTTTGTGTTTTTTTACAGGGTCTTCATTTTAATTCTTTGAAAGGGACAGTAGTCACTCTAAAAGTAACATTTCATATGAGGACAACTGGATCTTCTGATTTTATAAAACACATGATAGCAATACAGTTCTTGTTATTATTAGTGAAAATGAATCTGTTTTTCCGTCCTTGAACCTCTGTTAAAACTTTCTACAGCACCACAGAATTATTTTTCCAGGAACTACCATAACATCATCATGATATCTCAAAATTCTTAAATCTTTTGGAGAACGGGTTTGAGTGATTCCCACCCATCTTATCTCAGGGGATCCAGGTTGTCACAGAGGCACCCCGAGGTTAGTTTAAGGGACAACAGGGTCCAAAACAACTTTTATTAAACCGGTGAGAAGCAGGGTTTTAGCACTCCAAAAGTGACTTAAATACAGGTTAGGATATCAGTTGAGGAAAATTATTAAGGGGCAGCAACTAATAATTCAGGAGGTCCATAGTGTGTATACATGTGGCATTACCAAAAACAATGCCGGAGCCAAAGAGTACACTTTTGCCTGAACACGGTGTGAGATTATTTTAAAGAGATACACGTATTCCTATTGAGTACGGAAAGTGTACACTCGCAATTCTGCGAGGGTAAATTTATCATACACTTGCAATCCTGTGAGGAGAAATACACGTGCAAATGTGCACGGAATATTACACGTGCTTATGTGGAAGCACGGAAGGAAAATACACTCGCGATTCTGCAAGGATTAATTTATACACGTGCTTGTATTGAGCACAGAAATTACGCATGCAAATGTGCACAGAAAGTTACACGTGCTTATGTAGAAGCACAGGAGGAAAATACACTCACAGTTCTGCGAGGGTTAATTTATACACGTGCTTGTATTGAGCACAGAAAGTACACATGCAAATGTGCACGGAAAGTATAAATACATGTGAAAATGTGCACAGTAAGTAGATACACTCTCAATCTTGCGAGGGCTAATTTTCCTCACACACATGGCGGCAAGGCAAGCGGACTCTCCATCCTGGGGAGGGCTCTCAGCGGCAGCATCTCGCTTATGCTCCAAGAGATCAGAGACAAGGGGCGCAGTCTCGACGAGAGTCCCATTTTCTATTTATAGCCTGATCAGATCTGACTCTGGGCATTCCAGAAGCTTCTCTGCACCCCCACCCTGGCTGTGGGGTGCCCCTGAAGCTTCCAAACATCCCCCACACTGGCTGCAGGTGCCCAGCGGCTCCCTGGCGCCTCGGCACTGCCTTCTCCTAACGGCCCCGGCCAGGGTGCTCTGGGGCCAAACAAAAGAAGCTGTTAGCTTCAAACAGCAGAGAGAGAGGGAGATGTGCCTGCTCCTTCCATATCGAAGGAGCAAGGGGGAGAGAGGGGGGTTTGCATTCTGCCACACAGGTACAGAGGAGTCCAGGAGTGCCTCAGTTGTTCTGCCACAGCACATGGAATTTCCTAACACAATGGAGCTCCATTCATCATGCAAATTCACATATTGCTCGACCAAACATGCTGGAAGAAAGGAATGTTATACCCCTTCAGTTTCTCTTTTATTTCTTTAATGAATGTCTCTAATAGAATCCACATAAGAGCAGTAATCTTCTTGGAGAGGAATCATTGGAATGGTATAGACACAGTAGGGCATGGAAATAAAAAGGGGCGTTTCCTAACCATGTCCTAAAACAGAAAAAAAAAATGCTGCTTACATCAGAAATCCCTTTACAACAGATTTTGCTGATCCTGAATGAAGACATTCTAACTCATTTTTATGCAAAGAAAAATACTCAGAGACAAATTTTTATATTTTCTAAACCAGACTCCTTGTCCTCATCTCTCTAATTAATTCTCTGGAAAAGAAACTAAAGTGCAGGAAAACATGCCAGGAGAATATTGAGAAAAAAAGGGAAAAAAGTATAGAAGTGAGGTGAGACCAGGGATACTAGTCATCAATTTGTAAATATAAAAGCCTTCACCATATTTACACTGAATTGTGAATTGTAGAAATATAAACAGGAACAAACGTTCCCAGCTGTGGATATTCATGCTAAGTTCTGCTGTAGAAAAACAAAAAACAAAACAAAACAAAAAACAATCACCTTTTGGTTTTTAATGGTCCGTTTACTAGTTTTGTTACAAGCAACATTGAATCCCACTGGTCATACTTGCTTTTTATTCTTCCCCTTGATCCAATAAAGATTTTTGTGTAGCACAGAACACTTGAAAATATGTCAACATTCATGTTGTTTTCCTGTTTACACCATTTGCCCTGTTTACAAGAGTCCTGCTTTCAGAAGTTTTCTGAAGAAAGAAACAGTCATCACTGTTTACATGATGTTTCAAGACTCACATTCAAAACTGTATGAAAAACTAAGACTGATTTAAAGAAGAATCTTCACACAAATCTTGTTTAGCTAAGTAAACATCTGATTAAGTGAATTATTTCTGCCATTGTCTTCATAGTTTATATACAATCATAGAATGATAGGATGGTTTGAGTTGGAAAAGAGCCTTAAAGTTCATATAGTCCAACCCCCCTGCAATGAGCAGGGACATCTTCAACCAAATCATGTTGCTCAGAGCCCCATCCCACCCAGCCTCGAGTGTTTCCAGGAATGGGTCATCTACCACCTCTCTGGGCAACCTGTTCCATGTTTCACGACCTTCACTGTAAAAAATTTGTTCCTCACGTCTAATGTGATTCTCTTGTCTTTTAGTTTAAAACCATTACCCCTTGTCATATTGCAACAGGCCCTGATAAAAAGTTTGTCTCCATCTTTCTTATAAGCCCAAATCAAGCACCGAAAGGCTGCAGCAAGATCTCCCTGGAGCCTTCTCCAGGCTCCAACTCTCTCAGCTTGTCCTCATAGGAGATGTGTTCTAGCCCTTCGATCATTTTTGTGATCCTGCTCTACACTGACCAATGTTTGGATCTGTTACATATTCAGGAAGAAAGTGTGATGTCAGACTTGCAAGTATTTCCCCTGAAAGGTCCTATGTAGATATACATAAGTGAAGAGGTTCACTAATTTCTTCACTGCTAATTGCAAAACACGTAGGAAGTCTGCAAGTCTGACTTTGCAACATTTTTTGTCTCTGTTAATACTTCTCTGAATACCTGTCAAGCATATTTCTAATAATATAGCTAAGTGGAGATAAATGGTTTTGAACATATTGTTGTCTAATATTAATAGCTTCTGACCCACATTATTATATGCTATGATATGATGAAACAGCATTATGTAGACTTCTTGGTTTGCTTTGGTTTGGTTTTAGCAGATATTATTGAGAAAGATATGTTACTGTAACTAAAAATAAAACATAGCAACGTTCATATCCTGGCAATCCTGACATTAAATTAGAAAAGGAATAGGCTTAAATAACCAGCTACACACAGGAGCTTATGAAATGATAATATAAGCTTATCACCAGTATAAACTCCTTTCAGTCACAATGCCATAGAATAGGATCATAAAGTGGCTTGGCTTGGAAGGGACCTTTAAAGATTGTCTAGCTCCTCCCTGTTGCTGTGGGCAGCAACATCTTTCACTGGATCAGCTAGCTCAAAACCCTGGTCTAACTTGAGCTTGAACACTTCCAGAAATGGGTCATTCCCTGCTTCCCTGGGCAACCTGTTCCAGTTTCTCACCACCCTCATAGTAAATAATACCCCTCCAGAATTTTTGTTTGTTTGTTTTAGTATATGAACACAGGCACCTGTCATCATGGCAGAAGCAGCTCCTGCTCTGGAGATGAGAGTCCATCCACACTGGCAATCCCTTAATCTTTCTTTGTGATTCTGAGTTCATTGACCTGCAGTGGATATAAAGCAATGAAAGCATCATGTAATAAATAAATATTATATAACAAGTGTGATTCCTTTATTTTAAACCAGCTCTTAAATTCTTTTTAAGGTTATCATGCATCCATGTACCCATGCAATAGCCCTCACTGGGGATTTTGCTGGGTCTTTCTAAACTTGTGGAAAGGGACATGCAATGTTCTCATGCTCAGACTGAGCACCAAACAAGGTCTGCAGGAGACTGTTACAAGCTCCTTTACAAAATAATGGCTGGGCTGGTTTTGTTTGTTTTATAATTGATAGCAATTAAATTTTCTTATCTTGTTACTATTGCCTTGATGATGAACAACCATACTGTTCTTGTTTTGTACACTATGCTCTTAAACCTCTGTTGCATAATACAGGACAATGTGAATACATACATCTGCTAAAAATTTTATGTTGAGCTCCTCACTAGTAAAAAAAGCCAAGGAGCCACCAATGATGAGCCATGGTAATAATACTGCTATCACAAGGAGTACAGCAGTGTGTACCGTTTAAAGGGTCTGAATCTATAAAGAGAATAATATATTTTATTAAACCAGCTAACAAAAATGGGAAACAACAGACACTTATGGATGCATGAACCTCCTCCAGGTCCCTGCAAAACTTCTCCCTAAAGAGGGCCTATTTTACCAAAAGTATGTCTGTCTTCCAAATTTATATCCTCCAGCTTTATAAAATATATTACCTTTTTCACATCCCTTTTCTGATTTACAGTCATAGCTTGGATGATCAGTGCTGCAACAACATTGCCACTCTTATGACAAGATTAAATTCTGGAACATTTACCATTATTTTAGCAGCAGGTTGTCACGTATTGAAATTGGCAGCTTTACCTCATTCAGAAATGGCTCTTAAACAGTAATCTGCAAAAAATTTTGAAATACAAAGATGAATGATGCGATGATAAGAGAAGAAATGTGCCAGACCTATGCTCATAGTTCAGAAACTGTAGTTAACTATATTAGTCTGTAGATCCTATGCCTAAGAATTCTTCATTGCAGTTGACCCTGTAAACCTGTTCTCGGCCTGATCCCAAACTGACCTTTTTTCATTGGACTTTGATGGATTTATGATATAATTGTTTATCTTACCTGATTTAAGTAATACAGCATTTATCTCTTGTTGGCACCAAACAGCTTGGGGTTTTTTTACATAAAGGGTTACACCTTCACAGGGTGCTACAAAAGTTAGGCCTATAGTACACACTGAGCAGACATACAAAAGTCTTCAGGGTTTTTAGTTGCTCCTTCCATAGCTAATCTGTAGTACGTATACAGATAGATCTACCCTCTTTCTCTACAGGAGATGCTGCCTTTGTTGATCATAAATACTGCAGCAAAAATTCAAATTTTGCCTACATATTGCAGACAAAATCCAAGCAACCAGAACCAACTTTTTCTTTTAATTGTTCTATCAGGAATAGTTTCCTCAAAATTCTCACCACTAATTTACTTCCTCTGTCATTCATTACTTGGTAATTGTTTAATGTTAGCCATTTTACAGGTTACTCAATTTGTTTTCCCACCAGCAATTTCTATTATTAAGACTTGATTCTACAACAGATCTGTCAAGATGGTTTCACGTAGAAGGGCTTAGTACATTGATAATGGATTACATCTGAAGATACAAAATAAAATGAGGCTTCCTTTTGAAAAAATCCAAACAGAAGAAGATAAAAGCAGTACACAACAGAGAAGAAGTGAGTCTTCAATTAAACATTTAAATTTCTTTTTTTTTTCATTGTTTTCATCTACTTTAGCTCTTTTTCTGAATTAAACGCATGTTTAAGTCTACTTGTTAGCACACACCATTTATGCTGCAAGGATTTTCTTCCACAATTTAAGTACCTTCTTCTCATTTTAGTAATGGGTATGATTTACTAAAATTTATTTCTCCTTGATTTTAAAATCAAATAGAGAGAACTAATTCACACTTGGGAAGAGGAGTACATGGGCTACTGTGACACAAAACAGGAAAGACTTAACATGGCACAAAAGCAATGGCCATAGATGTTTCCTGACATCTCTACATTGTTTTCCATCACCTCAGCCTTTCTCGCCTGCAGCGATTAGGGACGGCGCATATCAGGACACAGACAGAGATTCACACAGAGGCAGAAATCTTGTTCAGGATGGATCGCAGAGCCAGGTCGAGCAGAGAGCTGAGCCAGGCTGAGACCCTCTCTTTATTAGCCAGTGACAATTTATAGGATTTACAGATACGGGCCTGGACTAAGATGTTACATAAGATGTTTTTCCAATAATTGTTATTAAAAAAACACCACACTCATGTTATGTTTGTTTCAGTTATGTTCCCACTCATTCACAGACCAGGCCCAAGGACATTCCCATATACTTGGGAGTGGTTATTCGGCCCGAGATACCATTCTCATGAGTCTGGGCTATAACTTTTTATAATTATGAGAAATGTACTTCAAAATAATCTGTCCAAGGCCCTTTATACATTATTAGGTTAGTATTATGTCTTTGACCGTCCAGATGGTCATGATAGTATTGATCTTCATTTATCATCCAGGTGGCTGGAACCGCACATCTTGCTTTCCCACATTTTACTTTCCAACACTTGCCTTCTTCTGCAAGTGGAGAAGGAAACTCCAAATCCCTCTGCAGGTTTCCAGACTTTCGAGGCTGGACATGAAAAGCTACCACAGACCTCACTCTGGCACACAAGGATACCTACTGGGACAAGAGCCCAAGGAATAGTCTCCCCTGAGAAAGGAGACACAGGCCAGTAGTCTGGTAAGACGTTATCCGCAAATCCAAAGACACCATACAAAAAACAACTCCTCCTCCTTATGACTACACATGAAAATAACATCCCAGCCCAGGGAGATAAACACACCAGAACCTACTGCTACTTTGTCTGCTTCTGGAGTGCAATGGTGCCACGGTGCTTCACTGAAACTGGGGACACAGCAGGAGGGGCAGCACCAGCACTGGCCCTCTGGGTACATTTGACTGGACATGGAAAGCAGTGACTAAAGGGGCTCCATCCCTGCCATGCCAGCCAGACCCTGACTTACGGGGCAGCCCCTGTCCCAAAGGAGACACCTCCAGCTCAATACACAGTGGGATCACATCAAGCAAGCTGCCAGCTAGCCAGAAGCCCTGCCAGACCTGTACCCTGGCTGCAGGGAGGTATGAGCTGAACCTTTACCACAGCAGCAGGAACAGCTCTACAAAGGAAGTTTCTAACTTTTAGTTTGGTCATTCATCCTCTAGAACTTGGAAACCTATATTTGAAAATCAGGTTTGCTTTTAATCTTTTTTTTTTTAATCAAAACACTTTAATCTCTCTTGATTTATGAATCTAAAATGAGTAGTTCATATTGATTGTAAAGAGAAAAAATGCATTTTCCTAGTCAACCATCCTGTGTGAAACATTTTTGCAGGGCTGGCAATTGCAGCAGTATGATATGCTTTCTTGAGGTGTACTTGATTATTGACATTCCAATCCCGATTCCCACTCCAAAACTACAAAAAATAATACCAATCTTCACAGCAGAATGGAATTAATACTTGTCATATTGTCTTTTCTCTCATTTGGAGAATTTTGGTGCATTTTCTAGAAAAGTGTGTTTTGTCATCAAAGTTGGGTTTTCTTTTGTTGAGCCCCTTAGCAAGTTTGGGTCCCACATGCTCAAATCTCCTGTTCTGTAGCCAGCTTGATCTCTCTGATGCTAAGCAGCTGAGGTCTCTTCCTTTAAGGGAAAAAAATGTCTTTTTTCTTTAAGAGCAAAAAATGTCAGTTTTCCACACACTTCTATGTCCTATATAATATCTCAGCAGACTTCCAGTCCACATGACTAAACTGTATAATGTCAAGCTATATTCTGCTCTAGTGGCCTGTGCTGCTAGTTTCTCAGGAGAAAAAGTATTGACAGCAATTCTGTTTTCATTAACTCAGCTGTCTTGTATCAACCAGTTTCATTCTCTGTTCTTTTTCCAGCTGATAATAGTGATACCTGTTCTCAGTGATACTCCACATTTATATCTTCTGAACGTGGGAGTAAAGATAAACCTTACAGATGCTTTTAAATTTGTTTGCAGATATTTGAGTAGAAAAAATGCAAATGTAGGCAAGAACTTTTATAAGCATATGTCACTCATTCTGAGAGCTGGACCGAAGTAGCCATGTAACATACTTTCTTGGCAGTTGTATTTTCAGTAACCATCCCTGTTACATATGAAGGCTTCTAAAACTGAGTATAACCCACTCAAACCTTGTGACCTTCTTACATAGTGTCAAGAACCCAAAGATCCCTATCAAATTAATGTTTTAGGGTCCAACAGGATAGAACAATTAATTCAGAATAACAGTCCTCTCCAACTACATAATTAATTCTTCACAAACTAATAATTAATGGGACATACTGTATCTTTAATTTTCTGGTTTAGCTGAATTTTATGAAGGAAAAAAATGTAATGCCATGTACCATCCACAGAATATTGAATATATGTCTCTTTTTAAAGCCTTTTAATGTTTAACTTTTCATAAGTTTGTCTCCATGTGAGATGTGATATTGACCTACATGGTGCTTTTAGAACACCAACGGTAAAAATATCATTGGTTTGTAAGATCAAAACTGGAAAAAGTGTTCACAACACACCCACCGTTAAGTTTTCGTAGCTTCATATAAGATGCTGTTGCTAATCCAAAGCAGAACACACAGCTACCTTACAATTAAATAACATATTTTACTGAGTTCTGTAAAAGAGCAAGGAGAAATGCTGTTGATGGCTACAATCTTTCCTTCTCAGTCTTCAGCCTGCCTGAACCTCAAAGTAATAACAAGCCGTTCAAGTTTGCTGCACTGTGAGGACTTTGAGGTAAGTAGCCTGCTGTACTGTGCAGAATTCAGCCATTCCCATTAAAACAACCCCTTCAAACTGGTCTGAAGATGCTGGAATCTATCTATTCATATCAGCTGTTAATTTTTTCGAGTATCTTACTTGCCTTTCTGTAAATGAGATCAGAAAGTTTTCTAGTGGAAAGTTTGCTGTGGATTCCTAATGCATTAAGGTAAGGCAGATAAGAGAGGTCGCCTGTTCTAGTCTGGTCTAGTCAGAGTCCAGGAGGAAACTGTGGGAGGACACTGGATGATTGTTAACAATTAAGTGTCTTCACTGTTGCTTCACTGTAAAGAGGATGATCTGTTAATGTGAGTGAACACGGAGTTCAAACACACCCACTTCCAGGCTTGACAATTAGTCTGGGCTGAACGCAGAGAGAGCCCTTCTGTGTGAACCTAAGAAAGGACTGAAACAACTGCTGGACTAACAGCAGCAGAAACAGACTGAACAAAAATCAGAATCCCACAGCAGACTAATCCTTCTCCTAGGCAAGATGGTATTGTACTAATGAATTTTAAATTATTCTATTTGCTCAACTCTGTGGGAAACTTTATGTGAAATAGTTGACAGTGAGGGGACTGAAAATCAATGTGCTGACAGAATGGTGGGTCATGAAAAAGCCAAGTTCAAGGCCAGAACATTTGGGAAAGCCTTTTTTAATGTATACTTCTATTATTCTACATCTGTGCATTTTCTTCTTACTCTCCTTTTTTTTTTTTTTTTGTTCCAGCAACACAGAATAGCCATTGGCATTAAGAAACTATTCTCAGACTGAGTAATAGTTTTGCTGTTGATGTGCTAGTAATTAATTCTGTGAAGCAGTTAAGTGAAAACTAATTGTAATCTGTGCTGTGGGCTACTCCAAGAGTATGTAATTCTAATGTTATTTTATTATTTTCTACTACTTTGTTTCCTTAAACTTTGTGACACTTCAAACATCAAGCTATACCTTAACTAGGTATTTACTGGGAAAGTAATGTCGGACTTTCATGTAATGATGAGACTTAATCATGTATTGACTCTGAACGGGCACTGTCTCCCTGTGTTTGAAAGCATCTAATTGCTTCTGAAAGAAGTAATTCCTCTAACTGATCAATAAAATAACATATAATTAAGTAGTTTCTCAACTTTCATTCTAATAATGAAGGAGCAGCAGTCTTGGACAAACTTTCTATCCCACATCTAACATATATCTTTTAATATGCAAAATACTGACCAGTGTTCAAGCTACTGTTCTGAACCATGAATAAGGCTTTTCCACTTCAGAATGGTAAGTCACTTGCTTGCCAAACCCTCTCTTTATCAGGAAGAATTTGAATCAGGAAAGTGAGTGCCCAGCTATTAAGACCTAATGGATTCAAAGTGCTATATAAATATTAGATAGTAATTACAATTTCTTATTTCTACTGAATTCAAAGAATGTGCTTTGCAACCTACTTAAAAGGGGAAAGTTCAGGCTCCAAAAAATGAAGAATTTGACAAAATTTAATTGAAAACATTATCATAAAATTGTATTGTGTTATGCTAGCTATATTAATTTATTTGACTGTATCAAAAAACTATACTTGTGAGTGAATTCGAATGGGACTAAGTGCCACAGCAATCTAATTGTTCTATTCTGATTTTCACACGTAAATTACAGCATGCATTATTCTGATATTCACAGAGATCTTCAATCCTAACTAGTTAGTAAGCTCAGTGCACTTAATCTGCGACAGGGCATCGTTTAAAGAGGCTGTTAGATACTTTTTTCAGCATCACAACATTAATGTTCTTTCAGCATATTTACTTCTTATGCTTTATTTCTATTAGACTAAACTACAGGGGTTTTTAAAGAATATTATTTTCTTCACAAATAATCCCAATCATATGTCACATAATTCTAAATGAAAAATTTACCAAAAATATATAGAAAGAAAAACATATAAAAGAAGATTTCTTAATGATTTCTTCACATAAAAAAAGCAAGAAAAAATTTTGTAAGATCATGAACTGTTTTATCTCATTTTTAAAATTTATTTAGTCCAATCAATTGCAACAAGTCACTATCATTATTTGACAAGATTTTTCTAGCAAGGGTAATGTGCTTAGTCCTAAGGGCATTTCAAATTGTATATGTTCATCTTAGAAGAAAAACCTGATCATATTGTTGATAGAAATACAGAATTATGTCCAAGTTAATTCTCCAAAGAGAAGATAAACCTAGTAATCTACCACTTAAAAAATTAAACTAGTATATACATCATCTCTATCTTTGGAAATATTCAAAAATTTCCTAGACATAGGGGTTGGATCAGATGACCTCCAAAAGTCTTTTCCAGCCTCAAGCATTCTGTGATTCTGTGAAATCAGGCTCAAACACATTTGTTTACTCAGTATCTCATCTAGTATCAGAAGTCAATAATACGGTTCATTTTCTGCAAAAGTTTTTATGTTATAGGGTTCATCTCTATCAGAACATCTAATAGTTGGTTATCTCAGACTGAAAGAGTGACTAGAACAGGTGAAATAAACTATTACTTGGAGTTGCCTGACTCTCTTCATTGATTATTGACAATTTGGGTTAGTCTAGAAGGTGTTTTCTAGATGGTTAAAGTTAGATAACACAGATCATAACCTGAAGGACTGATTTCATGTAGACTGGGATAAAAAGTCTTCTGTGTTAGCCAATCAAGTGAGTATTAGACATAAACAGTATTAGACATAATCTATTGAAGAACCTGGCATGAGAAATGAGACAGAGTGAGTAGTTGAGATATACTTGTTTATCCTGTAAACTTCTGTAGCTGTGTAGGATTAACACTATCCTTAACTTTCTACAGCTGGTGTTTGCAGTCAAACTTCACAACCACCTTCCTGCTTTCAGATATCTGGTTTCAGCAACATGTAAGAATCTGATTTTGCCACAGACTGAAGATGGGGAAAGAAATTACTAGGTTTGGAATTCCCAAGAAACACGTTTTTGAGCAGATGTGTAAACCTCACAAGAACACTTAAGATTTTTTCTTAAATGTTTTGGATGTCTTAGGCAGCTGAAACTCTGAGTTCAGTGTGTGAGATTGCAGTCCACATCATTGAATTGCTTTTTTTTGAGGTGGGCTGTCTTTAGTGTGGGAGTATGTGGCTATTTTCTTATAAAACAATTTCCAGAAAAGGGGGAAAATGGACATCACTTTCCTTTTATGTGCTTGCTTATTGGATAAAAGAGCTATCTAGAAAGTCAGACTTAGCTTACACATCTAAATCTCACTCAGAAGACATGCTCACATTCAAAGTTCTCACCTATATTCCTTTAGCCAAAGGATTATCTAATCCTGCTAAGTATGAAAGAATACCTCATCAGCTTAGTGAGGATTTTAATCCTTATATTCCTAGGATTTTTAAGACAACATGTGTCCGTTTTGATTAACTTTTACGTTTTGACAAAATTGTCTTGGTTGCAAACTTGTACCATTGATGGGAGTTTTAAATATTTTGTAATAAAAGAGACAGAAATAAAGCAATGTGAGAACTTCACAGAATTCCAGATAAAAATCCAGGATATCACTTATGTCACATTCCATGCAAAGGAGTGTCTCAGAAAATGTCAGCACCATGGCGTATATTTTCGGTTCCAACTAACAGAATATACTTTACAAGCCTGCAATCACTAAAGTCAAATATATTACAGTTCAGAAGCTCACATGATCCTCCATACCACTTAAATATTCTTGCATAAATGTTATAGGGTAAAATATGGCTCCCTCCTCCTAAATATAGAAGTATGTGAAAGTGCTTTTAAGATCTGAGTTGTAAATTCATGATTCTGTAGATCATTAATTCAATTCCATTACTATTTTTAAATGTGACTGAAGAGAATTAATTCTTAAATAATTCAGAAACAAATCCCACTGAATTCTAGCAGGCCTTAGGCAGGTACAACAGTGTGCCCATAAGCTGCAAACTTACTGTATCTGATATTAAAAACCTTTTTTTTTTTTTTTTGGAAGTGGCAGTACATCGTCAAGTACAAACAGAATATGCAGAGAATCAGACATTATAAAGTCCTTAATGCTGCAAATGTTGTAAACATCTGCTTCAATTTAAACCTTCACATATATGGAGTTACTGCCTGTTTCTTCTTCATAGTTAATGCTTGTACCAGACAGGACTCTTACAGTTTCTGAGAAGACACTTTGTATTTGAGTGAAACAATAAGGGAAAATAAAAAGAACAAAAGTGGGTAATATTTATCAGCTGTGTGAATGTTTTTTTTCAAGGTATTAGACTTATCATGTTTGTTCAAACAGTTATGCAATATTTGTACTATCTTAACTTGAACATGCTTCAAGAGAAAACTTGCCTCTTTTTCATTTTCAAAAGTTTCACTCACTGAAATACAAGCCAAGATTGACTCAAAATCTGGTGAATCTTTGCATCTAGAATGCCTATATCCTACAAAATGTATATTCTGTAGTACTGGTTTCAACTGGGATATGGTTAATTTTCTTCCCAGGAGCTGGTATGGTGCCGTGTTTTGGATTTCAGATGAGAATAATGTTGATAACACACTGATGTTTCAGTGGTTGCTGAGCAGGGCTTACATTAAGTCAAGGACTTTTCAACTTCTCATACTGCCCTGCCAGCGAGGAGGCTGGGGATCCACAAGAAGGTGGGGGAAGACACAGCCAGGACAGCTGACCCAAACTGGCCGGAGGGATATTCCATTGCCGTATGTTTTCATGTTGAACAATAAAACTGGGGAAGTTGACAAGGTGGTGGCAGCCATTGCCTGGGGACTGACTGGGCATCTGTCAGCAGGTTCTAAGGCAAAGAGAACCGTTTGTGCCTGTTTCAAATAAATTTGCAGTAGTAAGATTTGTAGCTTCATATATTTTGTTATTTAAAAGGTCTGTGAAACATTTCTCCTTGAAATTAACCTTGCATACTGCAAGTGCTTAAATATCCAATTCAGTTTCCTAGGTGTACCATTATTCCTCAGTAAAATTCAGTATTAAAATTCTGACCTCCATATACTTCTTGATAATTGTAAGACTTAATTTCAAATAATTAACAGAATCAGCTTCTTAGTTTAAGTTTTACACAGGAGTTGGGGAAAACAAAACAAAACAACAACATTCAGTTAAGCAAAAAGTAAGGACAAGTAAACCTAGGGAGTGGAAGGGAAAGTGAGGAAAATGTGAGAGACTGGTGATTTTTCAGATGTCTAGAGTTATAATTTGGTGTGAGTGGAAAACATGTTCTGGGAAAGAGCTGGATGTAATAGCCATCAGGTTTTTACTTTGCTGTGCGTCTTCGTCAGCTCTGATTTAAGTAGAGGCAATTTTCTTCCACTCTGAAGCATTTTGTAGTGAAAAACTAGAAAACTGAAGAACTTATCCTCAGCATCTGCAGACAATCACAAGCACAATGGGAGCCCGGGTGTTTAAACAGTTAAACCTTTAAATACCATTTCAGATACCTTCTGAGCACTGACTTTTCATTGTTATTCTTTAGAAACCCCAGAAAGAAGTCACAGTCCTGTTTTGCTGGCAATGTATGCAAACCTGTCACAATGACAGTCCCCACCTTAGAAATCTATTGTCCTTGACATGACCTGTGCTTGTCAAGTGTTCAGTCATACATATGTAAGGATCAGATCCTTATCTGATCAAATCAACTTAATGCTTGAGAAATAAATGTTATTTTCATTTATATCAGAAGAGTAAAGAGAAAGTAGAGAAGGATGTGAGAAAATAACCTAATTTAAAGAATTGTAAATGTGGTTACAGTTGCAGATTTCCTTGCAACGGAGTTTCTCGGGGATTGGAATGGTATCTTTGAATATTACCTTTTTGAAAAAGGAGCGAGGCAATCAATTGCAGACACAGCACGTAACTTCACACTATTCTTTGTCTGAAAAATATAGACTTGATCTCTTTCTGAGGATCTTGCATTGAGAAGCTGCAGTGTTAGCAGAAGTCCAGTGCTCAGCAGCTTTAATTCAAAGTAGCAATTCAGACAATAGATTTTCTTTCCATTCTTTGGACATTTCTTTAAGTAGATATTTATCTAAGAGCCAGTTTTGGACATTGCCCAGGAGCACAATTATACAGGCTTCCTAATTTCTGTTTGAAAAATAGTACCAATAACTTCAATATGCATCTCATATTTTGAACACATTCAGCATTCCCCAAATTTTAATGGTGATTAGTGAAACTAATGAGCACAAATGGATTTGCTTGACTTGATTGCAGAAGTAGTTCATATTAGAGGATGGGAACATCAATGAGCATTTACAAGCGTGGAATATAATGACTTCTCTGTGCATTGCTTTCAGTATATTGCTAAATATTAAAAATATTTTTATTGGATAATAATACGTCTCCACTACCAAGAAGTGTGACCCAGAGTGGAAATGTTTTTCTTTGACAGAATAGATTTTCCACAATAAGACTTTCTTCGTAAGTCATCACCAAAGGAGTGGTGTTTCTCATACTGAACTATTTCCAGTGCATTTCTGAACCAAGCCTGCAGGAAATAAAGCATAAGTTTCTTCTAAGTAAACAAGCAAGACTAACTGGTACAGATTAAATTGTTTCTTTTAGAGACCTACCTGTGGAAAAAAAAAAAAAAAATTAAATTACATTTTAAATTACTCTGACTTCCTTGAGCTGTTTCCTAATGAGTTACTGAAACTACAGTTAAAACTCACATCAGGGAACGACCCAATTTGGTGTTAGCCTCTACATCTACTTTTAGTAGACAAGAATGCTGTAACATTTTGTAAATTAGAATTAAAATGCTGCAGCTGGGCCACAGAGAAGGATGCTTGTATACTTACACAGTTCATACAGGATTCTGCATTCAATCTCTTACATAAGGTCTAAGAATGAAGACTATTAGATAAAACAGGATGATCTAAGCAGCAGGATAAATATTTCATGAAGACCCAAAGAAGTCTTTGGAACTTTCTTGAAATCTTTATCATCCTAATGCTCTCTATTAGTAGGAGCTGCTACTGGCCAGCTGTGTCACTTAACAGATTCTTATGTAGCAATTTCTTCACATGTGATAGCTTGTGATTAGGCTTTAGGTGTAATTATGTGTGCAAAATGTGATCAACAACTTCTAGGCCTTGTGTCCTGTCAATAACTACTAATTCCCCCCTGTAATCAATAACCAGAGGACTCCACTCTAATTCATGCATAACCCAGTGCCTGGAGATGCTGTCGCAAATTTCGAAGCACTGCATCTGGTTTCCCTTTGATCTTTTACTCACCGGCTAGTTTATTGATTCATTGCTAGACAATTGCTCTAAAGAATTAAACATTTATATAACTCATCCCTAAATATGAGGCATGGCTAAGGAGAAGTGATCATGCAGTATACTTTCCAACATGTTGAAGAAAATTTTTCCTCAGTGCCTTGCTTCTTTGTAGGTATGTTCCTTGCCTTGTTTAAATAATAAGAATAAACAGTAATTCTGTTCAAAAACAAGACAGATCTTTAATTTCATTATCACCTGCTGACAGATCTGTAGTCTGTCATTAATACACAGTTCAATATTCATAATGAAAGGTAAGAGTAACCTTTTAATAACAGCAACTAATTCATACAGGTCTTTTTAGAAATAGATGTCAAAACACTTTTTTTTCCACTATGAAGTGGAGCACAGAGAGACAAGGTGACTAGGTTAGCGTCATGCAACTATAGTGTCCAGTACTATATTATGCAACATGCTTTCCTCTGCCAAGCACAAAAGAAAGAGAAATCCAACTACTTCTATTTCTTGATGAATAATTTTCTCTAGAAATTCAAGTACTGTTTCTCTTCTTATTATTCAAAAATGAAAGTAAATTCTTCCCTCGTAGGTCATAGACGTGCATATAACAAAATGTTTTTTAAAAAGGCGGTACCCAGATTTCAATAATTGATTCCAAGTATAATCTTACTTTGTTTACATGCACAAATCTCACTTCTAACCTATGTAATCAGGCAACAAATAAACAATCATTTTCCTCTGATATCTCAAATCAGTATCAATATTCAATGCCTACAGAAAGATTCTTTCTCAAGCACGTCTATGTTCAGAAACCAAAGCAGAATATAAACTTCCTTTCATTCATCTTCTTCTTCAAGCATTTTCTGCACAGAACCAAACATATTTCTCTAAAATAAAGCCTTTATTTGTGTTTGCAGAAGAAGTGCATTTGAAGTATGTGCAATAATACCATGTGTGAATTCTCACCATAATATACAATCAGCATTAGCTCCGTACATAAAACTAGCTTTCCATTGTCTCTACAAAAGAAATTCTCTAAGGAAGGGTACAGTGATGAAAAATTCAGGATATCAATCTTTACTTCTAGTTCTAATCGCAGTTGATTAATCAACATGTTTAACACAACAACAAATACTCTAGGGAAAATTGTAATGAAGATGTACAACAACCTGGAGTTTCATTGCTAAAGCTCTGATACATTTGTTCAAGCGTTTTGCAGGGAGCTGTGATGAGTCAGATGATTTCCACAAGCAGAACTGTTAGAAAAGTTGAAAACTGTGTGTTTAATCCATTTTACTGTAGGGGGTTAACCTTGGCTAAGGGCCAAACTCACACTTAGCTGCTAGCTCAGTCCCCCTACGCAGCAGGAGAGGGAGAGAAAACAGAATCATAGAATAATTTTGGTTGGAAAAGACCTCTAAGATCATCAGGTCCAACCATTAACCTAGCACTGACAAGTTCACCACTAAACCATGCCCCTAAGCACCACATCTACATCTCTTTTAAATATTTCCAGGGATGGTGACTCAAACACTTCACTGGGCAGCCTGTTCCAACACCTGACAACCCTTTGGGTGAATAAATTTTTCCAAATACCCAATCTAAACCTCCTCTTGCCCAGCTTGAGGCCAGTTCCTCCCATCCTATCACTTCTTACTTGGGAGAAGAGACCAAACCCACCTCTCTACAACCTTCTTTCAGGTATTTGTAGGAAGCAACAAGGTCTTCTCTCAGCCTCCTTTTCTCCAGACTTAATCCCAGTTCCCTCAGCCGCTCCTTGTAAGACATGTGCTCCAGACCTTTCACCAGCTTCATTGCCCTCCTCTGAACTTGCTCCAGCACCTCAATGCCTTTTTTTGTAGTGAGGGGCCCAAAATCAAGCACAGTATTTAAGGTGCAGCCTCACCAGTGCCGAGTACAGGGAGATTATCACTTCCCTGGTTCTGCTAGCCAGACTATTTCTGATGCAAGCTAGGATGCTGTCAGTCTTTTTGGCCCCATGGGCACACTGCTGGCTCATATTCAGACAGCTGTTGATGAACATCCCCAGGCCCTTTTCCACTGGGCAGCTCTAGCCTGTAGTGTTGCACAGGGTTGTTGTGACCCAAGTGCGGGACCCTGCATATGATCTTGTTCAACCTTATACAGTTGGCCTCAGCCCATCAATCCAGACAGTCCAGATCCCTCTGTAGAATGTTCCCACCCTCCAGCAGATAAACACTCCTACACAACTCGGTGTCATCTGCACTCAATCCCCTCGTCCATATAATTGATAAAGATACTGAACAGAACTACCTTCAATACTGAGTCCTGGAGAACACCACTTGTGACCAGCCACCAACTGGATTTAACTCTGTTCACCATAACTTTTAGACCCCAGCCATCCAGACAGTTTTTTTACCCAGTAAAGACTATGGTCATCCAAGCCATGAGCAAGCAGTTTCTCCAGGAGAATTCTGTGGGAAATGGTGTCAAAATCCTTACTCAAGTTCAGGTAGACAACAACCACAGCCTTTCCCTCATGGACTAGGCAGGTCAGCTTGTCATAGAAGGATGTCAGTTTAGTCAGGCAGGACTTGCCTTTCATAGCCTGGCCCAGTCTCTTGGTTGTCATGTATGTGCTGCATGATGGCACTAAAGATGATCTGCTGTGTAACTTTCACCAGCACCAAGGTCAGACTGACAGGCATGTAATTTCCTAGGTCCTCCTTCTGGCCCTTCTTGTAGATGGGTGTCACATTTGCCAACTTCCAGTCAACTGGGACCTCCCTGGCTAGCCAGGACTGTTGATAAATAATTGAAAGTGGCTTGTTGAGTAACCCCACCAGCTCCATCATTACCCTTGGGTGGATCCCATTGGCCCCATAGACTTGTATGTGCCTAGGTGGTGTAGCATTTTGCTGACCATTTCCCCTTGGATTATGTGGGCTTTATTCTGTTCCTCATCCCTTTCAGCTCAGGTATCTGGCTACCTAGAGAACAACTGGTTTTACTTTTAAAAACTAAGGCAAAGAAGATGTTAAGTACCTGAGCCTTTTCCTCACCCTTCATCACTATGTTTCCCTCCACATCCAATAAAGGATGGAGATTCTCCTTAGTTCTCTTTTTGTTGCTAGTGTATTTATAGAAACATTTTTGTTCTCTTTTATAGTAGTAGCCAGATTCAGCTCTAGTTGGGCTTTGGCCCTTCTAATTTTCTCCCTGCATAATGGCACAACATCCCTGTAGTCCTTGTAAGTTGCCTACCCCTTCTTCCAAAGGTCATGAGCTCTCTTTTTTTTCCTGAGTTTAAGCCAAAGAGCTCTGTTCAGCCAGGCTGGTCTTCTTCCCCAATGGCTCATCTTTCAGCACACGAGGACGGCCTGTTCCTGTGCCTTCTTGAAGAGCAACCAGCCTTCCTGGACTCCTTTATTCTTCATGACTGCCTCCCAAGAGACCCTGTCAACCAGTCTCCTAAACAGGCCGAAGTCTGCCCTTCAGAAGTCCAAGGCAGCAGTTCTACTAAACCCCTTCTTACTTCTCCAAGAATAGAAAACTCAAGCATTTTACGATCACTATGCCCAGGATGGACTTCAACCATCACATCACCCACACATCCTTCTTTATTTGTGAGCAACAGGTCCAGCAGGCACCTTTCCTAGTTGGCTCACAGACCAGCTGTGTCAGGAAGCTGTCTTCCATATACTCCAGGAGCCTCCTAGACTGCTAGGATAGGATAAGAAAGATTGTGATCTGAGATAAAAACAGGGACATCACTTACCAATGACTGACTTGGCCAAAATGAATTAAATTTATTTCCCATTAAAACAGATAGTAGTGAGAAATAGATAGGTAGTGAGAAACAATGACAAAAATTAAAACAACAGCTTTCTGCCCCCGTTTTCCCGTGCTCAACTTTACTCCTTCACTCTGAATATGAGCTGTGGAAAACAGAAAGCAACTCAGTTCACAGAAAGAACCCTTCTTCTGTAATGCTAATAACTCATCTTGTGATTATTCCATATGTTCCGGTAATTCGTTCTCTATCACATGACCTTCATCTTAGGGATGCTTTTATTCGTCCCCATTCCAGGGTGGTATTATTCCAGACTTGATCAAACTTTAAGGAGCTTCATAAATTAAACTGGACTTCCAAATTCAGGTGCAAAGCTGTAGCAGCAGTAAACAGACACTGCAGTGCTGTAAATAGAGTTACTGAGAAGGCAGAACTGTTAAGCTACAGACCAGATGGTATCCGATATTCTGTATTTATTGTGCTGTTTGCCAGCAATTTTTATAGTGTAATAGTAGCAATATGTTAGTAAAGTTACAGGATTTTTTCTTACCTTGATACCTATATTATCTAGTAGGATTTGGTTGGCTTTTTTTAACTCTCTAGCACTTAGCATCTAAGTTACCTCGGAACCTCAGGTTTTTTATTCTCATTACTTCACTGAAAAACTTGAGAGCATGACCCCATAAAAGCTAAACAGAAGAAGGAACAAAGATGGAATCCCATCTGGAACACAAACTGATTTGTAAGCCAACTTAGTAGCTTTAGAAAGCTTTGGGATTGGCAATGCTAGATTCAAACTTCCACAGTACACCTGTTTTTGTGTTTTTTTTTTTTTCTGGCTTGTTTTTTTGGGGGAGGGAGTTATGACTTTGCCTGAACTAAGATGTGTTACACAGAATAAAACATTTCTGAAGCTTAAATTCAAGCCATTCAAGATTTTAAGTGAAATAAGGGTACTGACAGAGCAGAAATTGAGAAGGGTGCATGCCTGAAAAGATGAGTAAGAGATGTATGTCCAGAATTTATTCTCTGAGGAGGTTCAGCAGATAATGTCGGACAGAAAAGAAGGACTTTTTCAAATAAGAGAATAAAAGCCCTAGAAGTAAGAAGAAATTGGTTGCTATTGCAAAATAGGACAAATTATGGGTCATGTATTTTTCCCTGAAGTTAATTGTATATTAAAAGATATGCTAGTTACAATTATCAATAATATTTAAACAATTTGTTTATTATATGACTTCTTTTGATCAAAATATCCCTGAATATGTACATAACACAAAGCCAAAGCACTTATTAAATTTTAGATCAAATTTATTAGTCACCTAGGTTATTCAAGAATCACGGCAAGCATAAACTAGCACAGATATTGGAAAAGGCATTCTGGTCACCATGAAAAATGTGCTCATATCTTTATCCACAGAATCACAGAATGTTAGGGAATGGAATGGGCTGCAAAAGATCATCTAGTCCAATCCACCTTGCCGGAGCAGGAACACTTAGATGAGGCTACACAGGAATGTGTCCAGGTGGGTTTTGAATGTCTCCAGAGTAGGAGACTCCACAAACCCCCTGGGCAGCCTGTTCCAGTGTTCTGTCACCCTCACTGTGAAGAAGTTTCTTTTCATACTTAAGTGGAACCTCCTGTGTTCCAGTTTGTATCCATCGCCCCTTGTTCTACCATTGGTTGTCACCGAGAAGAGCCTGGCTCCATCCTCATGACACTCACCCTTTACATATTTGTAAACATTAATGAGGTCACCCCTCAGTCTCCTCTTCTCCAAGCTAAAGAGACCCAGCTCCCTCAGCCTTTCCTCATAAGGGAGATCCTCCACTCCCTTAATCATCCTCGTGGCTCTGCGCTGGACTCTCTCCAGCAGTTCCCTGTCCTTCTTGAACTGAGGGGCCCAGAACTGGACACAATATTCCAGATGTGGTCTCACCAGGGCAGAGGAGAGGGGGAGGAGAACCTCTCTCGACCTACTAACCACCGCCCTTCTAATACACCCCAGGATGCCATTGGCCTTCCTGGCCACAAGGGCACAGTGCTGGCTCATGGTCAGCCTGCTGTTCACCAGGACCCCCAGGTCCCTTTCACCTACATTGCTCTCCAACAGGTCATTCCCCAACTTATACTGGAACCTGGGGTTGTTCCTACCCAGATGTAAGACTCTACACTTTCCCTTTCATTAAATTTTTCCCTGCCCAACTCTCCATAATGTCCAGCTCTCGCTGGATGGCAGCACAGCCTTCTGGTGTGTCAGCCACTCCTCCCAGCTTGGCGTCATCAGCAAACTTGCTGACAGTGCACTCTATTCCCTCATCTAAGCCGTTGATGAATATATTGAATAGTAGTGGTCCCAGTACCAACCCTTGAGGCACTCCACTAGATACAGGCCTCCAACTGGATTCTGCCCCATTGACCACCACTCTCCGGCTTCTTTCCTTCAGCCAGTTTGCAGTCCACCTTGCTACCTGATCATTCAGATGACTGTTCCTCAGTTTAGCAGTGAGGATGTTGTGAGAGACAGTGTCAAATGCTTTACTGAAATCAAGATAGACCGCATCCACTTCTTTGCCATCATCTATACAGCTCGTCATGTCCTCATAAAAGGCAATGAGGCTGGTTAAGCACAACTTCCCCTTGGTGAAGCCATGCTGACTGCCCCCAATGGCCCTCTTATCCTTGATATGCCTTGAGACAGCACAAAGGATAAGTTGTTCCATCAATTTTCCAAGGATGGAGGTGAGGCTGATAGGTCTATAGCTACCTGGGTCCTTCTTCTTGCCCTTTTTGAAGACTGGAGTGACATCTGCTTTCCTCCAGTCCTCAGGCACCTCTCCCATTTCCCACAGCTTAGCAAAGATGATGGAGAGTGGCCTAGCAATGACCTCAGCCAGCTCCCTCAACACCCATGGGTGCATCCCATCTGGATCCATGGATTTATGGATGTCCAGATTGCTTAATTGCTCCCTAACCCAGTCCTCATCAACCAAGGCAGACTCCTCCATTGTCCTGCCTTCCCCTGGGGCCTCAGGGGCACGTGGCTCCTCAGGACAGCCTCCAGCAGAGTAGACAGGGACAAAGAAGGCATTCAGTAACTTGGCCTTCTCTGTATCTTCTGTCACCAGGGCACCCACTTCATTCATCAATGGGCCTACATTGTTTCTGATGTTAGTTTTATCTGCCATGTATTTGAATAAGTTCTTTCTATTGTCCTTGACCCCTCTCACAAGGTTTACTTCTGAGGACTTAGCTTTCCTAGTTGCCTGCCTACGTCCTCTAAAAACATCCTTATATTCTTCCCAAGTGGCCAGCCCCTCCTTCCATGATCTGTAAACTCTCATCTTCCACTTGAGCTTCCCCAGCAGTTCCCTGTTTAACCACATAGGTCTCCTGGCTCCTTTCCTTGACTTCCTACGTGTTGGGATGCTATGATGTTGAGCTTGGTAGAAGCAGCCCCTGAATGCTAACAACTATCTTGGGGCCCTTTACCTTCAAGTACTCTTGCCCATGGGATTTCCCCCAGAAATTGTTTGAAAAGGCGAGTGTTGGCCCTACTGAAGTGCAGGGTTGTGATTCTGCTTGGTACTCTGATCCTGCCAAATGAGATCCTGAACTCCACCATCCCATGGTCGCTGCAACCAAAGCAGCCCTCCTTTACCGCTTCAACCGCTGTCCCACCATGTCTCTGTAGTTGCCACCAGATCATAATCACCTGACCAAACACAGGTTTCTAACTCCTCTGCTTGTTCCCCATGCTGTGTGCATTGGTGTACAGAGAGCAAGCTGAGCACACCGATTACACCCCAGGGAGATGGGAGGCCTCTTGGTCTTCATTAATTAATTAATTATTCCTCTCATTCCTTATACCAGCGCAAATGATTGTGTGTCTTTATACAGTGAACTGGGTCAGAGAGCTGAGCAGATAAAAATGGAAAGGAGGAAGAGAGAGGGAGGAATCATTTTCTGTCAGTTCAAATCCTACATCTGATTTGCTACTTTGACACATAAAAAATGCAACTGAGCCTCAAACATAGGGAGCACATAGGTAAGGAATGACTAGGACCTCTTTAGGTGGAAGAGGTGACCCATAACTGCTGAAACGGCTGCTGAGAAATTCCCATTTGAGAATCGCCAGACTCAGGCTGTGGTATGAGCTTACTCTGCTGGTTCAAATATTTTCTAAAATAATTGGCAGGCTGACTTTTTATTAGCAGTATTTATTTGTAGCAGGATTATCTAAGCAAGTAAAACAGACAAACATCCAGTAAAGATCAGAAAGGATAAGCTACAATAAACATACTTCTAACTTTTTTTTTACTCTGCTGTTACATGTTTATCTCTTGCAATTTATCCTGAGTTGCACCATTTTCATCTATTCAATGATACTTTAGGATTTAAGATCTTCTTTCAACCTCCTCAGCTATAAGCAGGTTACCTAGCCTGGTCAGCTAATGAACCCAGGCATCCCATTGGTCATGATATTTACTTACCTTTTATATATCAGTTCAGAATCCAGTGTTGTGAGTAATAAGCTATAGTGAAACTTCTTTGACAGTTATGTATCAAATGAAAATGAAAGTTTGTTTTCTGGTAGCTCCTACTGGATTGTCGAGCAGGCAACAATCTTCTGGCAGTTGCAGAAGCTCGAAGAATCTATCATGAAGCCAATTTGTACTCTGTGTAGCTGCCAAATACAGGTCACTTTTTCTGTCTAGGAACAAATAGCTTGTCTTTTGCTTTTCCTCTCTTCGTTCATAACATTTTCTGTAGGAGATTCTTCTTTCTAACAGTGCCAACTCCAATAGCAAAATATGATTCCTACAGCCAAATGCACAATCTATAAAATTATTTAACTGAAACCTTCATTTTTTTCTTCTGCTACTTAAGTCTGGCATAAAGCTTCCTTTAGGAAGGGAAATATTTTCTCTTCAGTCAGCAGTTTCTTACTGTTGATCATCTCCTTTATTGACTAAAACCTTCTATGAAGAATTGAAACCAAGTATATCACAAGAAAATATAACCTATTACAGATGTATGCTCAGATTTTCTGTGGCATTAAAAAAGCAGAAAGATACTGTTGAACTTCACCATAGCTGGATCTTGACTATTGTACATGAGAACAGAACTAGGAACTGGTTAGAGTTCCACACTAAAACTGATTTGAGATCCTTGCTGTTGTGTGTGCTGGAAAACAAGGTACAATGTGGAACTCCACAGGCCAAAAAATGGCATATGAACAATTGATGTACATCAGAGTTCTCCAAATATCATCAAATTTATATTTGGAGAACTGGGCAAAATATGCAAAGGAGTGTTTGAGGTCTCCCCTGTAGTCCTCTGCCCTCTCCTACACAGAAGTAAAGGACAGTACAATTTTGTGGGACTTCTATGGTCCCGGGCTAGGATGTACACCTGGTCATGCAGAGAAAAGGAATAAATGAGGTGTTATCTTAGACCTCCTATACTGAGATGTGGGTCAGTCCAGGCTAAGCACATTTTAGTTCATTCTATTGTATGAAGAATGCTACCATTTGTCATGGGGCTTCCTGGAGCTGAGGTGCTTCTTTAAGTCTGGTTTTACTATTAGAAGAATGGTTGAGGCTCTTTAGGAGTTTTAAAAGAGTATTTCAAACAAAAGCTTAGCTTCAGTTTTCTATTCTTGAGAATTCATGCAGGACATACTACTCTGCTTTTTATAGAGCCTGTATTTTAATAGCGTGTTTTAACAGAAATGAAACTATTTTCAAGATACTTCAAAACATGAAACTGTGCTTCTGTACTATTGGAATCTCCTTTCAGTATCTTTCAGGCTCAGGCTAAAATCAAAATATCTTCTAACTGAACTAAGCTCAAGGCCTCCCACATAGGACAATGGCCATGCACATATTAAGAGGAAAACACATTCAAAGATGCAACATAGTCCTTTAAGAAGAGTGGGGTGCTTCTCCCTGTGCAGCTTGTTCTCTGATAATATATGAAGGTAAGAGAGAGAATGGTATCTGTTCTTTCTGGCAGTAGAGCACCACATTTTAACATGCTCACATTTCAAGTCTATAATTCCTAAGACTGAGTCTGCTGTTCTTTGATCTTTTCCATTAACATCTATACAAGGACAGTTGCAGTTTGGCCCCTTAGGAGTCATAGAATCATAGAATGATTTTGGATGGAAAAGACCTTTAAGATCATCAAGTCCAACCACTAACATGGCACTGACAAGCCCACCATGTCCTGAAGCACCACATCTACATGTCTTTAAAACACCTCCAGGGATGGTGATTCAGCCACTTCCCTGGGCAGCCTGTTCCAGTGCTTGACAAGCCTTTCGGTGAATAAATTCTTCCTAATATCCAATCTAAACCTCCCCTGGCACAACTTGAGACCATTTACTCTCATTCTATCACTTGTTACTTGGGAAAAGAGACTGACACCCACCTCTTTACAAACTCCTTTGAGGTAATTCTGGAGATTAACTAGCCTCTGGTTTTAGAGACAGCTTTATCAGCTGCAATATAGATTTTACTGATTTGAAGCTTAAATAGAGAGAGAATAAAAGTGCTTGGGCATGTATGAGCTAAAGCAGAGAAGGGGTAATCTTCAAGGTAGGATATAGGCAATTTGGTGCTTGCACTTAAAGAAAAAGCAAAACAAAACAAAACAAACAAACAACAACAAAAAAACCACACACACAAAAAACCCAAAATAACAACAAACAAAAAAACCCCACAAACAGAAACAAGTATCTAAGGCTTGCAAACAAAATTTCCAATCTATCACAGGAATTGTCTTTCTTACTGTGGAAAATGAAAGCCCTGATAATTTCCTATTAATCACATTTTAATAGAAGTAATAATGATAACTTCATGAAATTGTCTCTGATTCATGCATATTTTAGTTCTTCCAGGGCTTATAAATGCTAATATTTGTTATGAGCAATGGCTAGATGTTGGAATGGACACTGACACACTGATATCAGAACAAGTGACCTGTTCATCCAGATGTTTCCTTGCCAGCCAGGAAATCACCTATCCACCCTGTTTGCCTGGCTGCCATCATTTGGCCATTTCTCACACCGAATCACAGAATAATTTAAACTAAAAGGCACCTCCATTAGCATTTATCCCAAGCCGCTGCTCAGAGCAGGTCTAATTTTACCAGGGTTCCCCACACCAACTCCAGTCAGTTCCTGAACAGCTTGAGGACTCAGGAGTCCACAAATTCTGTGGTGAGCCTTTTCCTCTCAGTAAAAAAGTTGCTTTATATCTAGCTGTAGTTTTCCATGTTCCAGTCTGTGCCTGTTCCCCCTCACCTCATTTCTGTGCACCTCCAAGAGGAGTCTGACTACATCTTCTCTCCATCCTCCCATCAGGGTTTAATAGGCAGCAGTAAGGTCTCCCTGGGGGTTTTCTCTTCTCCAGGCTGAAAGAACCCAGTTCTTTCCTTTCCTCCTAGGAGATCCCATCCTCCAGCCCTGCAGGATCCAGCCTTCATGATACATCTTCTCAGCTGTGTCTGCCCTGCCCACCGCTTGATCAGATAACAAGGTGGTTGAATGCACAGGAAAGAGAGTAAATTGGATGTATGGCCCTTTGCCAATTCATCCTGTTCTCGCAAAAAAAAAAAAAAAAAAAGGTTTTGAAATTTTACACCAAACCTGGCATTTCTTTTTGAGTGAGAATAATAAAAGCCTGTTCCCTTGGCAGCTACACAAAAGTAAGTGAAATTACAGGATTCCCTGAACTGACACAAATTTTTCTGATTAAGAAAAAAAGTGGGGCCAGAATGGAAAAACTATCCATAATATTAAGCTTCACTAGATTCTAAACATTTGTCCAAGCATTTTGCAAAACACAGATGAATTTGGATTAATCTTACAGGGATGAATTGCAACTAGAGAAAATAAGGCTTGAATTTAAAGTAGAAAAAATATGAGTGAAAAGGATTTTAGAATGAGCTTTATGTTACAATTAAAGAAGAACATTTCTTTGTATACAAGGAAGGAAGATTAGTTAGAAAATTATATTTAAAATTGCACAAGCTACATTTAAATTTATAATGCCTCAGAATGAAAGTATAAATATTTATGAATTAATGTTACTAATATCTATAGTAAATCAGATTTTTATTTCAATATTTCTGAAGTAAAACTATTTTTTTTGATAGTAGAATCCAAAATATTAAATAAATAATATACATTTATAATAAATGTCTAACATTAGAGTTTGTAAACAGTTGTTTCTTTTGCTTTTTATCGTTTACTATCACCTATGCTAACAAGATGTGAGCTGAAAAATGTTATTTTTCATATGACAAAGGTGTTCAACTGATGAACTGAGCCCTTAAATTATATGGAATGTTAGAATTTTTTTTTTTGTCTGAACAAATCAATTTTAATCCCCTAAGGGGGCTGGGACATTCAATAAAACCAAAGAAAGTACCTTCAGAACCTGATTTAGTCTATAAGTCTATTGTTGCCTTTTGCAAGTGTTAATTGCCATGGGACCCAAGAAGGGAATGGCACTTATATTGAAACTAATGCCAAATAATTTCATAAAGTGTCCTTTTTATGAATTATTTTTGTTTGTGTAATAAGCTATATACTATGGAAGAAATCTTCAGGGAACTAATAGCAAGCATCAGCAATTTACAACTGATTAGTTGCTAGATTACTACTTAATGGTTATTCCAAGTTAGTTAATAATGTGTTCATCCTTGTTTATGGAAGATTGAAGTATGTCTAAATGGAAGTTGTTCATATCCAGTGATACAGGGAGCTGACATGACATAAGAAGATAATATGCAATTTGTTTAAGAGTCTTGCTGGTTCACATACCTTCTGTATACAAAATAGACTGAGAAAATAGACTTAAAAATTAAACTCTACGTACATCATTTTGTGAGTTTTTTAAAAATAAAAGTAAATTGCATACAGGCTTGTCTGCATACACAGGCACACATTTTCCCCAGAAGAAAGAGAAAAACAAAGAAAAATAGATAGGGAAAAAATCTCCCACTGCTAGAAAAAAAATGGGTTCACTTTTTTTTTCTATTTTACCTGGAGTTTTGTTTATTTATTTTTCCCATTTTTCTAAAGTGGAAAATCTTCGTTTCCTATATGAATAATTTTTAAAAGGAATTTTTATCTTTGGCAACTTGAAGTGGAAAAAGCTTCCATTTTACAGCCCAATATAGGAATCTTGGCAGACCATGAAAAAGGATGAAATTACCTTTTTTTTTTTTTTTCTTTAAGGGAAACACCCGATCGGAGACACAGGTGTTGAAAGTCAGTATGGTGGTTCAGAAGGTGGCAGTGTTCCCCCTGGTGAATTTAAATGCTAGTGCAGTGTTCAGGGATAGAGCAGCACAGCTGTCATTTAATGAAGCTATATGAATTCCTTTCACATCCTTTAATTCATATGACAATAACATGGATAAATAAAATGTATGTTAATGTTTTTTTTTTATTATTTACCAATATGAGTGAAGTAATATCCTATTACGATTCCAGTTATGCCTCTTATCTGCTTCTCTGTGCTTTATAATATGTAAAACCACTTCTGGCCACAAATATACACCAAACACAGTAAAGACAGTATCCTCTGCTTACCTCTTATTTCACATCTGTAAACTCTTCTTCTATTGCTTTTTCTATTAAATAAAGGAATATTTATGGTTTTCAGTAGTTTTCAGAAAGGAAAAATAATCCACTTTTTAGCTGTAATACATTAACTGAAAAACTGTAAAATAACAGATGTCAGTGCAGATTGAATTTATTTCTCCAATATGCTTTTAAATGAATGAATGTGAAACTGTTAATACTTGTTGTATCTCAGAAAATTGGTTATATTTACATAAACTTAATGTCTGTTTTTAATGTTATAACTGCAGTCACGTATGTGGGAGGTAACTGATGTTTGGCAGTTTCCCAAAAGAGCCTAGCTGCTATCAGCTTGTCATTTAGGATGACAGCCATCTTTTCTTTCCTATTTATTTTGTGATTTCATAAATCATACATATATATTTTTTTTTTCACAGTTAAATACTGAATACAGTAATTCTACTCACAGCAGAACTCAATAGTCAGATGAATGTTCCCACGATGCTATAAGGACAAATGAAGAAGGGTATATTTTTCCTGGAAGATAGACATTCTGGTCTCATAAAGCAGTCTTGCATTGTTGTTAAAGCTGTATAGAGGCCTTTGCTTCTTGATATAGATAAAGCAATGCATGCTGGTTCGTTACTTGTAGGCATCTTGAGAATGTAGTAAAATGAGATCCACTAATAAACCAATTTGCAGAGGTTTACGGTCAGGAAAAATAACATTATAGAGAGTGAGGTCCTATTACTCTGAAACTACATCTTTGAATGCCATGGCATCAAATATACTTACTTTAATGTCAAGGACATTTTTTTTTTTTCACTTCGATGTTATAGTAACAATACAGTTAATGAAAGAATGAGCTGGACTGCAGCTTTCCTTCTACATCATCCAAATTGTCAGCTTTGTTTCATCTGCACTATCCTCATTAGAAAGAGGAGCGGAGGGAATGAACAGCTTGCTTTTTTCAGATTCCAGATGGAATTGGTAAATCTGACAGGTGGGGAAGAGAAATGAGTGGGAAAAAAAATGTTCATACTTCTGAAATGACAAAAATCTGCCTATAAACTCTTGAGAAAATGATATCAGAAAAAACAGGGTTGTATATTATACCTTTTCCGAGTATAAGAGCATTTGATTGGTTAATAATTAAAAAATACTTATAACTAATGCCCAGATAACCTACAATTGGAAATTTTAATATATCAGATGAATACCAGCTGAAATCCTTGTCTATGAATAGATTACTTTGCATAAAGACTTGCACTATCAGATGTTTCATTTGCACCTCATTTTCCTGTATTGTCCATAAATGAAATGTTTCTCCACTATAGAAATATGAATCTTACAGATACAGCTTATTGCTTGTTTTTAAATTTCGAACATCTGATGTGTTTTCAGGCATCATCTGAAAAAAGTGCCATACAGAATGCACTTTTTACTTTGTTTCACTTAAAAATTTAAGATTTCACACAACTTTTAATATGCTTGGTTGCTTTTTGAGCTTGCAGGCATGAGGCAGTGATTTTTCAGATATTGGTATTACACTGCACAGGTGTCTAAATAGGTAGCCATCTAGCTTCAGGTCAAGACTTATCTGCTTGCTTGCTTCACATCTGACTGCACCACTTATCCTGAAGTGAACCAGACTTAAATAAATAGAGCAGTTAGCTTGTATAAATCACACTTCCCATTTTGCACATTTGCAGATAATTGAGGCAATGGAAAGGAACCCAGGTTGAAAGCTTAATACAAGCCCCTCGATCTTTGTATTTCCCAGATGTAAAATGTATTTGAAAAGCAAAAGGTAAGGAAAGAACGGAGGGGGGAGGGCAGGGGGAAGTGTGAGAATGAAATATATAGGACTGTAAACCAAATTTCCATTTATAGCTTGTGAGTAAGTATGTAGACATATCTGATTGTTCTCTGCAAATCCAAGCTAAGCAGCTATGCAACACTACTGGCAGGAGCTGATAGAGATGAGGCATGTGGAAGCATATGGAAGTTTGTGGAGCAGTTGTGGAGATCTGAACTAAAATTTTGCTGCCTGGCTGGCTAACATTGTAGGAAGATGAACTAGATTGCACACATGGCTCCTTCCAGTCCTATTTGGGAACAGTTGAAATTAAATCCCTGACCATGCTTAAGTATTTCTATTCCTTTGAATATGCCTAGATTAAATTTTAATTTAATTTTTTTTAGGTAGTCTGTTGTGTTCCTGTCTCTGAATTTGCCTATATACTTCTGTAGACTTGCATATACACGCTATAATATATATAGCATATATAGATATATGTACTATATGCACAAATCTATATACTTCCAGACTATACTGTGTCATGATACAGTCTTTAGCTGGCTTGTAAGCTCCTCCAGAGCACAGGTAGGTAAAATAAATAGCTGTATGTTACTGTGTTGAGCTCTCCAGTACTTTATGACATTTGAAGATTCACAGCAGAAGTAACTCACAGAAATTCTTTCACATCACTTATGATCCAGACCCTGACCTTCATCAGAGGTGGCACACAAAAATATTTTAATTTGATTGAAAGGAAATGGAATATGATTATCTTGAAACTAGGCAAGTTAATCCTGCACAATAATATATGCCTTTATTTCAAGATATTAAGATAGAAGACTTTCTGTTAGTCTGCCAATTTTGTATTACAGTATTAAAATTGAATTAAAAAACCCCTAATTTTCTTTTCAAATTATTCATAATTTTTTCCAGTTTTGCATACCATTTGTATTAAATAATTTACTAGTTGTATGTTGTTTGTTTTGGTTTGGTTTTTTTTTTGTTGTTTTTTTTTCTTTTTTTTTTTTACTGTGAGGTTTCTTATTGTGTTTTTCACCTGACTTTTCAGCAGGAGCTGAAAATTGAAATATAAGGAATGTTACACAGGATCAGTGCAAAGGTCTGTCTAATGGCTGACAGCACTTGCATAAAGGAAGAGTACAAGAACCAGGGCATTTATATGATTCTTCTCCTTCTGGATTTTGGCAAATCAGTTAAGCTGGAGGTTTAAAAGCAAAGTTTTGTGTTTAATAACTGTCAATGGAACCATCTTCAAAATTATCTTCACGTATTTTCTTTAAATAAATTAAAAAGATTTGTGTTTATTTTTTACTTTTAGTGCTTTACCCTTAAGCCTTTATATTAGAGACTGAATCAAGATGACTGTATTTTTCCCTAAAAGAACAGCCCCACAAGCTGTGAATCCATCAAACAATGTCAAAGCACCTAGAAAAACTGATACATAAAAAGCTATTTCTATAGTCCAAAATGGGGTCTTGGCAGGGCTCCAAAATCCAGATGTAAATTCCTTCTGACCACAGAAGGCCTGTGCCTGGGTCACAGAAAAGCAAGTGCTTTCAAGGAATATGAGACTCATGATTTTGCTCTCAACAGAGTGTAAACTGCTGAAGGCTGCGTGCCCACAGCCTGCATTCAGAAAGAACTCCAGCTCCTTTGTATTCACAGATGAATATCAAACTCCTAGATACCCTCTGGGGAAAAAAACGTGTATGCTGGGAAAATAAAGGTCCTGCCTCTGCTGCAGGAAAAGTATTACACTGATGCTTTCAGAAACTGTGGAAGGATATTTGTGACCTGTTATGCTCTGTTGTACACCATAAATTCTTCAGTCTTTTTTTACAAGCTGTTATTTTTACTTTAGTTGGATTTAGAAAGCAAAATACCTTTTAAGCTAGTGTTTCACACCTTACTCTCTGCAAAGTATGCAAAGGAAAAGAAATTGTTTACTGGTTGACTGAAAGAATTCTAATGTCCCTTCCTATTTTGTGTCTTTATGCCTTAATCTAAACTCTTTGGGAAACTGCCATACTATTTATTCTCACAGAAGCTCTAGGCAGAGATTTATTAGAAACTTGCTTCTGTATTCTTCAGATTTATATACGACTGAAATTCAAAGTGCCCTTACCTTTTATAGAAATTGTAGCCTACATAGCCAGGATAAAGCATTTTTCACAAACTTAAGGTGCAATCAAATGCTGTTGCATTTGTATCCAGTGTGTATCAGAGGTAGGTAGTAAGAACTACTCGAGTTTCATTAATTTTGTTTCTAACAAAAAAAACCCTGTATTCTAAAAATATACTTAAAATATTACTTGGGCAGCCTCTAAGAGTGCTCGGCTTCCAATTAGTCATCAAGTACTGAGGTATAATTATAGCACCATAGCAGGGTGAGTGTGAGGAATTGTGGTTCTGGTTGCTGAAGCAGAGGCAATTGCTGTGAACAGGGTCTCCACCCTTCCCATTCTATAAACAGTTGGTTTGGCAGAGTGGTGAAAAGGCTTCTTAGTTTCTCTCTGCAAAAACATGTCCATGCATTTTTAGTCTGGAGCATTAAGGGGAAAATTGTTTTAGTCAAATCAGTGGTAATTTTGCTGTCTTCTTCAACAGCTGTGTCTTACTCTACCATACTATCAGAGGCTCAAATGTGCTTATTAATCCATTTCCCCAGTGTTTCCTTCATCTGACAAGAATAACTGCTTTCTGCAGAAGTATCCTTAGAGCCTCAGGACCTCCTCATGACCCAACTATCTCTTTTTTCATTTCAGTCCCAGCTACCCTTACAGGCACCAAAACAACCACATATGAGTAGGATGAAAAACTCATTTCAGGTATCTAGAAACTCATTGACATACACAGGTCTTTTTTTTTACTCAGGATATGAATGCCTGCATCATATGCCTATATGGGAATATTTGGCATATACAAATTTCTTAGGCAGTCCACAAAGATACCTTGATCACCACCATACTTTCTCTCCAGCTTTCACCAGAACCTGAACTGTACCCAATAGCAATCTGCTCTATGCAGAAATTGCAGATGCAAAATGCAATCCAAGGACTCTAATGTTTCATGAAGATGCCATATACGCCGGTGCCAGAACATGCTCTAGAGAACTTGGTTTTGTTTCTCTGTCTCCTTGTCAATCACATGTGCTTTTTCACATTTTTCTCCAAATCTCCTTTCTTTCCCACTTCCAGAACGGCCAAGACACTTCTCCAAATTTGGCAGTAAATTCCCCAAGGAGGAATTCACCTACATTTTTCTCCAAAAGTTGCACAAGCTGTTGGGGACAGGTTGAGAGCACTACTTCAGCAATCTCTCTCCTGGCTTTTCCATGTTATTGGCCTGCAGTGGACGTCCTGCCATGTGGAGAACGATTTACATGCAGAAGCAACTCTGGGTAGCATGAAAGTCTGGAAAAATCTATACGAACTGAAAAATTCCCAAGTAGTTAGTCATACATATGATGCCTCAGTGCGCCTAGGGAACAGAAGCACACAAAGCACCTCTGTTGCAGGTATGGACACCAATTTCAGATCTCCACGCTGGTTTCCAAGATGGCAAGAGTCAGCAAGGAGTTTGTGCAGAGCTCACTGGTCCCTCTCGCTGGGACAGACACAACAGATTAGCAGATTGCCTTAGACCAAGAAAAGGAAAAGCAGACCTTTCCCTTCCTCTTTCCTTTTGCTTTAATTTCTTAGCCTTTCCTTCTTCTCTAGAGGAATAGCTAGCATAAGCATGCTGTCTCCTTCAGAAACCTGCAGTGTGGGATTCAGCACCCTAAAAGACAAGCATCTAAGTTTTCTCACAGGAAACAAAAATACACCCCTACAGTCCCCTATTATCATCTAAGGCAATGCAAGAAATGTTTTCAACATATGACCACATATTGACATTACTTTTGTGTTAGACATAATAGCCTATGAAGACATTTAAAAAAACCTGTTCTGATGTAAAATGCTCTTCATTTATCTTAGTATGGAATTTTAGGATTTTTTTCTATGTGATTTAAAAATAATGAAAAACATTCTGTTGTTGGACTTGTCTACCACTGAAAATCAGGAGTCTGAGTTCATGTCCCATCCTTCATTTGTTCATGAAAGTGTATGTTCCTTATTGTAAACACAGTGTGTGTTTAAAGCATTTGTGTTTTATTTGCAGGTTTCTACATTTCTGAAGCAAAGCAAAACACAGGTTTCTGTACTCTTGTATGCACATTAACGGAATCATATTTTTAACATTTGAGAAGGGCTTTTCATTTACAAAGTAATGTCAACAAGTATTTTCTCAGTCCCGTCAGCAAAATTTGTTCTAACTGAATTAATTATTCCTGTTGTGTGAGAATCAAATGCTGGCAATGTGACACCTTAGTTAGAATAAGCATAATTTCAAACCAAATTTTTATAAGCTTGTTAAAATAAAAATCACATTACATAATAATATTTATTCTCTCTACACTATTTTCCCCTCTTACCTGACTTGTCATGACACAAAATGACAATTTCCAACTGTTAAAAAGATGACTGCTTTGTTTGTATTTTAAGTATTTTTCTCCCTGAAATGGCATTACTGAAAACATAATTTTGAGAGTAATTTTCAGTGCTGTTCAACATAATGTGTTTCTTGTATGGAGTTTTCACCTAAAAATAAATACCTACCTTGAAATATTCACACTCTTCACTCTATTAATTTTTAAATATTTTGTGCACACTACAGCGTGATAGCCTATTTTTGAGGAAATATACCTGTTCTTATTCACTATATCCTGTCTGCAAAGTCCTGTAAATAAAAATCACATAAAAATCAAGAGAGTTTCTTTTTCTTATTTCTCTAGCAATTATCCAAAAATGGTGGCAGCAGAATCAGTGCCATTCATGTAAAAGACTTCAATAATTTTCACTTAAGAGAACATACTCTTCTAATACTTAATAGTTAATATGTCATTTCCATCTACAGTCTTTGTTCATCTTGGTTTCAATTTCCAACAATTGTCTTAGTTGATCAGTTGTGGATTTTGCATAATCTGATTAGAGTCCTACATCTTGCTCTTTTTTAAACCAATCCTTATGTGTTGAAAATCTCCTTAGTCTGAATAAACACCACATAAAAACTTTTGTATGATTGTAGGGCAACAGGAAAATTTACGTCTTCTCTTAACTAACATCTTGAACACAGAAAGCCCAATAAACTTCGAGTGATTTTAATATTGATTTGCTTTGAGCTATCAGGATAAGTACCTTTTCAAGAGACTTGGGAAATCTATAACAAACACCAGAATTTTAGGGTTAGGTCAGTTACTGTCTTGGTAAGTTGGTAGTTTTTCACTAAGTGACTCCCCCTCTTCTGAGGAATCAGCACTCTGGGTGCTGATTGGTGAAGAACTGAGAATTAAGAAGAACAGAGACTGGGGACATCATTATGTACCTAACCCTGTCACTGCTGGGGGAAGACAGGACAAGGGATGATCCCTTTTCTATGCACCACTCACAGAGATGACAGGCAAGAGCTTTCAAACTAGTGAATGACACCTCCTCAATTACTTTGCCAGATGATAGTCAACAGTAGGCTTACTGGCTTCCAGAAATGTCTCTTCAGCAGCCCATAGTTTTCTGAGGTCAATTGTCTACTTCAGCAGCTAAAGGGAAACTCAGCACAGACTTACGTACGTGGGCATCGACTCTTCATCGGGCAGCTGTGCCTTCACTGACAGTCGCTCTGCAGCACTCAGCCAATATCTTCCTCAGGGTCCAGACACCATTTGGTGTAGGTGTCTGGATGTTTATGAGACAGACATCTGGCAGCCAGATGTACTGGTTACAGTGCCAGCTCTGCTCCCCGCCGGTCTCCCTCCCTCTGTGGGTTTTGGAGAGCAGGAAAGCGTGCTCACCGTGACCACACAGCTCTGTTCTCAACGTAAGGCTGCTGTCAGGTTTCAGATGAGAAAGGCTTCTAAAAAGCACTCTGGAAATGACTGGGCAGAAAGGTAATGGTATCCTGACAGTGATTTGCTTCTTTATCTGGGGCTTTTTTGCAGGGCTGAGCTCAGAAACAGGAGAGCCTAGGCATCAGCTGCCAAAAGCACTCCTCAACATGCCATGCAGATAAGCAGCGGAAAAACACCAGGCAATCTGGAATAGCAGCCCACATGCCCACAGAGCATGCAGATGTAAATGCCACTGCATGTGCTCTTTATATTCATTTCTGGTCCTACTCAAATCTGCTCTACTGCGTGAGCTGAGGGCGTAGGGATCCCTTTTAAATGAACAAGGATGCATGGCCTTAGGTACAAACAGAACCCTTTCTCTCCCAAAAGCTTTTCCTTGGCTTAATTTAGCTTTCTGTTATGTTAAACACTCATTCTAGCTATAATTCCCTGACTCAGAGTTCTCATTATTAGCACCTGAAAACAAAATCACAGACCACTGAGTATTTTGAAAACAAATGTGTTCTGAAAAAAATACAGAAATCCATGAAGTTTTCGATTTATGCCATTTAAACTATCTTAACCTTATAAAGGACACAGTGTGGTTATCTGTATGTCATTTTATGTGTTATTGCACTGTACTCTGTATTATCTTGGGGAGGAAGCTTTACCATCATAAGTACTTGCATCTGCACCACTGCACAGAAGAATATTAATGACAACCAGATGATGCCAGTTGAAAAGAAAAACAGTCTTCTGGATTTGGCCTACAGGCTGTAAGCAGTAGAAGAGTGCTTGTTGTTTTGTTGTTGTTTCTGGGGGTTTGTGTGTTTGTTTTTTTTTTTTTTTTCCCTATGTTTTTTTCTATGTATTTGTGAAAAACTTTGGCTGAACAAAAAAAAGTTTTCATTTTTGGTTTTTGGGGTTTTTTTCCAGTCTTAGAAATATTTTCCACTGCTATGCAAGGAAAACAGTTACTTTATTGAAGGAAAATGAATAGAAAAATTGGAAAGATTGCAAGATGAAAAGAAGTAACATCATTGAAATTAGCCAGCTACAAGAACACAGCAAAGTGTGCATTTCAGAGCAGGGTCAGCACACCCGGCAGAATATTTATCATTAACATCAATCATGCAATGGAAAACACAAGTTAGCTGTGGTAATATTCTTACTCATGGAACACTAACTTTTAAAACTAGCATTTGGATATTAACAAGAGCAGGGAATCAAGACTTACAGGGAATTAAGTCTTAAGAGACAGATGCTGCATAACAGGCAAATTTTCTTTCTTTCTTGCTTTCTTGCTTTCTTGCTTTCTTTTTCTTTCTTTCTCTTTCTTTCTTTCTTTCTTTCTTTCTTTCTTTCTTTCTTTCTTTCTTTCTTTCTTTCTCTCTTTCTCTCTTTCTCTCTTTCTCTCTTTCTCTCTTTCTCTCTTTTTTTCTTTCTCTCTCTCTCTCTTTCTTTCTTTCTTTCTTTCTTTTTATTTTTTCCTAATGGAAGAAAGACGAAAGACAAAAGACGAAAGAAGAAGAAAGAAGAAAGAAGAAAGAAGAAAGAAGAAAGAAGAAAGAAGAAAGAAGAAAGAAGAAAGAAGAAAGAAGAAAGAAGAAAGAAAAAACAAACCCAAAACCAAAGCAAACAAAAAAACAAAACACAAAAAACACCAACCAACCAAATAAATAAATAAAACACACACACGCAAAAATAACAAAAAATCATCAAACAAAACCAAAGCGAAATAAACTCAACCAAGTTTACATTTAAACCCAAAAGTGATCACATAAAGCAAACATCTAAAACTTTTCATTTGGGCAAGATGGTGTCAATGAAAGCTGATTTTAGTATTGCTTATCTAGACACTTAAGTGTTTCTAAAGGACAGAATTTATTCTGTTTGCCAGAGATATGCAAGTTAAAAATAGCATGGTAGTGAAACAAAACACGTCTGGACAATGTGCCAGATGACAACTAAATGGCCTAGAAATGGAACAGAAATTAATTATAAGTACAATATCATATTGTCACCTGCTCTGCAGATTTTCTTTTCTCAGTTATCCTATACTACAGCATGGGACTCACAAATGGAATAGTTAACAGAATGCAGGTTTAAATTCAAGTTGGAGTTATGCTACTAGATCTGAGGTCGGTGTTTCAGCACTTGAGAGTGATTATTTTGTTGGAAATAAATTCTGGATTTTATTCATTAACTGTATTCATCACAATTTCTCTTCAATAGATTAGCAACAAAAGGAAACTCTAATATTTCATGTATCATTAGTTTAAACGTGTCACAGGAAACTTTTCTACTAACAGTACTGATTGTACTTTGAGAAGTTAATTTATTCAAGAGATTGGTTTGTTTTCATATTTAGTTATCTCTTCTCTTTCACAGAGAATGTTGTACTATGTTTTCTTCTTCCCTTAGTTTGCAGAAAGTAAAATGTAGCAAAGAGAAACCAATCTACAATCCATTTTGTTCTTAATTTTAGATCATTATCAGAAGTGTTAACCCTAGTGAAGACAAAACTTAAGTTGCAAAGTGGCTCTGCCCAATTTATCCTAAGAAATGTTTACAATAAACAGTAATAACAACACAAAAGGAAGTTAGTTTGACCATTGTTACTATTATTTAGAGAATGAAAGCTTTTCAGAATGAACTGAACTTTAAAATTACTCTCTGGACTATTCAGAAAAATAAACTTCAAGTACTTGGGAAGTTTATAATCCCTCTTGGGAAGTTAACATCACTGGTCATATACAGGTGTGTAGTGAAATTCATTTTCTAATATGAAGGAAAATCCACTCATTCTTTTTTAAATTCTCAAGACTATTATTGTTTAAAACAGCTTCCCATCACATATGCTCAAGTCCTTCAAATGTTTTATTGTAAATACATTCACTTCCCTCATCCCCAAATTTATTATCTCTGTATATTGACCACAGCTATTGAATCAGCATTTTTTAGTATTTAAAGAAACCTGATGGTGCTATCAGTTGTCTTATTAGGTAAGTGATTTGAGGTCAAAAACCACGGTATTGAACAGATTCCAGTTTTGAAAGAAATAAACAAACTGAACATCTATTGCTTTATCTTTCTGTGCATATATATATATATATGTGTGTGTGTGTAAGTGTGTATATGTATAGCTGCCTATTTTGACAAATATAGTTTGACTAGATCCATCAGGGAATGGTGCAATTTATCACCTAATAATGAGTGCAGGTGTCCATTGGGTATTTAATTCACTATCAGAATACACAAAGCCATTTCACCTAACTGTTTTTTTAAATGATTGGAGAGGCTGGGTATTATGCTACATATGGGTTTAAAACTGATTTTCTTAAATACATAATGGAACTCAAAAGTTAAGTATGCATACTTGCTACTGCCCTTTGCTGTAGGCAGTGAAACTTTTTTGAAGTTTGAAATGTTTAAAGTGCTGGAGCTGACTGAATTCCAAGGGTCTTCTCTCTGAAGGGCTGTGAGCCCTATTTGTTGTTGACAGACCCCGTGGGCAGCAGAGAGCCCACGCCATGAGTAAGTACACAGCTTTGCGCGATTTAGGCCTCACTGAACAAGGCTATTTCACCTCTATTGCAGAAATTTTCAGGGCACTTGTACTGAGTCTTTGAGGACTGTGGCTATTTCAGTAAGGTGATAGTGTTAAACAGTATAAGGGGTAATTGTTTTAAACTAAAGGAAGGGAGATTCAAGTTAGACATGTGGAAGAAATTTTTTACAATGAGGGTGGTGAAACACTGGTCCAGCTTACCCAGAGAGGTGGCTGATGCCCCATCCCTGGAGACATTCAAGGCCAAGCTGAACGGGACTCTGAGCAACCTGATCTAGTTGAAGATGTCCCTGCTCATTGCAGGGGGTTGAACTAGATGAACTTTAAAGGTCCCTTCCAATCCAAGCCATTCTACGATTCCATATCTATATGCATATGTAGGATATAGATATAGATATACATGTAACCATTAAAAATTATGTTTGTTAAATAATATATTAATTTATTTCTTAATACCACTGATTTGATTCTTTCTGTCTCTGAAGACAAGATTTAACTTATTGTCATTGATGTGGGCAATGTATCTTGCAGCTTTCATGTTGTAACTGGACTTCTATTTAGCAATCCTTACTATTCTAAAAAAGCACATTCTCCCACAGGCATACATTTCTATCCAAGTAACCTGTCCATACAAATTGTGTCTAATATAATTTAAGTACAACCTCTAGCATTTGCAACAAGTGCAACTCAGTGTTAACGCCTTAACAGAGCCTGTGGTTGATTTCACCAGAAGAGTCAGATTTAGCCCTCAATTTAACTCTATTTCACAACAAATCTATGATACAGAGAACTTTGGAACTATTTCCAATTTGATGTGTCCTCACAAAAGGCAGACAGGTGGTCAGTGGTAGTAAATACAGAAAAACAAAACAAAATTACAGGAAATCTATTGTATTATAAATTAATATTTGAAAATACATCAAAACAATTTGAGGAGGAGTAGTGCATAATTCTTTCTAGGACAGGATTTTTTGTCTACCTTCTTGTGTCTTTGTCAAGACTGCTTGCAGAAACAAAGGTAAACATAATCATTAGAACAACAAATCTGATTTCCAGAGAATAAAGTTTGGTAGGATCTTGAAGCTTCTCTAAGATTTATGTTCTTCAAGTTTTTAACCAATGCTGAATCAACTGGAATTTCTGATTGTTTTTATGTTTTATTTGAAGATTTTTTTTTAATATAAGCAGCAATATTAGTGAATAAAAAAAAAATATATATATAGTTCAGTGAGTACTTCAAAAGCATGCCTTTCCATGATGAGTTTTTATAAGCACAGGTTTAACTTTTTTTTTATACAACAAAATGCTTCCTTACAATTTTTCTTACTCTTTATTCCCACTTTGAAGATTCAGCAATAAAGAAATTAGTTCCAAAAGACAGTACAATAGAGGTTCCTTGAAGAGTTTTATATGGGAGGTTACAGAAAACATAAGAAACATTTTCTGTCTGACCAGAGACCTGACCACCATAAGGACAGAGGAGAGCTTTGCAGAGCTTGCCATAGTCCCGGTCCTTCTCCTCATGTAACCCCCAGTGCCATGTCAGGATAAAACTTTCTCAGGCAGGTTTTGAATGTCTATCCTCACCTCAGACAGAGCCTCCTCCCAGTTCTTCAGGATGACAATTGAATCTAACTCAGTCATGGAATTCCAAGAAAATTCAAATAGATTGGGACCTTTAGAGGTCATTTTGCCCAAACTCAGAGCATGGCAAACTTCAAAGACAGATTTGGCCTTCCCAACAATGGCTGGGAAGTGGCACTGCAAAATGCCCCCCTAAGCAACCTCTCCCTGTGTATTGTCACTTTCATGACCAAGATTTTCTTTCCAATTGTATCTACATACAATATCATAGTTGTGGCAAAATTATTATAGTTACATCAGTAAGACCTGTTGAGAAAAGAAGCCCCTTTAAAAAACAAAAAAGGTTACAGATCAAAGACTCTCCCATTCCAAACCTACCAGCTGCTGTGCAATCATGGTCACATTTTAAAAAATTACTTCTAATTATACATTTTTTTCTTATATATACTACTTGGGGCATGGTTCTTCAAGTCTGAGACACCAAGAACTTTGAGATCAATTTTGAAGATCCAGTTTTTGCTATTTCTGGGCTTTGCTTCTTCACTTGAAAAGTTAGAATATACTTCATTGGGTATTATGCATTTTAATTGCCAAAAAATGGTATAATCCTATTTACTGTTTTAGAATATTAAATTTAAACTGTTCTTACCTGTGGATTTCCACTAAAAGCACTTTTTTTCATCTTCAAAAGTGCCCACCACTACTCTGGAATATATCCAGCTCTCATCTGGATCTCCACATATATCAGCAAGACTGTTATTCTCACAACCTTACAAAACACAGGGTAGTAACTGAGTTGTAATCAGACATGAAGTATAAGATGCTTTCTTTTCAGTTACAATGGGTTATAAAATATGGATTCCATTGTATCGCCAAGGATTCCTGTAAGGATTTCTGTTTGTGGCCTTGACTCTCTCATGGCTAACAATTTTTCAGAAAATTGGAATTTAGAGTGTGTGTACATGTGTATATGTGTGTACCTGTAATTAGTTATATATCTAGACAATTGCACACACAAGTGACAGCATTGAGTTATCTTTCGCAGCCAACTGAAAGGTAAGGTCATTTGACCTTAATTTTGTCATTAGCATGTGTGAAAATGGAAGTCAGATTGAGGAGCTCTTGAAAACTTTTCGTCTTCATAAACCATTGTGAAGCCAACATCATAATATTGATGAAAATACTACAATTTTCAAAAATCTATTTTCAATGCTTCCTCCGTCACATAGTGTCTCTTCAGTTACTTATCTCTACAGTCTTTAAATCTACTCATCCTGATTATTATCAAGCTGTTTCAAGTCTAATATTTAAGATGAGGAAAATACATTTTGTGTACATTTTTTCATATCTGAAAGATAAAACCACATAATGGCTTACACCTTAAACAAAATTAGGCTCTATAATCACTGCAATAATAAAAAATAAACAGAATAGTTTTCTGGGAGAAAAAAACCTCCCCAAACCAATCAGATTTTTTTTTTTCATTCACAGCTGCAAGTTGAATTGAAAAGAAATTTGTTTCTAAGGAAGGAATATATTTGTGTTAGCTAAGCTGGGACATGATTTAGGAAAGAATACTATAGAACAAATAAAACATTATACAAGTGCTTTGTACAGGCATCACAGTAAATTATCTAGTGCTGTCTGCTTTTTCTTCACTTTACCATGAAGGGCATTTTTCAAATAACTGCTGTAAACGTTGTAAGTACTCTTGACTCCAAAGCAAAAAAATCCTCAATTTTAAAAAAATTTAAATTAACTGTTGTGAAAGCATGTTTTTAACCTTTCTAAAGTGCCTGAATTTCATACTCAGTCCCATGATCTTTAACACTAGCCTCCACATGGCTACGATACTAACCATTTAGTGATGATAAACAGAAAGGCACGCCATGCAAATGATATATAATTTTACGTTGCATTCCCCATACCATATTACAAACCACACTACAATTTCTACGGTCAAGTCACACACTTTGTTAGCCCAGGCAGCATGTGACATCACTCCCCTGGTAATCATAAACATTATGCATAGATTTTATCTACTGTTCAAGAGAAACCTGTAATTAGTGACTAAGCCAACCAGATCTAATAAAATGCTAGGGTCTTCCAAGTCCTGTAAGCACACACTAATCAAACCCCTTCAAAGCTCCCACTGGGGCCTAACCCATTGTATGTCTTTTTTCAGAAAAGTGCATCTTTTCAGAAAATTTAGGAAAATACCACAAACATTTCCGAGACCTCTGAGACTCACTTGTGTTCCCCACCACCTTGCTATATGTCTGAAAGCTTTCTGAGATACCACTGCTCATGGAAGCTCGTTCTTCATCTCATTCTTACATGGCTATTTTTAAACTGGTCCATGCATGTCCTGTGACAACAAGCTCCAGCACCCTCCTTTTAGAAAGCTGGGCAGTTCTAATGTACCTCAGTAATTTGGGATTTGGATTTTCCACACACAGACACACATATATATCTCTCGATGTTATCTTAATTTGATCTGAATCAAGGGATATTTCTTTTGGACAGTGCTCCTACTTAATTAAATGTTTTAATTTTCAACTGGAGATGAAGCTAAGAAGAGACTTGAGTTTGCAGTTAGGGCTATTACTTTTAATGTAAACAGGAAATGAAAAAAACATCAGAACATATCAGTGAAGAAACAGAGTAAACAAAAAAAGTATTAAATATTATTTGACTTTTTGTGGTGTGTCATTTTGTCTGTCTTAAAGAAAGATAAGACAATATGGAAGAACAGCATCCTTGATGTATTGGACTTTTATTATCTTTTGAAATATTTATTTATTGATATTTTGAAGTACTTTTACATATGTTGCACAAGGTTCTACCCCCCTTGCTGTTAGCTCTGCACAGACCCCACCTGTTGACTCTTCCAGGCTGGCTGCCTCCTCACTGGGCCACAGGGACACTGGCTGCTCTGGAGCCTGCCCCTGCCATCCACCCCGTCCTCTGACTCACACCATTACTTTTAGTCACAGTCTTGGATTTGCCACATGGGGTTTTCTGATCTGAGGGCTGGAACAATTAGCAAGAGGAACACCAGATGCAGGTGACAGCAGAACACGGTTCTGGCTCCCACAGCACTGCAGCCTGAGAAATCCAAATGTCCAGGACACAGCTCCCCTTTCCATACAGTTCATCAATACATTATATCATGCACTGTCTTACAAGTTATTATCTCTGTCTTGCATCTGTAAAGCATTTAAAATGGTTAATTTCAGCTATGCACTAAGCATGAACACCAGCATTTAACATTAGCAGCCTTGTGCATTCAGTTTATGCTACATATCTTTAAATATTATGCTTGAACATTATTTCCCATATAGTACTTCAGGTGTCCTGCATAGTTAGTGCTGTGATGGACTGTAGACATCCTGCTCATTAGTCCTTTATCAAGCTGTTTATCAGTGACACTCCTAGGTGGTTCAGCTGCATAGCTCTAATAGTTTTCCTGTTCTCCAGGCCTGAATGACATTTCTTCAGCCTAAATTCTGAGGTTATACTTTTTAGAAGCAGTTTATTATCTGAAATGTAATTTGAAGTATCTTGCACACAAGCCATTGTCCACAGTCTCCTGTGCTCCTGGATCACAGGCTAAGTTTTGCTTTTGAATACTCAGATGAGTCTTAGTCCCAGAAAATTACCGATATCTATTTCACCTCTATGCTGGTGGAACTGATGGAATGCAAATCTTTCCGAATCTGGACCTCCCTCCCGATCCCACAGGATTACAGAACATACAGGCAAGCTCAGATTTTGTTTCTTGATTCTCAACCCTGCAAACACTATGACTCTCAGAGATGTGCTTTGGTATAATTATTTGAAGTGGTTTAAGCTCTGCCTCCTGGCAGGAGATTGCTGCAAGGAATGTTTAGCTTAGAGGTGAGGTTACTTTGTACTGAGAGACACAAACACATGTCCTGCTCTGCTATGAAGATGGCAAGCTCTGTGAAGGAGTCTGGCATACTGCTGTGAGCATTAATCTCTCAAATTTATTCATTTAAATCCACCAGGTATTACTTGTCAGAACCCTTAGGCACTCAGTTTTACATGGTTGATCAACACATATTTTTTTGTGTTGTTTAGGCCTACTTACACATGTAAACCCACTTGCTTGCCTAAACCCATTTGGCATGAAGGCTCAAGTCTGTTGAACAGTCTTGCTGTGCTAAATCTGTCTAATTAATATATTTATCCAGTCACAGGAGGAAAACAATGTCTGAATCACACATTTTGCAAGAAAAGTTCAAGTCATTCTAAATGACAGGTTATATGCTTAAATATAAACCAAAAGCAACTATCAGTTTACCAAAACTAAATACTATCAGTTCAAAAGATATTGGAAATAAAAATGAGACACAATTGAAAGGTTTGAGTAGCTGCAAAAATAAAAACTGGACTTCAAGTTGTACTCTTATCTGAAAGATATTGCCTGCAGAGAACCTACAGGGGAAAAAGAAAGAAAAAAAAAAAAAAGAAAATAAAAAAGAAAAGAACCCAAAACAAAAAAATGAAATCTCACCAAAATACACTAGAATGAGAAGAAGAAAAAAAGGGACAAACAGTTGAAAGGCTGAAAATTGTTATTTTTAGTGTTCCCAAATGCATATTTGCATATTCAGCTTTTTTCTTCTTGGTTTCTGGAAAGCAGGCAATTAAATTGCTATCTCAGCTTCAGTGTTAGTAGTCTGTATAGTTGCAGAGAAGTTAGAAAATGACATTTTAAAAGACTTGGTATTTAGATAGTAGATAAAAATATTAATAGATCACATATCTTGACATTCCCAAGTTTGTATTTCTAAAAAAGGTAATTAAGAACTCATGGAAGGTCTGAACTCAGATGCTGGTTGCCTCTGCAACTACACAAAAAAGTAACTTAGTTTCCAGCTTTGCCTTTCAGAACTGTGACCTGTCTTTCCTGTTTTCTTTTCACAGCTGTGCATCTGTCCAGAAGTCCGTGGATGCTGAAGACATTGAACTCTATCGGCAACTTGATTCACACAAAAAAGGGTTCTATCTTTTGGAAAAGTGTTGTTAATATACAGAGAAAACTGAAGACCACTAAGGGCTGAACTTCTTTATATATAAGATGAGGAGGCAGTAAGGCATTTGTGGGAGACTGTTGCCTACAACAAAAGTAGATTGGCCTGTTTCCACGACACCCATGCAAAATTTATTGAAATTAATATGAGTCATTGAATGGATTTCAGAACATTTTTAAGAGACATCTAAAGGTGCAGCAATTCAACTGTGTGTAATGGACTAAAAAAACTGAGGTGGTAGTGAACAGCTGCCACTGTGTAACATCAGCCATTAGATTAAATGATGGGATCGAGATACACACACACACACACACACTGAGCAACCAACCAACTTAGATTTCCTTTAATAGAAATTGTGCTAACTGCAATTCACGTTGACAATCATACAAAAATGCAGTGTCACAAATGAAACATTGTAAAATAAAGTACAGAAGTATTTTCCTATGTTAGGAATGTTTATTTTCTCACTAACCAGTTTACGGTTCTCAAGCATCGCATTCTTGGCGTTGCCACAGTGAATACACAGCAATGACAACAACGTGGCACAGAAACTGTGTATCTCACTAATATCCAAAGCAGAATTTGTTTCCAGTCTTACCCACTCGGTGTGGATTAACAGCCCTCTGTTACTACTTATTCGAAGTCTTCTGGTTTAGCAGAACGTAACGCCTGTCATGCTCACTGTGGGCTTCGCCAGCCATCCCCACACCTGAGGGGCCCGAGGCTCTCTCCAGCCGTGCTTTAACGCTGCTTTCCCTACGAGCCATTTAGAAGAGCCAGACCCGACTCTCTGTGACACGGTGTTGCTGTGTTCCTCAGCACATTCAGCGCTGCAAAACTCCTAAGAGAGCTCACAGGACGCTTAAGAAATTAACGTTGGAGGTTTGCCCGTCTAAACTCCTTTAACTCAAGCACTGGGCGCCTCCGCCCGCCCAGCGCCCGCCCGGCAGCGCGGGATCCACCCGCGGGGCCTCCCCCGGCCGCCGCCGCTCTGCGCGCACGCGGTGCAGCGCTGCCCCACCCGCCAGTCGGGCTACGCAGCGGCCCCGCGGGCGCGGAAGCGGCACCCAGCCCGCGATCAGCAGCGTTTGATGTTGCCTTGTTCCCTCCCCTCCAACGATCCCAAACTCCCGTCCCAGCGCCCTTATTTCTTCCCGCCTCTCAAACCAGCTTCCTGCCCCCGCTGCCACCGCTTCTCCCCAGCCGCTCGCTCCCGCACCCACCCCGCCGCCGCTTCGCGGGCGGCCCGGGACGGTGGCGGGGGGCGGCCCGCGGGCGGTCCTGATTGGTGCAGCCGGCACACGTGGTCCCGCCCTCACGCCTCGGCGCTGGCAGCGCGGCGGGCGCCGCCGCGGGACACAGCAGAGCGCGGCGCTCCGCGCACCGCTGCGGCGAGGAGGGGAGCCGGGCCGGCGGGAAGGTGAGTGCAGGGCGCGGCAGCCCCCGTGCTGCGTGTCGCGGGCGGGGAGCTAGGCTCACTGGCTCCCTCGGCGGTCGTGCCGCCGCTCCCGACCCGTGCCGCCGCTCCCCTCCCGCTGCCACGGCGCCCGCGGGAGGAGCTCTCTGGGGCAGCGGGTTAACGATTAACTCCACAGCGGCGTCCCTCGAACCCAGCGCTGGGAGCGCCGTGTGCGCCCCGGAGGTGCCGGGCCGAGGCAGCCCGGTCTGTGCCCTCGAGGGGAGGCGGCTGTTCCCGGGCGGGGCGGAGGCGGCCGCTGCTGGAACCCGCGGAGCTCCGCGGCCGCGGAGTGCCGTCCGCCGGGCGGCTGGGTTGGGGCGAGCGGTGGCTCTGGCAGCGCAGCGCAGCCGTCCTTACCGGGGCGGCAGGGTGAGTCCCGGCCCTGCAGTCGCCCCCGGCTGGGGGCTTTGCTCTGGCAGTGGCCCGAAAGCCCGTGCCCCACCGGGAGCCGCTGGTGCAGCCGGGCAGCAGTCGTTCCTCCTGGGAGGATTCTCCGGGCAGCAAACGTTAAGCAGATTTACTGGTCTCCTTCCACCCCAGTGTTTTAGGGGTAACCTTGACAGTCTAGTGAAACGGCCGCCGCAGCCCTCCCTGCCTTTTGTTTGAACGAGCTTTGCTAATGGAAAAGTAAAACTTAGAACATCTGTCTTGTTTATGCTCTCGTGTTGCACTGGTGCTGCTGAAGCCTGAAGTTCAAGGAAATATTCACTGTTATTTAGAGAAGTGTATTAATCTTTTTTCATTTTATTTTGCCCTCTCAGGGGAGTTTATGTTTTAGGAGTTACATCACTTTGCAAATCCTTCTTTCGTTCTCTAAATACAAGCTGTCTTTTAGGATGTGTTCAGCTTGGCTCTTTTCCTTTTGTGAGTCAGAACGAGTGTTACAGCTTTTCCGTGCTTCAACGGGCTCCGCAGACCCATCACACCTCTCTTAAGAGTTTTAAGAGTTATTGCTTGTGTGATGGGAGTCATCTTGCATCTCTTTGTGCTTAACGTTACCGAGGTGGGCAGGACCTTACCCATTTCCACCCTGAAATACTGGAAGTTGGCAATATGGTATCTTGATTCTCGTTTGATTATGATATCTAATCAAAGCTGCAGTATCTAGCTGTAGAGGAGATCTCTGACCCTCTGTTTCTGTTATAAGAGAGGAATAAGGACAGGGAAGTTGTACTTTGCTGGTAATGCACTGAGTTAGTGAGTCGTAAGTTTCTTTTCCGCATTGGTCGTTTCCAAGGACCCTTTGATTCCTGAATTTTTCTGTAAGTGTAGTTAGCTATTTTAATGAGACCTTAAAAACTCCAAATGTGATGGGTTTTGATGTAACAAGCACAAAAGCAGTACTTGGGGTAGTTTGTTTGTGAATAATCATGATGGTGAGTTGGGAGTTTTTTCCACAGCTTCTGTGAAATAAAATTTTACAGTTTCTTGCCCCTAGGAAGGATGGTCCCCAGTGGGGTTGATGGTAGTTTGCTTGATAAATTACTTGGAAAAGGTCTCTTTCAGTGAAATGTTTTAGGGCCTTTCTACCTGGGGCAATGCAGTTATGGGGTAGCCGTGCCACACTAATTTATTTTGTGCATACTCCTGACTTCAAGAATATGCCTCAAAAGTTGGAGGACACCTTTAAAGATGCACCAAGATAAATCAATGGAAAAAAAAATACTGTGACATTTTCAGAGAGGAATGAAAGTGCAGTTTTTGGGAGTTAGCCAATCACCATTTTGTGATAGCTTCCCCAGGTAAAGGAATTTCCAGGTGGAAGTAAGTCTGTGAAGAATTGTGCTGTGCAAAGTAAGGGATGGTTTACCCCTGCGTATTTGCTGTGGGAACTGAGGTTATTTTCACTCACAGATGTTGATCTCTCATCTCCATTTCATTTATCTTCATGTTTCTTAGTGTGCCTCTAGACATGGTCTGGATCTGAACATCTAAAGTCAGGGAAGTGTGACGATGGCACAGTAACGTGTACTCTAAAAAGCAGAAAGAGAAATATTTTATGTGTGTTGTTGGTGTTTTTTTTCTTCCAGGTGTGTAATCATATCACCTCACTCTTGTGTGCATGTGCGATTTTTTAGACAGTGAGACTAATATAAAGATAAGCTATTTATAAAATCCCTAGAATGAAGGTGTTTTTGTGGGGTTTTGTTTGTTTGTTTGTTTTTCCTTATTAGTTGCATTTTTTTTTCATTGCACTACTTCAGGCTACTCATACTTGAAGTTTACTTCTTAAATAGATGAATTAATAGATACTTCCGTTGTTTGTTCTGTTAGTGGAACGAGGCATACATTTTAGAGAACTTAAAAATACTTTTTTAATTAAAAAAAAAATGCAGTTTTAAAAATTATATGGGATAGGGTGAGTTGTGTTTTATGAATAAAATTCTGTGAAATGCTGACTGTGGAAAATAGTAGCTGTTAGTCTGTTTTGAGGGGAGGTATGCTGTCCAAACAATAGTGCATTTGTCTGTTCTTTCTTTTTTGTTCCTTTGTAACTTAATGTTCCCTTCCAGTGTACAGCTGGTAAGTTAACATTGCCAAGGTTGTACAAAAGTGTTTTAATTACAGTTTTGGAAGCCTATGTTTGGATAACATGATGGTAAGACAAATTGATTCCTCTTGTTTTCAACCAAACAGGAATTCTATAGCTAATGTGTGTACAGAGACAAATCAGGCCCTTGAAGAGAACACTTGATTTGCTTAGTCCTTGATTGGCAGTTTCTAGTGACGTTGGGAATTTGAAAAATGAATGAATTAAAAAGTCTTGGCATTAATTTGTATTGTAGCCAGATATGCCAGTGGGTTCATTATATGCTTTGGATAAGACTGCAGCAGGTAGTGCTGTGTTAACTGTATAGAAGCGTGTTAAAATTTAGGCTTTTGGTTTGACTATTTCTTGTTGTTCTGAGTCAGGACACACAAACAGCAGTAAACCTAGGATCTTACCAGTGCTAATAAACATTATCTGATTGCTTCTTGTTGCTTCTTGTGTAGCATTCCTTGGTTACACAAATCTTTAATTGGGAACAACTAAACCTTTTTTTTTTTTTTTTTTTTTTTGTATCCCAGACAAATGTCTTAAACTTGAAGAGGAGACCAAACTAGTCACAACAATTCAAAACAAGAAATACGTTACCAAGAGAAGGAACTGTTGGTTTTCCTGCCCAAATGATGCCATGGAACATTTATACTTTGTTGTGAAGGGGGCAACTCTGGTTTTAGGGGGCAGGGGGAAGGACGTTGCATCTTCCTGCTCTTTTTTTTATTTTTTTTCTTCCCTCTGAGTAATCTCATATCAAAGAAATGAATGATGCTTTCTCAGGGAGCAAATGCATTTCTGAGGCTATATATAGCAGAAATGAAGTCCTGAAATGTTCTCACTGGGTAATGGAGAGGAGAAAAGACACCAGGCCATTTTACAGAATCATTGTATTCGAATACTTTCAAAACTGCCAGTGCCCTCCCTCTATCCCAGAAAATCTTTTTCTGGTAGTCCATTTGCTTTTCTGCAGTATGCATTTGTTGGAGGCCCAGTTGACTTTTGGCAAGTGTTGCTCATTGTGACACTCTAGAGCTCATAGTTGAGCACTAAGGTTTTTTTCCACCTAAAGTTTAAGCAGAGGTCTTCTGCACTTGAGTTCTCTAACACAGACAATGCTGTGAGGCTTTTTTGTTGTTAAGTATAAACTATACTAATTCCTTTGCAAAAGGGATTGTGTGACTGCAGGTTAGCTCAAGAATATTATGTGTACCTACTTTCCCTTTCATAGTTTTTCTTTGGCAGATAGCGTTGTCAAAGATTCCCAGCTGTGGTGGAATGCTGCAGGCCTGGGAGCAGTTTGGACCATAATGTTCCTGTAGGGGTGGACTGTGTTATTTATGAGATGGGACTTATGTTGGATTTCTGATGCTTGAAAGATTTAGGTTTTTATACATGTGTGTGTTTAATGTTGTGAGCTTCCGGCTTTTATGTGTAGATCACAGTTAGTGGTAATGCAGCATCAGTAGCTCCAAGGGAAAAAAATCTGGACATCTGATCTATAACATTTTCATTTCCTTAATAAAACAGGAGTGTTATGAGCATTTAAGATTGCTCAGCTGTGCAGAACTCTTACAAATTGTTATGAACATGAGTTATTAAAAGTTTTACTGTCATGAGCGGATGTGGATTAAAGTCCAGCACTGAAACTAAACTTCTTCTTTCTTGCCCTTTGAACTTGGTTCTAGTCTCACAGTAGACATGAAAGCAGTACCAGCTCAAGGGCCTTCTTCTCCACTGCCCCTTGACTATCTTGTGTGGCAAACTCCAGATGCTTTCCATTCATTAGCTTTTCTTAGAGATTGCAGGTGATTTTTAGATATGTAAAGTTTCCAAGTAGCATAAAACTCGGGTGGTGTAGTTACAGCCAGATTTATTAATAATAGGGGAAAACCTCAAATTAGATAGGAGGGACCTTGCAAAACAGGTTCCTGAGTAGGTTCAGTTTGTCTTGTCTCTGCGTAAACCAGTTCAGTTAAACCCATATCAGTAATAAGTAATAAACTTGCTGGGAATTAGATTTCAATTGAAAAAGTTAACTTACTCCTACTCCAGTTAAACTGAAGCAAAATAAACGTGTTTAAATCATGAATAAAATTGTACTGCTGTGGAAACAATTCCTTTTGCTTGAAGCATCACTGTAATGTAAGATCACTAGTGTAACTTTTATAAAATTTGGTACTTGACTGCAATTCATCTGCAAAAAGTACCTTATAAATACTTATAATTTCTTCTTCAGAACTGTACTGGCCAACAAGCTTGTTATATATGCACTTTGGTTTTGGGTCTCCATTGCACAGGCAATTCTGTGCTATGCATGAAGGCTATTTTATAAAACACCGTCTTGTATCTTGCAATTGCTTGCTCACAGAACCAGAACTGTAATTCTCTAAGTTCGCTTACAATTTTTTTCAGGACTGTTGAAGTGCAAAATTGGAAAGTGTTTCAGTTCCATTTCTACCTTTCCACTTACTGGTGTATTTTGGAGGAGGGGAAGAACAAACACTTGGCCATATGCAATCCACACTTGGAAACTCCCACTTGGTAATCAATAGAAGTTCTAGGATGTTCACAAACTTCCTGTTGAATTGCTTGCTTTTCTGGGCTGTTCCAGAGCATATCCGCTTTCTTCATTTAAAGAGGCACAATGCTCAGGTCATGATTGTTAGTCATATATACAAAGAAATAATATGGTCAATTATTGACAGATTAGTATTACTCTGTTAGAATGAGTTCCTGTTAGTTCTTTTGAAATTTTTTTTTAAATTATTTTTTTTTGGTTTTTTTTTTTAGCTTGTATGGCAGCTTCCTGACACCATAATGAAGTGTCCAAATGTTCTGATTTGTCCAGAAGTTAATGCCTAGTATGTTATCACGTTTGTTACTTCTGGATAAACACTTCAGTTAGTTTTGTGGAGTGACAGTTTGTTCATTGTAGATTAATAAACACCGCTACCCTCTGACAGCATACACTTTGCTATTCTGTAAGAGTGGGCCATTAGTCTTTTAGGCAGCATGTGCTCAGGGAGGGATTGCTGCTCAGAGATGTGCTTCACTTGTGCCTGGCAATGCCAAGTGACTTCTTACTGGCGTCCTGGTGGCCATCAGTTCCTTGCTGATATGCAACTACAGCAGCTGGGCCGTGTACCTGTGGCCTTTGCCACTTCCCTTCACTGAATGCAAGTTAGGAGAGGCAAAGAGACAAAAAACGTGTCTGGTGTCACTATGTATCTGTCCTCTGGGAAAGACCAGCAAAAGAACTTAGATTCAGCTACCCTTAGTCTATTAAACACAGGTTTAGAGGTAAGTGTTGAAACTTAGAAGTCACAACTTAATTTCGTCATTTTAAAATCTGTATCTCCACAAAAGTGATTGCATGAAGAAAGCAATCTGACTTAAAAGTACAAAAAAAGCCCAAACAAACAAAAAACATCACAGAACAGCTGAGGCTGGATGGGACCTCTGGAGGTACTTTTTTGCCGATGTATTGTACTTGTCTCTTTAGAAAAAACTATGTTAAGATTAGCTTTTTTTAGTTTGTTTGTTTTGGAAGATGTAGAAGGGAAATTGCTGCTTGTAAATTCAGATGTTCACCAGTTAAGGCAGAATATGAAACTTAGGAGACTTTGTTTTGTTCTTTCCTATTTGTTTTGTTTTAAGCAGACATGTGAGTGAGGTCAGGGAGGCATTCACAGGTGGAATGGAGTTCTTGGTTTCTAGACCTGAGATTTTCCTAACTTATATTTTTTTTCTGAGCCATCTTAATTGGGACCTTTCAGTCTTCCATAGGCATGTTTGGGAAATGTTGATGTTACTTTTCTCCTGTTTACCTGTGGCTTCTGACCTGTGGCTTTGCTCTCCTGTTGGCAGGTTGCATTAACAATCCATACTGTATTAGAAATGGTAGAAGGATGATTCAGTTTCTAGGCAGAGGGAATGGAGTTCTTAGTTACTAGATCTGAAAAATGTAAAATTGTGCCCAAACTATTTATTTTTGTCTTTATCAGTACAGAAGTTCAATTTCAGTATAAACACACTTTCAGTACATTATTTGGGAAAGGATTATTCTTGACTGGTTTTAATAAAATTCCAACTTAAAAAAATTGATGTGTCAATTGTTTATTTAATTTTTCAAAACATGAGTTTTACTGTAGCCTGTATGCATTTGCAGCTGTTCAGAAGTCACTGTGTAGAAGAGCAAGGAATGATTCACCAGTGCATGAAGTGCTGGATACTTCCCACATCACTGGTAGTATACTACGATTGGTATTTGAAAAATGCAGCCAAGACTGCATATTTACATTTTTTTTTAAATAATTTTTCTGCATGACAAACTATGTAGTTTGACTATGTTATGTTGGCAGACTGAAGTTGCTTTAAGGTAGGGTATTTGAATCACTTTCAGTTTACCAGGGCCTGAAATCTGCATAGCAAAATTAATGAAAAGTGTGTTTTTTGAAGATTCTGACTTAATGGAAATTAAAGGAAAGGTTGTAGTTGACTTCACTGGGACTTGAACAGAGCAGGTAAACATGCTTTGTCTCATGGAATTGCTTTACTTTTCTATCTCCTATGTATTTGGGTAGGTATCAGACATTCCTTTAATGTTTAACTATGGGACCAGGTGACAAATGTTTCTCAGGTGCTAAGACTATAGTTAGGGTATAAAATCTCTTGTTGAAATACCCAGATCTAAGATTAAGGATTTTTCTTATGGTGACTGGTTGTATTTTACAAAACTGTTAATTAACCTTCAGTTAGATACAATTTGTGGTTCAGTCTGTGCTTAAATCTAGAGTCTCTTATGTCAGGTCATGCCTTGTCTCCAGTGAGGTGACACTGTCTGCTTCAGGCACCTGATCATCCCCTGACCTCAGGTGTCAGCATTTCCTGTCTAGTCAGTGGAAGGAGTTGGAAGCCTTGAGGGCGTGAACCAGAGCATTGTGGTGTTTCATGAAATAGTAATGGCATTACTTCAGTGAGCAGTATTAGAAAGCATAAATGCAAATAGCTTTTAAATGAGTTGGGAATAAGGCAATACTGTTTTGTGACTAGATGGTGTTAGGTGATGCTAGCTCTGTCTGTTGGGTTATATCCCATTTACACATCTTAGCACGTCACCATCCCTGCATGACCCAATTTACCAAGGTAATAATGAGCTGTGGAGGGTTCTTGTCGCCAGCCCAGGGGATCAATTGCATGGGGGTGTCTCTTGAGAAAGCTTTTTGAAGGTAACAGAACTCGGTGATCTGTGAAGTTTCTCAGGATGAAGTTGGGACCTGTATTTTTAATACCTTGATGTGATCTCAAAGACGATATTTAACATCTTAAAAGTAAAACCTGTGTGCCCAATATGATCTTTTCAATTAAAGCACTCATCTGACAGAAGATTAATATGCCAGCCCTTAAAGGAATAAGAAAATGAAATGCCTATACCTTGGTTAAGGAATCTAGTAGATGTGAGCTATGTATTGGGCAACTTCAGATCCTTAGAAGAATTACAGAAAAGATGTCTAGTTTCAAGTTCTGTTCAATTGCTAGACAATGTTTCAATTTAGGGGACAAGAAGTATGCAGTTAAAATATTTTAGACTCTGGTAGCTTTTTTTTTTTTTAATATAAGAATTGTGCATCTTAACCACATATTAGAGTTAGTAATGTCATGTAAAATAAAACTGCCTTTTTTTTTGTAGGAGGTTATTCTTGCGAAAGAGACAGTGATGTTTTGGAGTGAGAGAATAAGTGCTTATTGTGGGCCTTGTAAACTCCTTTTTCACAGTTCCAGATGTTTGTGGGTCCAATCCTACTTCTAGTTACTTATGTATAAATCTTCTGATTAATTCTTTTTATAGAAATAAGTAGTTATGCATGAGAGCGTGCAGGTCCAGTCTGAGGTAAGGCTTGATTCTGTTGTGCTCAGAGTGCAGTAACAGTGCTGCCACATCTCTATTAGAGAAGTGATAACATGTTTGGAACTCTGCTTCCTCTTCCCTGTCACTAGTTTATTAGGGACCTGACTGACTTTTCTGGTTATTTGGGTAAATAAAACTCAGAAATTTCCAGTGGTATCAGACACTTGTTTATTTCATGGTGTCCCCTATAGAAGCTTGTGAACCAGCATATAGTCACGATGCTTGCTTCAAATGGTAATATCTGCTGTCTTCAAACTATTTATCTGAAACCTTGGAGTAGCTTTAAATGATGACTGGTTTGTGTGTGTGAAAGTAGTCTTGTTATTAATTCAAAAGTTAACTGTATACGGTTTGGAATTTGTTCTTCATATTCCATTTGGCTACTGGGAAAATGAAGGAATTGGTTGTCTTTGCTGGTACCCAGGTGTGGCGGTGAGTGCTCAGTGAGGCTTCCTTCCAGCCCTTTCTCAGGCAGCAATGGGGCTGAGGAACACAGACCTCTAGCCCTGCGGCACTGACCTGCCGTTCAGCAGCACCCAGCACCTGGGGTCCCACAAGTGCTGACCAGGTACTGAGCTCTCCCACACACTCGTGAGCTGGGTGGGCTGAACCATCATTTGCTGCTGAAGTAAGTGACCTTAAGTGAGTTGCTTACAGTCATATTATAACTTAGTGGTAAAACTGTGATAATAATGCATCTTTCTGTTTCCATTTTTATAGATGGCCAGTGTATCAGACTTTATTTTTATCATTAAGCAGTTCAGTAAAAGACTTGAAATCAACTCAGTGTGCATTTCAAGTCCCTTGGTATTTGAATTTGTGGATTTATGCCATTGAGAATCTTGCCCAGTTGGTAACACAAACTTCTTTCTAGTTCATAAAAAAACAGTTACTTAGGTTTCTAGAGTAAAATAGTCATTGACATATATGCACTATTACATTTTCTACCTCTTTGTGTGTCTGTTGCGTCTTGCTCAGTAGTCTGACATAGTTTGTGCATGTACCCTGTTTCTGCACCAGAAGGAAATGAAATTTCACAGGTGGAGCAATAGAAGCCACCCATGTGAAGGTGTCTGGGTGGACAGGTTTGGTAGCCAGAGTTAAATGAGTGCATTGGTTCACTTCCTGCTAGTGTCAAAGCTGTAAATCCAAGGTTACTTTTCTGTATGTTCCTTACACTATATGGATTTATTTTGTGTTCTTACAACATAGGCTTATCTGAACTTCAAGACATGCTCAGCTTTGATGTGAGTGCTCGTATTCATTTCTGCCTTTATCGTTTCAATGTTTCCCAGTCCCCCCCAACACCCTCCACAAAGATGGTATGACATAGAAGTGACAATTTATGTCTGTTATGGCTTTGAAAGGGAACCTTCTTCTGAAAGGTGGGAAATATGTAATTTTGCTGGCAGTAGCGAAAATCCTATTAATTTTGTTCAGTGAGCTACCCTGGGCGAGGTTGGGGGGGGGGCGCACAGTTAGCAGGGATTGGAAAAGCAGAACCCAAAGTACGATACAATGTGTAATAATAACCTGTTCTGAATAAACTCTTCTGGAAATGGAAAAGAGAGATTATGAGACTTGCAGAAAGTGCAGCGGTCCCCCTGTAAACATGTCTGAGATGGGAGGAGATGAGACCTCAGTGCCACTGAAACAAGGCAGGTGCACCAAGTAGCCTTTTTCACACTGAGGTGTGGAAGCTGTTGGAGATGTTCCTCTGATTAATGAACCAGTAGCACTGGTTCTGTTCTCTTCCTTAGACAAGGATTATCCCCGTGACCTGGTCTCAGCTGTGTGTTACTCTGTCTGATCTCACTCTTTATTTTTTTTTCTGCATTTATAATTTTGCCAATTCTTTCAGCATTTCTCATGTTTTTTAGTCGTTCTTTGTATGTGTCTTTAATCATCAGGCTGCTCTGTTTCAAACTGTATTTAGCAGTCCCTTGGGATGACTTAAGGGACTTAGTAGGTGCGTATTTCACTGTCATACCTCACCTTAAACATGAACTTCTGCATCTCTGGACAAAAAAAATTGACTAGAGACTGCTTTACTTCATTGACAGGTTAGTTCTCCCCTTTCCTCATAAATAATCAGATTTTTCCAGGTTATCTTGAAAACTAGGTATGTTTTGGGGAGAGTAAAATGACATTTCCTTTCTAGCTCCCTTTTCTCTCTACTTGTCATTTTTTTTCCTTCCCTTTCACAAAGTTTGTTCTTGTGAGGGTTGCATACTTTAAACAAAACAATGAAGTTACTGCTGATAAAGGTTGGAAGATAAGCATTCTGTAAATGCCACTATGGTATGTTCTGGGTCTTTCCAGTTAGGTTGTTGCTCTATGTGATGGGAGGATGTGAAATATTTCACACATGTTGTGTAAATAATAGCTGTCAGGAATAAACGCTTTTAAATTAGCAGAACTGGACACTTTGTTCCAGAAAATCCTAAAATGAAATGCTGTAAAAAGTGTGGATAGAGGAGCTGAATGGAGGGAGGGCCCTGGAATTATATTAGGCAGGTAACCATTTGGTTGCTCCTTATGCTATAGTGGAGTAAAAAAAAGGCAATGCTGTGCCAGCACTGAAGGGTCACTTAAAATAAGTAAAAGACAGATTTGAGGTGGTGTGTAGTTGTTGCCTCAGAGTAGGGTGATGGCAAGTCTAATATATATTTTAATACTGTGGAGAGTATTCTGTATGTAATTAAGCTGAAAATTGGAGCAGTGTACATTCAAAGGCAAGAAAAATAGATGTCTTAGTTATCTTTTAGTCTTTTCACTGAAAGGAGCAATTGATTTCAGTGTAGGATTATCTGTATAACAAGATGATACAGTATGTTAAAGGGTTGCTTTCTCTTCTAGTTGGTGTTTTTCCTTGTTCTAAAAAGTTTTAGCACTTCAAATACTGGTAATACCTCTCATAATTCTGAATTTTCTATTGTGCTTCTTTAAAATTATTAAGGGTTAACTTTAGAATATGTAATTTGTTAATTAGATATTTGAGACCTCTGCTTTTTAAGAGGTGAACTTATGTCTTTGCATGTCCATAATGTGCTGCTTTTTTGTTTGTTTGATGATTGATATTAAGTTGAAATGTAGGACTTTAATCAAATTTGAGTTGTTTTAACTTCAGATATCTGTAAAAATCTAGTCTTATATAGAATATGGAGCTCAATAAAACCAATTATCTGTTTGCAAAACTTCATTTTAATACCACCAGCACACAGAAGACCTTAGACTGGAAGTGATCTGAGCACTATTACGTTTGGATTGACAATTTAGAACCTGGTAGATGATTTATTGATCAGTCTGCTGTGTTGATAGAATAAATACTAATTCTTCTGTATTCGGACTGAATGGACAGCTGAGGCAAAAAGCAGTTCTTGGAAGATTTTTGGAAGGTTTATTAACAGTAGATCCTTGCTTGATACCAGGTGGAAATCTTTTAATTCTGTTTTTGTTTTTTATGAAATTTTTCCTTCCTACAGTAAGTAAATAGTCTCAGGTATATAAATGATGCTAGAATTGTGAAGCTGAGTGAGCAACTGAAGATAATGAGTTGCAAAGAATTCAAAATATGCATCTGACTATTAGGGCTATACCCCCATTTTTGTAATATCATCCTAACTTGAAAAACATCTCTCACTTTTTCACTGGCTGTGCAGATGGACATACAAAAGATTGGTCTTGGAAGGAAGAATGAAACATCACTAGGCATGGTAGCTAAAAGCATAGAACGCACTTAGCTCTGTCCTTCTCAGTCTCAAAAATCTCTTGTGCATTTAGAAGCAGCTCTCATATGATTTATCTTTTGACAAACTGGTATTATTATAAAAATGAAAGCCTTTTAAAAAGTTGTGAGAACAATATTTGTACCATGCTGTGTGTCTGCACTCATGGCTCTTGCATTATAGATGCTGATTTTTCCAGAGTTGCCCATCCTTGCAAACTTCCTGTAGGAAATCTTGAACAGACAGAAGGCCTCAAATAGTAATAGATCCTGTAGCCCTTAGGACATGTATACTCTGCAAATGAAATGCTTGTTTTGGGGTTTTTTTTGTTTGTTTGTTTGTGTGTATGGTTTGTTGTTTTTTTTTTTTTCCTTCAGACAAACGGAGGGTGTTTTTTGTTTTTGTTTTTTTAAAGAAAAAAATCCTAAGAATTCCCCCCCACACCTCCGGAGTGGTTTGGGAGATTAACTTTGAAAGTTTAGTTGACTCTGGTTTTCATTCTTTGAAACTTTTCTAATATACAAACAGGAATAATAAAGATTTTTAAATATTGCAGCCCTGATAGAATCCCACTTTTTAAAAGCATTTGGCGCTGTTGGAATTTTAATGAAAATACCTGAACTTGTGGAAAACTAAGTTCAGGTATCATAGCAGAGAATGACCAGAAGAAAGCATACATAGTTATGTTATGTATCCAGTGTGTCATTAGACCCTTTTAATGGTGGTGTTTAGTGGTTCTCTTTTTTTTGAAACTTTTCTGCCTATCTGTATGTGTTGAGATTCATCAGTGACATAATTGTACCTTTTGTGCTGGGTATAGTAAGTTTATATTTTGGCTCAGCATCACTCCTCAAATACATACTGTGTATCTGCATTGCACATAAAGACTATTTATAACACCAAAAAAAAAAAAACAAACCCAACATTTGCCAAGGCTTGAATTCAGACCTTTGAGTTTCTGGTGTGTGTTTTGTGTGGTGTGTTTTGTGATTTTTTTGTTGTTGTTGTTGTTTGTTTGTTTTTGTCCCTTTTTTTTTTGTTTTGTTTGTTGTTTGTTTATTTGTTTTTTGATATGTCTTGGGAAACAGTTGCGAAACTGCAGTGAGGAATGTGGGTCCTGCTTTGACCTGAAGTGTTGATGAAGATGGAAGAATTCTGTAAACCAGGAAGTCTGTTTTAATGACTAAAACTTGCCATATTAAAATCTCAGAAAGTTAGCATTGTGATAATTAACATAACTGATCCTTGCCAGAGCAGGGATGAAAATTATTTGCAAAGCAAATATGTGCAAAATTGAATGAGTCTTCCTTATTATTGGCTTTGTGGGGTATGGGTAATTTTTCATTTGGTTGGATTTCTTTTCTTTTGTTTTTTGTTTATATTGTGTTTAATGTATTATATTAGTGATACTATCTAGGATAAAATGCATGGCTGAGTCCTCCTTGCATACTGGGAGAGCTACTGGAAGAGTTGTTAAATATAAAGAATTATCTGTGAGGCTTTAACTACCTGTCCTGAAGATCTCTCTCAGGGATTTCTCTAGTTGTTGAACTTAATGAGCACAGAACATCATTAACTTTAAAGATACTATATACAGGATCCTGGCTTTCCATTGAATGCATCACATTTATGGATTTTCTTCCTCTTGAAGGAAGAAACTTCTATTTTCTTGTAAATCTGTCCCTGTTACACACTTGTCTTCACATGAAAATTAATTAGACTGCCTTTCCTTCTCTTCTTTCCTCCTTCTCAATTTTCCTTCTCGTAATTCTTATCCTGGTGTCATGTACTTGGATTGCCTTTTATCTCCTGTTCCCTCCACCAAACTTCACTTGGGTATGAGTGGTTGAAAAGATGGTAGTTGCAGCAGGATGCCTACTCAGTTTACAGCATGATTAGTTTGAAAATTTAATATTAAAAGCAGAAGACTTTAAGGAAAGAAAAAAGTGTTAAGCTGTCAGCAAAAATTTACAAAACTTTGATGTTTAACAAGGTGTAGAATGCCCTGCATATTGCAGTGAAGAGTACTGATCACAAAAGAATATTAATAACAGTAATCTGAATGAGATTTAACAATTCGAGGACAAGCTTCTAGTTGATGAAAAGCTGTTTAAAAGTACTTCCCTTTTGACTTCAACATACACTCTCACAGCTGTGCCTTTCCCACTGTATCATAACAAGGCTCAAAACCCCTGAGTTAAGCCATTTTTCTTTCCTTTCAGAAATGAACAGAGGAGAGAATTGTGTTTCTGGTGAAGTCTAGAGATGCGTACGAGGAAATACTAGATCTGAATTGTTCTTATGGCAGTTGTGAAAAGGCATCAGAGAAATAAATAAATCTATTGTATAGCAGCAAAGACAACAAAAGGACAGTAAACGTTTGGGTTTGATCTTGAATCTGATTTACGTAGTTTATTTAACAAGGCTATCTGCTTTTAGAGCAGGAGAGCAGGAACTTGTGGCAATTATAAGATGAGTAGCAATTTTAAGTTTCCATGTGTGCTTTTCTCAAGTGTTTGTACCTTGGGCTTACTGGGTGTCAAATGCCTTGAAGTGGTTTAGATATTTGCAAAAGCTCGAAGGAATGCGGCATACATCCTCAGCAAACTCTTCTCCTTTATTTTAGGCAGTCTTACAGGTATCAGGGTAATCTTATAAGGCACCTAATATGCTGGTACGCAGGAAGCACATCTCAGTGTGAACACAGCTGTATGAGCTGGCTGTGTGACTGCAAAATAAGATCCCGAGAATGTTGAGTCCTCCTAAAAAGGCAGAGAAAGCCTGGTTGTGTTTGAAGGACCTAATTCTTTCTGCATGTGAAATATAGCTGGTCTTGTATTTGTAGTGCAAGGGAGGAGAGAATTGAGCAGCCTTCCTGTGAGAGCTTCAGAGTCCATGCTGACTGGTTTTGAGAGTGTTGCGTGAAAAAATCCTGCAATTTGCTGGCAGACTAATGGTATAGCCAGGGAATAGGGCTGAAGTCTACTCATAATCTGAGTGTTGACAAATATGAGAATGAAAACCAAATTGCATGGGTTTGGAGGGAAGGTGAAATTTGTCTGATTTCATCATCACTGAGGACAGCAGTAGCAGCCAGAATAGCCTGTTGATTTCAAGTATACTGTGGTGTTGATTTAAAAGCCCCTGAAGAGGTAGAACCACATAAGTTTGTGAAACTCAGGTAACTCGAAGAGGTTGCAGGTGTTGGTTTCACATGAGCTCTCTGTTCTCTGTCTCACCTACATCCCTTCTGTTCATGTTTTGAAGTTAATCCGGATTGCGCCACCAACTTCAGTTGTATGTGATTGCAGTGTTATAGATTTTTCCCCCTGTCCCTCTCCTTAAATAAAGGTAATTATCGGTCTTATTGCAAGTGTGTTGCTGAATAATAGCAATGAGGGCACTTATCAAAACTGTAAAACTGCCCTAGATTGCTCTCATCAAACACTGATTTTCAAACAAGATGGATTTATTGTTCTTCTCTTACAAAGTAGTAAAAAATGCAGTCTAGTAATATATTTGAATTGGAAGAAATAGGCTTAAGCATCTGGTTAGTTTAAGACGTTTTTTGCAACTGAAGTTATATAAAACGTGACAGTTGGTCACTTCTCTGTTACCTTTTCTCCTTCAGGGAGCACACCCAAAAAGCCAATAAATGCAGACTTGTGTGGATCAGACCGGGTAATGTTCCGAAGGAGTGGCATTCAGATCCAATGCTTTGCTCCTAATTCCTTTTCTTCTGTATGATCTGTGTAGTGCCGTCCCTCCCTCCCCACTTCAGTTATGTACTGAAGATCCAGAAATGGGGGAATTTGATCTTCTGTGTCCGCTAAGATCTTTCTTCTTCTCTGTGTGTTGTGGTTGTAAAATGCAATTTGGGCATTTTAGTTGCTCAAAGTGTTCCTTAAAAGTATATCCAAACAGTACACACAGAGTAGGGGTTACAGCTCAGCTGAGTTGGAGTAGAGGTGTTGAACAGAATGCAGCACTGTGGTGGAAAAAAACAGTATTTTCCTTTGTGTCTGGATTGTTATAATAATGTTAAAATATAAAGTGTGTTGCTGCTGATTTAGCATGGCAAAAACTTTTTTCTTAAACTGCGTAATAAAAAGAAACATTGCAGTAACTTCTAAGAGACAGTCACATTTCTAGTGTTTGCCAGGAACTATATTGATAAAGTTAGTTGCGTGATTTTTTTTTTTTTCTTTCAGAGGTGGAGGTGGTGGTTTCTCTTATACAAGATGATTTTTTGAGATCTTAATGTGTGCAACACTGAGATTGCCAGGAAATGGATCTCTAGAAATGCAGTCTCTTAAGGCAACCAAATGCTTCCTTGCAAGCATTTTTTTTTTTAAAATCTACAAGTCAGTAGGCATCAATGCTGTTTAGTGATTTGAGTTAGTGATTGTTTACATTTTAAAACAAGAGCATTGATGTCATACTGAAGCTTGCATAATGCCAGTGCTGGTTACTTTATGCAGATTATGAGCTACTCTAAATTCTAGACTTTATTAGTAGGTACTTTACAGGAAGGTTTCTTTTTTCTGCATTATTTTTCATATCCTGGTTTCATAGTAACTGAAAAAGGTCCATTTGCCTGTCATTTTCCACCAGTGGCCACAGCGATTTCCTAGATATTTCCAATTTTAGCAAGACAAGCTTTTGAAGGTAATGAAAGAAAGGCCATTTTGAAACAGAGCAGGTGGGTATGGGGAATCTTCCCCTTCCCCATATCCATAATGTCACTATGACCAAGTGAGAACAGCTTGGAAATCTGGCCTTTGCTTATGGGTTTTCTTTTTTCCTTTTTTTTTTCTTGTTGGTTTAACAGCATGGGTATACAGGAGACAAACCATGTTAACCCATATGAACTCCTCTGGCATCATATGTGGAAATGCTGTCTCAGAATAACAAGGTACTCAGTGTGAATGGAAACTTCCAAAGCTAGTGCTTAAAGTTTTCCTTTTTTTTCTTTTCTTTTTTTTTTTTTTTTTTCAGGGGCCATGGTGTGGGGGTGGATTTTGGAGCACTTTGTACTATTAAACCACTTATTAGCGTAAAATGTGAAGTTCATAGTATCTTTTGCTTCTTTGGCTTAAAGGAAGAGGTATGTTCTCTGCTCACAGATGACCTTTTTGTTTTGTGTGATTGTGCTAGAAGGTGGTAACCAGCACCTTAGTTTTTCCTACAATTTAAGGATGCTTTATATTGAATTTCCTTTGCTGTTCTTCAAGGTAACTAATTTACATATCCAGTAAGTTACATGGAATAGTACATGGCTGTTTCTCTTTTGGCAGTGCTTAGTAAGCACATTTCATCATTCCACAAATTTTGCTCAGTCTAAGTCTCGTTTTGGAAAAGAAGGAACACTGTCTGTTTCTGTCTGGAACATGCTGCAGGGCAGAAACTTAGTAACTGAAGGAATGCACATAATTTGTGTTTGAAGAAATTAATAACCATAAGGAATTGGAATTTTAGTTTTTTCATTTGATTATAACTGTCACTGGAGAGTGACTGGATTCATTTAATGCTTCACCTAAACTCTCTTTATGATAATGCTCTAACCATGTCTCTGGTCTCCTTCTCCTTTTCGATGCTTGATGGCTTTCATTGTGGATTTTTAGTTAAGTGAAAATGACAATTTCAGTATAAATGACAGTTCTCAAATCCACTTTTAAATAGACAGTGAGAGATTTTGTCCAATTGCTTGTGGATTGCGTTAATCCCCTTGTACTGCTTTTAATGGATTTGTGGTATGTCTTGAGCAGCCGGAAAGGAGCCTGTCTTACAACACTTGTCAGCATCGCCATTTATAGTTTGCACAGCATACCATCCACTGCTTGCTGCTAAATTGCTGAGCTATTCTAGCAGGGGTGCACGTGACCTGTGAGTCTGTTGCATACCTTTATCCTATGCATAAGCACTGCAGTTACCTCATGCCTGCGTGTCACAAGCGTGGGCATGAACCCGGCTGCGTGATGCAGAAAGCTCATGTAATGGAGGAATGCTTGGCAGAATGATGTAATTAGGTGTGGTGCAAACATGACGTGTATCTGTCAAACATGAGCTGCATGTTCTGAAACTGGTACAAATAAATGGTTGACTTTTGGACAGACAGATGTCCAGCGTTCTGATCTGTCAAATGCTAGATGACAGGTTTATCAGGTACTAAATAGAAAGCTCTTAAATTTTCCTCTGTTTGGAAGGGAAATTTGGGTTTGGAAGATTGAAATCTGTATTTCTTTGAATGCTGTTCACACTATTTTTTTACATCAACGCAAGGACAATAGTTTCTGGTTTTACACACTTGGATTGCTATTTTATTACTATTTTTTTTAGATACCTATGCATTTGGGCAGTGTTTGATTTTGAACTATTATGCACAAGCAGCTGAGGCTTGAGTGGCATAGATGACATGAGTAGGAAGCAGAATTAAAGGGAATTAAGCCAAGGAATAGCTTGTTTCCTTTGTGTGTGTGTTTTGATTTGTGGGGGTTTTTTATCTATCTATATCTATATCTATATCTATATCTATATCTATATCTATATCTATATCTATATCTATATCTATATCTATATCTATATCTATATCTATATCTATATCTATATCTATATCTATATCTATATCTATATCTATATCTATATCTATATCTATATCTATATCTATTCTCATATACATGAAATGATGGGTTTCCTTTCATTTAGACAGACGTAGGAATGGCTTTTCCAGATTTCATCTCCTTGGGGAAAACAAACCACCTCTAGAAGGATGTTACCTTGGGGTGGCATTATAAGCTGCTTAGAGAAATACCAGTTGTGTGTGCTGAAGCTTTCCCTGGGAGGGACTGGATCTTTTAAAATGCCTTCCAGATCTATTTTCTGACTTTCAGTGTGAATTAAACTTCTTTAATTATCAACACTTCCCAACTCTCTAGTCCTACCCCTAGAAATCAGTTGTTGCGTTGTTTTTGGTGTTCTGCTGTCAGTAGTTCTTAACTGGTGGCTTGCTTGGCAATGGTTTATTTATGTTGCAGATCTCAAAACGTTGCTTCCTTATGTAACACAGAAAACTGAGAGAATCAGTTTATCAGTAAGTGGGTCTAACAGTGCTTGTTTACAATGGGCAGTTAAGCTCTTAATTTCATACATCCACTGACCAAATTGGAGAAAAAAACCTGTGAGAAATAATGAAACCTTTGAAATTTGCCAAGATTTATTATGAAATATGACCTCAAGATTTCTCAGGGAGAAGTTGCTGTCTCTTACATATAGCTAGCATTTTGAGAGGTAGTATTAAACTGTTAAGGTTTGTAGCCAATGTCTTCTCGACAGTTACATGTACTAGTGATCTGTGAAATGGTTTTAACTCTTTCTGAAAAACTGCATAAATTGAACAAAAATCTGATTTAAAATGTTAGTTTCACTGTTTCACTTACACAGTATCAATGCTGGATGTCTGAACTTCTTTTTTTCTTTCTCTTAAGGCCTGACTATAGGTTCGAGAATTTATTTATTTTTTAATTTCTTCAAGTTTATGGACTAGAGTGTCCCTTACATTTGGAAGACTACCCGTTGCTGACCCATATGGAAGGGGAACTATATTGAACCATGGGACAAGACCATTCTGTGTATAATTCTCCTTTCTGGCCTGCTCTGTTTATCTTGTCACTACAATGGGATTATGCCCCCAAAATGTTGATAAATATTGATATGGACTAGTTGCAGTCTGAGCAGTTACCTCTATTATGCATGAACTATTGTGTTTGATTAGGAAGGACTTTTTATTGACACTAGTACAACGTGTTGGGCTCTCTATTTATTGTACTGTTATTGAACTGATTGTCTCATCATCTTGACTTAGAGTGGGAAAACTAGCAAGGCTTGGCAGGTCATTTGCCTCCTGTCTAATTTAGATTTCTTGCCAGTGTCACTGAACCAATTTTTTAATGTGCTCTTATTAGACTAGAATTGCTTGTATAGTTTTTTTTTTCCCCAATAAATCTCAGCTCAGAGTTTGACAGGAGGACTAAGTATGTTCCCGTGATGCCGGTGAGTGTTTTGAAGAATGTCATTAGTCACTTTGGCTCTCTGTGCTAAGGCTTGCCTACAGGAGACATGGTGACTAAGGGAGATGGTGTAGCCTTTCTAGGTCAAAGTAAAATCAGGCTGCTGCTGTCATTCTGCAGCAGTTTTGCAGCACTCCCTCTGAAGATCTCCCACCGCAGTTCTGAAGTCCTTGCTGCCCTTGCTAACCACAAATAAGCACTAAGTTTTTCATTCGGTGGTATAGCTTTCAGATGCATGCTGTCTTCCTTCCTGCTGCCATGCTGGGCAGTCTCTGGCATAATTACCTTTTACTTGAAAAAGAAAAATAGCTCAGGCTGGCTATTGCTGCTGAATCAGAGATATTGCTGTGTGCAAGCAGCGGTTAGGTGTTTCTGTTGTTTTCTTGCTTCCTTGCTCTCATGGGTTGGCTGTGCTTTACTGGTAGCTTCCATGGTAGTCTCATGATCTGTAGTCCATTACTTAAAACCTTCTGGAAGCAAGTAAAAATCAATTTTGTTTGCTTGATTCCTTTGTTTTTCCTTTCCTTGTCACAATGAGACTTGGAATAACTGTGATAGCAAAAGGCTTAAGTCAGTGTGGGGTTTGGATCCTACTTTTTGCTTAGTACTCAAGCTGTTGTTGATGTTCTCATGTTTTGATGTGCTGATGGTTTAGATTTGCTCTTCTGTTTCTCACATTGGTTAAAGCTGTCCAGCTGGGGCTTGTGGCCAGGGCTGGCCCCCAGCCCTGGCCTGGAGCATTGGGCACCTCTCTAGGGATGAGGACAAGCTGAGGCCAGGCCAGGAAATCAGCCCACCAGGAGGTAGGGGGTAGGATCAGGCCCATTGAGGAGATCTGTGGTCAGACAGGGCTGTAGGGATGGGCTGAGGCTGGGTTGGGACATGGGCCTGCTGGTGGGTCCAGCTTGGAAGCTGGTGACCAGCCCTGCTGTAGAGTCACTGGGGCAGGTACTGACGGCGCCGGGGCTGACATGGGGTCCTGGGCTGTGGGGAGGGTTCGGGAGAGTCCCGAGAGGACTAGGCAAGACCAATAAGGCCTATACAAGGTTTTAGCTATGAAATTAAAATACTAAATAGAGCAGTTTAAAATGCTTACTTAAATATGAGCGGGTGTGTGGTTTGTTTTTTGTTGTTGTCTTTTTCCAAGAAAAGAATAAAACATAGCAGAAGCACTGGTAGTTGTCACATGCAGAAGGCTGGACTTGAGGATATTTTCTAGCACAGAAAGATCATGAATATATTGGCAATCTTTTTTGACACCATAAAACATAGCTTTTTAAAATTTGACTAGATATTTCTTTGACATGCTTATTGTAAATTTATTTTCTATAACAGGTGCTGTACAATTGTAATATTTCTACTCCTGTAGCCCTGCTGATACTTTCAATGTACAATTTTCTTTTTTTGGTCAGATTGTTATGGAAATAACAGCTTGTCATCGCTTGTTTGCAGATATCTTCTTGCAGAATTGTAGTCTACATTAAACCTTGGCTAAGAAAAGAGGATTACTTCCTCTATTCTATTCTCTATGTCTTTTCTTTCTCCTTTCTGCTAAATAAAAATTACTATGTAAAGAATTTTTTTCATATAATTGATGTGCCAAAGATCATCTGGTTTGTGGCAACAACAAAAAGTCTGAGAGTTTCTTCCACGCTAATTTTGCTTTGTGTCATAGTAAGACCTGTTTTATGCTCTTAGCACTACTAATTTGCTTTATTTATGTAGAGCTATATATTTGTGTACTATCTAAAGCAAATGGTTTTGTGAGTATTTTCTCTGGTGTACCACAACCATTTAGGAGAAACATTATTTAAAGTAGAAGGTAGACAAAAAGTGGGATAATTCTAATATTGCTCTTCATAGCTCTGAAACTAGATTTATCTCAAATTTATTGAGAAGAATGCAGTGGGAATGTAACAAAATCACTTTTCCAAATGCAGTAGTTCTCTGGCTATCAGGCGTTGACCAGGTAATGGCCATGTTGGTGTATTGACCACAGACATATAACTGATCTCTAGCTGTTATGTTCTGTACTTTTGTATCTTTGTCAGATAGATGACAATACTTTTGACAGACCTGAATTTAACAGTTGCATGTTGATTGCTTTGCTGCAAAAGTAGAAAATCAAGGATGGTAGGGAGGATAGTGGGTGTTTTGGGTTGTATTTTCCATATCAAAATAAGCATACAGCTTACTGAGGAACTAGTTACATGCATCATACACTGGTACTAACCTCTGACATCACCAGCTCAAGTTACATCTGTTTCTCAGATTAGTCTGAGTTTGGGCTACATCTGTAGCTCAGATGAGTAACTGCGTACATTTGTTGGTTAATTGTCGTAGGGTTTTTGCAGATTAATATTTCAGCTGCATGGATACATGTCTCTTCTTGAATTTGGTGTGAAAGCTGTGAGAAAGATCTTTCTTCTGCAGTGTTGAACAGTATCTAGGGCATTGAATAAAGACCAGAGATCCCCTTAAATGCAAATGTTTTTGAGCATAAATAAAATAATTTGAAGTGAGGAATTTCTGACAATGTGTTTGGAGATGGTTTCCAGTTCCATGGATTTCACTAAGGTATGGGTTCTTAGCTTCCATTAGTGTTTTGAAATGCCAGATTTTCTTTACAGAGATGCAAATTAGATACATTTCAGAGTAGTGTAACAAATAAACGGGATAAGAAGGTGGAAGTATTATGTTAAAAAACAATCGGCCCTGTGCAAAGGAGGATATGGTGATGAGAGAGAGTGTGGGAGGAGAACGTGAGTGTGCGTCATAAGTAAACTTATCTCTGAACTAGTTGATATGGGCATTCTGTGTGTTTTAGGGATAGACAAAAAGTATTTTATTTACAAGAAAGAAGCAAACAATGTATTGGTTACTGCTCTTAAGTTAGCATAAATCTATTGATGTTATTCAAGTGTGTACTGAGAAAGAGTTAAAAAATTTGTAAATAGACCTGTCTAAATGAAAACATTCTACTGTTTTGAGGTTTGTCAAACTGAACAATGCTGAAAGTTATTCATTTTCATTATCTGTTAATAAATTGGACTTGGACCTCGATTCAATTTTATGTCACTAGAAACAAATAATAATAGGTTTTGCTGCATAAAACCTATGGAAGTAAATTTAAAGCCAGAAACTGAATATTTAGAAGTTATACATTTTTACTCATCATAACTGGGAAGTTAAATCTATATCAGCAAGACAATATTTTTTTTTTCCTAAATAAGTTGTTCAAGTGTTGGCAACATCCACTGCCATTTCAGTTTTAACACAGTAGCATTTAGAAAAGAGTGAGGCAGGAGCATGACTGTTACGCTTTATCTTTTGCATACAGAGTGAAGCCTGCATTTTTTTTTTTTTTTTTTTTTAATGAGCGAGACATGCTGAAGAAATTAAGTCATCATAAACAAAACATCTGTCTCCCCAGCAGTTTTTTTGCTGGGATTGGAATGAGTCATGCTCATGGGAACTGTGCTGGTCTCTTGTTCAGTGTGATCACCAGAAGACTTAAGGGTTTTGACTGTGCTTTACAGAAATAAAAAATATATTGTAAAGTCAGTAAAACTTAGTTTCTTTTTACACTTGCACATGGCCTTCTACTTTTGAGCCTTTATGGTACTAGGAACTCTCTTCCAGGAGAGCAGTTTCCTTTTCTTCCTCATTAACCACACTGAAGGGACTTGAACAAAATTTTCTGTACTAGTAAAAGTAAGAACCTCAATGCAGTGAGAGGGAATGAAGAATATGGCAAGAGTGGTGAGGAACAGCATGTTGTTGTCAGTTTGGTTTTGACCTGAATTTATATATGGGTAAATACCATCATGGAGGGAAAAACTTTGAGTGGCTAGCAAAAAGTGATACAGAAATGTTTCAAAGAAAATCAGATTTTAAACACAAACTACTTGAAAAGCAATATTGTAGCATGAGTAAATGGTTGTTGAAAGTAAATCTGTTCTCTTCTGCACTCAATTTTCTGAGGTTTTATTTGTGAAGTATTAGTGTAGTTGAGATATGACTTATTTACAAGAAGAAATTGAGGTGACTTTTTCAATACTTCAGCCCATTCTTTCTCACTTTTGTAGGAGGTTTAGTAGTTTTTTTAAATACTGTCTAGCAAGGATATTGTTAACTGTATTCTCCACATTTGGTGCTGTAGTTCATCAGATGAGAACAGCAACTATTTTGTTGGCTGAACCATATGCAATTGGGTTAGCATAATTACTTTGCACTTGAGCTTTACTTTCTGATGTTCCTTTGATTTCTATGGAAACTTACCCAGTATCAGCCCTGTAAAAGAATCTAATTTGTTTGTACTTCAGCTGCTGGATCCCATGTGCTTCCTGAGATCTTTTGTTACCATGGTGGTCAGTGGCCCTGTCTCTGGGTGTCTTGCATATATTTCCACATTAAGTTTCTCTGTCTGGCAGTCTCCTTGAGCAGTGGAATCCTGTACTCCAGCTATTAGTCATAGGCCTCCTATGGTCTTATTTCCTCTTAGGATCTGATTTTCTGTGAGAGTTTTAATTTTCAAAGTTTCTTTTACTTGCATTAATATGACTTGAAGATAACTGTGCATAAATTGAGGAAGAAGGCTTATCCTAAGATGGTTAAAGCATGAACAATTGACTTTTGTACTTGGCAAGACCATTAGAGCATGAGAGTTTATCACTGAACTGCTTCCCATACCTTTGAGTCATCCCCTTGTCTAGCCAGCCCCTGGCATAGCTGTAGTCCAGGTTGGTAAAGGCCAAGTCTGAATTTCACTGCACCTTAACTACCTTCAGTGCTTCTGAGTGGAATCTTGGCCTCCACTAGCACCCAGATTTCTGCAGTAAAAGAAACAAGCAATTCAGCTTCTGAAGCAATACCTTAGTTTTATTTAGACTCTGCAGGTTCAAAAACTAAAACAATTTTTAATTTCTGAAAGTCAAAGCTTGACATTTTATAAGTTCAGTTCAGTGTTGGAGAGGGAACAGTTTTTTTCCAGGTATCCTTTGAGGTATCTGAAACCTTGTCGGGGTGGTGCCGCCTTTTTCCACATCCCCATTTCATATCCATTTCCAGAGAAGAATGAAATGTCTCTCTGTCCTGGCTGAGCAGGGATCTTTTGTAACTGCTGTGTTTTGCTCAAGTCTTTTGGAGAAGCCTTCCTTTCTTGGCTCTCAGCATGTATGATTGCACTTGGATGGGAGAATTGTACCTCTTCATGCTGTCTCAGCCCAGGGGTCAGGTAAAAGAAGAAAAAATTTACTTTCATATTCTTGTACTTGGATGAAAAGCAAGTAAGTGGGGACACTTATTTTCCTTGCACAAAAGAGACATTTTGGGGTAGAATCCATTTGAAGTCAATGGCCTTGAAACAATGGGTTTACTTTTTCACTCAGTGAAGTTCTCCACTTTTCAGCCAATTACTACTTATGAAACCGAATAGTGTAATAACTTAAACAGACTTATTCCATGAGCTGTCACCAGCATTAGCTGCTTCACCTCTTGCTCACAGGATAAACTCTGAGGATAAATGCCGATTGCAGGAATTGTGACATGTTCTATCCATGTCTGACAAAACTAGAGTTGCTTGAGTATTTTATAGAAAGTCTTCTCATTTTAAAATGCAATTAAGAAGCACAGACCAAAGCATATTATGGCTACCCCATGCATATGCTTGACCATATATGCAGGGCTGCAACAAGCCATTTGATCTTCCTCATCTACATTGGATGAGTTTTAAAGATCCACCCTTCTTAACTGGTATTTATACCATCCTTTTTCATTGTTGGGGCTAAGTCTCTGCCACCAACATGTGCTTGGTCCAGCAGGCAAACATTAGTGTCTACAGAACTTAAGTTGCCAGTGAGGTGCTGGTAGGGTGTGTAGAGGATCACAACTGAGAGACACTGTGAAGGCAGCAAAGTAAGTGATGTGAAACACAGAATATCTACCCTGTATTCCCACCCTGCTCCCCCATTTTGTTGTAACAAGTCATAGCAGGCTCTTGGGTTTTGTCAGTGAAACGTGTTTCCGGACACACGGAAGACAAAAAGGTGAGGAGTAAGAGCCAACGTGGTCAGTCATGCTTGAACAAGTTGCCTTCTGTGGTTCTGAGATAAAACTGCTTCCTCAGTGCATGAGGGGAGAGCTGTGGAGGCTGAACAAAATGAGGAGATATATACTCCTAGTGCAATTTATTTATTCCTTTTTTGATATCATCATAGCACTTTGAGAAATGGGACTTCCCCCCCCTTTTTTATCATACTCAGTTTGTTTCTTCTTTTGGTAGATTGTGGGATGTCTCTGCTCTCCTGCTAGAAGATGATGTTATATGGATTGAAGAAACAAGTTTTACCTTTTTATAACTGTGCCACTTTCCAAGAGCTTCTGAATCAAGGGCCTCTTGCACTTGGGGTTATTGTTCTCGCTTAATTTTTTCCTGGTATTTCAACTAATGTTCTGTCTCCCTACCTTTCTTCACTGGAGGAAGCTGGGATTGCTCTCTTCTGTAAGCTTCTTTGCTCTACAAATACTGTTTTGAGAACCATATGTTTGTTTCACCTAGATCTTCCTTGTAACTGTGTACAAGGTAGCTACTGCTTACTGTCTGGATTGAATGTTAAGGCTGATGTAGTGAGCTTTTTCTGTATTATGCACTTAATGTTACCAAAGTGCTGTTTTCAATGTGGATGAACCAGGCACAGAAATGAGCCTTAATGTCATTTTCTCAAAGGTTGTGAGTACGTTGTTTGTCTTAACAAGTCTTTATATAAATTCTTCTGTAATTATATGTATTACAAGTTACCTTAAACATGCAAGCATATCCTTAGGTAGTGGAAGTTGTAAATGTGTATTGTGAATTTAAGCCACCTGTGTAAGTTCTAAAGCTTCTTTGCTAAATCTTGTGAGCCACTATGAAATGAACATATTTAAAGTAAATTGTTATAGTCGTTTAGTTTAATGAAAGGGCAAGTATCAGGTTCTTGAAACCAAGTTTCTTTACATACTCACAGTGTGAAATAAAAAGTGAAGTTTGATTTGTATCACTCATTATTAAATTAACCTTTTTCTTCTAACGTAGTTGATTTTGTAGCTGGGTGGTTTTCGGGAGTTACAAGTTTGGAAATAATGCTACTGATACCTTTCATTTTTTGTTTTGCATTGGTCTTATATGTCTGTAGAATATATGAAAGGTAAAGACTATAGCAAATGGTCTAATGTAAGATATACTTGTCAAGTTTTTTGGACGTGTAATCTGCAGTTAATTGCCAACTGGACCTAATTGCTTTTAACTACTTACAATGATTATTAGACTACTTGATGGGCCAAATTGTTTAATAGTTTTGAATAAAGCATGGTGTTAGGATGAGTAGAAGCTACATGTCCTTTTGAGTAAAGAAAGAAAAGAAAAAACCAAAAAAACAACCGACCAAACAAACAAAAACCCAAGGAAACAACAACAAACAAAATTATATCTCTAATGTTTACAGCTCAGCATTGATGTGGGATGTATGAAGTTGATTTTGGTACAGAATTGTTGCAGAGAAGTTGTTGCTGTGGATGTTGTCAATTTTTATACTTTTGAATTTTATGGGGGAGATTGAAATTCTTAGTCCATTTCAAAATACATATTTCTAAATTCGGTTTAGTTTTGATGTTATAATTATCCTTGGGTAAGCCTGTGAGGATATATTGAGAGAGTGTTATTTCAGGGTCCATAGCTGTGCCTGCTGTTTAGAAAATGTAAATTATTCACAATGAAGTTGCGAGTGGAAATGAAATTAGAAGGATATCTGATACATAGATTGTGCTGGTATCTTCTGGGATCAGTCTAATGGAAGATGTACATTGTATTTTTGTTTTTTAAACAGCTATCATACTCTATACATGAAATGGGCAGATGCCGAAGGGCTATAAATGTATGTTCTGAGTGCAAGAAGCATAGAATCACTCCTAACTTTATGAAATGAATATTGCAGGGAGGTTGTGTTGTATCGTCCTGTCCCGTCCCCCTCCTTGCATACATTGTCTCTTATACAAGCTTAGGTGCCAGTGTTTGGTCTACCTTCTCATTCCTCCATGTTGTATCGTCTCAGTTCAGGTGTCCAAAATATATGCAATTGTTTGAAGTCAAAACTTTAAGAGAAAGGTATTCCACTGTTTCTCTTTTGGGAAAAGGTAAAAACATGTAATAGAACTAGAGAAGGATGTTATTGTTTGTTTTGCTGTCTAGGTTCCCCTATTTCATCCCTTACTGTGCTGTTACACTGTTGATCTCAGAATTTAGTGTAGAACTGTAAAATGTTATTATGTGTTTTACAAGTATCCCATATATTGATTCATACCAGACTGATCTGTTAGAGATTTTAATCTAAAACTTATTGGCTTGTCCAGATTCATAAAGCTGATGAAAGTTTTCACATCCTCGACAAGTGACTACCTCGTTCCTGAAAGGAGTGCACAGGGGGAAGCAGTATCTTCATTTTTACTTTAAAAGAAGAATATATCTTTCCTAACAGGCTATCACTTCACAAGATGATTTCTCCCCACCATCTCCATGTTTAATGGAAATTTACTAGTTGTTTAAATAGAGTACTTCTACCACTGATCAGTGATTGCAAATTACTGTGAAAGCATCAAGAAAGAGGAAAAGACAGTAATTTCCCTTCTAACTTTTCTCAGATTTCTGTGTGACTAAACAACAAGCCATTAATTAAAAAAGAGTCTTCAAATATACAAGATGCATTTTCAGTGTTGTGGGTGGTGGTTTTGGTTGTTTTGTTTGTTTGATTTTGTGTGTGTGTGTGTGTGTGTGTGTGTGTGTGTTTGTTTTGGGGGGGTGTTTGTTTGGTGGGTTTTGTTTGTTTGTTTTTACCTGAATTCTGTCAAGAGTGCAGAGCTAAGCAATAAAATATAGTGGGGGGGATAAAACCCATGGATGGCATTTTTAATGATTCCTGAGGTGAACAAAACACTGGAATAGACCAGTTTTTCTTAGTTTCTTCGGTCTGCACGACTCTTCACAGTTTTGCAGGCTTTATTATGCTCACCCATTTTGAATTGAATAATGCTTATAACAGTCTCAGGATTCCTGGAATGGAGTATGAAGCATGTCAGAAATGTGTTCAGCTTGTGTTATTTGCCAGAAAGAAAACTATTTAGTTAACTGCTAGAAAATATTAGGACACTGCCAACAGATGGTTTACTACTTTTACACAGTTCTTGTTTTCCCTATTTTTAAACTGCACTTTCATGATCCTTGTAAACTAATGTTGCTGGTGGCCAAGGCAGCCCTAATCCCACCCTTGCCCTTCCTTCCCAAGTGCTGGCACACAGCTGCATGGTGAACTGCCTCAGGGAGCTGATACGGGTAAAAACTAAACTACCCACTATTTAGCTTTTAAAAAAAAAAAATGGATTAAACCTGGATTAATTCTTTTGTTTAGTTCACTGCACTACCACATAAGCACTTGTGCTGTCATAAGGAAGCAAAGTGCGTGGAGAAATAAATAGTTTCTGCCAGCACAAATTCATGAGGTGGGCATAAATTAAATGTGAAACAACACAAACTGCTATACGTTTGCCTTGGTTCAGCAATTACGTTGTTCTTCTTTGAAGTTGTACTAGCTGTTTGTTTGAGATAACAAATACAGAATTTTGATGAATGATAATGATCAAATATGTAGTCTCAACACTAACGAGTAAATACCAGGCAATTACCACAACAGCAGAAGCAGGGTTTTTAATAATGGTGTTTTACAATGATTTCCCAAAGTAGGTGTCCTCTGTTAGGATGGTGGCTTCATTAAAACCAGATTTGAGTGCTTGCTGGAGCTACCAGCGCAGCCCAGCAATAGTTGGCTGCTTAGATGATTTCACACTGCAGGCAACATTTCAGTGGTTAGTCTGTCCTGGGAGCCCATCCCTGTTTGTGATTAAAATAAAGATCATTGAAAACAGCAAGACTTAGCATACTGAACATATTTTCTTGTTTTTTGGAAAACATTACTTGCTCTTCCTTCCCTTGCTTGTTATTTTATTTCTCCTTTTTAATTTACTGCTATTTCAATTCTGCATGCTGAGGATTAGTTTCCTCAGTTCCTTCTGTGTACCAACACCTCAACAAAGATACTGTAAATCTTCATTTTCCACTTACTTGCGTGGTTCTATAAAACATCTGGATATAAAGATAAGTCAGCCGCTTGCTGGCTCTCTGCCTGAAAACGGTCTGAGACTTTGGCTGGCCAGAAAATGGTCCAAGTTTTTTACTACTGAATATGTGTGATCTGTGAATGTATCAGCTTAAGTATCTTGGTTTTATTTAGTATATATTCTTTAGAAATTACCTTTAATCCCTCTGTCTTCACATGCACATGTAGAGGAATGGTCACCTGTTCCTAGGAGGAGGTTTGTCGATAGAAATATCATGGAGAAGCACTGGAGCAACGATCTGAGGAGATGCGAAGTGGCAGTGTGTTTGTTACATGCCCTGGTTGAAATCCGCACAGGAATCTTCCCTCTCAGTGTTTCTGCTGAGCACTGGAGGCACAGTGTAAATGTTGACATCCTCTTCAATAAGACTGTGATAGCTGGAGGAAAATGGAATTTTCTTCATTCAGCCAAAAGCATAATTCTAATAATTTGTGCGTGATTACGTACATAAAACAAAGCAAGCATGTGAGGCAGGAGATGTGGGATCTCTTTAGAGACTCACATTCACTGCAACATTTAAGTCCCTTTTGCCATAGAGGGGTAAATGTTGTGAACAGCAATGTGCAGTCTCAGGGTGCTCAGTAATCCTCCAGTAAAAGCTTTAGCTTTTAAGGCATTTTATATTTGAGCACAGGGGGAACTGTTTGCATTCTGAGGTCTGTGAGTCCACATGAGCCATGAATGGAAACTGCTGATGGTTTGAATTCATCCTGGACCATGAATCAAGAACAAACATTACTGTGTAAAGAAATCTGCATGTACTACATGAAGTTTTGCATGTACTGCCAGCATTTTTTTTTTAATGAAAATATGTGGTTTTGTTGGAGAATGGGAAAAATTGAGACTTGTGTTCCTTGAGCAAGTCTTCTGTATTTTTTAGTAAGACTAACAAAAAGATTTATGCCTGCTTTTGAAAAAGAAGAGTACTTAATTAAGACTTTAATACAACCTTTAATACAACCTTTGCTTTTCATAGAATATCTCAATTTGAAAGGGACCCATAAAGATCATCAAGTCCAACTCCTGTAGATCCACCAATAAACATGGAGAAGGTAGCTTATTTAAACACAGCTGCTGATTTATTTTTTTTTGACCCATGAAAAACAGTTTCATCTGAACTATACTGACAGCTGAATCTCAGAAGTCTCTTTGCATACAGGCACAGTTAGTTCTTTTATTTTTTTTTTTAATAAATAGGCGTTTGTGGACAGTGTCATTTTCCACATTAAATTCAGCAATCATATCAAGTACACTGCATTAGATTAGTTGCTTAATTCTGGGATCTGTGGCTGTTGTAAACTAAGTATTTGGAACAAAGGATCACAACCTCTTAGGCAGTGAGTACATGCTTTAGTCAGAGGTTCCAGTTACATTTGGTGTATGCAGAATCTGTCTGTACATGTTCTGGTGGATGTCTGTACAACCAGCTTAATCACAAAGTAAATAATAACATGCAGCAATAAACTGCAGTATTTCATTGTTCTGTGTCATGTCACAGAACCATTTTTGGCTGGAAAAGACATTTAAGATTATCAAGTCCAACTGTAGGCCTAACACTGCCAGATCTACCTCTCAACTCCCTAAGAACCTCATCTATGCATCTTTTAAACACCTCCAGGGATGGTGACTCCCTGGGCAGCCTGTCCCAATGTCTGACAACCCTTTCAGTGAAGACATTTTTTCTTAATATCCAATCTAAGCCTCCCCTGGCCCAACTTGAGACCGTTTCCTTTCATCCTACTGCTTGTTACTTGGCAGAAGAGACCAACACCCTTCATGTTACAACCTCCTTTCTGGTAGCTGTAGACAGCAATCAGATCTCCCCTCAGCCTCTTTTTCTCCAGGCTAAACAGCTGCAGTTCCCTTAGCTGCTACTCATAAGACTTATGCTCCAGACCCCTCACCAGCTTCCTTCTTGTGGTGAGGGATCCAAAACTGAGCACAAGATTCAAGGTGTGGCCTCCCCAGTGTGGAGGACAGCGGGACTATCATTGCCCAGTCCTGCTGGCCACACTATTCCTGATACAAGCCAGGATGCTATTAGCATTTTCAGCTAACTGGGCACACTGCTAGCTTATATTCATCCAGCTGTTGACCAACACCCTCAGGTCCTTTTCTGTGGGACAGCTTTCCAGCCACTCATCCCTGAGCCTGTAGCACTGCCTGGGATTGTTATGATCCAAGTGCAGGACCCGGCACTTGGCCTTGTTGAACCTCATACAATTGGCCTCAGCCCAACAATCCCTCTGTATGGCCTTCCCACCCTCCAGCAGATCAACACTACCATCCAACCTGGTGTCATCTGTAAACTTACTGATGGCGCCCTAGATGCCCTCGTCCAGATCATTGATAATGATATTAAACTGGTCCAAGTACTGAGCCCTGGGGAACGTCACTCATGACAGGCTGCCAACTGGATTTTACTCCGTTTACTGCAACTCTTTGGGCCCAGCCATCCACACAAAACCCAGCGATGAGTATGTTCATCCAAGCCATGAGCAGCCAGTTTCTCCAGGAGAATGCTGTGGGAAACTGTGTCAAAGGCTTTACTGAAGTCTAGGTAGACAACATCCACAGCCTTTCCCTCATTCAATGAGCAAGTCAGCTTGTCATAGAAGATCAGAATAGTCAAGCAGGACTTGCCTTTCATAAACCCATGTTGACTGGGCCTGATGCTGTACATGCCATGTGATGGCACTCAGGATGATCTGGTACATAACCTTCCCTGGCACTGAGGTCAGACTGACAGTCCTGTAATTTCCTGGATCCTCCTTCTGGTTGTTTTTGTAGATGGGTGTCACATCTGTTAACCTCCAGTCAACTGCGACCCCCTTGGTTAGCCAGGACTGCTGATACGTAATTCAAAGTGGCTTGGTGAACAAGATCCTTCAGAATCCTTGGGTAGATCCTATCTGGCCCCATAGACTTATGTGTGTCTAAGTGGTGTAGCAGGTCACTAACCATTTTGGATTGGATTACTGCAGCTTCATTTTGCTCCCCAGCCCTGTCTTCTGGCTCAGGTGGCTGTGTACCTAGAGCACAACTGGTTTTACTTGTTAAAGTCTGAGGCAAAGAAAGCATTAAGTGTCTTCTGTGTCTCTCCTGAAACAGGAGATTTGGTATGTCTTGCAATATTGTATCGAGCTAGGCTTTATTTAAAGTTGGATTCATATGGTTGTGTATAAAAGCATTAGCATGAAGAGATAGATGTGTGTATACATAGAGAGGTATATTAATTAAATCTCCTAGGTTTTGCATTTATTTTGTTTTCTAGTTTCGTGCTGTAAGTTTCAGTGCACATATGAAACAAAATGGTTTGGGAAATTTGTGAAATAGGATTTGGATAGTATCTCTTGTTTTGGCTTGCCTCTTTTTCAGTAGGGTCTTATCAAATGCAGCTATATACAGTGAAACCTATTGCTTGCAATGTCATTAAAGTAAATCTTGAAGTACTATGTGAAGGTTTTGAAGCTATAAACCATTAACACGTTATGCCTCAAACAGTTATTGGTAGGGAAAACTTATATCTTAATCCTGGAAGCTTTATATCACTGAGTACATCTCTGAAATCACACTTTATTTTGCACTGTGTGAACCTCAAGAAAACATCTGAAAACACCTATTCAACAACTCAGTTGCAGAATTAACAGTATCAGATTATTGCAAGGTGGAGAACACTTTCAGTTGGCTGTGACTCAAGTATATCTTTACCTGACAGTATTTTTGTGTGTTTTCCCAATAAGCTATTTATTGAAAATTCTCTAAGCATGTGAGGGCCTGAGACTGAAGTTATTTTTGCAAAGATTAAATAGTCTCGACCTCAGGCAGAAGGAGGTCTTTGTGATTAAACCCATAGTCATTGACAGCAGCCTTGAATAAGAAAAAAAAAACCCACAACAACAAAAGAAAACCAGCAAACATGAAAAAACAAACAAAAAAAAAAAAACCCTAAAACTAGTCACAAAGTGCCAGCAGCTCACATGCTAGTATAAGATATACTGCAAATATTTTTTAACACAAGAGAAAATTGAGGTATAATGAACACTAATAGAAAAAAACCCTTTTCTAAGTAACTAACAGGTAAATTTAAACTTTAAATTCCTTTTTTGTGTTGATATATTTGTTGTTAAAGAATACATAACTTACATGGGAGGAGTTATGAAACCACATATTTTCAGGAGTCGTGCATTTTTTCTTCCTTTGAAATTGGTCTGGATTTTTCCTTTGAGGCCATTCTTGAAATGCTATTCATTTTTGTAAAGGTGCATGTAATGCTAAAACTTGTCAGAATTTGCATATCTCTGTATCGGTTAACTGAGGTACACTATTACTGATTGTTTTGGCAAAGGATTCTATTTGCGTCCCAAAGTAAATAGGTGGTGGATTTGATTTGGACTAATTTGTGCTCTCTCGCACCTCCATGAATAAAGCTTTTTTTTTTTTTTTTTTTTAAGATATCAAGCATATCATAAATATGTGCAACAAAATGTTGAGACTGAAAGTGTTAAGACAAGTACTTTGGTGATAGTATACACACTAAAAATAATGGATCCATGACTGTTTTGGCTTCATAATCTATTTTGACTGAAATTTTGTCTGTTTTCTAATAGTTCAATTGTGACTAATATCAAATGATCTCACAGGCAGAATTTCTGGCTTCAGTAGTTGAGACCTGAACATGATGTTACTTGTATTAAGAACCTAAGAATGTAAGAAAAAACAAAACAAACAAAAAAAAAACACAAAAAAACCCCACAAAAAATCTGTGGGCTTATGAAAGTCTTAATAATATAGAGATGTGGAATTTAATGTATGTGTATTGGAGGATCATTGTACTTGAACAAGTAAAAGGGGCATTTGGCAGTCTCTACTGGTGGGGCCTATATACTTACTAACAGAATTCAGTGCAGAACTAATCGGAGTTCATAACTGGGGTGCTGTCTGCATAAAAGGCCTGTTAACATCCCTCTGTAACTGAGTTGTCTCTCCTTCAGTTAGGCTCTTTTATAAGTTGTGGTCAGTTTGAGCTTTCTTTTGCTGGACACGCCTGAATAAGCAGCTTCCCTCCTTCTCCCTCCCTGTTCTCTACTTTTTTTTTTTTTCCTCTTGTCCAAGTGCCTCTCCTAAGTTGACTGTGCTGTTTTCTCACAAAACACATTGAGGAACCGACGTGGGTCAAAATTACGTAGCAGAAAAGAGGAGGTACAGTTTTGCCTGTGTTATTAATCCCAATGGTTTCTGATTCTGCGCAGTTGCCCATTTGGTAATTGCAGAGGAGCTGAGGGGATGGGGTGCTAAAGCTGCGAGAAGTGCAGGAGCTGCTGAATCCGTTGCTGTCACCAGGAGCTGTGCTCCCGAAGGAACGGTCTTACTTGAGTGCAAAGCTTTCTGTGTCTTCTATAAACGTGATTTCTTGTCTGGCAGCACAATCAAGATACTGCTGAGCTCAACCATGGTGTTCCTTCCCCATTCCTGTGCAGTGCTTCCCCCGTCTACGTGGGACAGTAGAGTTTCCCTCCAGTTACCAGAGAGGGAATTAATTAAGCTTTTCATGCAGCTTGGAGTTACAGGGTGTTCCTCTGAGAAGCTTTTGCATTGTCATGAATTGCTAGTGTGGACAGCTTCTACTCAAAATAAACTAAGCTAGTTTAGGAGAATTTAAGCAGCGTGGAAAACAAATTCTGTGAAAACTCTTAGATACTTGAAAAATTCTGCATCTGAGTGCATGAAACTATATTCTAAAATCTTTGAATCGTTAAAAACTTTATTTCAAGGTCAGAGCTACTGATGCCCATGTAAATTAACTGGACTGTCACATAACTGAGAAGCTTCTAATTTTTTAAAAATTATTTATTTTATTTTTAGAGAGCAACAGTCTGCTATATTTGTGATCTACGATGAATGCCAAATCTGCAATCAGCAAAGAAATTTTTGCCCCACATGATGAAAGGATGCTGGGAGCTGTCCAAGTGAAAAGAAGAACAAAAAAAAAGATTCCTTTCCTAGCTACTGGGGGTCAGGGTGAATATTTAACATACATCTGCTTGTCAGGTAAGATTAATGATTTTGACATCCAGTTATCTGGTTTGGTTTATCTTTGATTAACTGATTAGATGCTATCCATAGCCATACGGAGCTGGTTGACTTGAATCTTAATGTAACCAGAGAATTATGATGCTTATATCTTAAATCTTGAGAAACCACATGCTCGAGGCTATTAATATTTATACCATATAATAAATTCAACAGGTGGTTTCATTGTTTTAAAAAAGATTAGGTGTTCTCTCACAACATAGCTGCACAGTATGAACTAATAGAATATTTGGTAACAGTCTTTGCTTATTGAGGTTGAGATTTTTCTTGAAGGGGTGAACTTTACATTATATTCCTTTTTAATGCACTGAAATATTTTGTTTGAAGTAAATATGCCTTTTTATTTTCTTATTTGCCTGTTTTACCAGCTCAGTGGGTACTTCGATACGCAACCTTCAGCCAGAATATTTTCAGTTCATTGAAAAGAACAGTGGTGCTGTGTGTCAATCACCTGCCTTTAAAAGGGATGAAGATGGAAATGTTTGAATTGAATGAGTAAAGGATGTGTAAAGGCTTGTGTTGTGAGAGGTCATGGGGAACAGGGAGAAATTATCTATTTGCTGCTGATGTGTTCAGATGAGTTTCAGATGAGTTTCTCCAAGGTCAAACCAGAACTTGTGAGAGTTGATTTCAGAAGCAGGGCAGGTAGCAGTTGTACAATATTTTGCTCTATTTTTTTAATTATTTTTTTTTAATAAAAGTGAAAGTACAATTATTTTCTTTTTGAAGTGTATAAATGGAGGCCATTGATTGGGTAACTTGTATTTAACTATGGTATTGTAGGCTTTTTGCTGGCTTTTTTTTTTAATATTTTCTGGTTATTGTAGTGAAATTTAGCTTAATTAAGACTATGTCTCAAGGCAGTTGGAAAGCAGTTTGTGATCCTGATTTGCCTGTAGTTTATACCTGTTTTCAAACTTAGTGGAATTCAGTTACCTGGAGGTAGGTGTTCAGTGGAGTTTTAGGTTTCCAGCCCTTTCTCCAGAAAGGCAGAAATCCCTTGTTGTGTCTGTTTCTGTCAGCCAAGTGTGTGTGAATATCTTTGTTATCCTAGGGTCATTTAGTTACTCAGGTTTGCTCCCTTTGAGTGTCTGTATCTAACTGGAAGTAAAACTAGTGGTCAGGGGAAGAAATGCTTTGTGAATCTCAGAAGACCACAGTTATTTTTTTGCCTAAATGGAAGATACTGTTTCATGAACGTTCAGTTTTGTTTTTTTTTTCCCACTGAAAACTATGTTGAAACTTTCAAAACATAGGAAGTAAACCCCAATGACTCTACTACTGGTATAAGACATCACATACATGCCTGCGAAATTTACATTTATTGAATGTTATTGAATGAGATGTTATTTGTATGCATATGTGCAAATGCTTAGATTAAGGTAGAAACTGCAGAGTATATGCACACACATAATGAGGACCATGAGACAAAACAGATGACTTCTTATTTGCAACTGAGTGTTCTGCTTGTCATTGTCCCCAGAGACAGAGCTTCCAGGAAGGGCTTAAAAACTGATTCACTTGTGGTTGGGATACTCTTTTTGCATCTAAGGATTACAGGTTTTAATCCTCTCAGGTTGTAGAGGAAACTGGATCTAGGTCTCCCATCTCTTGAAGAAGTGTTCAAATCACTAACCTTTTGAAGCAGATCTAAACTCCTCTTCCTTTGGCAGCCAATTTTTTTCAAGAGTCTGTTTTTTTTTTCACAAGTCATCTCATTTTACAGAACAATCCCGTTCTAGGGCTGTGTAGTAATTTTTGGAATACTGAGCTGTTTTATACCCACGTTCATGAAGAAAGGTTAAAGATGTGATCTGTGCTTAAAATTTTCTATAGGCTAACGCTATTCAGTAGATTGATTTTATTTGTTTATTTTTATTAGCATTCTGGGGAGCCTAGCCTTCCTTCAGCTCCCCCACCTCCATGTTGGTGTGTACCAACCAACATGTATTTTAAGAGACTGAATGATCTTAGATACACCTAATGTTTTTCTGCAACAGAATAAGATTATGAGTAAGGAAGAAACAGAAGATATCCTGACTTCAGCAGAGTTTCTTGATGACAAGGAGAAGCATTGAGGATCTAAATAAAATTACTGTACAGTGGGCACTGAAAAGCTGCATAATCTTATTGGAAGAGCCCTCATGCATGGTTTGCTGTTAATGGGGTTTTGCAGGGATATGAGACTGGTTTTATTATATGTTTATACTCTGTTTTATGGACCTTACAGTATGATTGGTAATTTCAGTAAACAACAAGCAACTAGGGCAGGGACTATCTGGTTATGTTCATGTCTGAGGGCAACACAGAGTTCCAAACAATCTGATCAGAAAGATGATGCAATTCAATAGGGTCATGTGCAATTAGTTATTTAGTTGGGAACAATCAATGGCAGAAGACTAAGGGGTAGGGAACAACTGTTTCTGCCACTGGGGTTAAAGGAAACTGTGACAGGTTTAAACTGTTTTTTGCTATTCTTGATGGCTGTGTAGCAGTAATGGTTTTCGTTGCAACAAGAGGCTGTGTTATAAGTTACAGTTTTCCTTTAGTAAGGACAATAGATGTGGAGATGGCAGTTCTGTTGTGTCTCCAAATGATCTGAGCTTAAGTATATCTTGGATAACAGAAAATACTTGATGACCTTCCATTTTTCTGTGATTTGGTACAATCCATGGGACACAATGGTGGCTACCTCTGGATTTTAGTTCCCATTTCAAGCAACACAGGCTTTTAATGCTGAGTGTTACAGCATCTCTATTGTAAACACCTTTATCAGCCTTTGACTCTTGTCTCTTTTTCCCAGGTTTGCTATGTATTAGGTAAACATAGTGACCAGAGTGTATTTGTGTTCTTAGATTCTTTGGACTAATTCAATTTGACCTTTGCTAAAAGGAATTTGATAGTTTACTGTTTAGAACTGAATTTGTCGGTTGAAAGAATACACATAGAATCTGACTTGTTAAGGGACTTATAAATATTTGGGTTTATAAAATATCCTGCCTAGTTGAGTTTCGTTCAAGATAGGATACAGAAAATTAAACATCAGCCATTGCGACAGCTACTTTTATTTACTGCTCAGTCGGTAACTGACAAATTGCACCAATTGTTATAATGGGAGTTAAATGTTTTCCTTTCTGTGTTGAACTGAAAATACATTATATTGTAATTGTTGTTTATCTGCATATTTGTAAGCATGGATAGAGACACTGAGCCCTTAGGCCTCAAAGAGATGGGACAGTGAAGCATTAACTGAATCTATTTTTGAATAGAACAAGATAAGGAGATTCTTCCTTAAAATTTGTATTTGAAGTATGTACTGGATTCTTTTATTTGGCAATACTAAATATTGAATTGGTTAGAAGGATATACTCATTAATGCTCTGAAAAGGTGTGCCTAAAGCCTGTCATCTGAAACTGGTGACAGGTTAAGGTAAGAAAGCTCTAGCAAGACTGCTTGCTGGACTGGTGGAAACTGGGCAGCTGAGTTACCTGAAGTCTTCTGGTTTGCTAGTGTGGTGGGGCTGGCCAAGGTAGACTGGCAAGCAGAGCCAAGAGAGATCTTTTGGGAGTTACTTACTTGAAGAGCAAGAAAGGAGTAGACAGATGGGAAACACAGAGGTGGGGTAGCTGTAGGCAGAACAGAGAAGATGAAAGCTGGGAGTTTTGGTTGTGTGGTGGTTTGTTGTTTTTTGTTTTTTTTTTTAAAGTTAGAAGAGGATTTGACACAGAGAAAATACAAGAAATTCAGAGCTGAAAGTGGATATTTAGCACCTCCTCCGCACTACCAGACCTAGTGACAGTTATTGGATCAGATCTACATTTTAATTTTGTCACCATTGTCTTATATAATTGAAACATAGTTGTTTAAAATAGTTCATAGCCTTATTTAGAATTCTGAATTAAGTATAAATACTTAAAAGGTCATTTCAGAAATACAGGACAGCGGTGATCTCTCCTATTTGCTCGTGCAGTTCTGTGTGTGTGTTACTTCTTTTGACACACTATCATTATGTTTTTTAAGTAACTTCTGATTTTTAAAAAGGTTTTTAATTTGTTGTAGTGCATTGGAAGTGGTTCAGTTTGTACATGCGGATGTGGTGTTAACCTTTCAGGACTAAAAATCTATTGCAGTTGCAGTGAACTGAATGAACCAGATGGTTCCTTTTGAACTCGAATTCCTGTGTGTCATAATGCACTCAGTTTAACTGTGCTGCTCTTTCTAGTCCTGCTATAAAGCTTGGGATTTGACTGTAAAGCTGAAGTTGTTTTAAACTGGAACTTCTTCTTATGTGGTTACAAGTTTTATAGTGTTCTTTCTTTGCAATGTCCAAATTAGATTAACGTATTGTCAGTTCAGGAATTTTTTTGGATGGCTTTTATGCAAAAGTACAATTTCTTAAGAATAGTGCTAGAAAAGCAAAAGAAAATGCAAAGAAACCGTAAGAAATAATATACAAAAATAAGATATACATGCAGAGGCAGTGTGTGCATTTTTCTTCCTCTTTAAACCTTATTGACCATGTCACACACTTTTTCAAAAGATGAGCATGAGATTGGTTAGAATGCTCTTTGTGGTTACCTCAGAAGGTTTTTGGTTTTGTTTTAACTTCTGTTTCAAAGTATACAGAGAGACCTTATTAGCTTAAATACTTCTGTGAATATCCTGTGCTCTTACAGCACACTTACTTCACCACGTCTCTAACCACACCAGTTGGTTACACTATCAACACAAGCTTTGCATCCTGCTTTTTGCCTCTATAGCATATGGTCCTGTGAAGTTGTTGTTCCAAATATGAATTTGTTGTTTGTCCCATGGTGGCTGCACATGGAATAGAATATTACCCACGAATGACCTATATCTCTTATTCCTGTAGCTGCCAGAAATTGGCCATAATTTCATGGGGAGTTCAATGGCAGGTTAAGTGGAATTGAGTTATCAGCATGGTAGCTTAACCAAAATTGCAAAGTAGTGAGAAGGAGCTTCATATCAAAATAATTATGTTTTCTATTAATGTGCTCTCATTTTCCATTTGAGTTTTGCTACTGTACTGAAGATACAATCTTCCAATTTATTTTCTGTATTTTCTCATTGAAAAAAAAAAAACAAAAAGCCATCCAATTTTCAGGAGCTTGTAGTGTATAAGATTCTTGTGGTTACTTCTCAGGATATGCGAAACCAAAGTAAACTTGATTTTCCACTGACTTTCCAGGGAATGCTGTAATTGCCTCCCCATAAGGTGTATTGAGGTATTCTGTGTGGGATTTTTTGTGTTTGTGGGTCTTTTTGTGGTTGGTTGGTTGGTTTGTTTGTCGGGGGAAAGGTGCGTTTCCCTGCTGTTTAAATCTGTATAAAGGAATGAGAAGTGAGAATACTTAAGTGTTCATGGTCAGACATAGGGTATTCCTTTTGAGTCTGACACACTTAGATGTCAGACTCTCTAATGAATGTTTCATTATTTAAGCAAAATAGAACATGATTGACATAAGAAATTCAGTCAGCCCAGAAAAACATGCATCCCAAATGGTGGTCCAGTCTTCTGCAAGCTCTGACCTGAACAGACATTTGAAGACGGCTGCACACCAGCTGTAGTACCGTCCATAGCCCCATGGACCCAGGCTGGCACAGCACGGTGAGGTACCTGGGTATAGGCTGGTATGTGCAGTCAAGGGAAGTATCTCTGGTACCCGGATTTAACACAAGGGCTACCTGTTGCAGACGGTGACTTTAAAGACTTAAATTCTGTTCCTCAGAGAAGACTGATGTTAGGTATTGTTACATCTTGGATAAGTTCCATGAGTACTAACCATCAGCGTAAAAAGAGTGGCTGCCTCAACAATTCTCTGCTTAACACTTTTGCGTTTTATCTGAAAATACCTGATAACTTTCTCATGTCCAATGGAGAAACTATTCCAGAATTCAATAGACAGGACTCTGCAATGTAGAAAATAAATGTACTATTCCTTCTTCATTGGCTTTTTTTTAATGTCAGAGTACAGGCACATGAGAGAGTTCATATTTTTTGCTACTGATCCCTCTAAAACTTTGTGCAGAGTCAGTGGCTGCTTTTGCTTCCCGCATTGCACAGGTTTTGAGCAGATTTTGCTTTCATGTTGACTAAGTCAAAGTGATACAATTTGCTAGTGTGGGTGGAGTTAAACTGATACAGCATTCTGTGGTTTCCACACATGTGTAGGTAGCTTCTAGTTTAATGGCAAGTTCGTGTTTATTGCTGGACTACTGTGGACTGATGCCTCTGCCTTTCTAGTGCCCACGCTGATGTAGATAATTACGGAAAGCTACATAGTGTGTCACTGAAGACTTTTGGGAAAAAGCTGTGGAAGTGTGTCAGGAATGGCGTTAAAGGTGACTGGTTTTGCCATTAGGTTAAGAAGATGCTCTCAGAGATCATTCAGGTTTACTTCTAAAGAGATTATTTTTTTTAATACATTATTACATTATTTTTATTTTAGAGTAGCTTTTTTTTTGTTCCACATTATACTGATAGATGCCTTTCGATATACTTTGATACACGTTTGTGGGCATATACCTGCGTAAAATGTGATCATACTAAATCCTTCTATTTTTATTCAGTCTTCACACAGTAATTGTTTTACTACCAGAAAGTAAATACACACAAGTGTTGTGAGCCTTTATATGCTATTTCATATATGCTATATCTTGTTTCCAATTTTCCTTTTTTTTTTTTTTTTTTGTTCGTTTTATGTTTTCAGATTAGAAAATCTGTGAAACAATTTTCTGGGTGTGTACAGCACACTGTCTGTGTGATACTTAGTTGATAATTGGAGCTTGTGGAAGACACTGGAATACTTAATTTTCATCCTTCTAGCCATGGTTCAATCTTGAAAAATCAGCTTTTCTCATCTGGGGAAATACTTCATTCACTGAAGAAGCTTTCCAGGAAACCTTCTGAAATATGTAAACTCTGCAGTGAAGTTTAAGGGCATATGTGAGAATTTCTTAAAGTGAGTCAGGAGACTGTGGCAAACATTGAAAAGAGTCAAGAACTGTGTCCTTTTTGATATGTATTTTTTTTTTGCCTTGAAACACTCAATGTTTGGAGAGTGGAATAGTTTCATTCCACTTCTTTGCTTTATTTGATCATTCCAATGCTTATCTGTTCTACTTCTGAAAGAGATAATGCCTTCTTGGGATTGTGTACATGGCAGATTATTTTCTTTACCACCGAGTGTATTTTAGACTGGTGCTCATATTTGTTGCTTATCAAGGTTATTTCCAGTGATGATATTGAACTGAAAAATTTCATTAAATGCTATGCAAAAAACCTCCCATGCTTGCCAACTGTAAGGATTACTACTGTAAAGGCAATTTCTGCATAACATAAATTCTCAATTGGAAAACATGTTTACAGCATCCAATACACAAGACTGATTATGGCCTTTCATGGATGGATAAATTTTTTCCCCTTACTAACATTGCTTCAGAAGTTACTCTGCATGGAGTTCAAATCCTTTGTAAAAACCATAGGACTGAAGCAATTTCTGTACCCCTAACTTGTTTTTACTAGGTTTTCTTTTAACCTTGTTTAACCATCATAGGAGCTTGAAGGAATTCTTTTACATTTAGTCTGCCTTTACTTCTCCTTTCAAAATAGCTGCCTAAGAAATCATCAGAAGCTTTTGGTTAAAACTTTTAAAATTATTTAAAATTATTATTTAGTATTATTATTTATTATTAAAAAAACAAGGAAATAGAAGTTTACATACGTAGAGCCATATTATCATTAATCTTTCTGTGGAGTGAACTAAGGTCCATTACAACCTTGTCATTTTCTGTTCTAAGAGAAATAATAAATAAATTTCAAGAGATGTTTCAAACTTTGTCTTCTCTACCATGAGCCTCTAACTGGGCATACGTTTGCTCTGTTTTTTTACTTTTCTTTCATAAACCAGAGCTTGAAAAAAAAAGAAACAGGCTTCTCTTCCTTCCACCTCTTCCAAAGGTAATGTTTGTAACCATCACTGTTTCATGTCGGTAATGGTTTCTTTAAGTTGAAGGTTTAATCATTCAGATACCTGTAGGGCAAATAAATGTCTGGCTCTTCTTGCTGTGAGTTCAATGACCTAAATTCACTGCTCTGGATTGACCATAAAGTTGGGTAAAGGAGAACACTGGTACTGTTGCTTAGCATGGCTACATTCATGTAGTGTACTGTGCATGTCTAAGTAAGCATATATAAAATGTATACGTGTGTGTGAAGCTTTCATCTGCTCTTTGCTTCCAGACCCAGGGCTGCTTGTATAAACTGTGAAAGCAGTTGTTTCCAGTAATGCTGGTTGATTGTAACTGACTGTGTGCTCAGATGTCTCGCATGTTGTGGTTTGGGAGACTGACAGCACAGATAAGGGTAATGCCCATCTCAAAAACAGCTTCCCTGTTGTATTGCAGCTCAGTGAATTTGCCACAGTGTTGGTTTTGGGTGCAGTGCTTGTATGAAACTGTAATTGCCTTCATCAACTTATACTGGAACAGGTTGCCTGGAGAGGTGGTAAATGCCTCATCCCTGGAAACATTCAAGGTCAGGGTGGATGGAGCTCTAAGCAACCTGATCTCGTTGAAGATGATAGAGTCACAGAATGGTTTGTGTTGGAACAGACCTTAAAGATCATTTAGTTGAACTCCCTGCCATGGGCAGGGACACCTTCCACTAGACCAGGTTGCTCAAAGCCCCATCCAACCTGGCCTTGAACGCTTCCAGGAATGGGGCATCCACAGTTTCCTTGGGCCGCCTGTTCCAGTGTCTCACCACCCTCATGGTGAGGAATTTCTTCCTAGTAACTGATTTAAATCTACTCTTTCAGTTTAAAGCCACTACCCCTTGTCCTATCACTACATGCCCTTGTAAAAGTTCCCTCTTCAGCTTTCTTGTTAGGTCCCCTTTAGGTACAGGAAGGCTCCTATAAGGTCTCCCTGGAGCCTTCTCTTGCCCAGGCTGAACAACTCCAACTCTCAGCCTGTCATCATAGGAGGGTTGCTCCAGCCCTCTGATCATCTTTGTGGGACTCGTCCAGACTTGCTCCAACAGGTCCATGTCCCTCTTATGTTGGGGGTCCCAGAGATGCATGCACTACTCCAGGTGGGGTCTCAAGAGAGCAGAGTAGAGGGGGAGAATTGTCTCTCTCAGCTTGCTGTCAACACTTCTTTTTATGCAGCCCAGGATACGATTTGCTTTCTGGTCTGCAAGTGCACATTGCCAGGTCATGTTGAGCTTCCTGTCAACCAACATCTCCAAGTCCTTCTCCTCAGGGCTGCTCTCGATCCATTTTCCGCCTAGCCTGTATTTGTGCTTGGGTTTTCCCCAGTCACCATGCAGGACCTTGCCCTTGTTGAACTTAGTGAGATTTGCATGGGCCCACCTCTCAAGACCGTCAGGGTCCCTCTGGATGCCATCCCTTCCCTTCAGTGTGTTGACCACACCACGCAGCTTGGTATAATCAGCAAACTTGCCAAGGGTGCACTCCATCCCACTGTGCATGTCTCTGACGAACATGCTGAACAGTGCCAGTCCCAGTACCAACCCCTGAGGAGCACCACTCATCACTGCTCTTCACTTGGACATCGAGCCATTGACCACAACTCTTTGAGTGCAACCATCCAACCAATTCCTTAGCCACTGAGTTGTCCATCAGTCAAATCCATGTCTCTTCAATTTAGAGACAAGGATGTCATGTGGGACAGTGTCAAATGATTTGCACGAGTCTAGGTAGATGGTGTTAGTTGCTCTTCCCTTATGCACCAACACTGTAACCCCATCATAGAATTTGTCAGGCATGATTTGGCCTTAGTGAAGCTGCGTTGACTGTCACGAATCATCTCCTTGTTTTCCATGTGCCTTAACATAGTTTCCAGGAGCATCTGGTCCATGATTTTGCTGGGCACAGAAGCGAGACCAGCTGGCCTGTAGCTCCCTGGCTTGTCTTTTTTTCACTTTTTAAAAATGGGAGCTATGTTTCCCCCTTTTCCAATCAGCGTGAACTTCAGCAGACTGCCACGACATCTCAAATATGATGGGCTTTGTGACTTCATCCACCAGTTCCCTCAGGACCCGCAGATGCATCTCATCAAGTCCCATAGACTTGTGCACCTTCAGGTTCTTTAGATGGTCTCAAACCGGATTTTCTCGTACAGTGGGTGGTTCTTCATTTTCTCAGTCCCTGCCTTTGCCTTCTGTGACTTGGATCGTGTGGCTGCAGCACTTGCTGGTAAAGATTGAGGGGGGGAAAAGATGCCATTGAATACCTCAGCCTCCTCCATATCCTGAGTAACCAGGTCTCACATTTCCTTCTGGAGGGAGTGGGGGGGGCAAATTTTCACTAGTCTTGCTTTTATCACTGACTATAGAAGCTCTCCCTGCTAAATGGACTAGATGAACTTTAAAGGTCCCTTCCAACCTGAATGATACTGTGATTCTGATACGGAATACAGTTCTTTTTTCAGAACATGTTCTGCCTTTGTTAGGTATTTCTGATATTTTTAATTCCATGGTCCTCAAAATGAGTTTTAGAAGTTTAAATATCACTTGCTGTTAATGATAATGTGTCCAATTCTGTTTTATAAAAGGTATTTAATATCTGAAGTAATGTAAGGGTTTCTGAAAAACTTTACCAGTGATCAAATCACATAAGTGAAAAACTGGTGGCTTTTGGGTGGGAGCGAGATTAACCTCCTGTTTTTCATTATTGATCTTTTTGTCTTTATTTAAAATAGAAGAGGGGAAATGATGAACCTCTTTGAGTATGCTACATTTATTGATCGTATTAAGAATAATACCCTTAATATACATCGATGCTCTGATTCCTCGTGACTCTTGAGTTGTTCACATTAATGTAACTGGAACTTTTTCACAAGAACTTTGTGTAGGAGGGAATCTTGTTATAGCAAAGCTACAGAATCGCATATTTGAAAGCATCTAGTCTGAGATATTTTTTTCTTAAAGTGACAAAAGAATGTATGTGTGCTCCTGTGCATCCTCCCAACACACTACTTGCTCTAATTTGCATGCAGCAAATACCTTCTAAATTGCAAGGTGAAGGTGTACAGTTATGTGTCTGCTGTTTAGCTCTTTTATTTTTTTCTTCCCCAGAACAGAATTCTAGCAGTCACACAAAGCTCAATGCTTGACTATTGTGCATCACTTTTGGTTTTATAAAATGGCATGTCAATCTAGGGAATTTGTGTTACTAATGTTGCCTTCAGTTTTGTTTCAGAGCTTTTGAAATTGCTTTTCCCTCCACCTCATGCACACATGGACTCCTTGGAAAGATTTCCAAAATACCAAATGAGAATATCTTGGAAAAATAAGAAAGGAAAAAACATAAGTAAAACAAAACCATAGAAAACTTGAAGGGAAAAGTGAGGCATTGGATATGTTTATCTAGTCAGATGTGATTTTTCAGTAATCAAAAAGGATAGGCTTAATATTTATGAATATAAAGCCTGTATTGATGCAGGAAGTTTTTACATATAAAAGCAGTTTGTTTTGGAGCTGTATGTTGGAAGTTGTATACTGGAAGTTGTATATTCCCCCATTCATCATAAAAGAAGCTTGGTGAGGTTGTATGTAGTTAAAATGTGTACCTTTTTCAATGGAGGCATCCAAAAATTACTGTGAAGGCTTACGCAAAATAGTTAGGTTGCAGACCTGCTTTCCTGTGCTCCATGTTCAGAAGGGGATAGTGGTTCTTAGTGCTTTATCAGTTCATTGGAATTACTTGTGCTGGGTGGGTTGGTATTCCTCAAGAGCTGGCAGTAGCTTCCTTCAGTGGGTGCAGCACATTTTACTGCAGTATTTTGCCCAGAACGTGACAGATGTTTGCATCAAGTTCAATGCCAGGTTAAAATGTTTGAATGTTGTGCTGGCTTTGGAAGCAGTTTGTTCATTCTTTGGCCAAGTGAGGCTTTTGGCAGGGTCTGGTGCACTCTTATATGTGATAAAAATGCAGAACTAGAAGTAAGGATGTATTAAACAGTATTGCATGATAACTGTTCCTTCAAGTTGAAGTATAGCAACCATGCACATAGACCTAGTGAGTATTCCCTAATTGCTAGTTTTGGTGGAAACCATTCTTATACTGTAAGAGTTAAAAATGATGTCTTTTGCTTCAAGCTAAGATTAATTTTGAACAGTTTCTTAGTTTTCATGGTGCTGGAAAGTGGTATTTATAATACTCTGACTCACTGTGTTATGAATTATTGAACTTAAATTGTACTGAGCAGAAAACATCTGGATTGTTCCCTTGTAGTTGCACTTCAGAAAATGTTTCTGTCAGTTGCTGTGTAGCTCTGCTCCTAGTAGTTGTATTAGCTTGTGAAGAAAGAGTTTTCTTTCTGCTTGACCCTTGGTTGGTGTATTACAGGCTCTTTTAATAGATAAACTTTAGATTAAAATCTTATCCTTTTATAGTATTCCAAGCTGTAGGAGTAAAATCCTGTAAGTTTTCATCATCCTTCTGGCCTCTGAAGATTTCAATGCTGATCAGCATGTAAGTACTTAATGAAGGAATTGCTAAGCCGATTATCACATCATGTTTCTCTATCATTAGGTAGGTTTTATTGTTACCTTGACAAAGAAAAAGATGAATAATGCAGACATGATCTCTAAATATTTTCTGTTTGTGAGTTTAATCTATAAATAGTATTTTTAAAAGTGAGTTAAATAGAAAAAGAACAGATCAGAACTGAAGCCTGATCTTTTGCTGTGATTAGATAAACCGGATAATACAGGCAAAACTGCTGCCACAGGAGCTCAGATACTAACCAAGTAGCATGCCATCTATAAAATACAGTAGGGAGGGAATTTTCAACTAATTCTGTCAAATTTTCTCTCACTGGTATAATATGTGACCATTTCTAGCTGTAGCAATAAAAACCAGGTCGTGGTCTTGTGCATGCATGTACATATGCTACCACCACAAACAATTGTTCTGCATTTACAACAGGCAGTGTTTTTCCTCCAGCCTACTTACATTAAGATTTTTACGTAACCTGTTTTTTGTAGTCTGATTATTCATATCCTAACAAGAAGGAAAAAACAATATATGAAGGGTGGGGAGGCCGAGAGAATATAAACTGTGCAAAGTTCTGTTGTCCTTGTGTGAGGGAGGAGCCTACCCGTTTGTCAAGTTAAAACAATCTCTAGTAACTGTTTAGCTGGAACAACTTCATAAAGTCTGACACACCCTGTGAGCTGCTCTCTTGCTGTGTTCTTCTGAGCTTAGCAGCACACAATAACTTTGTGTAGCGATAGGGAATGACTGAGTTAAAACTCTACTGCAGCTCAGATTCCCTAACATGAGTCTTTTGAAGAAAACTTCCATTTAGGTGACATTTTTAGGGGGTAGGTTTGAGATAGCTCTGTAATATTGTGGACCATATGCATCAGGCTGTGAAGCTTCTTAGGCAATTTTATCCCCTGAATCTAGATGGCTATTGGAAAATTGCTTTAAGCATCTAGCAGTCCTTCTGTATTGTCTCCTCAGACATGTCTTCAGAGGACAGGCTCAGCTGGAAGGGAAGCTGCAACATAAACTTCTTGCTGGATGAAATAACTAGTAAATGCTTTTCATGGATAATATGATATCGGCCCCTGCTGTTTTAGTTTTCTTAAATCTCTGCCTCTTGTCACTCTTTGTGGAACACAGTGGGAATGGCAAGACCATTTTTCTGTGACTGGATCAATGACTTGGAAGAGAACAGAACTGTTAAAAGAATATTCTCTTACATCTAGCAAGAGAAGCATTTTTACGAAGCACTTAAAGCATTTATACAAAGTAAGCTTTTTCTGACTGAGGTGAAAATTGAAAGCTTAAGTAAATAGAAGCTTTCAACTTCCAGTCATTATGTTTGTTCACCTGCATTAATGACAGATTCCTAAAGAAATCTTGACTGTTCAAGTGCCTGGGAATATCTAAAGATGTCTAAAACACTATCTGGTAAGATTTTTGGCAGCTGAAATTTGTTAGATTTACTTAAAAAGAAGACAACAAGATCTAGGTAGGCAACTTTTTAAAAAGTTTGGAATAATTCGTGTTCTGTTTTATTTTTGTATTCAAATATCTCGGTTTCTTTTCAGATTAGCTTTCTTAAGCTTAGCCCACATAAATTTAGCATACAAATACACACAAGCAATCCCTCAGCTGTACCATCTGAGGGAATGGTGGTTGCTTACCCAGTCTCCATTCTGTAATGGAAGGTATTTGGGAAGCATAAGAACAAAAATTGTCATCAACTGTGGAGAACATAAAATTGAAACAGACTTGGAGAGATGCTTTGAAAACTGTCAGGAATTGAAAAAGGGATAGTTTGTACCGTGGTATTTGAAAAATTCCAAATTGATGGACCACTCTGTATGTTGATTGATAAAGCCATGAAGTATTCATGTGTTGTTCAGTTGTACTCCCAAATCAATCCTAATATTTTTGTACATTTAAGTTAAAAAAAAAAAAAAAACAAAAAAACCAAAAACAAACAAACAAACCAACAACAACAACAAAAATAACGTTTTCATGTTGTGTCCTCTCCCCCCTCCTCCAGAAAGGTAAGCAGTCTTGCATTTGGATGTGTCAACTTGTTGAAGTACTGATCTGTGTTACTAGCAGATTCTATAAAGTAATATGTATCTGTTTTAACCAAGGGTGAGGTTTGTTTGTGTTCTAGCTAGAAACTGATATAACCAAATAAAACATTTTTGTGCTAATGTCAAATAGCTTTTTTTCTTGGCCAGAGGGAAGGGTCAGGAGAGAAAAAGCAGAATGGAAAGAATTAATGTGTGCAGCTACACAACTACAGACTTTTCTTTACTCTAATGAAGTATTGGAGCATGATGTTGCTATTTTGCAAGATAGGTCTTTCAATCCATATGGAAATACTGTGAGGACTAAGCCACTTTATCGTTAACTTCCAGTGATAATGGGTTTTTTGTGATCCAGGTGATGAGAAATAACACAGAATTCATTAAAGGCCCTAATTGCCTTTTACATGTGACAAAAATGTCTTTTTCCTTAGTTGTATTTCAGTCCCTATGTTACCTTACTCATAGAGTGGCATAACAGCCCAGGTTGGAAGTGAGCTTGAAATATCATCTGGTCAAACTTTTAGTCATTTAAATAACATATTTTTTAAAAGTGTGTAGTGAGACAGTGATGTCATTCAGGCAGTCAGCTAGAATTATTCAGACCAGCAGTCTAACAGTAGAAGTATTGTCAAGAATTGTATTAACAATTCGTTTAGATAGATAGCACAGTCTCGAAGACTTGAGTAAGCAGAAGTGAACTATTAACTTTGGACTCAAAATATAATGAAGTAGACAAAATCTCAAGAGAGTTACTTGTATTTGTGACTTTCTACAGTTCTGCTTTCCCTGCTGTAAGCATTTACCCATAACCTGTGGTTTCAGACTGTTTCAGCTCGGTCTTGGTCACTTTCTTAATAGATTTCATAAAGACTGTTCTTACCTCTGTTTACTGCAGACCTGTTCAAACATTCTTTCCATTTGCTCTTTTATCTCTCTTTTTTTTAGACAAACAAACAAAAAACCCATGTGACTTAGGGGAATCACCTTTTTTTTTTTTTTTGTTATATCTTTCCCCTTTCTGCATATCTGAAATGCCTTGAAAGGCATGTTTGAAATACCCTTTTTTTCTGTAAGTTTCTCCTGTTTTAAAATAAACCTGTTATGGACAGCGTGTTGTAGTTGTCTTATTTGTCTAAGTTTTATTTTGGCAAAGTTTATCTTTATTCTACATTTAAAATCTTCCTTTTTCTTTATGGTTAATGATTGTATTCTTTCTGCAGCCATTGGTTCTGCTTCTTGCCATATCAACTGTTTTCTGTCAGCTGATCGTCTCTATGATTTTCCTAGGCTACAACACCCTCTTGGAGAAATTTCAGTCACTAAACATAGTTCCTTCATTTCAAGTTAATTCTTGTTTTAATCTTGCGCACTTCCTTCCTGAATGCGAATATTCACTAGTAACAAGCCATTGTCAACTTGCCGCTATTTCTGCTTAACTCAATTTCCAGCTGTCCAGCTCTACACAAGAATCTACCCCTTTTTTTTAAACAAATAAAACACAACACTATCCTTCGTCAGCCATTGCTTATGCAAACCTCTTCCATTCCTAAAGCAGACTCATAATGTTGCTGATTGTCTGTTAACCTCATGTGATTATCGTATCCCCTTTTACTTTCCTACTCTTTTTAAGCAGTCCACTCTTCTGACCTTTTACATCTTGCAGTCAGACTCTTTCATTCTCTAAACCTCATCGGCTCTGGACCATATTTGTATTGTTTTGCTTTGCTTTGTTTTTCTCTTTTCCTTTGTTTCTAGAATCCTGCTGCAGCTGTAAACGCAGGCTTCCGCTATGCCATTTCTGTGAAAATTTGATATGCTATCACTTGGCTTCATTCCCTGCTTAGGAGGAATCATTTGGAGTGTGTAATTCCTATTTCTTATTCTCCCTGCACACTTTGCCTCCAGCCCACTTGGATGTTTGCTGTGTCTGGTGCGTTTTGTGAACTTCATGCCCTGTTAGTGAGTGTCTGTTGGGAGATCAATAGGCATCATTCAGCTGATTTGTGTAATATTTGATTAAAGCAGTCCTAGCCCTTGCTTGTCAGCTCTGTATGGAGGGGTCACATAGCAGAAGGGCAGAGAAATTGTTCCTGAAAAATGGTTTGGGTTATTTTGGCCACAGAGCCTGGTTTTAAAATCATTTGGAAAAACTAAGTGCACAGAACAGCAAAGAAACAATGAGTATTAGAGCAGCCTTGCAGATCTATATTTTTGGCTGTGAATGAGTGGTCATTAAGACACCTTTGTGGGGATGGAACACTGGAAACAGCTGTGTTGCATTTTTTTAAGTCTGGAATCGAGCTGTAAACTTCTGCTATAACTAGTTGTGCTCTGGCTTCCTTTTCAACTGTTAAAGCATATTATTCCTTCCCTCTAGGAGAGCTTTTTGGCTTTATTGTTGTTATGCTTATTTGCATAGTAATCTCAACAGAAAGAGAATTTTCAGCTTTTTCTCCTTTTTTTTTACACAGTGTTCTCCATAAATATTATCATGTATACCTGTAAAAAAATACTATATTACATTTACCATATGTTGAGGCTTCAGTGAACAACACAGGAGAGAGGAATACAAATTGACATCTCTTTCAACACATCCATCCTCATGTCTTTTAGAATTAGCTTTAGACATAGTTCCTCTATTTAAGTTCTCACAGCATTCCATGCAAAAGAATGCAGATAAAAATCGAGTAATACTGTGAGGTTCTTTTTCATAAAATGCTTTATCTCTGATAGTGTGACATGTTAATAACACAGTTTGTCAAACATCTGTGTGCATATAGAAAACAGAATAAAAGAAATGCAAATTCTTCGGGCCTTAAAGTGCTGCCTAAGCAGACAGTTTCTCTTAAATCATAACAGGAATGCATCAGTTTGAGGGCTCATTTTAAAATCATTTTTCCTAAGTATAAAAATGTTTTTTAAAGGATGGATTTTGTTTCATTTTGAACATAATACAAATATCTCAAGACTTTGATGGCATCAACATTCAATACATTGTAGAAACTTAATATAATATATGCACATGCAACCTTGTTCAAGCTCTGTCTTGACTGTGTGCTTTATCTGTCAAAGCAATCTGACTCAGAGCACACATAAAATTTCCTAGAATAGTAATAACTTGACTGACATGTCCTTTATTTTAAGATGTTATTTTTACTGAACCAGTAGTTTCATAATCTAGTTATCAATATTCTTGAAACAAAGGCAGTTACCACCAAGTTGCTAAGTGACTATAAGCTTGCCTAAGGGGTAATTAGTACTGTAAAGAAAATTGGTAGACTGCCCACTTCTAGTGTTTCTAGTATAAAACTAAGAATTCTTGTCTGACTTTTCAGGTTCTTTCTTTGACTGCAGCTTCTATAGAAATTAGTTTTATCTTGCTGGATAGTAAGTACCAAAAAATAAGTTAGAAGAACCCTTGAATCATAATGCAGCTGATTGCAGGATCACCTTTCCACAAGGAATGCTATTACCTTATTACCTGGAACGTTGACTAGTGGGTTGTTTTGTTGTTGTGGGTTTTGTTTGTTTGAGGTTTTTTTGTTTTGTTTTGTTTTTTGTTTTGTGTGGTTTTTTTGTTTTGTTTTGTTTTTGGTGTGGTTTTTTTGTTGTTTTTGTTTTTCCAAAGTAAATGGAAGCAGGATCTTTGAGTTGCAGGTGAGAGGGAGTCTCAGGACAGCCACTACCATACTGTGAGAGCAGTGCCCAGAACAGTGGGCAGCCTTCACCAGGACAACGGTGCAGCTGGGCAGCTGCTCTGCTCCCAACTACTGCACGGCCAGATCTTCAGCCACTGGAGAGTGAGCCTCAGAACCTCCAGAGCACATTTTCATAGGTTTGATATTTTAGCTAATGGTATTTTAAATTATTTTCTTGAAATTGATTCTGGATTAAGGGAGTAGCAGGCATAAATTAAAATGCAGCAGAAAGAAAATAATTCACGGGGAATGATGATGGCTGCAGAACATCCAAAATGCAGTTAAGCAAAGCAAAACAACACTATTTCTGGGTATTTCAAATATCATGAAGGTCTGCAGGATTATTTTCACCACTCTAATAAGGTATAAAAAAAGCAAACAATAGAAGTAATGAATTAGCTTGCATTCCCTTTGGTGTTGACTATAATAAATTTAACAAGCTGACTGAGGCAGATAAAAGGAGTTTGATTTACTAAACTGATGTATGTCACTACATGCAAACCCTGTGTTGCCAGGGTCTAGAATCTGGAAGGGGTCATAATATTTGAGCAGTAAAAGGTTATTCTTATGGAAATCTCTAAAAACTTGGGTGTACTTGAAAAGCAAATACTGAGCAATATAATGTGTGTTAACCATTTCCACTTGTGCACCTTTGGGATTGTTTTATTGCTCCAAAATGCAGAGAATGTTCTTAAATGGCTTTGTCGTCTTCCCCGTCTTTTGTATTGTACCAGTAAGTCCTTGATGTACAGTTCTTCTGAATAATTTAATGTTATTTTCTTCCAGATTCAGTGTGTTAGTTGTTTGACATGCTCTGTCCACGGGAGTTGGTGAGGTTCCAGAAAGTATAACCTAGGCAAGGGGGGAAGGAGACAGAGAAAAAGTTATAGTTCTATCTGCAGCCAGTGTGTCCAGCTGAGAGTACAGCTGGTCTGTAAAATTAGGGGAACACTACCATATCCAGCTCAAACAAGTCTCATTTTATATCTGATATACAGTGCAAATATGCATTTGTTCAGAACATCATTAAAGTTATTACACAGTTGGTTAGGTGTCTCTTGTGCCTGACCTGCTGTTGGGTTGTGTTTGGACTTGGTTATTTGTGTTCCATAGGAGTGCTAACAGGGATAATCACACACTTAAGTGGAGTTTTTTTTACATAAGACATTTGTATTTATTGTTCTAGGCAGCTTTGACATCTTATTCATGCAAATGTTTTGATGCACTCCAGGAGAACCTTACATTTTCCTAGCAGTAATTCCTAGTCCCCAGAATACTGGACCACTACTGCTCTCAAGTATTTGGTTATTCAATGTACTCTTGACATACGGTCTGGAAAACCTTCATTGGAACACTGAAAGGTGGTTGTCGTGTGAGATCCTGCTGTTCTGTTTCCTATTTGACTATGGTTTTGGAACTGTTTACTTTCTGTTGTAGATTATACATAAACACTAAAGAAACAACCCCCAAGCCTTAAATCCTGTTATCCAAAACCTCCATCTGTGGTAACAGTCCTATATCTATGGTCACGTAATGTTAAATCATCCATCAGCAAGATCTCTTGTGTAATCTGTAACCTCAGCCTACAGATTAGCACTGTTTATTATAACGCTGTGATAAAACTTAATAGCCTCATACTTACACATTGCTGTATTTTTTAACTCTACAGGGTCATCCACATGATAATCACTCTTGGCTGTGTCTCATCTGTATTATGTATTCCACAGGATGTCTGCTGGTAACCTTTGTGTAAGCTTTCAAGATGCAGCTTCTCATGTTAGTAAACCATTTTCATTACATCTTCTTTACAGAAGTATAAATACAAATAGGTTAAAAAACGGTGAGAGAACTTAACTTCAGTCTGGGGCTATACAGTTGCAATTTGTGTAGTATTATGCAGTATGCTTCAATTTTGAAGTTCAACATCACTAACATATCAAGAAATCACTATGAATTTGCTGTATGACTTCTAAAATTAAACTTAAGGCTGAGCTTCATAGGATGGTTGAATGAATCAGTAAGAAGTTGGGATTCCTATTAAAGCTAACTGGTTATTATACTGTATTGGCAAAAGAAAGCACTCAGAGTGATATTAACCTGAGGACAATGGTGACAGGTGCAGCATGAAATTCTGATTTAAAATCAGCTATTAAAAACATCAATATCTTTAATACGGAGTATTAAGATTTCTTTCTTTGTTCACGGAAAAATCTTATAAACAAAAGAGTTATTCTCCTGCAAAACTCTACCTATACTGTGTATTTTCTAATCTCTTGAGACATGACTGTTTCTGAGATTTGTTCAGCACAAAAATTGGTCTGCAGTGTGTATGTGGAAGACTAAAAAATGAGAGGAACTTTAAGTGGATAATGGAGATGACTGATTTTTCTCCAACAGCTACAAGCAGAGGGGGAGGGAAGTAACTCAGCCAAGTATCAGGTTGTTTCTACTCCAGGTACTTGAACTAGCTCAAGGCATTCCAGGCCACAGGCTTTTGAATCCATGTTTATTTGCTCCATTGAGAGAAGTATATGTGACTCTGATAGCTCTTTGTCAGTAACGGAGTAGTTGACTGAGATGTTTGTGGTAATGAGGAGGACTCCAAACAATCTGAAGCAGAATTACTGCATTTCTACATGGGTTTTCCAGACAAATATGTATGAAAGCGCACACATTCCAAGTCCTGAAGTGTGTTAGATGAACTGCAAGTGCACAATCAGTGCACATGCTGTACAGGGGTTTCTCAGGATCCTGATATATATGTTGTTTGGTCTTGTCATCTGACCTGAGCAACAAATTGTGTGGGAAAACTCGTGCAAGTATTCTAAGTCTTCAGCTTATGTTTAGGGAAGGCTTCCAGATAGAGGAGGACATATCTGAGGAACCCTGAATATAGGGGATGTCTCTTAGGTTTTATTTTCAGCTTTCTGGAAATAGACTTGCTTTATAAACAAAATGTTAAAATAATAGTCTTGGTTGATAGTGTTAAAATAATTGATCTGCAGTAGATGACAAATACTTATGCAGAATGTTTTAAAGTGTTTTTTACTCATATATTGTGTGTTAAGATTTGGGGGCCAAGTGCAAATCAGGCTGCATTATTGTTTTAATTTGATTTTCCAGATTACAATGTTTTGTCTTCTTACCTCAATTTGTAGTCACATGAATCTAGTGGATCTTCTTTCTACACATGTGAAATACAGTGTCTTAAGCAGCTTTATAAAGCCACGTTTTCCCAGTCCTACCCAAACAGCAATGTCCCTAGCCATGACCCAGAGAATTTACCAGAGCGTTAATTATAGGTACATACTGAACTGTTTGCGCTTTTTTAGCAGTAATGATTTGGGTGAGTTTAATAATATGTCCAGTGGTCCTTATTGTTTTGATGGTTATAAGACTTTAATTTCCTATTTAATTTTGTCATTTTTTGGTAACAGTTATGACCAAGTCCTAACTGTCAGTGCTGCCATGGAAAAGTGTACTTCAGTGCTTCATTGCCAAAGAGATGTTTCTGGCTAATATAGCAATAACAGAGATTAGATGTTACACCTGAACAAAAATCACATAGTATTTATTTTAATTATATTGGTGAGTTAATTGGGAAGTAGATAGGGTCCTGAGGCAGTAAGGGTTATTCAGCCATTGCATTTATAAAAACAAAGGAATTGAATTCTTTTAGGAAATGTGCTTGATGATAGCTCCAAACATGACTATTTGCTGAAATAAACAGTCTCCTTTTCTTAATCTCATATATTAAGGTGTCATTATTTCAGATAAAGTAATTGGGTGAAATATTTAAATTAATTAAATGCTCTAAAATATAGTTCAAGTCACATATACTAGCTTGAAAAGTGTAATGGGAAACACCGGTCAATAAACTGTTTTGAACTAGTCACCACCCCACCACAACACAGGGCAAGTCTTAAGCTTAAGTCTTCACTCTAAACATTTTGGTGGCTGTTTAGGGAGCTACCATTCTGTCCCTCTCCAGTGGCACTGCAGCTTGTGCAGTCATATACTGACCCAGGTCAGGAACTGATTCAACTGAAAAATATTTTTCTTTTCCTGTGTTTTTTTGTCAGCCTGCTCACTTTACAGCCTGGTTCTTTCTGTGACTCTGAAAGCCACAGCATGGGAGACAGTGAAAGCCAAGGCAGTGGGAGGAGGTAGCTGGCAGCAGTACCTGATTTAAGCTGTACAGGTACTGAGCTTCTAACCATAGTCTGTGATGTCTCTGCGCTGCAGCTCCTGTTTGGTCCTGGTACAAATCATGAACAAACTGATTCCATGTCTTTGTGCAAAGCTGTCTTCCAGCTTAGTGAAATCAAGTGAGGTCTTCATAAACAAGTTACGCATTTGTTAGAAGTAAAATAAAAATATTGTGTGTAAGTACTCAAAACAGGAACAAAGTGAATTTCATAAAGCTGAGGTATTGTGCAGGGGCTTTCCTAAGCAATAGCTATTAGTGTTGCCTTAATAGTTACTTCAAATGTTTTTTTCCAGAGGCTAGAACAGTAGTTTGCATAGCCAGCCCTTGATGAATTGGTCATATATACTAGGACATGTTCAGAGGAAGCAAAGTGGCACAACAGTCCCTTACATAAAGGAGATGTTAGCAAGCTACTTGGTGTTCTCAGCCACAGAATAGCAGTTCACAACCCCAGTGTTTCAGCTCAGCCAGCAAAGCCTCCCAAAGATGGTTGTCTATGCCCCGTTGTAAAGATTGTATTTCTCTAATAGGCATTTATCCCACCAGATTTATGTGAAATGTATTATTTTTTTTTCCCCTCAGGCTATTGTTCTTTATTTGCCATTCATTGAAGACTTAGTAAGTATCAACTTTGTAGATGATCTCTAGTCTTCATTTTTATATTTATTGCAATGAATTAGCTACCTTAATATTATATTTACAAAAGTAGTTGTATACTATGTCCATTCTATTATTTTTCCTGTCTTGTTTCAATCCTTCTGAGTATCTCATGGTGGGATATAAAGAGCTGCATTAGATAGCGTCCCTTTTCCTGCATTTTTATGATGCTGATGTGTGCGCTCCATGGATAGGAAAGCTCTGTATCTTGAAGGTCTTTACTGCACAGAGGAACTTTCTGCAAGGTCTCTTTTCACATGAAATTAATAGCTCTTATGTCTGGGCAATTTGATAAGCACAGAAGGGTGGAAAAGTTTCTGCTCCTTTTTAGATCACTTTTAAAATGCCTAATCTGTATCAGTGATGTAGCTGTGAAACAACACTTGGTTGATGGTGCATTTCAGCTCTCCTGTCATGGAGGCACCCCGAGGTTAGTTTAAGGGACAACAGGGTCCAAAACAACTTTTATTAAACCAGTGAGAAACAGGGTTTTAGCACTCCAAAAGTGACTTAAATACAATTTCGGATGTCAGTTGAGGAAAATTAAGGGGCAGCAACTAATACAACAGGCGGTCCACAGAGCGCATGCGCATGGCTTCACCCAAACAACACCAGAGCAGTCCCTGAGTCAGGGAAGAGTACACACTTGCCTAAACACGGTGTGCGATTATTTTTAAAGGGATACACGTACTCGTATTGAGTACGGAAAGTGTACACTCGCAATCCTGCGAGGAGAAATACACGTGCAAACGTGCATGGAATATTACACGTGCTTATGTGGATGCACGGGAGGAAAATACACTCGCGATTGTGCGAGGAAATAATTTTACATGTGCTTGTATTGAGCACAGAAAGTTACACGTGCAAATGTGTACGGAAAGTACACATGCTTGTATTAAGCACGGAAAGTACGCGTGCAAATGTGCACGGAAAGTTACACGTGCTTATGTGGAAACACGGGAGGAAAATACACCCACGATTATGCGAGGATTAATTTTACACGGGTTCATATTGAGCACGGAAAGTTACACGTGCATATGTGCACGGAAAGCAAATACACTCGCAATCCTGCGAGGAGAAATTTTACTCATACCCATGGCAGCAAGGCAAGTGGAGTCTCCATCTCAGGGAGGGGGGCTCTTGGCGGCCCACGACAATGGGCGGAGTCTCGACGAGAGTCCCGGTTTTTATTGGCTGATCAGACCTGACTGTAGGCATTCCAGAAGCTTCTCTGCACCCCCACCCTGGCTGTGTGGGTGCCCCTGAAGCCTCCAAACATCCCCCACACTGGCCGCAGGTGCCCAGCGGCTCAGTGGCACCTCAGCACTCCATTCTCCTAACGGCCCTGGCCAGGGTGCTCTGGGGCCAAACAAAAGAAGCTGTTAGCCTCAAACAGCAGAGAGAGAGGGAGATGTGGCTACTACTTCCATGCTGAAGGAGGGAGGGGGAGAGAGGGGGGGTTTGCATTCTGCCACATCTCCTTAAGAGAAATTTATGTGGTTCATTTATTTACATTAAAGTAAGTTGATCCTAGTTATTTTCTTAAAATCTTGCTGGTCATATTCAATACTTGCTAATCTGGGAATGGTCTGACCTAACTCAGCACATAAAATACAACTGAATCAGACATCCCTTTAAAATATAATAAAACTGAGAATCCTTACAATTTCTGTGGTATTGTCCAGTTATCTTTGAGCATTTGCAAACTATTGGGATGCTTCTTCAACCAGTCTTTTCATCAGTACTGTACTTCTTATTATGATTCATGCTGTTGTGTTTGACCAAGGAGAGTGAGACATAAAGAAAAAACATTTCAAATGGGATAGGTCTGCTCTGCTCTTTTCCCCTGTAATTTTAGTCCTTGCATCCTTTCAATCCAGATGCCTTTGCTTTCTTTCCCTGATGTTGTTATTTCTGTAGCTATTCTGGATCGCATTCAACTTCTTGTGTTGGCACTCTTTGCAATTATACCACATTCAATAAATCTCTGACAAGGCTTAAATTGACTTCTGAAGAGCCTTTTGAAGGCCTCATTACCATCAGTTTCTGTCCTGACATGGTAGTAGGGACACACCCCTGCACTTCTGGCAGTGCCAGAGAATTGAGTACTTGAATACCTGTCCCTGTGCAGTATAAATTTTCTAGGATAGTGCTCATTTCTTTTGGCTTCAAATAGCATATTCTTTACAGCTGTGATAGAGTTGGTTTGTGAAAACCTGGAACTCGGATGCAGATGTGTCTGCTTGAGAAGTGTTAAACTGGCTGATGCAGCAATGTACTGCTTGTACATAGTTCTCTCTAGCTGGCAAAACCTTTTTTAGGTTCATGGGTAATCTTGTGGATTTAAGATTCTAGTTCATGTAAGAGCAAACAATTTCAGTATTCTCAGGCTTGGGAGAAGAACACAAGGGTTCAGTGATTCTCTCACCAGTGCCACGGGTGATTTTGCCTGTAAATGTTATGAACAGCTATTGCAGTAGTTAGGGAGGTCAGATGATGGGTACTAATAACTGTATCCCAGTGGTTCCCAGGTATTCTGATGTCCCATTTACCGTTTCACAGTATCACAGTATCACAGTATGTTTGGGATTGGAAGGGACCTCAAAAGATCATCTAGTCCAATCCCCCGAGAACAGAGAGTGAGTTTTGAAAGAAAAGTTGTTGCTTCTTGAAAAACCAATGACAGAAAAGGTGCCAGGCAGGGGAGAACTTGAAATGGATGCTGCAGTGGCTTTTAATGCATAATTTTGATATTAACTCTTTTTATTTCCTCATATGGTCAGAAGGAAGGGGGAATTAAACCACTTAAAGGAAGAGGTCCTATTTCTTGATCTTTTGTAGAAGCAAAATAACTTTGGTTTAGTGAAGCATCTTACCTAGCGGCAGAATACTGTTCTGAACGAACATAAACTGAAACAGTACTGTTTGCAACAGGCCACTAAATAGGAATAATTACTAGATGGAAAAGGTAATGGAAATGGGTATCTGTGAAACACTTAAATGTTTCTCATTAAGAGAATTAGCCTGTAGGGTGGTGTGGTTTATCTTCCCTTCCACCTCCCTGCCCCTTTAAGGTGCTGTATCTAACTGCCACTACTAATGTGTACTTACATAATTAAGCTATTGAATACTGCTAAATTTTTAAAACTTGTGTTTCTAGGAGGTTTCTGTGGTGTTATTTTCTCTGAAATTTCACTCTTAAGCAGCTTAAATCATGTAATGGCTTTATTACTACTTTTTCTTTTCCATTTTCATTTTTCACAAACTGATTTTCCAGCTTAGTTGCAGTGGGAGTCAGGGTCAGGCCTGCAGGAATTATGGTAGCTGTTGACAACATCCTGTTATTGTAAATTCTTTGAAGTTGTGAAGGTGAATCTTTATGGTGTGAAGCAGACCCTGTGTGTATTTTTGTTAATATGAAACTGAAAGCTGAACTTAAATGCTCAGAGATCTTAAAGTACCCAAATTTTTGTATTTTTGTTTCAAACACTTTTTACATTAAAGTTGTGTTTCCAGCTTATAACACTATTCTGAAATTGACATTTATTTACTCAGTAAGGTCAAAAGTTTGTTGAATAGTTTGTAAGGACTAATCAGTGAAAATATTTTATTTATTTTTTTTTTTACTGCTTCTGTGAGAAAAGCGATTTTTTTGTTTTCTTCTCTGTAATGGAAATTCTTTAGCAACAGTTCTGTCTGTTTTCATTTCAAATGAATTAAATAAATACTTTATATGATTTTTCTAGAATGAAATGTTATGGAGGTGCACTATGGGTAGAAAAGAGTCAGAAGCTAGCTATAAAAGTACCATGTTTGACTTGCTTTAAATGAATCATAGAATCATAGAATGTCAAATTTATTGTGGTGAGTAAAACATCAATCAGGTTTAAGAGTAATAGAGAAAGGAAAGCATGCACACTGTTAGCAAACAATTATAATAGTTTCTATTTCTCCAAATTAATCACTCTCCTTAAATCAATCATAGAATAGAATCATAGGGAGTTGGAAGAGACCCACCAGGATCATCGAGTCCAGCTCCTGTCCCTGCATATGACAACGCCACTGTTCATACCATGTGTCTGAGGGCATTGTCCAGTCTCTTCTTGAACACTGTCAGGCTTGGGGCCGTGACACCTCCCTGGGGAGCCCATTCCAGTGCTCCACCACCTTCTGGGGGAAGAACCTTTTCCTAATGTCCAACCTAAACCTCCCCTGGCACATCTTCCTGCCATTCGCTCGGGTTCTGTCATTGGTCACCAGAGAGGAGAGATCAGCGCCTGCCCCTCCTCTTCCCCTTGTGAGGAAGCTGTAGCCGCCATGAAGTCTCCCCTCAGTCTCCTTCGGGCTGAACAAACCAAGTGACTTTAGCTGCTCCTCATATGGCTTCCCTTCTGTCCCCTGTGTCTCCTCAAAATGTGTGCATGTCTGAAGGAGGAAAAAAAAAGTTTTAGGGATTCGTTGGTTGAAGTTTTGGGTTGTTTTTGTTTTTTTTTTTTTTTCTTTGTACAAAACCTAATTCATACTGTTGGAGACCCAACTGCAAATTGTAAACCACAATAATAAAACAGATCTTAATACAACGTACTGAGTTCTTACAGGCTGAGCAGTTCGAAGCAATTAATTATTACGGAAACAGGACACAGTTTGACTCTGCATGGTTCAAATCTCCCTCAATTAAATACAAACAAACAAACATTTGTCTTAGGCCGTATGTGTAAGACAGTGCTTGGAAATGTTTTCCTCCTGAAAAAGCAGCCACAGATCTGGTATTATCTCTTGTAGCTGAGGATGGCTGGCAGTAATATGGTGCAGAAGAGAACTGCTAAGGGAAAATGGATGGTACTAATGCTTCTTATCCTGTTCGCCTTTTATCTTGACTAAAGGAGGTTGACATGCTGTTGTCACATGCCTCGGATAGGAAAGGGAAGTGTTACAAGACCGAACTTGACAGAGAGCAGTGGCTTGTAATACAAGCATACACTTAACTTACGTGTTGAGAAACAGTGATATATGGGCTGCAATTCTGAATTACAAAGCCCCACTTCATAAAACTGTGTAGAGCTGACCCAGTAAAGTAAATAAACTTGGATTTGAAATGAGACTTTCCCTTCCTTATACCAGTATTCTTTAGACTCGTTACAGTATTGCTGTCACTGCTCAGCATCCTCCTTAAACCATTTTGAGTCCTTTCAGGACTTGACAGAAGGAAGCTGAGAAATTCTCAGAGTATTATTTGTTTAGAATAAAATCGGATGGAGGTGGTTTGGGCCTGGAGTGGCCGTAGCCACGTGCAGTGGCGTGTGCAGTGCTGTATGCAGCATTGTGTACACTCGCTGAAAACAACCACAGGACCAACGTAAATTCAATAGCCAGTTGGAGAGGAGTGACTCTGAAACACTGGAAAGACATGGTTTGAAGCTGGAGTTACGGCGAGAGGGAGAGCAGACACGTTCATTGGATTGAGCTGCTGTTAACTCAAGCAAAAACCCCACCTGTTGTCGCCCAAATTAGGAAACTGATTGTGAGCACAGACGCCAAGAACTGGGGATATCTGGGGAGATTCTGATGAAAACAGTGTTGATGGGGACAGAGGAGGTGGAGACAAAAGGTACAAGACCTTTCATTAAAACTGAGAGACGCACAGGCCCACAAGCTGGAATCCCCCAAACTGCCATTCATACTGGCCTGTGGATAGGGCCCGAGCTCAGCGACTCGCATGCTGAGTTCTCACCCAAGGCGGGCAAAACCGAAACTGTATATATTTGGTGAGTTTCAATTACCGGGGGGGTGAGGGTGACTAGGTATTATTGAGTGGGACAGGGGCCACAGGGAGCTGGGGGCAGGTCGGAGAGGGGCCGAGGCAGCTGGGAGGTAGCAAGGCCTGTGCCCAGACCCAACGGCGGCACTGTGCCCTGCCCAAGATGTTCTCGCGAGCGGCTGGGCTGTGGATGGAGGGTGAGAACCCACCCCCAGGGCCCACGTTTCAGCCCCAGCCCTTGTCCAGCCCATCATCCCCCTGCCTGCACACTCACCGCTGGCCTAGGCTTTACTGGGGCAGTGCTGCTGCTGATGCCCTGGTAACTGCCCCATGGGGACTCGTCCCCTCTGATGTCACAGTGGCCAGAGCACGGCACGGCCATTCCTGCTGGCCAGCCTTTTGGAGTCCTATGAGGACTTATGGAAGGCAACTGAGAAATTAGAATCGTAGAACAGAATCTTTTCAGTTGGAAGAGACCCTCACGGGTAACGAGTCCAATCATAACCTAACTCTAGCACGAAATTCTCACAGTACTTTTTTGTTTTCCCTTGAAGTCAGCTAAGCATTTGGTAACCTGCAAAGAAACATTAGGATTCTGCAGGTTTGGATTTCATTCTGTAGTGGGTTTTGACTGAATAGCTTAGTCAGTGCTCACGTGGGAGGAAGAGTTTGTTTGTGAGTGGTTAGTCTGTGGCAGCGATACTGAGAAGGATCCATCTCGCCACAGTTTCTTTGATACTAGCTAATCATGGAGTTTTTAGAGAGTGAAGACAAGGAAAGGGCAAACAAATCTTAATAGACTCACTCCCATGTTTTCTTGCTCCTTCCTAAATCTTAGACTTTCTGAACTTGATATTGGATTTTATACTTTTTTTTTTTTTTTGACAGTCTTTTTTTTGTAAGCTTGTGTAATTGATGTTTAAACTCATCTAGATTTCCTAGTGTTTTATGTCAGTAATTTCTCGGTTTAATTTTGAGTTGCATGTTTTTCCTTTTTTTTGGTCAACTTAATTGGATGCCTTGTAGTTACTGTGAGAAATCGTAAAGAAAAACTGAGTCGTTACTCCCTCGTCATCATCTTCATGCTTTTCTTGAAGTTAGGACCAGGAACGTAGTTATTCCCTGCCTTCACCCTTCCCAACGTCAGCAGGATATCAGAAACGGAAGAGCTATGTTGGCGGCACGGCTGTAATCCTTCTGCGCTGACCTGCACGCATAGGGCAGCAGAGAGGTGGTTTGGGCCTGGAGTGGCCGTAGCCACATGCGGTGCCATGTGCAGCGTTGTGTACACTCGCTCAAAGCAAGCACGGGACCAGCGCAAATTCAATAGCCAGTTGGAGAGGAGTGACTCTGAAACACTGGAAAGAGATGGTTTGAAACTGGAGTTATAGCGAGAGGGAGAACAGACACGTTCATTGGATTGAGCTGCTGTTAACTCAAGCAAAAACCCCACCTATTGTCACCCTTAATAGAGGTGTGAGTGCATCTACACAGCTAGGTTGCTGCCAAGGTGTGCAGCCAGTCAATTCCCCCCATTCTTAACAAATACAAGAATCTACCAGCTGGAACTGTTATAGATACTGAAGTGGCTTCTCTTCGTTCTTTGTTTTTGTCCTCCTGTTTATTAAATCTGTGAAATACCTTAAGTATGGGCGGTCATCCAAGGCTTTGTATTGATTTGCATCATCTAATGTGTGTACTTAAAGGCCATATGTTTAAATTGTGGCTAGACTGGGACTTGTGTCTTCTTGACAGCTTATAGACCAACTGGACAGTGCATATTATACCACAGTCCATTTAGAGGAACTTCAAGACTTTTGTCTTTAAGAAATGATAAAGTTCTGAGTAAAATGGGCTGTCTTTTGGTAAATCACTTCTGCTTTCAATAGTTGCATACCAATATATGAAAAACTTATAATTTCACAGTATTCACAGTATCTGAGTTAAGACTGCCATATTGTTTTTGTGGAATTATAAAAGTTTTAATGAATACTAAAATGAATACTTTTGAGGGGTCATTTGGGTAGTGTAAATCTCTTGAAATCACTGGACAAAGCTGCTGAAGCTTTAGTGACAAAACACGCTACTAATAAGGAGGATTATTTTCTTTAGGAAGCTTTGACCCTTGTTTTCTTGGCCAGCTCTCATCATGCGATTTCCAAATGTTGCATTAAAGACATAGCTATGACTTTCATCGATCTATAGGTATACCATTTTCTTTCTTAATGCTTTTAAACTAGTACGTAAATATCTGTGAATTATGTTCTGAATTGTGTAAGTACTCGGTTCATACTGATATCAAATGGCAAATGTAAATTCAAAAGTTGTTGTGAAGTAACTTCTTTTTCTTCCATAAACTTAAGATGTGTATCAGTAACTGATTTACCAGGAAATCTTTCCTATTCTACAGTGAAAATATGTAATTTTACTAATAGGAGGTGAAGGAAGTAGTGACAATTTACTTTATGATTCTAAAGTTGGAAAGGCTGTTTTTAGACTAGTTAGTCTAAAAAACTGGGAGAATAATTAACTGTATAGATTTGAACACTTTCAAGTATGTCTCAAGTATAGAGGTTCCCAACAAAGAAGCATAGAATGTGGTAAAATCTCTAAGTATCTTCTAAAATATAGTCTTAATTTATGCAGCATAAGCAGGAATACTTCAGCTAATACCTTAGCAAGGTGCTTTTATGTAGCTTTGAATCAGTGTTCAGAATTTACTTTCTGAATTGCCAAAGCTGAATACAAGTGCATGTGTTGCAGTGATACTGATGTGTTTTGTGAATACGTCTCTTAGGACACAGTCCCACGTTCCTGGTTTGTCTACAGCTATTATTAATTTAACAAATGCAAGTGCATTCTCATTAATTTTTTTATAAAACGATTTTATATTGGACTTTTTGATTTTAGAAATGCAAACTGTTGTCCTTTGAGGAGAATATGGCCAATTATTGGTCTCTCTAGTTACTAATATGCTTAAGACTTCCAGCAAGCTTTGAAAGAATTTTGTTTCACATAGGATAAAGGCTTAAAGAGACTGAAAAAGCTCTGGAGTTATTAGTGCCACTACTGTAGTTCAAGGCCATTCTGTTCTCAACCTGAATAACACATTCAGATGTAGTTTCAAGCTCTTCAGAAACACATTGATACATTTAAACTAAGCAATTTACAGTAAGGATAGCACATATATTTTCCTCTTTGCTGCACCATTTAACTGGTTTTATCAACGAGTATTTATGGATGTCGCTAACGGGGTAATTACAGGATAACCTTCATAAAATAGGCAGCAGACAAGCCAATACTTGTGATTTTTGGCTCTAAACTATGCAGTGGGAAGAACTTATTAACAGCAAATTTATAAGCAATGAGGCTTAGAATATTAGAATATATTAATACCGTGTATTAGAGAACAGGAAAATCGCACAAATGCTCTACTATACATATATCTGATTAGACACAGGAGTTTTCAGGATGAGAATTGTCTGGTTTATGGGTATGTGAACCAGAGAATAAGAAAGAAACTCCAAAAAAGTCATAGCCACACCAAAACTTTAAAAAGGCAAATGCAAATACAGAAATGTGCATAACTTGCATAATAATAAATTTCATATAAGAAAAATAGGAATTGGTTAGTTAAGTGTTCAAATTCCAGTTGTGAGTCCTGGTGTGTGGAGATGCTTCTATTTCTTGATATTAATTTAAACTTGAATGGGGAGAAGTGGAGGAGTGGGTAAATTGGTAGAAATATTGTGGGCTTTTACTTAATCCCCTCACTTTAAAGTGCTTGCAGTTTTTACAGGGTAGACAGCACACTAAAATGACTGTGATTCAAATGTTAAGAATATAGAATTTGACCAGAAGAAAAAGCTGACACCAAATAAGAGGGCAGTTAAGTTGTATAATAGAATTATTTCTGAGTAATAGATACATAATTTCTATGTGATTTTAGAGTTCATTCAAGTTTTCACTGTAAGCTGATGTAAATGTTACTGCTCAGTGCTGAACCCTTAAACAGTATGTTTGGCATTATAAAATTGGTCTGATTTAATGTGTTGGGCCCTGAACCTTCAATAATTGAGTAATACTAGAGTAGAATATTGGTGAGGATAAAAATTATGTATTATATAAAACCAACATCAAAATACAGAAGATCTATAGCTCACTGTTTTGCATTACAACAGTAAATACATGTATTGATGCTTGTAATGGAATTTATAGAATGATAGAATGTCCTGAGGTGGAAGGGACCCACAAAGATCACCGAGTCCAAGTCCTGTCCCTGTATATGACAACCCCACAGCTCATATCATGTGTCTGAGAGCATTGTCCAGTCTGTTCTTGAACACTGTCAGGCTCAGAGCCATGACACCTCCCTGGGGAGCCTGTTCCAGTGTCCACCAGCCTCTAATGTCCAACCAAAACCTCCCTTGGCACATCTTCCTGCCATTTCCTCGGGTTCTGTCATTCATCACTAAAGAGAAGAGTTTGGTGCCTGCCCCTCCTCCTCCCCTTTTGAGGAAGCTGTAGCTGCCATGAGGTCTCCCCTCAATCTCTTCTTCTCCAGGCTAAACAGACCCAGTGACTTTAGCCGCTCCCCATACGGCTTCCCCTCTAAATCCTTCACCAACTTTGTGGCCCTCCTCTGTACACTCTCCAGTAACTTTATATCCTTTTTATACTGTAGTGCCAGAACTGCACACAGTGCTCCAGGTGAGGCCGCACCAGTACAGAGTAGAACAGGACAATCACCTCGCTCGCTGGCTGGCAATGCTGTGCACTTAAAACCAAGTAAATATAACATCCCTCAGTTATCATGTGGCAATGTAGTAATGTAGAAGTGTAGCCCAGCGTTCAGTGTTTCGCCTTTCTGTCCTTGTAGGCCAATAGGCTACTTCAGGTGGAGAGGTGGACTGTGAGGTGAGGGGAAGAGCTGGGAGGACCACAGGGCTCAAAGGTGTGATTCTGTTTCTCCTCAGTGGTTTGGAGCCTGACTGGACAGCTGCTGGTGGCATGGTGCAGAGATTCATCCTGGAGCCAGTCCTAGCTCATGTCCTTGTCTGTGGCTGGGACAATGTGATGTGCTGTGCTCCCCTCAGGTTTGTGATACTAAGTTGGTGGGGAGTAATTGATATGCAGGGAAGGAGATAGGACTTCTTATAAGCTGGCTGTAGATGGGGGCATGGAGAGACAGGAACTTCATGATGTTCAACGCAGACAAATGGAAGTCCCACAACTGGGCTAGCCTTTTGGGAAAGACAAGCAGGTGGCAGTGGAGGAACTCCAGCATAATTCCAGTCTGTCATGAAATCACAAATGTTTTGGGAACTGAGTACTATGTGCAACAGGAGCTTCTTTATAACTTCATAATGGAATTGGAACCAGTGAAAAAACTTTTCTGGAGGAAGAGGAAAATAATAGATTTAACTTAAATCTTGTTGTGAACATGCTTGGTTCCTCCTAAAGTTGTCACTGATACCAATGGACATTTTTGCCCCTGAAGACTGAGTTTAGAGACATGTTAGTCCTGAATTAACTTTATTTTAATAACAAATACATTACATATGAACTAGGATGCTGGTAAATGCAAGACATTTAGTGAGAGAGGGAAGCTCCTATCAAATAAAACTAAACTGATTTTATGCTTGCTCCTGGTAAGTATTGCCAACAGTATCTCTGCTGGCTCACAAGTTTGATTATCTTTTCCAAAATGTAACAGTGAATTGTGGCAAGATTGTAACAATGTCACACTGTGAAGGATATTGTATTTGATTTTAACTTCCCAGATAAATCTCCCTCATGAGGAGATTCCACAGTAAAATCTTATTTGTTAAAGTTGATATTTGAATCTTACTTTACTTTTCAGTTATGGCTGTTATGTATTCATTCTGTAACTATTGGTTGGACATGGTTTTATTTGGCATGTTTCTTTACCTTAGTTTTGCTTTAAGTTGTGTTGCAACAGATGTTCATAGAAAGTGAGCACAAATTACCCATTTTCTTATGACTTCTGCAGCAAGTGTGCTGAACCTTCTTGCTAGATTACTGTAGACACAAGAAGTAAGTAGTTTCATTTAGGGACTCCTGTTTTAAAGAAGTCAGAAACATTACTTTCACCTGGTCTTGTTTGATTCTTCTAGTGTCTGACTGGAAGAAAACAAATGCATTTTCCATTTCAAGCATATTTCTAGAGAGTATCTTGTAAAAACATGTAGCATGGTATACGTTATCCACAGTTACCTACAATGCACTGCAAAGGACTGAAAAAAAAAATCGGTCATGAGAAAATAAAATGTCCTAAGACAAGAAAGCTTCATTGTCAGATTTTGGTTTTCAGGTTGTCTGTCTCTTTTAGTTGGTTGTGTTTACAAATCATAACTTCAGATGTATGCTTTTAGAAAACCTGCTGGAATTTGTTGCACTTTTTTTTTCATCTTAACACTCCTGCCAGGTACCAAACTTGCCTGATCATATGCTGGTGTGCACTTCCTTTCTTAACACAGAGAAGCTAAAAATCAGTCAGAAGTACAGGGAGATGTAATGAGCAGTTTATCTGTTTTAAAATAAATCCCTCTCATTGCACTGTGCAATGAAGACATAGTGACAATAGTAGGAACAAATCATAAAGGTGTTACAGTGGTGCTTGTACTGTGAGTTCTCTTTATGTCAAGACACTGATTTTTGTGCAAGCAGACGTTTGATGACATGCAGAATGTTGGGGCTCTTTGCAGCATTTCTTCATACCCAGATTTTTCTTAGGTGTTTCTTTGGGGAATTATTTATCCTCCAGATGCTTCCATGGATTAGGGCTTTTTTTCAGTGTTGTAGCATTGTATTTTTCCTCTCCTGATATGTGACTGTTTGTGGGAATAACTCTCTTTTAATTTGATTGCAGTAGTGGTATAGTAATGTCCTCTGTATGACCACCCCCAAGACAGCAGGTAGCTCCGCTCCATTATAGCTCTTGTACCAACAACCGCAGCAGGGACTGTAAGCTGAGGGGGCACACCGGCTGGTACAGGTTCAAGCTATTGAGTGTCCTAGTTGTATAACTGCTGCTAGATAGTGAAAGTATTTTAAATAGTTAAGGTTCTTGATTTTTGTGATTTGTACTTCCTTTATGTTTTGTGCCTGTCCTCTCTTTGATTTTTTTCTCCTTTCTAGATCTGTCAAACTGTTGCATTTATCTGCTTCAAAACCATATCTTTAGTTTTAACCTTTGAAGGCAGAGGAAATCAGGATCTTACGAACAGGGTGGGTTTTTTTTTGCCTTCCACCTGGTTTTAATTTGGCTATAGATACATCACTCATACACACAATTTGCTGTCATGGTTTAACCTGAGCTAGCAATACAACCACGATAGCCACTTGCTCAACCCCTCCCTGCCCCCCAGCAGAGGAGAGACTCAAAAGGGAAGGGAGAAACTTGGATTGAGATAAACACAGCTTAATAAAATAACAAAATACTAGTACACTACTAGAAATAAAAGATACTCAAGGCGATTCCACACAAACCCTGTCCACAACTGAGCAGCCAGTCCCAGCAATCATCACCCAGTCCCCAACGGCAAAAAAAAAAAAAAGAGGAAAAAGGCAGAAAAGCCCAGAGGCCTCTGCAAAATGGGAAAAGGCCAAACTAAATGTCCTAACTGAAACTTCCCAGCTACCCCCAGAGAGACAGAGAGAGAAGGAAGAACCAGAGAGATCAGAGAGCCAAAACCAGAAGTTCCCAACTCTCCTGAAATAAATAGCATGACACTAATGGGATGGAATACTGTTACTCATCAGTCTGGATGTCAGCCAAGCTCTGCCCCATCTCTGCCTCACTGTCTCATACCTGTGGGCAAGGCACTCACAATGTCCTTGGCTCTCATACCAGAGCAATTAAAAATATTAGCTCTGTGCTGGGGTCTTATCTGCTTGTTCTCAAACTAAGTCCAAATAATGAGCATGCTAGCTATGAAAAAGAAAGTTTTCTAACTGCGTGAAGAGAATTAACCCGTTTTCAATCAAACCAGCACATTTGCAAAAGAAAATAATTGGTTTTCCCTTCTCAAAGACTAATATTAGTCTACCGTGTCTGAGAACGCTATGGATATTGCTTTAAAGAAAGTACTCGTTCCTCTGTGTATGATTTTCCTTTATGTTATCCTTTGTGTACCGTAAACTCATTTATCCTTTCACTGGCTGTTTTCTGGTAGGAAACTAATCCAATTAAATCATGCAAAACACACACTTCCAGCCAAATAATTCATAGTTATCTACATGGACAGATAAAATCCTATTGTTCAGATAGTGTAAAAAAACAACCAACCAACCAAAAAAAAAGTCAAGCTGTAGTGCTTTTAACAGAAGTGGTTTTATTTCTGGTTTGGTGAGGGTTTTGTGTTTTGTTCTGGGGTTTTTGTTGTTTTGTTTTGCAAAGCAGATGCTTGGGCTGGATGTGTAACAGTCTTAGTGCATTTTATACTTTTCTGAGGAACAGGTTTTGCCTTTTCCTGTTTTTCTCTGAAAGGTGCCACAGCAGACCAAGCTTAGCTCAGCTAGTATTCAAACACTCATCTGCTGATGGATTTCAAACCAGACATTAGTATGCATTCCCTGTCCATAGAGCTTAACTGAGAGTACCCGAGTCATTAGCTCAGTTGACCCTGTATAGGGATGATTAATAACCTTTCAAAAGGCCAACTCAGTTCATAAAACGTCGATGTTGATGTCTTCTTTTGTACTTCTTGAGGTGAGTGCTTCACTAATTATCACCTGAATTCCATCCTTCATCCTCTAAAAAAAGCAAGGTCTTGTATTTTAGTCTATATATTGAAAGCGCTGAAAATAGTGGCTAATTTTGTGCCCTGTGAAGGAGGAGAAGAACTTTTGTGGTTGCATCTTATTGGAAGAGGGAGAGACTCGCTGTTTTTAATCTTTCAGAAAAAAATGACATATCAGTAAAATCTGCTAAGCAGCATCAAAATTGTCTTTGGCAGTTGAAATAAGTGCACACTATAGCACTTCCATGCTATACTACTGAATGCCTCTGACTATCTTGAATGGTGACCACTAATGTATAGTACAAAAGTAACTTTTTGAAAGTTCTGACTTCATTTGTGACTTGATAATTGGTGCTTGGTAGAGGGAAATTGGAATGTAGTAGCTTCTATTGTTGACATTTACAGACGATGGAAAAATTAGTGCAGTCTACACAAACTTGTTAAATAACACTTCAGTATTGAACTGGGACCTAAAAATGAAACTTCAGAATGTTTTCAGACTGAAATCTCTTTCTTCTCTTGGCTTCACTTTACATTTCAGCTATGAGTTGAGGTCTGACTTTGTAAGGTATCACTTAATGTGTCAGAAATTATTTCATGGCCTCTGGGTCTGTTAGTTTTCCTTCTGTTCTCTGTTTGCATTTTGGTAGGATCACAGTGCTTAGAAGGCTTTAGTGAGTGTCTGTCAACCTGAAAAGTGCTTTAATTGCAAGCCAAGCTGAAGAGGAGAAAATCATTGTGGATTGTTGTTTGGTTAGGGGCTTTTTTTTTGGTTTGGTGTTTGTTTATTTTTTTTCACAAAGTACAAAGTGGAGCAACATAGTGGCAGTAATATGGAAAATAAAAAAAGTATCTGTTTAGGTGTTCTTAGTACTTCTACCAGTGGGTTATTTCCTTTGTTCTGATTTTCATTGGGAACTGTTGTCTCCTTGGGCAGGTCTAACATAAATACATCCCAGATAAACTCTTTGCAAACTGCTAATCTGCAGCGGTGCAAGCACTGAATCCTGTCAGAGATAGAATATGAAAATATTACTATGGAACATACTCACATTACATGGGTTTTAGCAGTCCTGTTTGATAAAAATTTAAAGGAAATTATGATCTTAATGTTTAGTGAAGACAGTGCTAGTGATTGTTGCAATTACTGGTAACAGATTTGGGTTTTTTCTTTCAATTATAACTAATAACATGTCTCTAAGGTGGTAATGAGTTTCTGGAGGGAATTTGTGTGGAATATTAACAGTTGTTTTTGTTCAGTTTTATGAAATGAAATGAAAAGGATGTTGTCTCTCATAATAGTGTAGTACAATGTGTATAGTACAGAATCTATAACATGCAAATAAATAAGTCACTCGTTTTTGTGCTCTAAAATCAATTCATGAGGAAGACTCCCTTTGTATTTTTTGCAGTAATTTTCAGAGGAAATATTTTCATAAATCAAAAGCTACTATAAGCACTGAAATGTTACTGCAAATGAAAAAATAATGCTGCATTAGCAGAGTAGATCATTAACATGTTTTCAATATACTATTTTCTATTTAAAATGTGTGAGACTTATTTCTAGATTCTTTTTTTTTGAGACATTTCTGTGCCTGTACAGTATCTATTTTTCTCATTAAGTGTGAGTCATCAATTGTGTCTTAAACCTATTTCCCAGTTTTTATTTGGTTTGAAATTTCATGTATTAAGTAATAGCCAGGGGCACATTGAGCTTCACAGCTGAAAGATTAAATCTGAAGCCAAATTTTTATTTAATTGGGTTATGAATACAGAGAAAAGCATATTCTTCCACCTTACTGTGCAGAAAATTTGGGGCCTATACAGACTACCTGGAGTATATTCCTGTGAGAAGTATGCCTATGAAATATCAGTAATTAATCCTATAACATAAGGAGCTATGCATTTTAAGATACACAAATCAATAGGCCTCCTTCAAATGGAGAAGAATACAAACTGAAAAAAGAGCTGGTGAGAAAAAAAGCCAGTGGCATTTAGTCTTACCTTTGTACACATGCCCACACACAAACATAATGAGGAAGATGGTTCCGTTAGATTTATCCAAACATTGCATCATAAATAATAAGGTAAACTTTATCCTTTGGTGTATTTTTAATTGTGTTTTTCTGCCTGGAAATTATTTCAGTGAACCCTTTAGGAAATGGAAATAGCATATTGACTGAAAACTGCTTTGATTACCTGCTATTTATTATACTACACCGTATTAAATAGCATAGATTAAATCTACTAGATTTAACTAGGTTAAATCTATACCTAATCACATTAAATCTAGTAGATGTAAAGAACCTGCTGAAAATCTTTGAAGTCAGTAAAATCCTTGATGAAGAGAACTGCAAACAATTTCTCTGAGATTTCTTACAACTAGTTATGGGGAAGCACAAATATAGACACTTCAAAAATATGTGTTGTAACTGACTTACCAAGAGTTCATGGAAGAAAGCCGCAGAAAGCCAGCCATCTACCCCAGTAGCTTTTGGCTTTTCTGACAATGTATTGGGTATTTCCCTATGTTTAATTTTACTGTGATTGTAGATATTTAGCTTTTGTTCAGTTGAGCACTCTGAAAATATACCTTTTCAAAATACTCTGTTGTTTAAGTGCAACATCATAAGTCACTTCTTCACATGACTTTGAAAAGTTAGCTCTTTATGTAATATTTTGAAGACGTGGCTTAGGTAAACTTCCAATTTGCGGAGGTGATCTTCACCTTAAGCTTGTGCTAGTTATGTAGTTTATGTTCTGGGATATGGAAGCTGTTGCCAAAGTCCTTCAGCTATTTCCTAGTTGCATATCAAAGTAAGACCTACCTGTGCACAATTCTCTCTTGACACAAAATGTTCTCTGATGGACCTTTGTTTGGTGGAGTACCTTTAAAAATTACTGTTCAAGGAGGTGTATGTCATTCCTTGATTGCTGTGGCACCAGGCTCTAAGAGGCAACCCAGAAGATGGAGGAGAATGGAAATGGGTTACAGCTCAGGGTGGCAGGTGAACACACCCTCAGCCTGCCCCACCTTCCCAGGTGCCTGTATACAACAGGTATGAGGCCCTGGAATTGGATGGGCAAGCAGCTGATACTGCTGGTGAAGACCCTTTTGGGAAGGAGGGGTCCTCCAAGCAGCCCGCACCCCATATGAAACCCAGCAAACACATTAAAACCTCACATGTAAAGAGAAAAAGAAGAGTGATTGTCATAGGCAACTCTCTTCTTAAGGGAACAGGGGGCCCGATATCCCCACCTGACCCAACCCATAGGGAAGTCTGCTGCCTCCCCGGGGCCAGGGTAAGAGATGTGGCTCAACAACTCCCCTGACTGATAAGGTCCTATGACTGTTACCTGCTATTGGTTTTTAATGTCGACAGGGAAGAGATAGGCAAAAGTAGTATTAAGGAAATCAAAAAGAATTTCAGAGCTTTGGGGCAGCTGGTTAATGGCTCAGGTGCTCAAGTGTTTTTTTCCTCCACCCTTTCAGTTGCGGGCAGGAATACAAAATTGAACAGACAGGTCCAACAAATGGCTAAGCGACTAGTGTCATCAATGGAACTTGTGGTTTTTTTGACCATGGGAAAGTCAGTCCTTTGCCATGTCTCTTAACACCCGACGGAATGCATCTCTCAGAGGAGGAGAAATGGGTGTTTACCCAGAGGCTAGCAAGACTGATAGGGCTTTAAACTAGATTGGAAGTGGGAAGTGGGTGGTAGCAGGCAGGGCAGTGACGAGCAGTGGGATGGCACACCAAAGCCTGAGGAGGCACTTGGCAGGGAGGTTCCTTAGACTGCGCCACGAAGTGAAGGACACAATCAACCACACTTGAAGTGCTTCTACACTAATCTGCGCAGCATGAGGAACAAGCAAGATGAACTAGAAGCCTCGGCCTGGTCCCAGAGATAGGATATAACTGCCATTAGTGAAATCTGTTGGGATGTATCCTGTGACTGTTGCACCATGATGGAAAGTTACAGGGTTTTCAGAAGGGATAGGCAGGGCAGGAGAGGTAGAGGGGGGTGTGGCACTGTATGTAGCAGGGGGACTGGAGTACATGGAGCTGGCAGTTGGCAATGGAAAAGTTCAGAACTTCTGGGTAAGGATTAAGGGTCAGACAAATAAAGTGGAAGTCATTGTGGGTGTCTACTATAAGCCACCCAGCCAGGATAATTACACTGATGAGTTATTCTTTAAGGAACTAAGTGAAACCTCCAGATCATCTGCCCTTGTCCTTATGGGGGACTTCAATTTGCCAGATGTCAACTAGGATTATCATACAGCTGGCAGCAACAGCCAGTTGAAGCATCTGGAGAATAACATCTTGGTGCAGTTACTAAGGGAACCAACCAGGAAAGGTGCCTTCCTAGATTTGATTCTCACTAACAGAGAGGATTTTGTGGGAGATGTGGCAACTGGTGGCTCCCTTGGCCACAGCAACCACAAAGAAGTCAGGTTTAAAATCTTTGTTAATGGGAGGAAAACTTCCAGCAAGACCTTCATGCTACATATGAGGAGAGCAGACTTCAGGCTGCTCAGAGAAATACTTAGTAAGATTCCCTGGGAAGAAGCTTTTGAAGCTGGGTCCGTCAGTGTTGGTCATTTTTTAAGTACCACCTACTAAGAGCACAGGAGCAGGCAATTCCAAAATGCCAAAAATCTAGCAGGTGAGGTAAAAAGCCAGCTTGGTTGAGCAGGGATCTTCTTCTTGAAATACAGTGGAAAAGGAAATTACATTGTTAGTGGAAGCAAGGTCAGGCAACATGGGAGGACGACAGAGATGCTGCTCGCCATGGTAGGAAGGAAATTCATGCTGCCAAAGCTCAACTAGAATTGAAGCTGGCTGATACTGTGAAGGAAAAAAAAAGGCTTTTTAAAATATATTAATGGCAAAGGACAAGCTAGAAACAACATTGGTCCATAAATTGATGGGCACGTTCACCTTATTAACAGGGACATAGGCAAAGCTGAGACGTTTAAGGCTTTGTTTGCATCCATGTTCAACACCGATGATGGACTTGGGGGCCCCATAACCCTGGGCTGGAAAACCATGGCTGCAAGAACGATAAACTCCCAATCAATCCAGAACTTGTACAGGATCTGCTGCTCCAACTAGATTCCTACAAGTTGTTGGGGCCTGATGGGATTTGTTAAAGGGTGCTTGAAGAACTGGCTGACATCATAGCGCAACCTCTCTCCATGATTTTTCAATGCTCTTGGGAATCTGGAGAGATCCTGGAAGACTGGAAGCTGGCAAACATTGTCCCAATCTACAAGAAGGGCAACAGGGATGACCCCAGCAACTACAGGCCTGTCAACCTCACTTCTGTACCTGGCAAAATCATGGAGAAGATTGTTTTGGGAGCTATTGAAAAACATCTGAACAACAATGCAGTCATAGGTCCCAGCCAGCACGGATTCACAAGGGAAAGAAAGTCTTGCCTGACCAACTCAATTTCATTCGATGACAAGGTTACCCACCTAGTCAACCAAGAGAAACCTGTCGACCTGATCTTTTTGATACTGTCTCTCATGGTATCCTACTGGACAAGATGTCCAGCACACAGCTGGGTAGACACAGCAGCAGGGGAGAAATTGGCTGATGGGCCGGGCTCAAAGGGTTCTAGTAAATGGGGTTATGTCGGGCTGGTGATCAGTCACTAGAAGGGTCCCACAGGGATCCACCTTAGGGCCAGCACTCTTCAATGTCTTTATAAATGACTTAGACACAAGAGTTGAGGGCATACTAAGTAAGTTTGCCAATGACAAAAAATGGAGCTGTCAACAGTCTTGCAGGCAGAGGGATCTGGACAAATTGGAGAACTGGGCAATCGCCAATCGTGTGAAGTTCAACAAGAGCAAGTTTTTTTTTTGCATCTGGGACACAGCACCCCTGGTTGTACACACAGAGTGGGGGATGAGATGCTGGAGAGCAGCTCTGCAGAGAGGGACCTGGGCAAGTTGAACATGAGCCAACAGTGTGCCCTGGCAGCCAAGAGGGCCGACCGTGCCCTGGGGTGCATCAAGCACAGCATTGCCAGCGGGGTGAAGGAGGTGATTGTCCCGCTCTGCACTGGTGCGGCCTCACCTGGAGCACTGTGTACAGTTCTGGGCAACACAGGATAAGAAGGATATAAAGCTACTGGAGAGTGTCCAGAAGATGGCTATGAAGTTGGTGAAGGGTTTGGAGGGCAAGCCATATGAGGAGTGGCTAAAGTCACTTGGTTTGTTCAGCTCAAAGGAGACGGAGGGGAGACCAGAGGGTGGTGGAGCACTGGAATGGGCTCCCCAGGGAGGTGTCATGGCCCCAAGCCTGACAGTGTTCAAGAAGAGACTGGACAATGCCCTCAGACACATGGTATGAACAGTGGCGTTGTCATATGCAGGGACAGGAGTTGGACTCGATGATCGTGGTGGGTCTCTTCCAACTCCCTATGATTCTATTCTGTGATTGATTTAAGGAGAGTGATTAATTTGGAGAAATAAAAACTATTACAATTGTTTGCTAACAGTGTGCATGCTTTCCTTTCTCTGTCACCCTTAAACCTGATTGATGTTTTACTCAACACAATAAATTGTTACCAGTTCCTGGGTTTTTTTCTTCTTTAAAGTCTAGGAAGGCTCTGTGAATGGAAATGGCATAAAGAGAGACAACGGATGTTTTGGAGAGTTTTCCCAAAGAATAAGAAATATGAGAAAACTATCATTTGAGGCAAATTTTAAAATTGCATGGTTGTCTAATGGCAGATGAGACTAGTTTTATTTCAATAAAACTACTTGAGTTAGAAGAAGCACATTTTACAGAGTTGCTCTGAGATTCAGTGCTTTGCAGAGGATTTTGATAGTAGTAATACCAATAACAATTCAGATGCTAAGTATTTACTTTTCAGTTTCTGGTCTGGTCCCTACAGTGATACATTTTATGTTAATAAAAAGAACTGTATGCTGTATTTCATATGTCAGGTAACTTAAGATACTACATACAGCAGGGGTGTCAAACTTATTTTTCACCGAGAGCCACATCAGCCTCACAGTTGCCTTCAAAGGGCTGAATGTAGTTCAAATGTAATACGAATGTAGCTACTCCTACATTTGTACAGTCCTAAAATTACTTTTGGCCCTTTGAAGGCAACTGCAATGCTGATGTGGCCCCCGGTGAAAATGAGCTTGACACCCCTGACATACAGTAACTGAAAGTTATTTGCACATAGCACCTTCAGATAAAATCTAGTCCACCAGAAATGTGAAATTTGTGATGTAGAATATAGGTTGAAAACTTTTCTTAAAGTTCAAACATGTTTCTATGGAGTCTAATGGGGGATACATTCCTACGGGATATATTTGCTCTGTGAACATACCTGGGATCCAAGATGAATGAGCAGCTGTGTATAACATGGGCAAAATCTGTGAAGCTAAAATACTCAGATTCAGGCGTCTGTTCAAAGCTTGAGAAATTATGTAACTTTATACAGTTGAAGTACATTCCCAAAGGTCTTTCTGCATTGGTTTTGCTTTTTGGAGGATACTGACCCAATCAGTCAGCAATTGATACTTGCTGTGTTTTTAAAAAAATAATAATAACAAAGAAAGGCATTTAAATGGTTCTACTGAAATGCATTCAGGTGCAATGTGTGGGAATCTCAACCCTGACAGCAATGATGGCATGCTATAATCCTGGAGCTCTGAAAATTAGTTCTTATAACATGAAGTATACATTTGCTTTGCTGTTAATTTCAGTAATGTTATAATAATTTCACATTGTTCTTGAGTATATGTTTAATATAAAGTGTCTGTCTATTAACAAATACGCAAGAGTTCCAGAGTTTGTTGTGGGGGCTTTTTTTGTGTGTTTCCATAGCAGTAGTAGAAGGCTGCCTTTCCTCAGTTAATACCATAAATACTTTTATTTCACTCTTTCTTTACAACTTTGTAGTTTAACAATGGAAGATATGTATATCATGTAATTCACTGAGCTACTCTTCTAGATTTTGAGCAGCTAATGATTTATTTCCCCAAAATGTCACTCTGCCTAAAAGCATGTGCCGTCAGTGAAATCAGGATCATGTTGATTATTTTGGAGTGTGCAGCCAAGGAGACAGGGAGAGGGGAATTGAATTGGAATTTTTTTTCCTGTTTTTGCTGCCTAAAGAGAACGGAACCAAATTATAGCTATTTGTTGCTTTGAATGGTCTACTATGTGTTTTCTTCCTGTTTATTTTTCCATATTTTTTAGACTTGTAGCCAATTATTCAGTGTTTTTCACTCATTCTTCTGGTGTTGCCTGTGGCTGTTTGCTCTTAGTTTATTATGGTAGGGCCTTTTGATGTGTCGTTTTGTAAGTAAGCATAGTGAAGCTAGAAAACTACACACATACTTTAGTTTCTAGGCACTTTCATTACCTGCATCTTGTTCACAAAGTGAAGCAAGCTCAGTGGGTAACTGCAATAAATCAATAGTTGAAAGAAAAAAAAAAAAGGCTGTTTGAGAAATGCCATCATTGTACAAATTTAAAATGGAGCTGGCGAATAAACATAGTGGAAAAGAAATGGAGGGTAAATGCACAACACCAGTGTTGGGTCCCAGTTCAGCAAGACACTTATTTCTGTAAAACATCAGCATCTAAAACATGCCTTCATAGTAATTATTGCACTTGCAGTGAAAAGACACAAGGCAGGCTGGATATGTGGTTTCTGCTGAGTAAATGTGCTGTGGGTTATACACTGTTGGTAGAGTAGTTCATAGATTGAGATACTGGGTTTAGTTGTTTCTGAATGGACAGGATTAAAATAGCTGGTTTCAGTTAAAATAATGTATGATGGTAACTTGGGCTTGCAGCCGTTGGCCCACTTACTTGTTTTTCTTCCTGCTTGGCCACTCCTTTAGTCACTCCCTGTACTTCCCCCACAGATGTGTTTCTAGGAGTCTTGTTGATTTGGTTTGGTTCGCATATGTGTTTGGTTTTTAATTTCTTCGTAATCTGAAGTCATCAAAGTCTACCAGACTTTTTTAGTTGCTTGTACTGCAGTTTGGTGTTAGCACGCCACATGTGAGTGTGAAGTTTTTTATAAAATTGTGTCCATCTGAAAGTTTGAGTCATAAGAATATAGAATAATTTGCCCACTGCTGTTGTGATTTAGGCCGTTGTATAGCAAAAGCTATGGATTTTGTATTAAACAGATGTAACAGAGTCCTTTCTTGGATCTGCTCTGTGCAAAGAATTTTCCTTAGTAGGAGTTTCATCTGCTATATTGTAAGTCATTGATTCAGTATAAAATCAAGAAAACAGCACAGTTTTATAAGTCACTTTAAAAGCTCCAGTAGACACTCTGCCCCATTACCACAGGGTCCTCTTAGCCTGTAGGGTCTTAAAAGTCATTGGCTAATTTGTTCCAGAATCTGAAGCCTGTCAAGTTATCTAAGCAAACTTAGAAATGGAGAATAATTTCTTAATACCATACTTTTTATGTGAGTTACTGAGTAACAAATTCAAACTTTAATTTTCCAGAGCCTCTTCCTGCCCCTCAGGACACTTGCTGTGAAGTTCAAACGTTGTTTTCAGGGTGGTGAGGTAATTTCTAGTGTACTCTCTGCATGCGGATGCACATCTGTTAACTTGTACGGGAATTACGCCAAATTCCACTCAGTAAGCTGAGAAGTACTTTTGTGGTATTGACTTTAACTTGTTCTCCATAGTTGTGGGTGCTGAAGTGACCAGAATGTGATAAAAGGAGTGTCTGAAGCCACCCACACAGATATTCACTGTGGTCTGTATCTTGAGCCCTGATTTGATTTCTAAACAAGATTGAAGTGGGATTTTCTGAAGTGTGCGTAAATGCTTACAAGGCTATTTACGGTATCCTGTTGAACAAAGCCTGTGTGGGATGCTGCTGCTTTTTAAGGAAAAAGGAGCAGAGAAGATTGAAGCTGCAGATATCCAGACTAATACAGAAGGGCACATGCTATGGTGGGCTGAAATTCTCAGTCACTAAACTCCTTCCAGTTAAGAAGGGAGGCTCTACCATCCCACGGCAAGCTGAACTACTAATATGCAATGCTCTAGGCCAGGATCAGCAGAAGCTCTGCACTGGTTGAGAGGTCCCTGATGAAGACTTTGGTCCCTGGGTTGTAAGGAAGTCATCCCTGGGACCTGGCTGGAATACCTATTACCTTCCTCTGCAGCAACAGTGCCTGGATAGATCTGTCAGTGCACCATCCTGTTGTCTCAACTAGGTTTAAACTAAAAACATACACACAACTCAGATTTGCTGTATTTGACTAGAAGTATATCCAGAGTCTTCTGATGGAGCTGACTGTAGGCAGGAAGGTGGAGGTGCAAAAAGTTTCAAAGTTGGCTGCTTTGCAATACAGAATAGTAAAAGGCAATTCCAACAAAACCTGGAAGTTCAGTCATCGTTCTGGAAGTGAATATGTCTTTAATAAGATTCCTTTCCAAATATTTGCGGTTAAGCAGAAGCTTTCTCTCTAGCTATAAAATGAAGCCTGCAATTCTTTCCACTGTTAACTGTATCTGTCTCTATAACTGTGCCAATAGGAAAAGCAGTTGCTTTGGCATCAGTACCTTAAACCGTATTACTGTAATATATGAAGGGAACTTTCAGCAAGCAATTAATTTATATCTGCAGTTCTTCTATCTTTCTAGTTCTATAAAATTTGTTAGGAATGAAAAATGAGTGTCAACAAACTGTAAGGACTGTAATGTATATGGTATGATGGGAGCATAAAGAGTTTGAAGAGGCATACAAACTATTACTTGCATGTACTTACATGGTTCTGTGAAAAGTAAATATAATGGAAAACTAGATGCAAAACTGAAAGGCAAGGCACTCTACCTGTAAGCAGCAATTTTATTAATGCACTCGGTGGTATGTTTGGAAAACATACAGTCTCCAGGCTTATAGCACTTCATGGTGTCTTACACATGGAAAATAACCACCCAAAGTAATTTTTGGTGGGTTTTGGGGTTTTTTTTGGGTTTTTTTGGGGGGGAAGGGAACACTAGAAAACTGCTTTGTCTAGGCTTTCCTCTTGGGAAGATACAACATACCTTAGTCTGAATTTCCAGGGTAACTCTTTTTTTTTAGTATTTTATTTTTGTTTTATTATTCAGTAGATAAAGATAACTTTTATGGAGAAAGAAAAAAATATTACTTAAACAAAACTATATTTTGAACAATGTGTGAATAAAACTTAATAAAGTGATATATATTAGTGAGGTGGACTGCGAACTGGCTGAAGGAAAGAAGCCAGAGAGTTGTGGTCAATGGGGCAGAGTCTGGTTGGAGGCCTGTATCTAGTGGAGTGCCTCAAGGGTTGGTGCTGCGGCCAGTACTGTTCAACATATTCATCAGTGACTTGGATGAGGGACTAGAGTGTACTATCAGCAAGTTTGCTGATGACACCAAGCTGGGAGGAGTGGCTGGCATGCCAGAAGGCTGTGCTGCCATCCAGTGAGACCTGGACAGGCTGGAGAGCTGGGCGGGGAAAAATTTAATGAAATATAACAAGGGGAAGTGTAGAGTCTTGCATCTGGGCAGGAACAACCCAGGTTCCAGTATAAGTTGGGGAATGATCCATTAGAGAGCAGTGTAGGGGAGAGGGACCTGGGGATCCTGGTGGACAGCAGGCTGACCATGAGCCAGCACTGTGCCCTTGTGGCCAGGAAGGCCAATGGCATCCTGGGGTGTATTAGAAGGGGGGTGGTTAGTAGATCGAGAGAGGTCCTCCTTCCCCTCTCCTCTGCCCTGGTGAGACCACATCTGGAATATTGTGTCCAGTTCTGGGCTCCTCAGTTCCAGAAGGACAGGGAACTGCTGGAGAGAGTCCAGCATAGGGCAACCAAGATGATTAAGGGAGTGGAGCATCTCCCTTATGAGGAAAGGCTGAGGGAGCTGGGTCTCTTTAGCTTGGAGGAGGCTGAGGGGTGACCTTATTAATGTTTACAATTATATAAAGGGTGAGTGTCACGAGGATGGAGCCAGGCTCTTCTCTGTGACAAACAATGGTAGGACAAGGGGTAATAGGTTTAACCTGGAACATAAGAGGTTCCACTTAAACTTGAGAAGAAACTTCTTCTCAGTGAGGGTGACAGAGCACTGGAACAGGCTGCCCAGGGAGGTTGTGGAGTCTCCTACTCTGGAGACATTCAAAACCCGCCTGGACACCTTCCTGTGTAGCCTCATCTAGGTATTCCTGCTCTGGCAGGGGGATTGGACTAGGTGATCTTTCGAGGTCCCCTCCAATCTTTAGCATTCTATGATTCTGTGATTTTTATCTGTCAAGCAATGAGACTGATTCTGGCAACTTGTTATGGACAGTGCAGTAGATGCTGATTTAAGCAGACAGATGATGCAAATTATTTGTTATTTGAACTATTGGGAAGGGCTCTGGGAAAAAAAAAACAGTATGTTTTTAGACTTTCGGGCAGTTTGCCTTTGTATCTGAAAGCTTCTCTTAATATTTTCTAATTTGATGTCAAAACATTATACTGTGCCTCAAAAAACAGAACAAATTGCTTTTTGGTCAGATTGCTGTGTGTTTAGGGCCACCAACATTCTCTTGTCCTGTTTGGCAAGTGGAGAAGCAGCTTCTCCCTGCTTGCAGCTCCTTGGATACCAGGTGGTGATAAAGCAGCATTGTCAAAGGAAAGAAAGAGGAAATATGGGCAAAAAGGAGGAAATGCAGTTCTGAGAAGTCAAGCCTTGACTTATCTGGCATTTTGACATCTGGCAAGCCTTGAGCAGCAAGTGGGCATTTAAACCTTCCCCAGTTTAGCTGCTTTTGTTGATTTTCAGTGAGGTTTGTTTTTTTTTTTTCCTTTATCTAAAATTAATCCTGGAGGTGGCAACATAAGTCAGGGTTATTAGCACTTTCTTCTCAGAGCATCTCTTTGTATCACAGGTAGTTGAGGTCAAAGAACCACGGCAGGTGTGGAGGTTACAAGAGGCAGCAGTGGGACAACCATAGTGGGAACACTCAAAGTCCTAGAATTCATGTAGACTCCACATTACATAAGTGTTTAGTTGAAACTGCTGTGAAAAAATGTGAAATACTACAAATTTTGGTGTTCATACTCAAAGCCTGAGTTGATAGAAAGCAAAGCTTGCAACCATCATGTGAAGCATACTGGAAATAGTTTTTCTGAAATTCATGTGGCATAATAAGATAGTTCCATGCTCCTTATTCTTTAATACCTAAATAAGTCAGAGTGTACCTATTCGCCCCATCTTAATCCTCAGTCTCATTTGCCTGATTGTTGGAAAGTTGCTTTAGGAAATTCTGGAAGTTGCTTGCCAGGACCATACTTTGCTTATAAGACCATGTGGTCTGAACAGTAGTAGTTCAAACTACCTTGGAGCATTGCAGAGCAGCAGTAACACAAGCTTCTACTATCGTAAGGGTTGAGGGATGTGTTATGTAGTGTCCTTTTCCCTGCCAGGTCCCAGTTTCCTCACTCTGGGAAGAAAACAGGGAGAATGATTTTGAAATGTGGGGGAAAACAATTTTAAGTTTGTTCTTCCTCATGTTAGAGGAATAGAGAGAAATCTTTTCTTGAATTTTCCTTTGGAACGTTATAGGCAAGAATAGCAAATGAGGGTCAGTTCTTGTAGATATCTTATTGATGTTATCTTTTCTTTGAGCTTTTGTACTTTATGCCATTGGCAAGAAATAAATCTGTGCTGGGTTTCCTCAGACTTCTGAGGCATTTTCACAAGTTGCTCGTGCTTTCTCCTCTGCAAAAGCTCAAACGTGTTGCAGAATTGAGTGGCAATTGGACAAAGAAAAAAAAGTCACTGTTTTTTCGGCAGTCAGAAACTGCAGATAATCAGCCCAAGCGGTAGCTGAAGCTTGCTAGGATTGTGTACGTGACTGATAGAATTTTAGTCAATGAGCTTTTTGCAAGTTTAAGAAATGGTTGTTTCCTTGGTGGCTGGGAGTGAAGGGACTTGCAGAATGAGAATTAGATGTAATTGTACAAACAGAAGTCTGGAGGGAGAAAACAGCTTTTTAGTATGCAACTCTGGAGAACTGGGAAGTATAGAAGAGTAATTATCTCTGTCACAGTCTGTTCATAACCTACTTTTAATCTTTAAGAACTAGATTGAAAAAAATGCATTTATACCACAAATACTAATATATAATCTTATTTACTAATAAAATCTGTATCAAATATTAAATAATATTTTAATTAAAATATGCTGCTGCTTTTAAATTTGCTCATTTTATTCTGACTGAATCAAAAACTGTTTAGGAAACTCTTGGCTGTTTTTAAACTTCATCTCACTGTGAAAAGAAGAGTTTTGCTTTAGGATACCATTTCTACAGGAAGTTAGGAATGATTAAATTATAGGTACAGTGACCATCAACTCATATCACACTGCCATGGTATTGAGTTCAACTTTATCAAAGAGATCTTTTTTTTTTAAAAGGCTTTAGGCTATCTTGAGTGCATTCTAAAGACTTCCCTTCATCAATTGTTAACCCCCAGTTTGATGAACCATCATTGGTTATTTGCGAGTTGAGGGATGAGTACCCACTGTTCAGGATTTGACGCACAGGTAGATTATGTTGATCAAACTGATAGCCAGTGCCTTCAGTAGACTTCTGTAAGCCCACTCAGGAATAAGTCTCAGTCTGACACTTTCACAAATGAAATAATTTTATAGATGAAAGTAATTTCTTACTTCTTTTGCAGTATTTTCCTTTTTTTTCTTTTTCTCCTTAAGAGCTAGTGAAACAACAGCAATAAAAGTTAAGGCTGCTTAAGTTAAGACTGCAATATGACTAGAAATTTTGTGAGGCAATCAAGCCATTTATCATAAGATTACTAGTTACCTAGAGTTTGAGTTATTAAATACACAGATATAAATTTAAAGAATATCGAAAACAAACGCAGATATCCAGAGTCCAGACTTCAAGGACAGACATTGCTTTTTAAATATCCATTTAAATTCTGATAAAATAAATTAAAGTTCATAGTGTGGTAGTTTATTGTTTTCAGACAGTTTCTTAAGGCCAGGAATTTTGGGGTAGGCATTTAAGGAAATAACCTTTTTTCATTGTTTTATCTTTTCCATTCAAATAAAGATACTTTAGAAGACTGAAAAAATAGTGAAAATATATTCTGAACTGCAGATGAGATGAAGCTGGACTGTGACTTTAGTCTTTCTGTGTGAAGATCTGTATTGATTTGCTGCTTGAGATGCTAGACATGCACATGATGCTGGATTCTAGCTGAGGTCTGGAATTCAAATACCATTATTTCCATGTGTTCCAAATGATGAGAACAGTGACTTTCATGACTCTGTAACAGCATTCCCTAAACCTAATTCTGATCTGTTTCTGCCTTGTATTCTCATCTGCTTTTGAAACAGAATATTTCACTTACATATGTGCCTCTCAAAATTTAACCCCTTTGAAACTTAGTGCTGTAACTTATTTTTATTTACTAAGCAAAATGGTTAATAATCTTAGAACAAACAGTGCTGTTTCTGACTTGGCAACTTTTGGTTGTATGTTAATCTAGTCTTTAAAAAAGTCAATCCTCACAATGTCTTCCATCAGAAATTACTGTGTCTGAATTTTCACAGTTTTTTTCTTACTTTACCAATACCTTCATGTTCCCCTACCAAAAAAAAAAAAAAAAAAAAAAAAAAAAGTAAAAAAAAAAAAGAAGCCTATTTATTTGCATCTGAAGTATGGACCTATAGTCGATCGATGGGTTCCAAATAAACGTGCTTTGTCCACACTACTACAGCTTCATATTTTGAAGGCATAATGTTAATTTCTATTGCCTTTTTAAAAAAAGGAAAAAAAAGGCAAATACACCCCTAAAAATGAAACATAAATATTGTCTTTTATTAAGGTAGATAATGATTGTGGAAGATTTTAGCAAACACATCTGAATGACTTGTCAGAGAGGGAATGTGACTAGGAGCATATCATTGCTTCCAGTTTTTTTCAGATTTAAGAAAAGACATATGTTTGCAAGGTAACACCCAGGCAGTAGCTTGTGTGGTAGAAGTGCTCTAGTTTGCAAAGCAACATAATGAGCAGCTAGTGAGGGTGGTTTTCCCAGCTGCCAAAGGGTTTCACAGAGTTGTAATGACTGCCATGCTACTGTCAAGCTGTCATGGACTAAATGAAGGTTTTAAAGCATGTTTGTTTGGTTCGTGGGTAGCTGAGGGGTTTTTTGAGTGTTCTAGAAATGCTAGCATTTTCCTAAAATACCAAGACACAAAAGCTGAAATGCAACCAGATCTGTTTGGCTGTGCGCAATGAGCGTGAAACCTAAAGGGAGAACTGCTGTTTTTCCAAAAGGATCACATCGTCTTACTTGAGGCTGAATTTCTACTTAAGGTACTAATATATCCAAGACCCTTTTATGAGCTCTTCTGTAGGAGAGGAGCCTTCTCGGCCTCTACCAGAGTTACTGTGTGCTAGATGGTATAGAAACAGTTGTCTAATCAAGATGGTTTTTATAGTTGATAACCAACAGGCATTTTTAAGAGTTACCAAAGCTTAAGCACTTGCTTTGTAGAACATATGTGAAGCTTGTTCTAGCGGAATGCTATAGAGCCTGCCAAAGTGATCCCTGGAGTTGACAAAAAATACATGAGTAAATATTAGGGTGAATTTAGAGAAGGTCGGGACATAAGTTTATGCTCTGTTCGTGTAACCTTTGAATGTTTCCCACTCAGTGATGTGTAAACTTGCAGTAAAATCAGAACCTGTACATACTATGTAAGTATAGGTAGGATGGCGGTCACCTTCGCATTATTGATACTGTTAGGCTTGAGTGCATAGGCCATTGAGCAATCTATGAATCCTTAATACTAATCTTACTTCCAGTAATATCTGACATTTCAGTAGTTGTTCTGATCTAATTTTCCTACTGATACCACATTGATTTTCTCTGTTCTATGCCACTTGATGTGTGATTCCAAATTGCATACTGCACTAATTTGGTTCTAGTGCTTCATCTGCTGATCACAATCTGTTTATTACATTCTTATCAGTAGTCCGGTCAATATTAACCTTCTAAATTTACGGAACGATGAGGTATTACGTCAGTGTTTAATTCCTGTATACTGTGCCCCTGAGTGCAGAAGTGCATGCAGCATATACATTTTCAGAGTGGGAAACCTGTTAGTATTCATAATAATTTGGGTAAAGGCAATTATTATTATTATTGTTCATATAATACAAAAATAAGCAATCTTACTGTTAAAGTCTTGATTAGTTTAAAGACCTTCAACTGCCAGCGTCTAAAAGCAAAGAAAAGTCACCTTTTCAATAATACTCCTTCTGGAGAACCATATGGATAGAAAGATTTTTGGAAATAAGGAGAAAAATAAATGGCACAACATCTTTATTGGATGGTGTGGTACAATGATTCTACAAATTATTTCCTCACTAAAGTGCAAATGTGTTTGGAAGTGACTTAACATACAGCAACAGATAAATAAAATGTAAATAAGATACAGAGTATGACTAAAGAAAGTACCTAAAACTGCTTATAAAATTTTCATGGAGGATTAAAGTTATACAGGTGAAATTTATTTTATTTTATTTTATTTTTTTTTTAGAGAAAAAAATCTAATACAGGAAACAAATTTTCCTGCTGTTGAAAAGTTAGCTTTAATGTTTAAGTACTCTTTGAAAACCTGATGCTGAGATAAGGATATAGTAATTGCAGTGGTTTATGTTGACTTCCATTATTTACCTTGTGGTTTTTAACATGTATTTTGTTTATAAGAGGTAAGATCATTATTTGTGGTCTTTGTGATACATAATGTTTTTTGGAGAGGTTTGAGCGATTTTTAGTTCCTAAGTTCCTATTTTTTTGAGACTTGTCTGATTTGCTAGGTTTACTGTCTCAATGCAGTAAGTGCATGTACTTAGGTGTGATTGGAAACTGGGAATTGAATGTCATAGATGTTGGTGGTGTTATACAAGTGTGACCTGCATGTGACATGTTGTGAACAGACTGAAGAAACTTTTATTTTTTTTCAATCAATCACCAACATGAAAGTCAGTCTAAACTAACAGTTTTTTTTAAAAAAAGGTACATAAATGGCTTAAACTTACATGGAGATACTGTGGGGTTTTGTGTTTGTTTTTCATGTTCTCTTGTCTAAAATGATGAGAAAGAAATTAAGAGGATGGGTATGAGAAACCTCAGCTAATTAGTGTGGGAAAAGAGAACAGCAAAGTCATTTTAAGAACACAGATGGAAAGACCTTTGATTTAGTTCTGCGTTTTTTTGTTGGTGGTAGTGGGTTTTTTTACAGAGAATTGGCAACTTAAACTGAGAATGGCCAAGTTACATCTAATTTTGTGTAGTATAATGCTTGTTTAGCATCATACCATCATTCTGACAATAAGGAATGTGCTTTTCAGTATGATGTCCAGGAAAGGAATGTTTTGTACTGTCAGAGTCAGTGACATGTATTTACTTTTTGGGACATTATAGAAAATATACCAGCAAACCAGCTACGGATGCAGTGAATTAAACAGCATGTTCCTGAAATACTAAGCCCGTTTCAGGGGTTATTTTTGTTTTCTTTTATATGTTCAGTGACAAACAAGAAGCCAGCTCAGGCATCTATTACGAAGGTGAAGCAATTTGAAGGCTCTACATCTTTTGTCAAGAGAACACAGTGGATGCTCGAGCAGCTTCGCCAGGTCAACGGTATAGACCCTAATCGGGTGAGTTTGAACAGTTCTAGAAGATGAAAATTGGCCACTAAAGAAATAATGCAGTGGAATATGTGAAATAGATTTTAATGGGAAAGATGGGAGGAGGCCAAAGCTTATATTGTATGTAGCTTTTCTTCCTGTCTTTCCCTACTTTTCTTCCTACTCACTCTCTTCTTTGTGAAGAGCAAAATAAGAGCCTTGTTTGCCTTCTCTTCAGCTATAAGCCTCTTGGGGTCCATTTTGGCATGCAACTGTGCTGTAAGATAGAGCAGTAAGTAGAAGCAAGGTCAGGAGAGGTTACTGAGGTTCAAGCTTGTGAAATATTGTGTACCTTGCATTTTTTCTAGGACAGTCTTCTCCTCAGATCCTTCTACATTTCATTTTTTTTTTCTACAAAGCATAGTAGTGTGGTTTTGTTTCCAATGGCACCTGAGCGCTGATTTAAAACAAAACAAAGACTAAATAGTTCTGGAATATTCCTTTAATGTGGAATATACAGATGGCCTTGAGCTGTCTCAAGACAAAGTCATATTAATATGTAATAAGCTCATGAATACAAATCTTCAGTAATAAGAAGAATTACAAGTTAGGAATGTGGCTTATACTGTGTGATCACAAAGTGAATTACTGTGTTCTTGGTAAGGCAAAATATGTTTGTGACTAACCCCTTTCTTTGTTCAAAGCTGTGCTATCATCAGTCACCTAGGCTTCTTAACAGTGGTGCAGCGAATTCTGTTACCATCAAGTACAGTCTTTTGTGCAAAAAGGAACCCTCTGGCCACTGCCCAATGGAATGTAAGGGGTGGAATTGTATTTTTGCTGGGTAAAGGAATAATGAAAATGAAAGCAATGACAAATAGGTAAGGGATATGAGTTTTAGGCTCTTTCGCAGCATCTCCTATGCAGCTCTGTAAATAACAGATACTTGGCATACTCTCAGATTGAAAGTCCTATCAAGTTTTAAGCTTAGACATGTTCCTTTCAAACTTATCTTCCTGTGAATTCCTAGTGTCCTCAATTCAAAAATGATATTTAGCTGAATATATAGCAATACTTCTTGCATTAAATCCTTTTATTTTGGCAACTATGCATGGTACAGAGCTGGGCTTTCATTTGTTCTGGGAGCGCTCTTTTGTTCATGTTATGCCGAGACCTATACAACACTTCATGATAATAAATTAAATGCAATAACTAGGATTTGCTACTTGTTTTCCTTCTTTGTTTGAGCATCCAGAGCAGAATAATATCTATAGTGTGAAAACAGATTTTGCGCTGAGAGGCACAAATCCTTGCATAATGTAAAAGACACAAGTAACTATATTTCTGTAGAGAACAAGAATTTCTTATGAGATTCCAACTTTCAATTTTTTGGTCTGAACAATTTTGTTTTCAGGCATTTTTGTCATGGCTGAATATTACTCATTAAAAATACCTGTAAGAAAAAAGCTTCCTGCCTCGCTTTTTTTGCATCCAAAAATAGTCAAAGGAAAAGTAATCCCAGGGTGGTCTTGAGATATATGACCTTTCTGCTTTTTTCAAGATAATACCTTTTAAAAATAATATCTCTATATCTTTCTCCAAATCATTTGTAAAACTGGAATAATAGTAGTGTGTTTGTTTTTTTTTTTCTTCTAGGATTCCCCAGAATTTGATTTACTATTTGAAAATGCTTTTGACCAATGGGTAGCAAGCACAGCTTCAGAAAAATGCACATTCTTTCAGGTCCTACATCACACTTGTCAGCGATACCTCACAGACAAGAAGCCAGAATTTATCAACTGCCAATCTAAAATTATGGGAGGTAAGTCAATCAAAGTAGAGTACTTTGTGCGGATTTACATGTGAGCTATTCTGTGTTCAAATGAGCTTGCAGCCTAATTATATCTTGAAGTCATGGGTCTGAATACGCTAACTTCACAGTAGCAAACTTCTAGGCTTCAGCATTTCTCAGTCAAGCACCACTTCACACTCTTCCGCTACCTTTGCTCTCCTGGTCTTCAGTTCCAGAGGCAACATCCCCTACCCACCTGGTGAGAAGTTATTTTCCTCCCTCTTTTTAGCAACCATGATTGCTGTTTGTCTCTCTACTTTTGTTCATCCAGAAACATTTCTGGATGGTCTGAAAATTTTCCTAGTAAAAGCCTGTTCTGCGTTGCTATTTCCTCACAAGTATATGTACTAAACTTCCTTTTTTTTTTTTTTTTTTTTTTTATTCACTTTGATCTTGACAGAAAACAGAGTTTTGTTATGTTTCATAAGTCACAGATGTTAAGGTGAATTTCCAGGGCTGCACTGAAAAAAAAGTCTGGTTAGGTAAAAAAATAAATCTGTCAATATGTGAAATTGGTATTTACCATCTACTACCCAAGCAATAAAAACTGTTTTTTGGGGAGGATTTTCACATATTTCACAAAGCATTCTCTAGCAAAACAAACTGGTTTCGTTGTTCCTGTAGACTGAAATTTCTGAAAATAGTTGTCTTTTTGTCTGCTTTAGAACAGAACGGTTTTTAAAACTGTTACACTGACTGTTTGTCACAGCTGGAATAAAAAATTGTTTTTCTCATTGAGTCTCCAAACTGTAGAAGTGCAAGATGACTTGGGGTTTTTAGTTGTTGTTCCTTCCCCCTAATAGACATCAATCATAAATATGGAGAGCCTTACTCAGTTCTTTCTGGTAATTCTTTTCTTTCATAAATCTAACATATGCTCCTGTACACTATGATCAGAACTATATTTTATGCAGCCACCTTTATATGTTCTTTTTTCTGGCTGTTATTTTGTCTTACATACCTTTCCTCTAAAACACCCAAGGTAAACTTGAGGAAGGGGGAAATAATCTCCAGTTTGGTGCTTACGTTTTAGCTACTGATGCTCAGGTTACCACTAACTTTTTCTTCATAAGTCAGAACTGTTCTGTCAATCATCCTTTTAGTGTCTTCTCAAACTAAGTAAAAAGGAAGAAAATTTCTTGCAACCTTCCTCTCTTGTTTCTTCCCTTTTCACATTAATAGGATTTCTTTTGTTTTCTTTTTGGTGTGGTGGGCAGGAGGGAGGAGCAATTTCTGCACTGATGAGAGAAGAGATACTCTACAATTTTTCTATTTCATATGGATGAAATCTCTTATCAAGTTTTTGTTTGGCATCTGTTTGCTAACAATGCTCACTTCCATCCTTCCTGCTAGCAAGTCAGTACTAATAAACTACCACACACTTAAGCCTCTGAAATCTTTTTATTCTGATAAGCTTGACCTGTCCAAAATTTAGTTCCTGATTCAACTGACCCAAATATGAATCTTTATCCTAAACAAGTGTCAGCATAGTGAAAACAAACAAACAAACAAAAAACCCAAACAAAAAACCAAAACAAACAAACAAATACAACAAAAAAAACCAAAACAAAACAAAAAAAACACTGAGATTCTTAAACTTCTGCTTGAATTCTGCTTTTCTAACACACACTAGACCATACCATGTCCATGAGGCATACCCACATTCTCTGTATTACAACTTCATAACTATTATAAAAAGGCTTATTCAGCCATCATCCGATACCAGATGGTGACGATTTCCATATTCCTTGCCTGTCATTTGGGCTGTGCACAGATGCAGTCTGTGTGTACACACACAGTACAGACTGTGGACGTGGTACAGGGCCAAGGACTAACAAATTTCCTCATTGATATATTGCTTCTGCTCTCTTCTCACTGTCCATTTTCTCCTCACACTGGGTTACAGACTCCCTGTAGATAAGTTTAAATTTTACAGAATCTATAATAACTGTAAACTAAATGATAGTTGACCCTAAATTCCAGTGACTCTCTGTGTGTCAGCCTCACTGAGCAATGGGAAACCTATCAATTTTTTTTTTTTAAGTCCTCATTACAAATCACAGTATCACAGTATGTGATATCAATAATTATAAAAGGTAATGCAATCGTATTATTGAAAATTGTCTTGTAATAGGTAAGGTGCAATAGTCTGTTTAAATATCTGCTGTTCCTTTGAGTATTTAGATTGGTATTCTTAATGCAATGCTAAGTTTTCTACAGAAATACCACATCTATACTATAATTACGAGCTTTATGGGTGTGTTCATGCATACAGATAAATTCTTACTCAGTTCCAAAAACACTGTTCTAGCACCAATGCTGGTAATTCTTAAAAATACAGATAATTAATTTTGGGTGGAAAAAAAAAAAATGAGCTAAGTTTTTAAAGGTTTTTTTGCAATGTTGTTTAGCATTTTTCCTAATGTTCTAGTATACAAGGGTCTGGAGCACAAGACTTACAAGAAGTGGCTGGAGGAACAGCCAGTTTAGCCTGGAGAAAAAGAGGCTGAAGGGAGACCTTATCTGCTCACTACAGCTACCCAAAAGGAGGCTGTAGCATGGAGGATGTTGGTCTCTTCCCCAAGTAGCAAGTGATATGATGAGAGGAACTGGCCTCAAATGGTGCCAGGGGAGGTTTAAGGTTGGATATTAGGAAAACATGCCTTCACAGAAAGGGTTGTCAGGCATTGGAACAGGCTGCCCAGGGAAGTGGTTGAGTCACCATCCCTGGAGGTGTTTGAAGACATGTGTAGATGAGGTTTTTAGGGACATGGTTTGTACGTGGACTTGGCAGTGATAGGTTAACAGTTGGATTCGCTCTTAAAGGACTTTTCCAATCAAAATGATTCTATGATTCTATATTTCACTAATCTTTCCATCATCTTCAAAACCTTTTGCATTACTTTATATTTAGATGTATTTATTTAGTGGAGCCATGCTTCCTTCACTGATTAAAAATAAGCAAACTACTGTCATAGCAGCTTTGAAATATCACCCACTTAAAGGCAAGTCTCCTTGGTTATATGTAATACATTGAAGTTAGTTCAGTCATTGGATTATGTTATAGACTATTACTTTGAGGTGAACAGGGTAATTACGTGACCATGAGCAGCAGTTCAGTGACTTTAGAAGCTGTTCTGTGAGTTGGTAGTTGGCAGACTTGGACACTGGGGAGACACCTGCAGTTCTGGTCCTCGTTTGAAGTCCAGTGGTGGGCCAACTGTGTATCAAAACTCTGTGTATCAGAGTTCTTTACGAAAAATACAGTGAAATGTGTTGTTGATCTCAAATTCATCCTGACTGGAAAAAAGTAAGGTCCAACTGTAGTTGAGCAAACCAAAAAAACATATACATGAGAATGTAGCTTGAAATTAATTAAATTCATTTCGGAATTTGCAACCTGGCTTTTGTGGTTGTTGTTATTGTTTTGTCAAGGTATTTTGCTAGTTAGCCAAAGCAGTATGTTCAAATAATTCTTAAACTTTAGTGTGGTCAGATTTCTGAATGAAGCATGCCCCTTCATCCCTTCTAGCAAGGCAGCATTTGTTTTGAGTGATACTATTTGAGCTTTCTAGGAGATGTGAAAAGCAATATTCTTTTTGGATGGTTAGTCAATTTAATTTCTAATATCCTACAAGTATTTTAAAATAAATTATTAAAAAATATATATGCATACACTCACATGCTTTATGTATGTAATGATATAGATGTGCACATCATATAGGTAATGTGTATCTTGTAGCTAATGCATATTTTCAGAAACAACGAAAAAACTTCCACTAAAGAACACTTCGTCCCAAGTGGGCCCAAAGATGAAAGAGCTTGAAAGGCTTGTTTACAAGTCTTATTGAGCCTTATTCCTTCCAAAAGAAAATACTCACTCACTCACTCACTTCCCCCTATGAGCCAGAGGACTGCTCGTGATTCTTCTTCTCCAGAACCACTTTTTGCTTTATTTTCATTTGAGTACCATGTAAGGATATAGTCTGTAGAATTAAATAGTCTAGACTGTTTTCTGTAACTTGATTAATGACAATAGTAAATTCAGCAATAATGAGATCTTATTAAAGGTGTGGGTGCTAATTCTGGGAACAAAGAACAAATTCAAATTTAGGAAGACAATAACAAGATTCCTCCCACTAGTATCTTGTTCTAAATATTTCAGTTTAGAATTCAGAAGAGTCTTCTCCATAGCTTACGTGCATTCTGGATGTTATTTTGGAGAGGAAAGGCAGGCATTTGGGGGTAGAGGGCTTTTTGACTGATGTCGGAAATATTTTCCACTTCTGTATCTTTCTAACATACAGATTCTGATATTGGAATATGCCTAATTTGGAGTATCTTTGTGTTAGATTAATTGTTACTCAGTGACTAGGTTAATTAGATTGTATTGCTTTTGTATCAATAATGTAACAAATAAAGTTGGAGAGGAATGGTGTGCAGAAATTTTATCACCTACAGATTGTGTTCATTAGAACAACTTAATTCTTGACATAACATTAGACTGACAGTGAGGATGAATTTGACTCTAATTTCTGGGTAGAACCCTGTGATACAACATTTCAAGCTCTTCAGAGTTTAATTCTAGGCTTATAAGAATAAACAGTTACTGCCACCTTTAGATACATATTAAAAATGCATAATCCTTGGAAAGGAGCAAGACCTGAGCTTGAAGAAAGGTGGTAATTTTGTGAGTTGTTTGTTTGTTTTTTTTTGGTTTGAGTTTTGTCTTACCTATATGATTTGGTTTTAACAGCCATTCTGCTGAATTAATTAAAATATTCTTAGAAGCCCAAAGTAATGACATCTTTGCCCTGTAACCTTTTCTCTACAACAGCTGGCAGGAGTTATTAGTGTATCATTCTTTTTTCTCCTCCAATAATATATTGCCAGTATAAAAATAGTAATGAGTAATTCTTTTTTCATATGCTATTGACTCGTGTTAGCTTACCACGTTTGAGACCTGATCGGCATATAGTGGTGTTTACCATACTGTGCAAGAATAATGACTGACTAAAGGAGATGAATGAAAACTTGTCATTAGGAATTAGAATGAGAAGAAAAATAATTGCTCCCCTCTATCCTTGTCAGATACCTGGTAGTTTTTGGTTTCTATTCTTATCTGGTAGCCACTGAATATTGGGAAAAAAAGTGTGTAATTGAACATGTTATTTCTACAGGCTTTCACTTGTAAATTAACTCTGATGCACGTGAATTTGACAAAAAAAAAACAAAAAACAAAAAACATATATATATATATATATATATATATATATATATATATAAAAGGGGGACACAGTATATTTTGGTGGTGTTTTGCCATTTTGAAATTACTGGTCAGGTGCATCTTAGCAATGTTTCCATACAGAAACAATACATTTTTTTGTATTCTGTTAAGATATTTCTTGTCAGTGTATAACAAATATGTAGTTGTTTGCTTTAGAGAAAATAAAGGCCACTCTCAGTCTAGAGGATGACATATTAGAAATAAGTCTTCTGCTGCCAAAGAGCATTTCAGTTGGTTACTTTAATGCCCTGCATATTTGTGTCAAAGTTAGTTCTGCTTACCATTTTTTTATTTAGCTGGATGGATTTTATTTATTTATCTTAAGAATAAAAGCCATGTGTTGAGATCAGAATGAATAAGAATAGTTGACTGCTTGTTCCGTAGAAATATTGTGTATAGTAGGAGCTCTAACTTAACTTTCTAAAATGAGAATCTTGGGCAAAAACATACATTATGTTCTTGTAAAATCTGTAGGAGTACATAAAATGAGAAGGGACTTTATCATTATAAAGGTTGATTCCTTTTTGTTCTGTATAACTCTGAGAAAATATAGTATAGAAAGCATTAAGTAATATGTTTTTTTGCCTTTTCTAAAGAATGAAGGTACAAGTGAGATGTTATCTTCAGGATGCAGAATATTACTGTATATCATAGAAATGAGGAAGCTTTTTGGGTCAAATTGCCAGATTTTGGTGTTTAAAGAGTGGAGTTCTGTGCTTTTGTAGTAATTACTGATGGTCCGGGTTTCAGCTGGAATAGGGTTAATTTTCTTCCTAGTAATTGGTATAGTGCTGCATTTTGATTATAATGAGAAGAATGTTGATCATACACTGATGTTTTTAGCTGTTTCTGAGCAGTCAAGGACTTTTCAGCTTCCTGTGCTCAGCCAATGAGGTGCACAAGAAGCTGGAAGGGGACATAGCTGGGACAGTTGACCCAAACTAGCCAAAAGGATATTCCCTGCTGTATAACATCATGCTCAGTGCATAAACTGAGAGAGTTGGAGGAGGGAATTGCTGCTCGTGGACAGATTGGGCATCTGTCATGGGTGATGAGCAATTGCATTGTGCATCACTTCTTTGTTTAACCTAGTAGTAGTAGAAGTAGTAGTTTCACTTCCTTTACTGTCCTATTAAACTGTCTTTATTTCAGTTCACAAGAGTGGGGTTTTTTTCTGATTCTCTCCCAGACCCCACTGGAGAGTTAGGGATAAGTGACCAAGCAGGTGAATGGCACTTGTTTACCCGCTGGGGTTAAACCACAACAGTGATTCTGGAAGTTCCTGGTTGGTTGGACTTTCATTAGGTATAAATATTAGTTAGTATTGAAAATATTACTAACTTAGGTTAGTATTGATTTTTATAAATGTATTAGATTGGAGTTTAAAGTTTTCAAGTTTAAATAAATTTCTCAGTTTGGAAGAAGGCAAAGGTTGTAGTAATATGAAACTGATACAAATTTTATATTTCCTTGTTTTATAGCCAATCTGCAATATACAGTAATGTACTGTACTGGCATCAATGCCGGTATTTAAAAACAACAACCGGAGAAGTACATTTGAAATACAGAAAATAAGTTTTGCTGAAAGACATTTGTGATCTGTAGATTTGGCTCTTAATCTCTGTGGATTATATTCTCCAGACTTCAATTATTAATTTCTAATTTCTGTAATTTTGACTGAACTTTGAACTGTATTTTTTTATTTGAACTGCATTGTACTGTATTTTGGAGGCAGGAAGGTGGGGACATCAAAACTAAATAATGATGTTGATCCCTAGAAGAAACCAAAGTCTGTGAATGTAATTGACTCGAAAAATTATAGATAATATGTTATCATTTTTTAAAATGGAACACCTATTAGCACTAAAACCAGATCAAGACAAAAAGATCAAAGGTAGAAAGAAAAAGAAAACCACTTAGCTTATGAAATTCCTTGCTTTAATGTACTGCCTATGTAAAAACATTTAAAAGGTTATGAAGATATTAATATAGTCATAATTTTATTAATAAGCAAAGATTGGAAGTAATCTACTCTTCTGTTGTTCTTCTGATCATCAAGCAAACTAGTAATTATTGAGGCTTGGGGATGACTTCCTTGTGTAGTTACTTCAGTTTCCTCATAGCAGTATTACATGCCTTTGAGAAGGTGGTAGTGTGTTCTGCTAGACGGACCACCAGTCTGATCCACTATGGCAGTTCCATTTACTTCTCTCCTCTACAAATAAAATACAATTTGTTTATAATGCAGTTCTGACAAACTGTTGTGGTATCTGTAGTGCATTCCAGCACCTTTGAGCCATATGCTTGTGTGTATTTTGTTTCACTGTTTGTCTGTGCCTTGGTAAATATTTTCCTAGAAAATTGCATTTAAACTGAGTATATTGTTTATTGTGGCTTGCAAGTTACTGTGCTGTTGGTTTTGGTGCATTAGAGGTCTGCCTAGAAAAGTGCTTTTGTGGAACAAAGTGAACAGCCTGTAAAAATAAACTTGATAGAGAACCAAGTTTCTGTACGTCAGTCAGGCCACAAATCTGATTCCAGGAGAAAGCGCAGTGCCACAGGGCTACCTGCCACAAGAAAAAGCTTATGTGGGTCCCATGTTGCGTTGCAGTGAGCACTAGAGAGCACATCCTCCAGCTATAAAGAAAGTTACTGTATTCCAGATGAAATGCAACTGCCTGGACTCATAAACTAATTATGACATTGATAAGAGGTTTGCAACATCTTTGAAATGCTTGATGTGAGTAGCTGATACTTGCTGTGCTTCCCTAAAGAAAATTCCTGGTAAGTAGGCTGAAGAAAAGTTAATGTTTTTCTGCTTTACTGACTGATTGGTCTTAGCACACCTCAGTTATTATATCCACAGTTTGTTAATCCTGTAAGCCCACCTCAAGGACTATTTTAGGTGCTGCTTACCCCAGGGGTGGAATTTGTCTTGAATATAATTTATGGTAATAGTGGCAAAGCTATTCACTGCCAGTTTGACCCAGATTTGTTTTACTGATGTATCTTTTACTGTTTTGCCTTGTATAGCTTTATTAGTTCAGTGTTTTTAGTAGGTTTTTGAAAATGCAAGTCTAATTTACACATGGTCAGTATATTTATCTATATATAGGTATACTTCTGTATAGATAAAATGTGTTTGCTTTTCTGTATGTACTTTATAGCATTTTGGAATTCATCAGTATTTGCTTAAAATGAACTAGGTGCGTGTTCTGTTTCGACACTTCTGTACCTTAATTGAGCAGTGAAGGCTGTCTTCTGGTCACCTTTGTGTGTAACCTTGCAAGACAAGCCAGGGTTTTTTCATCCTTAATAAAAACTTTTTGATCTAACTGAGCTCTGGCATAGAACAGTAATTGTCCATGTTCATAATGACTTCAGAACTATTAGAATGCACACCAAAAAAAAAGCCTTGTATGATCGCCAAATGAAATCCTTAAAAAGGAAATCTGCACCACCTGAATGCCCAGCTGTTTCAAAAACTAAAATCCTCCTTTTCACTGCTGTTTCATTTTGTGAAGCCATTTTTCTTCAGTCTGGAAAGTTATTGCAAGTGGTGCATCAATAGTAACAACTGCAAATGAACTAATGAGAACACCTGTATGGGACACACCTTTGTGTGAATCCAAATCCAGTTCTTAATATTTGTGAGCTTTTTAAATCCTTGAGAATGAATTCTGTGTAAATTCTTAGGTTGCTTCAGACATGAAAACTCAAATGAAACATTAAGTAAGTTTTTCTTAAAATGACAGTGCTCCAGCCATTTGACCTCATGTTCTTTGAAAATCCCGCAGCCACAAGCTCATTTGAAAAGCATTGCTTGGAACCACCTGGTGCTTAATGAATTGATTATTTTTTTTTCTCCAGAGTATCTTTATTATCTTTTTGAATTTTGATTCTTTCCAGTTTCAGTCAGAAATGAAAGGACTTGATCTGTCTCAGAATCACTTCTTGATCTGCTGTGTAAAAATCACATACGACATATTTTTCATAAACTGTAACTTTAAAAGTCCTGAGGCAGTGAGATTACTGTACATCTGAATAAAGTCTAAATTATCTTCTCCAGCATTGTTTTTATTTCAAAAATCATTCTAAATTTAATACAGCGTAGTCCTTCATAACTAGCAGGAATTCATTAGTGTTGACATTTTCAGTCTCCTGTACCTGTCTTGTTGACACAGGTGAGAACAGTTCAGTACACATATGCCCCCCATCTGGTTTCATAGCAATGGCTCTCTTGCTGCTTTGATAGTGTACGTTATTTCTCTTCTGAAGGATTCTAGCATCTCCTTCATTTTCCGCAGTTCCCATATTGGCATAAGAATGCGCAGAAGACCTTGTTTGAGTAGTCTTGTTTACTAGCATTTAGTTTTTCTAACATTTAGTTTTTCTTTCTAATTGTTCATATGCAATGTTATTTTGATAGTGCTGTTTTAGTTTGTAATGTCTACAGTAAAGGGGCTGCATATTTTGGTTGGGTTTCATTTGTTTGTGTTTTGTGGGGATTTTTTGTTTGTTTATGAAAGTCTATGGCTTACATTTTGCCTTCGTGTAAACCTGGTATTTGAAACACAGAATGCGCCACTGCAGTGGCAGAAAAAAAAATCAGGATTGTTTTCCCTCTGATTTATGTTCTTGCAGTTCAAACTGCTTTTGAATGTGGCTGACCTTCCCATGTTCAGGGGTTCCAAAAAATGAATTGGAGAACAGTATTTAAATACTGGAAAAGTCCATGCTAAATCTGTGTGCAGATGAGGCAAACTACACCAGTTGAACTACATACTCTGTCTCTAGACTTTCTGGGAAATGAGAGGAAGGAGGATAAAAACCGTTATTCAGCAGCTGGGATGTTGGGAGGTGATCCCTTTGTTCCACATGGCAGAAAAACATAATCCGTTCCAGGTCACCTGGAGTAGGACTTCCAGATTTAGAAGGCCGGTTAGAAGAATAAAGGAATAGAACAACTTAAATTGTTCCTTTATGTGTTAATACATAGTTAAATTTCTTCCCAGCAAAACTAAATCTACAATGCTATGTAAGTATGTTATTGCTAAACAGTGTTCCTCTGTGTTTTCATCTCTCTCCTCTATTTCAGTTCAGTGTACTTAACTGTTTAAAACAAAAAATCTGCTGGCAATGCCATTGGATAAAATAGCCCATTCTAACTCTGTCTAATTCTGTTTCCCACTCACTAATTTTAACAGCCATTCCATCCTATCTTAATTAGATATATCCAGTAGCCACTTTTTAATAGAATGTCAGTCGCTCTTCTTCTTCAGCTTAGAAGAAAAAGCTGGTCTCTGGATGTCTGGCATCTCTCATCTGTTTTCCAGATGAACATATATATGAAAACTTCCTCCTAGCCCAGGTTTCTAAACTATTTAGATTTCTTACCTGGGAGAAGAGATAAATTGAAATACAAAGTTGTAGACCATCACTCTAGGTAGGAGATAAGTAAGAAAATGTCTTCCAGGCTACTCAAGTCATTTGAAAAATAACCCATAAAATTTAGTTGCAACGACTTGATATTTTTATGATTCTTTTTCATGAATTAGCATTATTGTTTAATATAAAATTTTAAGAAATAGAACACTCTATGTAGTCTTGATGATATCTTAGACCAAAGTGTTGGGGTTTTGCTGTTCATAATTACTTCTCTTGCAAAAGGATTGTTTCAGTATGCCCACTGTGGCAATATAGTAATTTTTTAAGGATATAGTTTATTTATTTTCTGCCTCTCTCTTCACAGTATTTAAACTCATAAAATGCAAACCAGATTGGATCTATATCACTTTCACTCACTATGGACTTTAATGCATTGCATTACAACCATGCAGCAGTAGAACATTGTGAGAGAAGAGGCTTGGTATGGACACCACTGTTTTGATTCCCAGGAGTGGAATCAAATCTGAAATGGCAATCACTTAACTTTCCCATTATTGAAGGTTAGAAGTTGGTCCAAGGTACCAAAAGACCAGTTATACTGAAGAATTGTGATAGATCCTGTGCTGTTGTCAGGCTGCAAACAAATTCTGTAAAGACGTTTTTCTCATCTCTGCATTCTGTTGGAAGCTTTTCTTTATTAAAGTAATATGTAACTGATGGATCTATGTAATATTTTCCATTCTCTTTCCATTGCCAGACCACTAATAGGATGTAACATCAAATGGTGGATGTAACATCAAATGGTGGATGTAACATCAAATGGTGGATGTAACATCAAACGGTGGATGTAACATCAAATGGTTTCTTTCCCTCTTTGCTTTTACTTACATTTGACAAAAATATAAAATGAGTACCTTGACTGGCTGCTGTTTCTGTTTACTGTTACATACTTTCAGTTTGCACAACCTGTACAAAAATATTCTTTCTTTGTTTTTTTTTCTCTTCTACTTCCCGACTCTAAAGGTCTAGTGTTGCAATGATGCTGTAAAGCTGGTTATGGGGACAGGAAAGTATAGAAGGTAAAGTTCTCTCAAGTGTTCACTTAACTTGCAGTTAGGAAAGTCATTGCTATTCTGACCTGAACAGATTTTTAATATCAAATCCTTCTACTCCTGCTGAATTGAGGTCAGCAGTATCTTTCAGACTTCCCTCACCTCCCTGCAAGAACCATAGCAGACTCTTCTTCGTTCACTCAGAACTTCAGCTCAAAGTTATTTAGCTGTTGTACACCTGGATATTGTGATTGGTCTACATGGTTCATTTTTGATAGTGGTGCAAAAGTGAAGAAACTTTACTCCGTCAGTGTCTAATACAGAAAGGTTGCACAAAGCTATGATGAAAAGCTCATGCAGACAAGTTGAGCATAGCTCTACTTAGTTTAGTAGAGTACTATCGGTAGTCTAATGATGTCAGTCTTAAAATCAGACCATTTACTCAGGTCCTCAGGTGACCTTGCAGCATCTTCTGAGCTTCATGCAGCTGTGATGATATTAGTTGCAAGACCCTGGGTAGCTAGCAGTCCAGATCTGGAATGGCTATGTAGGCTGCAGTCATTGCAGGAATCTGAAATACAAGCACATTCTTCTCTTTTTTAGCTTTCTTTCCAGTAAATACATTAAACCCAAGGCTAAAACGAAAAGTGGGATGTTACTCCGTAGACTGATTTTTGTGTTTGTTCGTTTGGCGTTTTTTTGTGGAACTTAAAATGTACCTTGCAAATCTAAAGAGCTGACGTGAATAATGAGAGCAGAGGAAACTGATCTCAGTTGTCAATGAAGTTTATCTTGTTTTATTGTTTGCTGATGAAGGTTTTGCAGCTGAACAGTTAGGATTATCATTTTGCCTCCTACATTCTTTATAATCAGTAGGATTTTTAAAAAGTATAATGTTACGATTCACAAGGTATTTTTTGTTAGTGTTAGAAATAACTTGGAAGCATCTGTTTAACTCCCAGGATGGAGATATTATTTAACTGGTAGCAGGAATAAAAATCTGCTGTATTCTCATGTGAGAACTGATATATCAAACTTCATTACAAGATTACAGATACATATAAAGAAATTTTATCCAGATGTAAGTAACAGATTGAAAAGCAATGAAGTTATAAACTAGGGTTACATTATAACATGTTGTTGCAGTATAAAATATTCTGAATTACTAGAACTAATGTAAGCTTCATTTCAGATGTTGCAAATCAGGAAGACTAAAAAGAATGGGATCATATTTTAAGAGGTATATAGAGGTTTCAAAGGTCCTCATAATTCACTGTTTGTTTTCCCTTTTTTTTTCTTCTGTCTATATGCTTTAGACAAAATACAAAATAAGATGGATTTTTAATCTAAAATGCTCTCTACTTCAAAATAATATGCAATATTTGCCTTCCTTTTTTTATTCACAGCTGTTCTTGGCCACTATTTGGATTAATAGATATTAAAAGATTCATTTGTGTCAGAAGAAATTGCCTACCCCACATCGAAACAGGGGAAAGTAGTAATCAGTCTTAATCTGAGATCACTTTTTAGTCTGAAACCTGCATTACTTTCCTGAGCAGCATCGGATTTTTAGAAAGATCAAACACTGATCCATGACTTGAGAGTACAGCGACTCTTAATGCTGCATGGTCAGTACAGGCTGAACTAAGTGCAAAATATGTACCACTGGTAACAGTTACCAGACCTTGGTAAATAATTCTTCTTTTGAAGGTCATAAACTTTCCAGACTCAGGTGCTGTCAAGGTTTAAGGCAAGGCAACAATAAACCATGGCAGATGCGCTCTGTTACTGGTCTTGTTTTTAACAAAAAACAAGGTCACCTGTTAACTGGTCTTGTTTTTAACAAAACCAAGACAGGTGCAAAGACCTACAGAACTGTTTTGTTTCCTTTCAAAGAAGGTGAAAGTCTATGGAAATCATTCTGTTCAGGCTGAGCTGGGAGATGTCTAAATTTTAAGGCTCAAGTTTTAGTTGGGAAGGATATTGCCCTTGAAAGATAAATTGAGAAATGGATGTTCAGATTTAAATTTGCAGCTTTAAGTGCTTCAAAGTTATAATTAAATTAATAAATCTAGCAAAAATACTACTTTCTATGAATGTTCTGTCTTTCAGATCACTAAGTCGTCCCTTCTGGCTGATAATTAAAATACTGAAATTATCTAGAGAACATTCCATTCATGTGATACGGGAGTTCATTAAGTTGTGAGAGGGAATTATCTAATAGGATTATAATCACATAAATGCTATTTCTGTAATCTTCTACTTAATAACTCAAGCTGTTTAATAAGGCTTTCATGTGGCTATTTAAGAGGTGAAGTGGTAGTGGAGAAAGAGATTTGCCTTCATGTCTTCAGTGCTGTGTTACAGTAATGAACAACTATCTCAAGTGCTTTCTTTTTTTCTTATTTATTTATTTATGATTCTTTTTCCTAACAAAATTTTTCAGTTTGATTGCTGAATCTGGGTAATATGTGGGAGTGACCTGAGCCTTGTCAGCCTAGGGGAAGCTTTCAGACTAGAGAAATTTGTAACATCCTCTTTCCCCTTTTCATTGGAAAAAACATAAATCTGTTTCTAGGCAGTTAAATTCCCATCTGAATAAATGCCAGGTAAAAAACCTGAGCTGCCTGTGGTCACTTTCTTATTTTTGTAGCGGTGTTTTTGGTGCTTAAGTACAGAGGGTAGAGGAGGACGTGGCTTTTGCAAAGTGCTCTCTTTCAGAGTGACTTATTAGATACAAGCTACATTCAAGTTGATTCTTATTATTGACAATAGCTGATCAAAACATAGGAGAAGTGTGCACAATTAGCAGAAAAAACATTCAGGCATAAACATAGCTATACCAGTCCTGGATGGCTGGGATGTTGCTAAAATATTTCCCTTAAATGTGTAGGTCCTAGATTACCAGACCATGTTCTGCCTGAGGGCAGCTGCTCTCGCACAGACAGTCAGTCGCAGGCCAGACGCTGCATTTTTCATTTGATGTTTTCTAACTCTTGACTGACTCCATCCTGACCTTGACCACTTCTTACTCACTCTTCTTCATTCTTACACATGAGCTACAACTTGATTTCAGCCTATGTGGTAACAGAAGTTGGTGATTTTGAATATACTACTTAAATAGTCTTTTTGTAAATACGCAGGTTGAGTTTGTAGCAGACATGAATTTACTGTCACCTACCTGATTTAGAAGTGTGAATCTGTTGACAAATACACTGTGTTATGTGCCTCCATTGTAGCAGGTTAGTGTATTATGTTTCTTAATAATAATTAACACTACTTAATCAGAAGCTCAATCAATAGGATTGACATAATGACTGTAAGCAGTCCATTTGTTTAGAAAAATACTGGGTTTTATCTTCAGGACATGTTGCTACCTGATTCTCCCACCCACCCTAAAAGAAATGTCAGTGCTTTGGTGAATTGAATTTGAAACAAAACAACAACAAAAAATTGCATCTGGAGAGGTGTAAGCCCTTTGGATTGCCTTGAGAAAGTAAACATTAATAAGGTTTTGTATCAGTTTTGGCTTGGATGGAGCTCATTTTCTTCACAGAGCCAGTAAAGCGCTATATTTTAGATTTGTGACCAAAATTGTGTTGATAACACACAAGTGTTTTAGGTGAGCAGAGCTTACAGCATGTCAAGGTCTTCTTGGGTTCTCATTCTGTCTGCCCCCAGCAAGTAGCCTGGGACAGGCCATATCCAGGGAAGCTGGCCCACAGTGATGAGGGAGATACCCCATGGCATGTAACAGCGTGCTCAGCAATGAGAACTGGGTTGAGGTCACCTTTTCCCAAGGTAGCCATTGCTCAGGGACTGGCAAGTGATTAGTTTTGCATCATCTGTTTTTTTTTCTATTTTTTTCCCCTTCACTTACTAAACTGGTTTTATATCAACCTTTGAGTTTTCTTGCTTTTGCCCTTCTGATTCTCTTCCCTCAACCCAGTGGGTGGGAGTAAGCAAGCAGCTGGGTAGGAGGTTGCCTACTAACCAGGGTCAACCTACCACAGGTTTTAATTCAAAATAGATTTTTTTGTCTTATGAAATATAACTTTTTATAGTAGTCACTGTCTTTTTATCCTGTATGAAATCTGTTTCCTCTTTCTGAATATTCCTTACAGAAAAAATTCTGATTTTGAAAGAATTTGATTGGATAATTCAGCTTGCAGTCATGAGGAAATATAGGAACTACAGGATTTTGCCTACCAAAAAACCAAAAAAAAACCCGTACTTCTTCTTTATGGGATGATATCAATGTCATAAAACTCCACATGGAAGCTATCCCAATTCCAGTGATTTTACCAGTCAGCTCACTGGAAGCAGCAAAGCTTGCAAGCTTTTTCAGTATTCACACCTTTCACAGCTTTCTACTTGTGGGTCCAATAGAACTGCATTTAAGTTAAGTGTTTAAATGGGGCATCTCATGCTCTAATGGAAGCTCGCCATGGTGCAGAGCTGCTGTTCTTTGTTTTAATTGCACATTTGGCTCCTTGGCAGGTTGACTGTAATAGTGGCATTAATTGAGATCCTGTGGAATTCCAGAACTTTTCCAGAATGAGCCCCTTTAACTCCTAGTTGTTATACTGGTTAAATATCACTGCTCAGTAAGGTTTATAGACTTTATTTGGCTTATAATCCCCAAGAACATTACCTTTTTTAGACAGCAAATTAGGCTTTCTTCCTGCAAGGTTTTTGACATTATTACATACAAAGTCTTTTCCAGCTTGAATCTTTACATATGAAGCTTTTTCCAAAGGTGCAAATTTCTGTATATTTGGCCTGTATGTCATATACTGGGTTAATAATCTTGACTGTAATTATTTATCATTGATATGAACACTAATATTAACTGTCACCATTAAATCTTATCTAATGTCAATTTTAGTATGTCAGGATTTATCTGTAAGAAGATATTTGCTTAAAATGTAGTAAAAGTAACAGCATAATCGACTCCCCCACCCCCCGAAGAATTAACAACATTTTGAGCAAAGTAAAATAAGAGACAAATTCCTACAATAAATTGAAGCAAAGATATGTTAAATTAATTTTTCTGATTTTGTTCCTTGAAATTTGAATCAGTAGTTTGGTCAGATCAGTCTCTTCCTGCCTAGTGCAGGCACTCTTAAGAAACACTTTTCCTGTGCAGGACTTTTCTTCTTTTTCTTGATCTTTGACAGATTTTCTGTGGAGAAAATATTTTTTGATCCTGTTTCTCCACCTTTTAATCTGATCTTACTTAGATCACCCAACAGAGTAATACTTGTAAAGCTTTAGATAACATTATTTCACATATCGTCTATGCAACATAACTTTCTTTAAGTGTCTGTAAGAACATTTATCTTTTCAGTCAACACAAATAATCTGTTTGTATAAAAGCATTTATATTAGTTTAGCTGTTCAAAAGTATGAATAATTTCCTCGGTGTTACTATGGAGTACCGAATAAAACAGAAGAGAATCTGAGTAGATCTCATTATCAAGAGACTCATAAAAGAATTCTTTTTTTTTTTTTTTCACTTTTATGGTCCCTATGTTGTTTAATGTCAGTATTTAAAATAAAAGAGCACTAGGATCAGAGATAATACTTCCATTTTCTTCCAATTGTGGTAAGAAAGCTTATCCTGCTTAGCTGTATGTGGAAGGGATTTCTGTAGTCCCTTGTAGGACCATAAAAGGAGGGTTTTTTTGTAATACAGCTCTTTCTAAATTAAACATTTTGCAAGCCACATTGAGAATTTGGATACGCCTTCCTTGTTAGCAATGAAAATATTGAACTGTTGAACCTTGAAGGTAATTAAGGTAATTTTTTTTTTAAGATCTCATCTTCTTGAAGACAAAACGACATTAGGTAAAAAAATGTCTCATTATGACTGTCTATTAAAAAGAGTAGTGAATGAGTTTAGTGTCAAGGAAACACTATGGATCTCTGCTGTGCAGTAATTATGGGTAGGTGTTTTTCAAAACCTTTTATGAAAATAAAGATGGAGTTAGATAAAAAAGGTTTGACAAATCAAAAAGAAAGAAAAACAAACAAACAAAACAAACACACACACAAAAGCCACACTGCTTCTACTTTGAGACACGCAGATGGTGGTAGTAATTTTTATCAAGCCTGGAGTTTGAAAATTAATACTTGACATGGACAGTTAAGACAACATCCAACCTGAATAGCCATGTTATGTGTAGGACTGAAGATTAAATGAGATCTTCATGAGTTTGAATTCTATTTGCATCCATAGAGAAGCTTTAGTATTTAACAATTATTTGAGCCAGGTAGTAATTCTATCCTGAAAACTTCAATTGCTAGTTAACTTGAAATATATTTTTTACCTTTCTAAGGCTATTGAGCAAATCCTTATGGAAAACCTTTCTAGAAACACAGAGAGCAAGGAGTGCTGGTACCAGAGATTTGTTAAAAGCAATTTGTTTCCAACCATCTTGTCTTCTGTGATGAAGTGAGTGGTTTGGTGGATGAAGGGAGAGCAACAGATCTCATTTTCCTTGGCTCAGCAAGGCATTCAGCGCTGTCTCCTCTACCATCCTCACGGCAAAGCTATGGGTGGGTGGACATCAAGGGTAATGATCAGCAGTTCAAAGTCCAAATGGTAGCCAGTTAGTACTGGCATTCCTTTTAAGTCATCACCAAGGCTCATGCTGTTTAGCAGTGTGACAGGATGAAATGCTAAGAGAGACCTAAGAAATTAACTGTGGTTCTTTAAGGGAAAAACTTAACTTTATTATATTTCTGAAGTTCATTAAAAATAGATGTATTATCTTTAAAAATCACATAAATACTTGGCCTGAAATTAATGTTCATGTTGAGCATTTTTCCCATGCTTGGGTAACTTGCTGGTAAGAGACTTGGAACCTGCAAACACAAGATTAAAATATTAATAAACCGGGATTTTTCTTTGTGATTTTATGTATAATTTAATCAAATTGTATAGGTGTGTATGGAGTCTAATAATAATCTTTGTTATCCAAGGTTAGAAAACTGCTATAACGAAGGAAGAATTTAAAACTGGTCTGTTATATAAGTCAAAAGGATCATCATTAAATTTAGTTGGAAATTAAAAACGTGATTTATTTTCAAAATTCCCTTTTGAAGCTATGTTTTGTCTTGGTCACCTCCGTTTTTGAGGAGTGATAAGATAAACTGGAAAGTGATCTTAATTCCTAGCTATAATTAGAAATCCAGTCTTAAGGTTTCTTTCATGATTCTTTGTCAGGAACACCAGAATTTATATTCATCTCTTCCTCTCTTAGTGTTTTTTTTATATTTGGCTTTTGTCAATTTTAACTGTTTTTTCCAGTAAGTGTTTTGTAACTTACAAGAGAAATAATGCTCTACTCTGTAGCCTCTTCCCTTCTTCAGACCACTTTCCCACTTACAAAAAGCACCTCCGCGATGCTTCGTTCTTTCACAAGATGTTCATTCTTGATTGTTGAGCACCTTTCCCTTTGCCGCAGAGTCCTTTAGTTTTGTATTGATATTCTAATTGTTCAGTGCTTTTGGTTCTTAAGTGATGAGTGCACAGGCAGTTAACAAAACACAAAATAGTGAAGGAGAAAAAAAGCTATTCTTTGTACTTACAATCAATATTTCCAAAATTCTGTTGAGCTTTTTAGTGGCACCAGTATATCTGATTGTAAACAGTATGTGTAAGCATTAGAATCATTACACTGTGATAGAGGTGATCTTATTAATGATGTTGAAATGATTGTCATTAGGCCTTCAGCCTTTATTTAGTGACACAGGCCCAGTTTTATGTAGTTCAATGGGAACCATAAATATCTGTTTACATTAAAAAAAAAAAAAAGTTTTCTCATGATAGATGGAGCTGCTTAATTATCATAGGTAACTGCATTTATTTCCTTCTTGGAAGAAGGTAGTTGCTAGATGCTGTATTTAATGCATATACAATTAAAAAGCTAATGCTTGTATTTACAAATTAGTCACTGTAGAGTCTTATTACTAATGTACAGATAAATCCCCTGAAATATATTTGACACGGCTAATGAAGAATGCAATGAACCTTTTTATGAATGTGTGATAAAACAAATAGTGCAAACTAAATAATGATATCTCTAGAGACCAATTAGTTTCTTCAACAAATAGACTTGTTCCCATGCTGATGGATGATAGTGTCTATCTTTCAGATACTGGGTTAAGGATGTACTTTTCTCTTGTGCGTGATAAAAGGCCTAAAGCAATGTCACCTGATTTCATGGGCTGTAAGACCCTCTGATACCACTTGTGAACATAAGAAGGAAAAATTTAAACATTAGTCTGAGAGGAGCGACGGTGCTTCCTGCAAAGTGTTATTTCTTCAGTTTTTAAGTCCACAAGCAAGTAACACTGCTGGGATCACTGGTCTAAAGCACTCAGCCAAGGGCCACTGCCCTTCTGCTGTTCCTGTGCCTCGGGGCCCTGATAACTTTATGTATAATAATATAGGTCACTAATGGAATTTTCTAAGGAGAAAGGGGTGTTTAATTCCAATGGTTTATATTTCACTATAGCAAATTCAAAATACAATGTATAATTTGCTTAGCAAATTGGACTACCAAGCTGTGTAGTTATTGATTGATTTGGAAATCTGTATGTCCCTTTAAGTAGACAACTTCAGATAATAAGACAAAAAGTATTATAGAAGAAAAAGCTGTATTAGAAGTGACCTTATTAAGCCACTTGTTTCAGTAACTGAAAATCAATTAGGAATATGTTTCTGTGCTTTTATATACAGCAAAATTAAACTGAAGAAACCCACTGAATTAAGATCAATTTGTTTAGTTTCAAACTGAAGTTGGCCTAAACATAAATGTTTTATTGATACTAGAAATTAATATTAACCTAATACTTTATATTAAACTCAGTATAAATTCATATTTTTCCCATGTTACCTGGGAATATTTTCACTCCAGTTACTCAGTGGGTCTGCAAATACTATTAGGTAGCAGACAGCTGTGTGCCTGCCCTTAATAGAGACTTTAAAAAAACTGTTTAATAAAATCATAACGTATGTAAACCTTTCTATTTTCCTCTCATGTTTATTTGAAAGAGAAAAATCTGTAGTCTCAACCTCTGGGATCTGTTCTACAAAACTACAGAAAGATATGTGTGCTCCGAAAGTGGGAGAATCTCTGTATACCTTAGAAAAAGCAGCAACATGGGCATGCAACTCTTGCTGCTCACGGCGAGAACTTGTAGCCATGCAAAATTTGAGATCACAGGCCCTTGGATTTGGACATCTTAGGAACAGTGCAAGTTCATTCTTACTAAAACCACCTCAGAACATCAGCTGACCCACACCCATATTTTACTGGTGTTTATCTCATCTTGCAAGTGTTATAAAATCATTTTCCTGAGATGTATGTGAAAAGCTATTGCAAATCTTCCTTTGAGGAGCTTGTGTCTCTAACCTAGTAGATGAAGAGTCCTGAAATTTGTCAGAGTCTTCATAGAGGGGAAAAAAAAAGTATATATACATATCTATATATATGTATCTATATATATATCTAAAGGTGGTTAACAGCAATTGTCACATCTTTGGTAAAAACTGAACAAAGATGGAAAACAGCCTTTCCAGAGATGGTGACAATCACATTTCTTTACGTTTTTCTTCAGTGACTCAGTGCAGCTGCCGGGCACAAGTTTACACCTACGTGGGTGCAGTTCAGACAGTTTTGTTGTTCAGTCATGGAACAAGCTTCTCTGGAGATCTTGAATCCCAATAGTTTATCCTCTTCTGAAAAACAGCTTAAAGATTTTGCAGGCTGTAGGTGATTTGTTAGTAGGGATGATTCTTCAATACATCCAGTACCAGTATTGCTGTTCTTGCAGTGATACTAATATAAGGACGAGGCGCAGTCAGTCATACCAGCAACCACCTACACATGCTCTAGAAATACACTGGTGAAATTCAATAGACTACTGACATATGGGTTTCTGTGTTGCTCATAGATTGGAGTGGATTTTTTAATTATTATTTTACTGACATTCCATTGGAAAGGTTTATCCAAAGGTAGTCTTTCAAAACAGTCTCAGAATAGCAGTTTCTGCAAGTCACTGCCCATAGAAAAATACAGCAGATCTTACCTGGAGAGAACACAATTCGGTATTTGCTAGAGAGAAAAACAATGACTATCGTTGTGCGCAGCTTCCAAGTTCTTTCTTCTGTGCTGTGGAGAAATAGATATCAATCTTTGACCACAAATCCTGATAGTTTCAGGAATACAAAAATACAGAATATTTTCATTCTGTGATTTCCTACTGACATTGAAAGAAGGTCAGCAATGTGTTCTACTCCCCAGCATGTTTTGACTTCAGAAGATGTTTAGTTTTATAAAGCTCTCCATGTGCCCTGCTTCACTTGAACTTAGCAGAAGTTTTGTGATCCTGTAAAGCAGCAACAGAGTTAATGCAGTGTTGAGAGCTTTTAAAACTCTTATCCTAGAAAACTAACTCTTATTTATACAAGAGGTTAGAGATCACACCACCAAAAAAGGGAAACTGTTTCCAGTGACACGTTGGCCAGTTCGTGTGCTTATAGGAAAAGCTACCTGAACAGAAGCCAAAATAATCTCCCAAGAACTGGTTTTAAATGAGCCAATCATGAACAAAGTAACAATTGACTGAAAAATCTTGAAGTAAGAAAGAATACAATGTTTGAAGTTACTTGGTTTTATTATTGGACTCCTCAGTGTCTTGTAGAGAGACCACTTGAAAAGATAAAGTTTTGTTTCTGTCTCTGCAAATTCCGGCTCACAGTGTTATCAGATATTCATCTTTTAAACATTAATGCCAATTGTTATTTTCCTATTTTCTCTTTTTAAATGCAGCCTCTTTGTTCCATGCAGCAATAGAAAAATCCAAACCTGTAGCTGTTTCATATCCTTATACATCTGTTATTTTTAATTACTGATGTGAAGAATGTAACAATATTGGTATAAAGGAGGACCAGGATGTTCTTTGCTTGGTATTTCTTACATTGACTCATCATATGTGAGTCACAGTGTGTAGGTTCTTGGGTCCCTCCCCCACCTCCATAGTTTGATACCAGTTGTGTTTTAGTTTAATAAACTTCTAAGGCAATTTTTTATCTCAAGTGTTCCTGCATGTGCAGCTCGTCCTGTTGTTCCACAGGCTACTTGGCGCAACCTTCAGTTTCACTCTTCGTTGTTTGTTTGCTGTTTCTAGTGAAAGGAGCATTATCTGTAAATTGTGTCTGAATGGGTCTTTTGTTCTTCTTGTGAAACTAATAGCAAAATAACCCTCAAATTAATGTTCGGGTTTTATTTTTTAACCTGGCAATATTTTTGAAGTAGACACACTTTTCAGATTAAGGATAAAAGCGGTAGGTTCGTATTGTCTTTGTATGTCCATTAGAATGGCAGACTTTGTTGTAACAGATTTACTGTAGTGCTCAGTTGAGCTTCGTATGTTGAACTAGTTTTGTACCTTTATCAGCCTCATTCATTTAAAAGTATTATACATTTGGTTTTAATGCTGTGCAAAAAGGCTCTGTGCAATTACAGTATTTGGGGCAGCTGAGAAACCTGGCAGTGGCAACGCGCCTGGTGGTTAATGCTCCTTCTGTATTGGCTTTCTGGTTCTCACAGTGCCTTTCTATGTGTCTAGGCAAGAAATTCCTAGATAACACATTCCCTGTAAGCTAGATTAAGTTTTAAAGCTTGTGGAAGACACCAAGGGACTACTGTGTTGCAAAAAGCTGAACTTTTACTAGTCCCTTTGATAAAAAGGATTAAAGGATAGGACAAAATATTGGGGTTTTTTGTCCTACAGGCATTTTAATATGTACCAGTTCATACTGATAACATGTAACTTTCTCTGAAGAGTTTTCAGTTTGTACTGTCATTCATATTTTAAACACTCATCAGCAGTTCATTCCAAAAAGAGGATAATCTCTTCTCTTGAGAAACGGTATAGAAGGGAGTACTGAAAAGAATGAGCATTTAAAAGGGATGAATGATGAGGAAAATGCAGTTGTGTTGAAAACTTGAAGAAAATACTACATCAAGAAGAGACACCAGAGAAGAAACAGTGAAGCTGATTGGTTGATTTGGATGGTAAAGCTAAAGGGTTACAAGATATTGAGCCTTACTAGGACTTTAAATACTACAATTTAAATAAAGTATGTTGTCACATGAAACATGGCTGGTACTCCATATGGAGAATGGTCAAAGGTAGATAAATCAGAGCAGCATAAAATAACTGTAGTAATAGTGTTTGAGGTGCACTTGTACATGAAATATTATTATAATATTGTCACGGAGGCACCCTGGAGTTAGTTAGGGGACTACAGGGTCCAAAACAAACTTTTATTTGGTAAAAAAAAGTACAGCAGTTTGACCGGTGGAAAATGGGGTTTTAGCTCTCCAAAGTGACTTGAATAGAGGTTCGAGTATCAGCTGAGGTAATTATTAAAGGTGCAGTAACTAGTACCACTAGAGATCCACAGTGTGCATACACATGGTTCACCAAAAACAGTGCCAGAGCCATCCCTGAGTCTGGGAAAAGTATACACTTGCCTGAATCTGGCAAGGAATTATTAAAGAAAATACACGTGCTTATGTTGAAGCACAGAGTAAGCACTCGCGATCCTGCGAGGAATTAAAGAAATACACGTGCTTATATTGAAGCACGGAGTAAGCACACACCTACATGTGGAGATGAGGCAAACGGCGTCCCTGTCCTGGGAGGGCTCTCAGTGGCAGCATCTCGCTCATGCTCCAAGAGGTCCACGCAAAACGGGTGGAGCCTCGACGAGAATCCCATTTTATATAGCCTGATCAGATCTGACTGTAGGCATTCCAGAAGCTTCTCTGCACCCACACTCTGGCTGTGGGGTGCCCCTGAAGCTTCCAAGCATCCCCCACACTGGCCGTGGATGCCCAGCAACTCCTTGGCACCTCTTCACTCCCTTCTCCTCTCTCTTAACGACCCTGGCCAGCGGGCTCTGGGATCAAACAAAAGAAGCTGTTAGCCTCAAGCAACAGAGAGAGAGGGAGATGTGTCTGCGCCTTCCATATCGAAGGAAGGGAGGGGGAGAGAGGGGGGTTTGCATTCTGCCACAAATATGGAAAAAAATAGTGAATCTGTACAGACATGTCCTGCGGTGTCAGTCTTTTACCTTCTAGAGAAATAGTGCAACTTCCAAAGAAAGTTAATCTGTATTAACATGAGAGCATTGTGAAGAAGCTGTGTGTGCTTGTGAATGGTTTCATTGGTTTAATAGAATAGCTTCCTGAAATGATGTATCAGTATAAGGCTTAAAAAATAATACATAGCTAAGTTATGTCCACTACTTCCTGCTATTATGTTGCTGTAGGGTACTTGTTTATAATTTGTTAATAATATGACTTGAGTGAGAAAACAATAACTTATCCCATTAATCAAAGTGCAGCTAGATGGTAAAATAGCAAATAACGTATCAGGTCTAGAACATTATAAATTAAAATAATTGTATTTAATACAAAGCTTATATATATTTGAGTGTTCTAACAGTTTCTTTTCATATTGCAGGAAATAGCATACTCCATTCAGCAGCAGACAGTGTGACAAGTGCAGTACAGAAGGCAAGTCAGGCTTTGAATGAGCGTGGTGAACGGCTAGGTCGAGCAGAAGAGAAGACAGAGGAGCTGAAAAACAGTGCTCAGCAGTTTGCAGAAACTGCACACAAGGTAATATTTTGATAGGCTAAGGCTCTCAGTAGGTTAAATTCACACTATCCTTTGTTTTGAGGAAGCTCTAGAAAGAATTACAGTCAGTCACCGTTTATAAACAGCTGCTATTGTCCTTGATTCTGTTCCTCACGTGGCAGATTTCTGGTTCGTAATTTCTGTGCATAGATCTAAGGTTTGCTGGATTTCCAGTACCTACCTACCTTCACCTGAAGCATATTTCGAATCCATCTTCCCACTACTGTTTGGTACTATTCCTCATATTTTGTGCAGCAGTACAGTGAAATTACTGTTAATACTCTCTGCTAAGTAGTCATAGGTCTGTAATGTATTTTTCTGAAGATGTATCTTTTTACTTCTGGAAATGTTATTTATGGGGATTTTAAGGAATTTTTCCCTCTCGGGAATGTGTGGAAGGTATTGATAGTACTGTGCCTGTTGCTTCTGCAACTGCAGAATAGTGCTGAGCTTCCATCTCTGTGACAAAAAAAAATCTAGGCATCTACAGCATTCAATTTGGTGGCTGTGTAACACATCCTCATCAGAGAAAATATTTTTCAAAAAAAGATAGATGTTTTCTGAACATCAACAGCCATTTTAGCATGCAAGTTTGATAGTTTTGCTGCTTAGCACATGTACTAGGCGTTATCATGCGTATACCAAAATATGCCTGGCTACATCATTAACAACGGAAATCCTGGATTGATATCTTGATGTTCTATACAAGCCTCTGTCTTATGTAGTCTTTAAAATGTCACAAATCAATTTATTTTAATATTTGCTGGGATAATTCTCCAATTTGTGGTCCATTTAGATTAGCATGGTTCAGCTTAATGGCCTGAGTATGGTATGAGCCTACTCCTGGGCTCTTGCATCTAATATCCCTTTCATCCTCCCTACCCCTTCCCCCAGTGATGATAACTATGCCAAGCTTAAACAGCAGCTACCACGACTTTAGTTTTGGTGGTAAAAGGTTTGCTACTTTAGAGTAGAGTGCTGCTTGGTAGCAAGTTCAAAAGTGAAAAATGCCTCTGGTATTTGGGCTGCTATGAATTAAGATTTGAATAGGTTTCATTAGTGTCTGTTGCCCTTTTATCTTCCACATGTGCAGAACAGCAGTTCCACAGATGAAAACATCCTGTAAATGGAAACAAATCTTTTCAACAGGTTCTATTAGGAAAATCTTATTTTAAAAATCTCAGGATTAAAGAATGAAGTATTGTAATAAAAATACCATCTTTGGTAGCCTGTGCTCTACCATATTTAGAAATGAAAATGTACAAAATCCTGATGCAATAATTCGAAACAAAAATTGGAGGGAAATACACCAGGATTGGAGGAAAAGCTAAAACCATCCATAATACAAGTCTCTTATTTTGTTATTCAAATTAAAAATATGTGAAAAAATCAGGGTTTTGTACATCATCGTTTGAGTTTACATGTCTCTGTGGCAGTGATGAGAACAGTTTCTGCGACAAATGTCAAAATGATGCAAAATAGAGAAGGATAGGCTCCATTTGGACTGTGTGCTGGGTTGAGATTTATGAAACCTTCCTGCCAGTGCAGTTCTACAGCTTACGAGATTCCTCAGATGAGCGTAAAGCCATGTGCTGTTGAAGCTATCCCAATTAACTGCCTGAATCAGGAGAGTGAAAGTCTTGCAGTGTCTGATACTGAAGGATTTGTAATAAATGCCTGGGTTTTGTCTTTTTAACAGGAAAACAACATCTTTGTGTTTGAAGAAAACAAAATATAGATTGGTTCTTAGAGGACTGCAAGAGAATACTTGTCATCTTAAAGATTATAAGGAAAATATAGTAAAATGGGATTTACATTTTTTTCTTGCAAATTTTTTTGCCTTGGTGCCCCAAATCTTGACTTATATCTTAGAAGTGCAGTAGTTCTGCAATTCTTCTACTGTTATCTCACAAAAATACATAGGGAAGCCACCTGGGAATCTATTAGGTTCAAGAGGACCGGGGAGGTCCCAGTTGCCTGGAGGTTAACAGATGTGACACCTATCTACAGTAGAAGGGCCAGAAGGAGCATCTGGGGAATTATAGGCCTGTCAGTCTGACCTCGGTGCCAGGCAACATCATGGAGCAGATCATCCTGAGTGCCGTCACAGAGCGTGTACAGGAGAGTCAGGCGACCGGGCCCAGTCGGCGTTGGTTTATGAAAGGCAAGTCCTGCTTGACTAATCTGGTCTCCTTCTATGACAAAGTGACTTGCTCGGTGGATGAGGGAAAGGCTGTGGATGTTGTCTGCCAACACTTTAGTAAAGCCTTTGACACTGCATCCTCCTGGAGAAACTAGCTGCTCATGGCTTGGATGGACGTACTTGTTGCTGGGTAAAAAACTGTCTAGGTGGCTGGGCCTGAAGAGTTGTGGCAGCACTGCAGGCTTGGGAAAGCATGCCTGGAAAGCTGCTTGGCAGAAAAGGATCTGGGGGTGTTGATTGACAACTGGCTGAACATGAGCCAGCAGTGTGCCGAGGTGGCCAAAAGGCCAACAGCATCTTGGCTTGTATCAGGAATAGTGTGGGCAGCAGGATCAGGGAAGTGATTATCCCCGTCCTCTGCACTGATGAGGCCGCACCTTGAATCCTGTGTTCAGTTTTGGGTCCCTCGCTACAGGAAAGACATTGAGGTGCTGGAGAGAGTTCAGAGAAGGGCAATGAAGCTGGTGAGGGGCCTGGAGCACAAGGGGTTCTGGAGCAGTTGTGAGGGCTGGCTGAGGGAACTGGGGTTGTTTAGCCTGGAGAAAAGGAGGCTGAGGGGAGACCTTATCCACTCACTACAACTACTCAAAAGGAGATTGTAGCATGGAGGGTGTTGGTCTCTTCTCCCAAGTATCAAGAGATAGGATGAGAGAAACTGGCCTCAGATGGTGCCAGGGGAGAATTAGTTTGGATATTAGAGAAAAATTCTTCATGGAAAGGGTTGCCAGGTGTTGGAACAGGCTGCCCAAGGAAGTGGTGGAGTCACCATCCCTGGAGGTGTTTAAAAGGCATGTAGATGTGGTGCTTAGGGACATGGTTTAGTGGTGAACTTGGCATTGTTAGGTTTACAGTTGGACTCGGATAATCTTAAAGGTCTTTTCCAGTCTAAGTGGTTCTATAATTCTACTTCAGCTACATGTCAGGTTCTGCCATCTTTAAAAAACACCTTAGTCACATGATGGGGCAGGGTGGGGAAACCACTGCCACTTGTTTTGCTCCAGAAACAGTAGCAATCACAGAGTGATTCTGTTTTGGTTATCAGAGTTTATTGAATGAAAGCATATAGCTCTATTTAGTTGTGGAAAGGCTGGAACTTAGTTGAGGGTATCTATCAAATCCTCCTTATTACATCTTCTCCACCTTCTTTGTTTGCCTCTAAAAAATTCCTTCTCCGTGTTGGTGACTGCATAAGAGCTCAGAGTTATGGATTCTATATAATAAAAACTTGTTGGAGTTGGCTGCTAAAGAGAGATTTTTCTGAAAAATATCTTGTCATTTGAGGGGAGAAAGAAAAGTGCTGTTTGGAGTTCTTTCATGCCGAAGTGCCCTTCCAGTTTATCTCTACAAATCATAATTTTTAAAATGGCATATTTATGACCAAGTTCTTGAGTATAAAAGGCTTACATCGATTAAATTTGAGTCATTTATTGGTCCTCATTTCACTGGCAGCAAATGAGGAAATGTTAACTCCCCCAACCAGTTCCTGCTATCTAGGTTACTTCCTAGAGGATTTACTCATCTCATCTTTGTTAGCATGCTATTATCTACAGATATCATTTCTTTATTATACACAACCTAAAAAAAGTTCCTTGCCTTGTTTGGCAAAGTCAGTTTGTCTGTACTTTTTATACAGTATTTAACTACTTTAGTTCTTTCTTCTCCCTCTCATTCCCAGTTTTAAGTCAATTTTTGGATTATTTGAAATTTAAATAATCAGTAATCACAGAGGCAGAAAGGCAATCAGTCCTTAATTTTTCATCATTATGTAGTGGCAGAGCTGCTGAACAGGTGTTTTAAATTACTTGTCTAGAATTTCTGATTGTATTTAACAATCCAAATCACTAGGTCTAAATGTATGTCTCTGTTTCTAGTGTCTTGGTCTAGCCCTCCTCGTAGGTACCAGAATACCAGAACATGGGGAAATGCAGCTATGAAGCAGATAAAGCTGCCTCCTCAGGATACCAAAAGGAGACTTTGACTATCTGCCACAGTAAAGGGAACAGCTGCGTAACTGTGTGCAAGGAAATCAGAGATTTAAGGCATCTTTTGGATAATTCAGTTTGCAAACTCTTCTGATCCAGACTACCCTCATTAGCTTGATATAGCTATCGTTACATGTGATCTCTCTTTAATTCATTTTTTTGTTTCTTTTTCAGCTTGCCATGAAGCACAAATGCTGAGATACTGCCCAAAGCTGAAATTTTCCCAAGAGAAACTGAAAAGGCTACATTCAGCAATTTTTACAGGAGGTCCAGACTTCTGTGTATTTTTTTTCTTCCAGTTCAGTGGAGATGCATTCTTTCAGTTTCTATGCAGGAAAAAGTGTTGCATTTCTACCTTTTTGACTTACTTTTGTTGCTCTTTTGTAATACTGCTACACAGTCCTGCAGTACTTTCTATCTGTATTTCAGTTGTTACAGGAGTCAAAGCAAACAGGGGAACTGGACCAAATGACAAACTGATCGGGATTAAAATAGTAATATTCTTCCCCAGCTGTACAGAAAATGAGTTAACTGGTTGTGTGGAAATAAAATCCAAAGAAGGGGGGTATACTTTTCTTCATTTTATGTAGCATCGGCAGAATGTGAATGTTGGAATTAAACACCTGTGGTTGTAATTACAGTGGAGAATAGGCTGCTTTGTCCTGGGAAATGGAAAAACTTGTTTTTTCTGCCCAACGTAGGAAGTTTTGCATGTGCCATCACCAGCATTCAAAGTGCATATCTGAATTCCATAGGGGAATCTGTTACCAGTGCTGCATTTTGAATATGCCTATTTTCTCTTCCAGACTGATCATTTAAATAGTATAATGAAACCTACAGCATGTATGCTTGAGTTTACAAAACTGAGGATAAAAGTAATTTTTACATCCATACACGTATAGCTGTGCCTCAAACACAATCTAGAATTTAGCAATCTGGTATAAAATAACATTTTCTTTTCTTTTTGCCTGTGATTCCATGGTTAAAGGCCTATGTAAATGAGAATGCAAGGGCCTGGGAAAATGAGAATGCACTATTTTTCATGTCGTCTGTTTTTCATAAATTCTACAGAAAGAATTTTTGGGAACACTTCAGAAATTTGTCTGATTAGAATGACTTTTTTTTTTAGCTAGTCATCTGATTTTTAAAATAGAGGCTTTCAAAAAGCATGTCTTAGTGCACCAGAATCATAATTTATAGTTTGGGTCTCAGTTTTCAATATATATTGTCACTGGAAGGGTGACTCTACTTCGTTCTGTGTTCAGTATATGCAATATGTGCACTGTATTCCCTCACAAAAATAAGTAGGTTACTCTTTTTCTTCACAGCTGTTTTCTTTTTTAAGATGTTCTAATATGCTTCTAGAATGAAGGAAAAAAAAATTTAAAAAAAGATGCTGCACTTTTTATTTTAAACCAGTAAGCCAGATACAGAAATCCTAGAAGTTTCAGCCTTCATCTTCCAAAGATGCCTGCTCTTAATTTTTGTCCTCATCTTACCGAAAAAACAGAAAGCTGGCATTATATGAATGTACTGTAGTTTTCATTTTCAATGTAGAATAAGATTTTTGCATTATTAATGACACTAAACAGCGTAAAATCCTCAGAGCAGTGTTTGCAAGAGGGATAAAAGCTTTTGTAGTAATTGAGAATATTTTAGTTACTGCAAGCTGAAGTAACTGAAGATCTCTTAGAAATATTCACTCTGTAGAAAGGTGCTTGGCATTCTCATTTGAACTAAGGGCACTGTCTAGTTAAGTGATTCCATTCAGACATTACATCTGGGGTTTTTTCCTGCAATTCAAATTTGTTTTGTATGAAGCTTTTTATTTAATATCACACTGGGAATTGAGAGAAGGGGTATATTTGTCATCTGTGTAGTACCATACGATCATTGAGATCTATTTATTATCAGCTCTAACAGCTACTGCATCCAGCATCAACAACTGAAAAGGAATTTGGCCACATCTGTTATAAATCAGAACAGGCTCATTAACGACATGGGTTCTGAACATTCCATTGGGCTGCATACAATTAATCCTTGCCCAGGAAACATCAGTGGCTTTCTGCAGGCTATTGTAACAACTATGGTATTTCTGCAAATTAACCAGGAAGACAGTCCCTCATTAGAAATTAAACTGCTAGAGACAAAATGTTAGGCTATTTTTTAAAAATAGCTGCATTAGAAATCAAGTCAGAGAGTACATTTTTGACCACATAGCTGTATTCTGTCATCATCTTTTCTACTCTTACCTTTTTAACTGTATTCTGCTGCTGGCCTCACAAGTCTTTCTCTTGAGAGAAAGAAGGAATAGGTTTTGAACTGCTGCCATCTAGCTGGCCTTCTAAGCTTGTCAATAATTTAGAAGAAATGTCTAAAGCCCAGATCAGATAAACCTGAAAAGAATGAGTTGTCTAAATTCAGATAAAAAGTCATAGGTTTTCAGGTGTTTACATGAATATCAGCTGGACAGGACAAGGTTACAGTTGCACTGCTAAGTTCCAGACCTTTTGTGAGTTGAACTGTTCTATAACATTACTTCAGTCTCACTGACAGTTTTTCAGCATTCTTTTATATTCTCCAGTTAAGGGTATTGTGTTATGTATCATAACTCAGGATTTTATCCAACCATGAAAAGCCACTTACTGTGGGAATTCTAAATCACCTAGTGTTATCGAAAGAAGGAAATTCAGTTTGTCGATGTGTTTACTTTGTTCTTGCTGTTCATTAAACTACAAGTTTTGGTAGATTTTAGAAAAAAAAAAATCAGAGGTGTATAAATGTCTATCCAAAGGTATATCTTATAGCATTGTAATTTCTTCTGGAACTTAGCTTGTAGTATGTACAACCTATTATTATTAGATAGTCATGTACATAACATATACTATAATTCAGGTCAATGTTTCATATGAAGGAATGTATTTGTAAATTGTAACAACATCAATAGTTTCTTTATCTTTTTAAAGTTCTGCAAAGAATAAAAATAATGTATTGTTAGACTTGAATACTGTACTGCAAACTCTGTCTTAAAAGGCTACTTTTGTGTCTAGCAAAAGTTGTGCATTATGTGAAATATTAACAAAAATGTGCTATCTAAAAAGTGATCTTAAAGGTAGGTAGGTTTTGCCATGTTACGCCAAAATTGTAACACTCGCTGGTATCTATTGTAACCAATTCCTCGAAAGTTCTCAAAGATGTAGAAATTTTGTGCCATTCTGGGGGAAAAAAAAGTGGGACCTGCTCTCTTGAGTCACTACTGGAAACCCTGATTTTGTCATTAAATACTTTAACTGTGATGAAAATTGTCCTTGGATTATTTGAGTTGTCTGTTCAAAATATAAATAATTTTTAAATCACATTTTTATATTTCACTCTAGCGAAACTCAATTAAAAATTAGTTTCCACTGTAGTGATGAAAACTTTCTCTAGAAAGAATACTATTAAAAAAAAAAGTAATGGGAACTAGGTTGAAGGATTTAATGTCCAGGCAGATTCCAGACAACAGTTAACACAGGTTTAATTAGCATCCTGCCTAAAGGCTGTATGGGTTGAAGACAACTTCTGTGTTAATTTGCTTTCAATTTGCTATGAAATTCGTATTTTCCAATCATTATTATATTCTTTTAGCCATCTAATTGTATTGATACTTTATAATCAAAGCAAAAACAATTTTAATTACCCTATGGGAATAAATCTATAAAGGTAAAATTCTTCTACACACAGTGAAGCAATCCCTTATGTTCAGATGAGGCCTCCTTGCAGAATCATATGGAATATGAAATGACTTTGTTGCCATCTCTTTTTTCAGGCTTAAACCTGTTCCCCAAAATCCTAATCTGTTGTCAACTGGTTAAATTACTTTAGTTACTAGGTAGATCTTACTAGAATGCATGTCATCCATCTGACATTGAATGCCATACATGTCCAATGCCCAAACTGCATGAAACTCTTAGTAAAAGAAACAGATTTCTGGTGGATCAGAAGTAAACTTGATTAGAACAGCGTTTTCGTGTAGTTTATGCATAACACTTTGGCACTTTTTTTCCATTGGTATTGTACATTTACCCTGTAAGAACAGAAAATGTTTGGTTCATTTTCTGAGCATTTTTTTTAATCAATTTCATCGCATTGGCATTTTTATTTTAATCTTGCGATTTTCATAAATCATCAGCCTAATCTGCTGTGTATAATTTATGATAAAGATGATGGGGGCTTTTTTAATGATCTTTGAGTCATGGAAGAGGTTCAAACATGATTGTTTACTGATTCAATCTGTTAGGATTTATAAGTAAAAGATACGCTAGTGTGTTCAGTCTGTTGGAGAATCTTGTTGCAGTCACACTCTTGAAGGCCTAACATTTGATTGAGAAAATGAAACTAAGAAGCCCATCACCTTCAGCTGCAAGTCACAATATCACTACTTCAAGTAGTGAGAAGATCAGTAGACCTACGCAGTACTCACTAAAGATTGCAATGTCTCAGGATAAAAATTGCTTTATTTTTTTTCAAAATTATTGTTCCTTATGGAAGTGGTCAGCTACTAGGAGGTTAACGACATGAACTTATATAAATATTAATTTTTCCAACAATGATGAAACCTCAGCATCCATTTCATAGCATATTTTTTCGGCTGGGTTTGTACATCATCTGGAAGCACTTATGGTAATATATGTATGTTGCAATTATACTTTTTTATTATCATTTGAGTTATTACATCTTTTTGCCTGTTGTCACCTCGTGCAATCCAAATTGTGATAGTATTTCTTAATACATAATAAACGTGATGGTGACTAGCTTTGGTAAAGGTTGACAAGGAATTACAAGACAAAAAAGTAATTTGCTATTTATTTTCGCAATGCCTGAACAACTCTAAATTGTGCGTAAAGATCCTGTTACACAGAAACATAGTAACATGGCAGATTATCAGTGTTAATGCCAAGTATTAAGTAAAAAAAAAACCAAACGTAAAAGTGAGCCCTGTGATGATGCAGCTCCCAGGGAAGAGGACAGCAGTGGTGGAGCGCTTGCCATGAGTGTTTTCTCACAAATGGGTAGGGAACCATCTACAAATTTAGCAGCAAATTCTAGCAAAATTTCTTCAGGATAGTCCTGAGGGGGTTTAAACCCACTGAGTACCCTTGGTTTTTCTACCTTACCTGTTCTGTCACTTCCCCAAGTGCAGCTGTTCGGCATTTCAAACAAGCTGAAACCAGGTCTGTTAAAGCACTCAAACTACACGACAGGTTCTGTTCTTCACTGAGGCCATGAACAATTGCAGAGCTGCCAGTTTCTGACTTAAATAATAGGTGTACATATAGGATCATTTGTTAGACAGCTGGCTGAGAAAGGTACCATTTATCTGCCAGGCAAGGGCTCGTTGCTCTTAGCATGAGGATGCTTCATGAGGAAAGCATCATTAACTGTTTGCTATTGCTAATTACCTCAACTTAGGAAGTGTTACATTAAAATCCTTTTTTCCTGAAGTCTCTATTCTGTATGACATTCTCTGCAATGGCACTGGAAGTGGAAAAGTAAGTGGGAAGGAAGAGGTTATGTGTTCATGTTCGTTGGCTGGGTATGCTTCATACAATCCTTTTCTCTCTCTCGGCCTGGCACGGTAAATGTGCAAGTTTATTTATGGCTTTCCTTACTACCCCAACTGTCTTTCCTAGTTCCCACTCCTGTACAGTCTTTCCACATTTGGTATAATGTGTTTGCTCTTATTACTCATAAGTCCATCATCATAAGAGATTGCTCCACAGTTAAGCTCTCGGGATTTTTTAAGGCCAACATGAAGTATGATCTTTGGCCCTTACACTTTGAACAGCTCCTGTTGCGTTATTTATCAGCTGAAGTTTCTTACTGTTTGTTGATGAAGATGTAGATGTGCACTGCACATAAAATGAGGATATTTCACGTCACAACAGCAAAGTTTTAGTGAAGGTTTTTCAGCATATCTGAAAGGATTTGAGAGAAGATTTAATAGAAATTCATAGTGCTAGATCACCAGCCTAGTCTTCCTTAATTTTGCTAAAGATTTTTCTCCAAAGTCTATGCTGAACCTGTCATAATGCAAGGTATCTATCTTGAATGTAGATATCTTCACCCTTCCATAAGAATACAAAGAGGAATATCAAATTTCTTTCATACAGGTATAAACTAAGGCATAGAAGTAAGCAATTTACGGTAAATTAATGGGCAACAATAGAATGGAGGTCTGAGAATATAAACCCCAAATCTCTTCATTCCTAGTAGAAAATATCAGGATCATAATGGAAACATTTTTAATTTATCATTTTGTTAAAAGCATCAGAAACAAAAGTAGGCTTCTGACATTTTTTTTTACCTTCCCAGTCTAGCAATATGATATCTTTCACGATGTACAGTATACAGTGCCTGCGAAGCCCAATCTGATGTTGCATAATATATCTCCTTGCTTCTCTACTTGGACTTTACAAGCACTGCAAGAAGCTGTCAGCTTTCAAGCCGAATGCATTTGTATCAATGCAATGAAAGAACCCAGTTTTTAAGTTTTTTTGGGTAACGCTGTGTTTGTCTGCCTTTTGACAAAGGCTTCAGCAGCTGTGAGGAAAAAATGTCTGTTGCCTTGTGCTTAGACAGTTCTTTGACATTCTCTGGTCTAGTGTAAAGGACAAAAGCATCTCTGTGTCAGAGCCCCACAGAGTGCCTTGTCTGTGCCAGCTTTTGTTAAGCTGCCCTTTTGAAACACACGGAGTCTCCCTCCTAAAAGTGTGAAGTAATTCAAGGAAAAGAAGATAAATCCTAATAAAGCATCCAAAATATTCTGCCATGGTATTTGCTATAGGAATTCATCCTGCAAACTGTATTTCGGGCAGCCTGAGCTGTTTTCTTTACTCAGCTGAATGAAATTAAAAAGCCCTTCAAAGTCTTCCCCATCCTTGCTTCTGAAATTTAGAAACTCAGCATTGGAATTGTCAGTTGAAGTGAAAGAGACTGTATTGCAAAAGTTCAACATGGAATAGGATGAGAAGTACTTTTGGAAACAAGACTTAGCACCAGCCATGGATGACACCCAGTACGGGAGTCATGCAGTGAGAACAGGTGGTGATGGTCCTTTACATAATCTTGCAAGTTACATTCACTGATATAGAAACTAACTTTCAATTTAATAATTTGGGCTCTTAAATGTTGAAAATTACCAATAGAGTACAGATTCTCTTGTGAAATTCATTATTATTGTTGTAGGTGTTCTTAGCCTGATAGTTAAAATTGACTTGTGGTCAAGGATACCTCTAGATCTGAGATTTCAGTTTCTGGAGTGGAACATTAGCTTGGATATATGCCTTGTGTTAGATAACAAGTTTCCCTTCTCCTCTCGTGCTTTCCCTCTGTATGCCTCTGGAAGAACAAAACCTGGCCTTGTAGGATGGAAGTGAGCCACACACTTTGAAGCTCTTTAGAGATAGCCAGGGAAAAGAGAAGGTGGGATGTGTGGCACATCACATTTTCCTTCAGTCTTGACAGACCAAAGAGATTAAGACTCTCCCACCCAACATCATAAATCGGGTCATTTAGAGCTCCTTTGAAAAGGTTGGAAAGTTAATATTCCTTATGTCTCAAAGTGTGAATTACAGGAAGTAGGACCTGAGAAATAGATTACTTCTGTGAGCACCATAGAATGTCTTACCAGCTGTAGGCAAGGAATGCAAGAAGAAAAAAAAAATAATAGGTCTTTGAAAAATGAGGGATTAGCACAGTAGATTTGTTGTAAGAGAAAAAAACAGATTTCTCGGGCTTTCTGGAGCATCTGAGAAAGAGATATATGAAGAAATGTACTTTCTTAATTGTAATGGTTGTTAAATCTGGAAACCTAATGTCAACTTAAAATTAGCAGAATTATAAATTCAGTTTCTTGGTCAACATAACTTTGGGTCATAATGGAGTTAGACAAGGCAATGCATGCACTGGTTCGATTTGTCGTGATCATTAATCCTTGCAGTCACTGGAGTCTGTTTCAATTTACAATAAATTACATCTTTATTGATTTGCAAACAAAGCAACACTGCAATGACACTGGCACGAGGGACCCTCTGTTTTGGGGGTTAATTTTTTTTCAGGTTTTTATCATCATCTCCCTCATTGTGTATTCACAGTTTTCTATGAAAATAACAACTGTTTTTTTAATGTAAACATTTATCTCTCAAGCACTGTTCCTGGAGGTTGGAACTGACTGGGAACTGTACAAGTCTCATTTACACTCAGCTGGTGCTTGTTCATGGCTTTGTATGGAAAGGAAAACAATTCACAGATACACAAAATGTATATGTAGAAATTTTATTATACGTACACATCCAATAATCAAAACATATCCCCAATACTATCACACTTTTAATTTGTAATGTGACTCTACAATATGACTCACTTTTCACATAAAAATCCTAAATTTTCTGAGTTCTGTATCCCATATCCCTGTTTTTTTATTTATACCACTGTAAGATGAAAGATGAGGTCACCTGAACCAGACAACTGTCAAAAAATAAAATATTTTCTTAGAAAATTATTTCTGAAACAGTAGGGTATTTGTCTACTTAATCATAAATCCTTAACTATCATGATCTCAACCATTAGTTCAGATTCCACTGTTTAGTGAGGCAAGGTGTAAAGAATGTGCTAATAAAACTGCTGTTAGAAAATGTATTTCTGCCTACTTAGATCTGACTGCTGAGGTCAGATTGAACGTGTGCATTTTTTCCCGTCTATAGTTTTCCAACCATGTCAGTTCAGCTTTTGTGCTTTTGTTTGTTTGTTTGTTTTCTATTCATCAGGGGAAAGAGGATTTTAGAAGTCACTTTTAGTTGTAATTGTCAGTAATTAAGTAGTTGACAATTAGTCTGAGAAACAGTGACTCAAAGAAGAGCAGAGTTCTTTGTCAACTAGTTCTTGTTCCTGTACAGTAGAAATTATATCTGGAGCTGCAGAGTAGAGCTCATGATACTTTAGTCCTTGAAATATGTTGCTAGTAATAGCATAATTATACTGAATTTGCAGAAAATAAAGAAGCAATTCACAGCATTTTTCTTCATAGTGCTTTTCTGTCATGAATTCAAGCAAGCCTATTTGTTCTGAAGGAGAGAAGTGTCCTCATCAATCACCCAAGTGAAAAGGCAAAAGTACAATTGCTGTAGTATCTTTTTTTACTTTTTCTGAATAAATGTATATGTGAATTTGTATATGTAGTTCTTACAGCATTACAGTTGTCTCTTGAAGCAATTAAAACTGATAAGCAGTTATACTGTTCTAGCAGTGATAATTATCTTGATCTTTTAAAAATCACCTAAACTATGTTAAACAGTTGTACTATTCATTATACGTTTCTGAAAAAACAGTTTTTCCATTGAGTCCCACATTTAATGTGCAAACTGTTAAGAAAGTCACTACTAGCAAAAAAGGAGGAAAATTTGAGCAGGCTCCAGTTTTAATGACCATACCATCTAGTTTTACTGTTGTAGCTGTCACCTCTTATGTTATGGTCATTCTGCTTCAGACACAATTCTTTATATTATCACTTCTGTTTTAGCTTATGCTCTGCTGTCTTCTTCAAATAACGGGGATTGTTTTCTAAAGTTTTTCAGATAACGTTCTGCAAATTGTCCCAGCACAGGGTTCTGTTACAATGGTTTCCTGTAAAACATCAAGAGATGGTCTTCAAGAAACATGAATCATCTGGGACTTTTCTTGCTAGTTAATTTTAACTCTCAAATAGTGGGTTGTGTTATCAATGTACTCATCTATTAAATAATTTTTGTTTGCCTATTTTAGTCATACAAAGATTAATTGAGAAAAGCTCTAAAAACCTTAAGTGCTTTTGAATAAATTGTCTTACTCTTTAAGAACAACACATGAAATACTATAATACAATTAATGCATTACTAATTAAAAAAAAATAAGGTACAAAAACCAGAGCAGTTTCTCCATCAGAATTTAGTTTCCTCTTTCAGATATATGCCTGAACTGCAATGTTGTATTAATTGTTCTTTAAACTTAGGTAACGGGTCAGGCTATATAGGAGACAATAAACTATCTTTCCCTAAACATCCTTCATAAATAATGTGTCTTCTCACCTTGCTACATCACATAACTACTATTGATTATCTGCTTTCTGTTAAATTCTGCTTCTCTTCAGCACTGAAGGGCACATGCAGGAGTTCTGACAGATTGATCAGGATGTGCAGAATGTCATTTAAGGAGATGAGAGCTCTGACCTTCAACTGAGAAGCCAATCCAAGCTGCTCTGTGAAGTGTGTTCTTTAACTACCCAAGTCATTGCACTGATATTTTCTCTAGCTTTAGAAATATATATATGTGGTGTTTATGTAAGTTTCTATAGATACATGCTAGGCAAAGTTACACAAAGGACTGTTAGAATAATTATGGCTGGCCATGAAAAAGAAAACAAAAAGAGAGAGAAAAAAAAGAAACTTTGAATTTTAACTTATTTCGAAAAATGCAGTTGCTAGAAATAGGAAAACAATGCCATGTATCAGCAAAGTTATAATGAACTTGATTTGACAATATTGCACTGCTGGCAAACAAGGCACATGACTTAGACAAACTGGTAAAGAGTAGAATAGAGTTGGTATTGTTTCTTGGAAGAATGTTCATTATGACAAATCTCAAAATAACCTTGGTTTCAAAGACACAATTGCTAATATTGTATTTGGGAGTGAAACAGGTTAAAAAAAAAAAAAGCTAATGAAAAAATATATTAATGACACATTTCAAGTCACATAAAGGCCAGAACTTGAATAATGTAGAAGAAAAAACTCCCAAGAAAAGTGTCATTACTATTGAGCTAAATGGTATCTGAATATCTCACAAAAGAAACTGAGATTGTATATAGAGATATTTAACTTGACATTTATCAGCCAACCCCTATGTCCCATGAACCTGTGGTCATTGAAAAAATACAATAAGTGATTGGAAGCGGTTTATTTGCCTGCATCCTGAAAATATCTTGGAAGTGTCTTTGATCTGTATTTTGGACTGAGAAACAATATCTTCAAGAGTATGGTCTGTACTGTCCTTTCGAAAACATCTTGGATGTGGTGATATGGTCTCATCTGGGTCTGTAACTTGGATGATAACAGGTGATTATAGCACCTCACCAAGAATGGAAAAGGAAAAAAGAAGAAAGAAATAAAAACAAAAAACTCTGCCCTGGTCAAAACTAGATCAAGATAAATTTAGCACCATTTCTGTCCATTTCTTTTATGTTTTGCTCAACTTGCTGTTATTGAAATCATGCAAGATCCATAGAGGACAAAGAAAAGAATTTAACCAGAAGCCCTTCAGCTACTTTCCTGCTTACAATATGATGTGATTGTATCCTAGGCCTCTAAAGATTTCAAAATTCTAGGGTTGCTGTGCTCAGAATTTCTCTTTTGACATTAGAAGTTCAGAGAGGTTCAGAGATTTTTTTATCATTTTGGGTGAAGAGAGAAGCATAGTAATAGAGTTTAAATTCCAACCCGTTCTAGCATAGCAAAGAATAGGGAAAAAAAAAAAAGTTCAGACACCAATTCTGTGATTGCTAAGACCTAGTTGTGAGCAAAAGATGGGATGTTGGCAAGCAAGACCTGGGTATTGGCTTGCTATGTCCTGAGGTTGGCTCTTTTTGTTTGATATGCTGTTCTAGCTGATACATTCCTCACATTATATTTGCAAAAAATGTTTGTATTGGAACTGAAGTTATTTACATACAAATCTTGACATTGTTTCACTGGCTTTTTAAAAATGAATCTAAGTTCTTGTATGCTGCAGAAAGCAGATTTGGCATCCTCATCACACTGTGATTGAAGAAACTCCAACAGTGTGTTAGAGTGTATGCAGTCATAGCCTTATGGCCTGCATTATTTTTTGTAACTTTTACCCCTTTTACAGTATTTATCAGGTGACTCACTTTCTGCTGTTGCCTGTTAAAGCAAGGCTAAGCAGCAGGAGATCTCTGTGATTTGTTCTATTCTTAGAAACCAATTACTGTCTGGTTTTGTACTGTTTGGAAAGATTATTCTTCTATGTCAGAAAATACAAAGTGTAGCAGCTTGGTGAATGTACAGAGGAGGCAGGAATATTGCTGTGATAACTGTTGTCTTGATCCGAGAAGCTTTCATCGGAATGCAGGTTGTCTGATAAGCCAAAGGAACAGAGTGACTAATGAAGTTGTTAGTCTTTTGCATGTTTGATAGTAGCCATATGGAAGGACATGGGACACTGAACACAGAATTTTGCTCAAGATATTGGAAGCATATAAAGTCTTCAAAATAACACCTTTCTAATACTTATCCAGACAGTCACCTTGTCTTCATCAAATGTTTTTTTCTTGAGTTTGCCATGAAAGGTTTGTTGTTGTTGTTTGGTTCGTTGTGTTGTGTTGTGTTGTGTTTGTTTGTTTGTTTTAATGAAGCAAACCTGAGCTTTATGTTTTTAAAAAACGTGCCTCAGGTATTTGACCATTTTGTGGTTTAACCCCAGCAGGTAACTGGGACCACGCAGCAGCTTGCTCACCTCCCACCACCCCAGTGGGATGGGGGAACGAAACAGAAAGGGAAAAAAACCCCTCATGGGTTGAGATGAGAACATTTTAATAGGATGGCAAAGGAAGAGAAAGTAGTAATAATAGCAGTGATAGTAGAATATACAAAACAAGTGATGCACAATGTGATTGTTCACTGCTCACACCACCAATAGCTCCTTTATTCCCCAGCAGTGGTATTCACCCCTGGCCAGCTAAAGCATATATACTGAGCATTACATCATATGGTAAGAAATACCCTTTCGACCAGCTTGGGTCAGCTGTCCTGGCTTTGCTCCCTCCCAAATTCCTGTGCACCTGATAGAGCATGGGAAGCTGAAGAGTCCTTAACTACTCAGCAACGACAAAACCAGTGAATTACCAACATTCTTCTGGTACTAAATTCAAAAGACAGCACTATACCAGCTACTAGAAAGAAAATTAACTCTATCCTAGCTGAAACCTGTCTGTCTTAGACCAGCAGAATAAAACATGGCTGGGTAACACCATAGCTGAAGCCTCACCATGACAACAAATCTAAAATAAAAACCATTTGAGGTATTTCTTGCATTTGAACAAAAACAGACTTTTTCTGCATACAGCAATACATTTGTTCAGGTAGATAGCTTTATTTTTTTTCCTCAAATTAGTTATGTTGGCTAATTTTTGACCTGCTTTGCTTGTTCCTTGTTTTCTGACACCTTAGTTGACCAACTTCCTCTCTCTGGCAATAATCCAGTTTTTCTCGGACAGTTTCTTACACCCATACGTATGCAACATTCAAACTATCAATTGTAGAGTATATTTCTACCTTATCCTTATTCCCATTTCTTTTTGCTTAATGCAGTTTTGCAGTTTTGGCATCCTTCTTTCCCCAGCGCTCTCCTCTTCATCATTTCTCTTTCACTACAAAACCAACTGTAAATTTCCTATGATCATTTTTTTTTCCATTCTTTGCCTTTCCAGATTAAAATATATATATGCACGAGTGTGTATATGTCTATATCTGAATATAGATATAGACATATACACACTCGTGCATATATATGTGTGTGTACATATATATATATATATATATGTAGTTCACACAGACCCAAACACTTTTTACTACTTCTGTTATGGACAAGTAACAAATTTCAGTCTTGATTGCATTTTGACTGACTCTTCCACAGAGAGAGTTCTGACATGAGTACAGAGTAGCCTAGAATTGAAGGGCAACAAAAATGATCTGCAAAGTGTAAGCGATAAGGAAAGTCTGAACACATCCAAGTCATTTAGTGTAGCAAAGGAAAGCAGAAAATACATGATAATGACTTTCAAATCTATAAAAAGGTAATATGAAGAACAAAGGATTAAAGAGGATTAAAGTGTTTCATAATAGATAGTTTAAGAAGCAATGGTATTACAATTGTAGGAAAGCAGATCTTAGACAATAGAAAATATTTCTTAATGAGGTAAATATGGTTGAATGGGCATCACTGAGAGGTCTGAAGACCAGAAATGATGGAGGTGTGATTTATCCTCTCTTGGGGTAGGTAACCTCAATATAATTTTCATCCATATCATTAATGGTTCTGTGACTTCTGATCTCTATTTTATTGGCTGTTCACTTAAATAGACTCAATCAAACTGGATTTCACATCATCACTATCCTTGTAGTGGCTTCTCAAATGTACTCGTTACACAGAGAATTAAATCAGATTGTAAGTGACCTTTCCTTGAGGACTGTTTTTATGTGTCGGTTCAGCACACAGGACAGTAGAAAAATCTATTGAGGTTACATCTCTCTCTTTGCAGAGGAATTCTAAGGCTTTTTGGAAATTAGGAGGAATAAGAAGTATAAAGATCAAAGACAAGGAAAAAAAAAAGGAAAACTGACTGGCTTGTCATACTCTGAATAATCTTAGACTATGTCGCTGAACATTGTGAGCAGGATCTGAAGTTCGCAGTTGGCTTTAATCAAAACTGCCTTGTTAAGATCTTTGTGAGGGTAACTGAACAGCTATGTTGCCAAAGTATAAGACAAATATCATTGCATAGCTACACAGAAATAAAATACGACTTCATGCATAGCACTTACTATGTGAGGGTTTTGTTTGTTTTTTTTTGTTTGGTTTGGTTTGGTTTGTTTTTTTTCTAGTTTCCTTTCTTATTTTGTTCACATTTAATAGTAAGTATGAATATAAAAACTTCAAATTGAAGCATTCCCAGAAAGGAATTGTTAAGTTTGCTTTTTTCTAGCCTGCCTGTAGAAGATTTTGATAAATTAGTATTTTGGATTATATCTCAAAACATCAAGAGCAAAAGACAGAGATAAGAATGCTCATACATTTATATTGCATCCCTTCAACTCTGTGCAGTGGAATACATCCCATGGTGCTAGGTCTCTGTCTGAATTAGATGTTTCACATGTAATTTGCACAAAGCAGCATCTGATGTTGCTTAGTTGGCTGAAAGCAATGTGCTAGCCACTTTGGTCCATGAGTTTTTCTGATGCAAGGTTTAACAGGAGTCAGTGATGGTGAGGCATATCACATCACCTTATCTAGGGTTTGTCCCACTCTCAGCTGTATTTTATCCTTCAATACGAGACCACATTGTCTCAACTAACTTAAGTAAGGTGAAGCGTCTGATAACATTACAGGCCTTCGGGAGCTAAGGTACTGACAGATTAGAAAATCTTCCATTGTTTATTGTGTGTCTGCTCCTTAGCCAAAGAAACTAACGTCTTTCTGAACATCTGATATCCTATGATGATCAGCCCTACTCACCTTTTAAAGTAAATGTACAAAAAAAACTGCAACTTTTACAGGTGTTGAAGGCTTTTACACTATGGTTTCTGTGAAGCATATGAAATAGTAATTTAAAATTACTTATTTGCATTCTAATCAACACTAACATTCTTTTTTTTTTTTAATATGGTTCAGACCTCTTAAAAAGCATATATAATTTTTCCTATTTGTTTGTTAATTATTTTAATTTAGGCTTAGAGCCATTGATCTACATCTTGCATACATATTTCCTACAGTTTTTTCTGTCAAGCTTTAGATCTAGTTGATGATCCAATATGTACCTCCAGTTATATTTCCATTTAAAACAGATTAACCCTGCAATGAAACATATGGTTCTAACCAGCAATCACGTACACCATAACTCCCATGAATGGAAGTGGAGTTGTTAGTGAATGTCAAAAGATTTAATTCAAAACATTTATCCAGTACTGTTAGCTTCATTTTACAAAATTAGAAGTGTTAAGAAATGAGTGATTTACTGATTGTGATTTTATTTTCACTTTCTGAGTGAAATGTGATTAAATGTCTAATAAAATATTGCATTAAACAATTGTTTCTAAGTTTAAATATTTGAACTCTGTGCTTGTATTTTCTGCATTTTACTTAGCTTTCATTTAACATAAGGATTACTTCATTATATTTTGTAGTTTTAAATAGAAGGTCATGCTTGGTAAAGGTCTACTTTAAATCTTGTCTATTAAAATAACTCCTACGGTTTCACAAGTGATTGGAACAGTGGGCACATTTGCTGAAATCAGTTTGTGGTCTTTCTGTCAGAATGTATCAAAAAGAAACAGGATTAAAATTTTTTTTAAAAGTGTCCTTTCTACCAATAGGGTTCAAATTTAACAGGATAACACTTTAAAGCGGGTTTTGGAAATATGCTTAAGGGGTTACATTTCCACCTGATACAGCTCTGTACTGATGGTGGGTGATTTTTTTGTCAAATAATGCTTATTGAGTTCATTGATTCCGGACTTCTACTTGTCAGTGACAACCTGCTGTTCTCAGGAAGAGGATCCTACTTTTAAGGAGAAGGTGGTAATTCAAATCTGAAGGTGTAAATCACCTCTGTATTTATAGCAATAAGCACACACTTTTTAATTAACTATGTTCATTATTAGAATTACTTCCATATAATCTCAAATGATAGAGTGACTATGTTTGCCATAATGTACATGAGGGGAGAATTCGGCTTAAGATACCTTGATTAACTGAGTGTCATCCTCCTAGTTCGCTGTCTGAGTGTGCAGAAGCAGAAAACTCTACAGCTGTATACTACACAAAACTGCAATTTATATGTTGTAGACCAAGACGCAAATTCTGACAGATACAGTTCAGATGTTAAGCATAAAAAATATGAAAATGTATTTTGCTTACTCTCTCAGTTTCTTTTAGGATTTCCCCATGCAGTTGCTTAAATAACTTCACTGTAGTCCTAGATATTAAGGGTGAGATGTTTAGCATTTGGGCAGGAGGTTCAAGCTAGTTCTGGCCACTTCTGTTCATTTGGAATGCCAGTGTACATTTTGTAAAAGCAAGACTGTATCTTCAACAGGCTTGATCATAATCTGTAGTCATATTCTCTCGGATCAAATTCTCTTTGCATTTTTAATTGGATATGTTCACCTTCTTCATCACCTGTCTTAAACTATATAAAAGATGCTTATACCAGTAACCAAATGGTAATTATATTAAAACCTTTGGGTCTGTATTTTTGAGATGATTTTATGGATATGCAAGCTTGATAGAAATACGTGCATGTACTACTGTGTGTACATATATTAGTTAGGAAGGGCCAGTCTGTTTATGTACAATCAGCTTGAAACTGACTCCCACAGGTTCATGATTCAGTATTTTGCAGTCATGTCACCAACAATTTTTTCTCCACAGATCTCTGCCTTAATTCCAGACATGATAGTCTTGCAGAGGTAGCAAGTCTGTGGAACTTGCTTTCATGTTTTTTTCCCTTTTAGATATAGTGGCTGGAGAATGAAAGAAGATGGCTGTAGAGCCCAGGCAGGTAAATGTTTCCTTGGGGAGTAAAATTCTGTCCCTATTTCATCAGATGTGAGTGGAATTCCGTCCCTGTTTCATCTGATGTGAACCTTTCTGATGCCCTGAGTTGCACTTTTCCAAGTATATCCAGATAGGGCTGTGCTTCAGCAATAATAGGTGGTAGAAAACATTTGGCTGCTCAAAAATTCAGCTCCAATAAATGTTCAGATTCATGAACCTGAAACTAATAATGGTTTTGGTTTTGGTGTTTTTTCAGTCTAACTCTAAAAATGGGAAATAGTGTTTCAGACCATAGCAAGTATTGTAAAAATCAATACTATTTGCGAAGAACCTGGACTTTATACAGGGATAACCACCACAGAGAACTTGTTGCCAAATGCATCAATTACTGTTCAGAATAGTGTTTGTATGATGAATCACATACAAAGTATGGACCAAGAGCCTAAACGCTGTGTTGAAAACAAAAATAAAAGTGCTGCTGTATTGCTTCTTTACATGCATCTAAATGCCAAATAGTACATGTCCATTATGAAATGTGTGGAATTGAAAGATCTGCAAGCAAATGCTTCTTGCAGTAATATGTTATTTCTGGCAAAGCTTCATAGCAAAAAGCAGTTTGTGTGATTTTTTTTTTTTTTTCAGTTCCCATTGATGAAATAAAATCAGGGTGGGTTTGGTTTTTGGTTTGTTTGTTTGTTTGCTTGGATGGTTTTTGTTTCTTTGTTTGTTTTATAATCCTTTTAACCTTCATTCCAATGAGTGATAAGAAGTTAGTTCTTCTCAGGAGATGTATTCCCCTTTTCTACTTTTTTTTTTTTTTTTTTTTTTTCTCTTATTCTTGATTTCTTTCTTTCATTTTGTTGTCTAAATTTCCAGAAGATAATGAATTCCCCATGTGGCAGGACAGGTGGCTGAGCTGCTAAAGACCAATAGTATGAACCAAGTACCAGCCCATAAGAGAGGTAACTTAGCTACCACACCATTTAACAGAGTAACAGAGGATTGTGGAAAAAAAAATGAGTTTAAATATTCCCTCTCTTTTTTTTTTTTTTTTAGTAATGTACTACTAATAAGTTAAGATTAGGGCTTTCTGGTTGCCACGCTGCTTAATGATGCTAAGTGTTTGAAATGAAATTAAGGACAATAATGTGAGAGTTTAGCTTAAAATTGTCAAGATGCTAAAAATATTTTACTTATTTTTTTCAGATTTGTTTTGAACTGTCAGCATACAATCAGGTCATATATGCAAGCTTTTCTTCAACCAGGGGTATTAAGAAAAGCACGTTTCTCAAGGAAAGCCAAAAGCCTTTCATAATCACGAGTCTCAGCAACCAGAATTTTAAGACATGTAGAAAATACCTTGAAACTAGTAACATTATTACAAGAATTAATGACACTGTTATTTTACCCCCTTAGTAACAGACTTCTATTATGTGTTGTAAGGGAAACTGGTGATGTCAGACCTGGACAGCACAGATGGATTCAGTAAAACACCTGTAGACATGTGCAGCTCTCATGACTTCCATGTGGATCAGCTTGTAGGACCTACAAAGCATTCCTGAATACAGGTTAACATCTATGTTTATTTTGTTATTAGTTAGCAGACCAACTAAGATAGGTCTGTGACAATAAGTATGAAAAAAGTTAGGTATTGTATTCATTTTGCTTTTATAATTAACTCCAGAAGTTCTCACAGTGGCCAAAGTTAAATAAAAGAATATTCAGAATAATTCTATTTTTTTTAATTTATTTATATGTACATGTCACTGTTTTACATGTAAGTACACTGGTTTTGTCTCATCATTCTGAAAAGATAGAATTGCTTGATTTGCAGTCTGGATAACTTGTTTTAAAAAGAAATAAATTTGGTTTTTAAAATAAAAGAGAGCTCAGGCATTAAAAAAAGTGGAGACATTAAAGTCCCAACATTATAACAGGAAAGGCAGAGGTTGCCCCTTGCTGAAGCTGGTGGGAGACACATCTGAGATTTTTCTGTTCTGCTTTGGAGCTGTAGTTCAGAGATTCTTGAGATACTGCTCTGTGTTTTAATACTTAATACAAATATAAAGGATAAAGCAAAATGTGAGCTGAATAGGGCCATTAATCTTCTTATGTGTGAAGAAAGACTCAACTTCTAACTGTACTTTTTATTATAAAATACGGTCAGAAGTCCAGAAGATTCTGAAATAAAGTCTACTTTGACACCCTGCTAATAGCTGTTCCAATTGAAAATTTTCTTGTGCCAACACACCATAGCCCAGCTGATACAAACGATAAATGCTTCCTATTTTCTTAAATTGGTTTCCAGCCTCTGGCTTTTTTGCTATGCAAAAGCTGCTGTCCTAGAAAGGTTCATGGAATCCTTTTAGAGGCTGGGTATGCTTGCATTAATTTCCTCCATACCTTTTTTTGTGAATTAAGCTTGGCACAATTGTGACTGTTCCCTTTTGATCAAATATTCTGGACAAGGACTGCAGTTCATTTACTACCTCTCAAGTAACCATGTCGAAGTGCATTAGAGAGCATGATGTCTGAGGAGGTGTTGCTACTATCTGCACTAAGCAGGCACATTTGCAAATTCATGAGCTCTTTTTAAAATTCATGATCCATCCTCTGCCCAGTTTTTCATTTTGTTTTCTACAATAGAATATTCAGAACATTCAGTTGTCTTTTTCTTCTTCTCAAAGCACATTACTGCATCTTTTAAAATATAAAGCTAACAATAAAAATAAACCAAGTATATAAATACAAGGTAGAACAAGCATATGTGAATTATGGCCTTCCTCCTTAGCCAGAATTCTTTCTTCATTCAATGCATTTCCAGCTGAAATCATGGGACACATGTAATTTCTATTCATTTCATTAGCTTTCAGTTACCTGTTTGTTTAGGTGTTGGTTGGTTGGTTGTTTTCTGGTTTTCTTTTTGTTTTGGTTTTTTTTTAATAGCAAATTATCCAGCTCCGTTATATGTTCCAGTGACAAAGTATTTCTGCTCATACACGGGAAGTGTACCTGATTGTGAATATATGATGATGACTAAAGGTGTGCATTTTTGTTCAGTCCCACTCCAGTGGCTGAGCATCTTGTCTGATAAATCCCATCTGGTTTTCACACTGGGAAGTTTTCCTGCAGACAGGAGAAGGTTGTAAGGACAGCAACAATCACCAATATAATTTATTGGACCTTTTACATGGACAATTTGTGAACACCACCAAAATGCTTTTTTATTCTATGCATATCTTATGCTACTCACATCATTAGAAAATGAAGCCAGAAAAACAATTATTCCTCTCACCTATACAGGGCAATGTCCATAATAGAATATACTCTAGGGCTTGGATGGAATTCATTATATATTCATTTTTGACTACTGAAAAATCCATCTTTGTAACTTGATGAACTTTGTAAAAGACAATAACACATATTTGTGGAAATGAGTACTAATGCTAATAAACTGAATTAATCTTTTATATATTGTCTACGATAGGCATTTGTATCAGGATACATAGAAAACAAAAACCAGAATGGTTTAAATAGTTGATAAGATAAAAAGCAACTTGATGAACTTCAGTACAACATATCCTGATTTTTTTCATTGTCACAGTTGACTGTCTTTAGTCTCACACTAGATTTTTTAGTTTCACTTAAAGTAAGATGTGAACCAAATAAATAAAAGAGATAGCAAAGTTGAGGGAGAAACTATAGGAATTACCCCATTCTCTGTAACCCAGCATTAAGTGAGTATAGCTGCAAAATATCAAAGCAAAAAAAAAATGAGCAATGGGGCAGGGTTTTGAAATATCATTGACAGGGAAACATAAGAAAATTACACAAGCACCTTAAACATAGAAATTGCTAAAAAAAAAGTACATCCAAAGAGAAATCCCTACCAACTCCACCAGTTCCAAAGAGGGTGTTGCTTTTCTAAGACTGCAAATCTTGCATCAGTGAGACAATACTGTATCAGAAGAAGCTGCAAAATCTAAAACATCTTGTGTTTGAATGTTAATTGAATTGGATTTTTATAAATCTTAGAGATATTTGGGGGATTTTATAACAAGTATCTTATTTTAAAAATAAGGCTGGAAAATGTTAAAAAATACATTTGTGTGTGTGTGTGTGTGTGTGTGTGTGTGTGTGTTGGAAAAAATCTTGATATATAAACCAAACAATTGATGTAAAAGTATTTTTAAACAATTTTTTTTTCAGGCTTTTTAGTCTTCTCCACAGGAAAAAAAGTGATTGGAGCTTTTATATTTTTACCACCTTACCCATTTGCATTTTGTATTTTCTATTTTAATGTATATGGTATTACTATGATAAAGACCCAGTCCTACAGATGAGGTATGGACTGAATCAAAAAGTGCAGAACCCTCTAACATTAAGAAGGAGAATCAGAAATGACCACAGCCTTGACTTGTATTGGTAGCAGAAGTTAATCTTTTATCCAGCCAATTTCCACACTTCACTACTTGTTAAACCCTCTTTTTGAGGAAGAAAAAAAAAAAAAAGTCTCTTACAGTCTCCCATATCCTAACAGCTTTGAAGAATGATGTCCAGAGCAGGGGGATTTCCATTGCTCTGTGGAAACCTTACTGAAAAATTCATGGACCTTGCAGTTTTCATGGACTGCTGGCTATCAAGGAAATTCTCTGAAATTATCTTGGATGTGGCTGCACAGTCTAAGCATGTTTTTGTTAAGCTCTGTGTTCATGAACTGCCTGTGCCATGTGATGGGGGCATTTTCTGTTTGCCAGTTCTAAATACACAGACCCCAGCAATGATATAATGCAAATATCTAACAGCATTGTATGGCTTTGCAAAAAGCCAAGGGCTGAAAGTATGTGAACTTCTACAGAACTTTCCTACTAGTCCTGCCCCAACTCTAACTGCAGGGAAGCTCATCAAGAACTATTCAGTTTGCATCATTTTTGGCTACCCAGGGAGACAACCTGTTACAGTTGGTATGAGTGCACTACCTGTGCCGCAACTGGCTCAGAAACTGTTTCTTTATCCAAAAAGCACAGGTAGCTAACAGTAACTGAATGTTCTAGTCCAACTGGGATGAGCCCAGCAAACATCTGGGCTTCAAGACTCTTCAGAGATCCTACCTCCCTCACGCTTTTCAAGAATTTGAGATAGACGTTGACCTAACACCTTGGGGCTATCAGTACAGATAATTGTGAGGAGGAGGACTGCAAGTGGAACCTGGGAGCTAGGCAGTGGGAGTATGTCAGCATTTCTAAACTATTTCATGTCAGAAGATTTGTATTACTGCAATAAAAAATTACATAGGGGAAAAAAAAAAAGTATTTTCCAATATTACTTACCCAATTAAAATAATAGATGTTTCAAGGTGTTTTTGAAAATATTTTAGAAGTTCACTACAAGTGAGATGTTTTAGTTATCTAACAATAAGTGCTTTACAAGGCATGTGTGCAAAAAGAACAAAATTCCCCTGGCAATTATAAGAAGCACTATTTTAGCAACATATGTTCAAGCCTTTATTCAAATGTAGTGTGATAACATTTTCATGCTGTCTAGCTGAATGACATCCACATTACAGTTATATCAAGTATTTGCTACTAAGGTGTAAAAGATTAGATTTCATATTGAATATTTTGGCACAATGAGCACACAATAAGATATCATAGCTTTGTCTCTATTACAAAATGTGGTAGGTGGTGCTGAGATAAATGCTGCTAAATTTGCATCCAGATTTGAACACAAATTAATAAAAATGAAGGAAAGCTTGGCTGTGGGTTTTGATTGGGTTTTTTCTCAGTTTGAGAACAGGTCTTGACAACTGTCAAAATTCAGAAAACTTAGAAGCGATCCAGTTTTCAGATTTGTCAGAAGCGCTTATGGTTTCACACACCAGTGATGAACCTAAGACCGAATTCAAAGCAGTTTCTCTGAAGACAAAGAAATGATGCATAGAAAAACTGCTGTTGAAATTATCTGGAATACCCCAAGTGGAAACTACCCAGAGGATTCTGCACTGGAAGCATGGTATGAAAAATTTGACAGTCTGTGTATTATATACGGTAGATAAGGTGTTTAGAGTAAGACTTCCAATTGCCTCTTGGGTGAAAGAATATCCTAGGAAAAAAACAAAAAACAATTTCACAGAATCAAGTTTGAAAATGTTTGCAAATCATCAGCATGCAATTAATTAATTAGAAGCACACAGAAATGAAAATATTAAGTTTAATTTAGAATACCTTCAGCATTACTTGGCTTGTGTTTCAACTGATGGTTGAATTATATTTCTAAGCATTCAGAGACTGATTCCATTCATATAGCTTAAATGTTTTTTTCAGCCCAGGTTAGAAATTTCCAAGCCCTTGGGAATGAAGTAGGAAATTTAAGAGAATAGCTTTTCAGCCTCCTGGTACCTAAGGATGCAAGTCATTCTCCTTTTAAGCATATCTATTTGCTGAATGTTTTATTCTTTCTGTTTTGCAAGATGCTATGATATCAAGTGAGTAATATTCATTTGAGTGACTGCAGCTGGTAAAAGAAGTTTACTAGTATGAAGGATTTCTCGTCTGGAAAGGATTGCATGTAAAGAAATATTGTAATGCCAATGATTGTTCTTGCTGAAGAACAGATTTTTAAATTAGTGTTCCACAGCATACCCTACTGAGTTTGCGAAGGATGTCTTGCGGCTGTATTGCCTCTACTCTTGTTTTGAAAGCGGGTTTAGAAACTCAAATATCTGAGACGCAACAGAACATGTTTGGACTTTGCTTTTTCTTTCCCCTCCTCTTTGCTCTTCTCTCTGCAAAGTCAGGGAACAATATTCTCTTGCTAAGGGACAGTTTAATCTGAAGAGCACAAAATAATCAATGGTTTGCACAATTGTAGGAGCATTATTTCTCTCAGGATTGCACAAACAATGAAGAGAGAAGTTGAGAGAAGACAGTACTTTAAAAGTAAATTAGTGACATTTCATAGGATACTTTTTGTGGGGTTTTTTGTTTGTTTGTTTGTTTGTTTGTTTGTTTGTTTTTCCCCAGCATGTAAATGCTCTACATTTCTGTAATATTGGTTCCTTTAAATGTTTTCTAGTATAAAATACTGATGACTTGTTCACTTTGTTTTTAAGTCAGGTATAAGTTTAGAGTACATTGAATAATACTACTGGTGCGAGCCACACATTTTGGGAAAATACCATATAGGCTTTCTCACACTGCTGTTTAAATGTACCTGTATGCTGCCCCCTAATATGCCAGTCACTGGCCTCAGTAGGAGAGACTTACAGAAATAAAGAGGAACATTGATGTATTTTGCTGGTTTATACTGTGGGAAAAGAGTTTACAAGGTGCTTTAAAATAATGAACTATGACAGTATTCAAATACTTCTCTCCAGACCTGCAGCACAAACACATTCATTTTGAGTCTTAGCTCTTTTATACTATAAAAGTAGACATATTAAGAATGGCATTACTATACCACAGAGGTGTTCACAATATGTAAAACAGATCACTGCGTAGACTACATGGTGATAATTGCATGGTTTGGTGTCTTAGGGGGCTTAAAAATGTCGTAAAGCCTAAATTAACTTGTCATGCTGAATCCCAGGCAAAATGCAAAGTTAACTTCATGGTCACGCACATTGAAATATGGTATGTGAATATTCATCAAAAATCTTTCTTGCGTCTCCTGAAATTGCACAGGAGGAAAAACTCAGTTCCAGGATCCTTAGGGTGGCGAAACACCAGCTTTTGGAAGTTCATCTGCTGGTACAGAAAGGTGACCTTGAAGTTTCAGAGCCAACGCTTGCTGCCGAGTTAATTGTTGCCATTATGACACTTTAGCTGCAGCTTGCAGCAATGTTGTAATATTGTCACTCTTGGCAGAATTCCCTATATTCATTAGTATGAGATAGCATATACAAAGCCTGTATAGTCAGTAAAGATGTAAAGGCTAGAAAAATGTAGGAAAACATGTTTAATTTGCTCAGTTCCCTGGGCTCATTAAATTGGTTCAGTGGCTGGATTTAAAATGACTGAACTGATATATCAGCCCCAAAATATTTTTTATGCCAGAAACAGTAACACTGTACTTTATAAATCAAATGCTGGATTCTCCTGTGACATACTGCCCTCTTGTGCATCAGTAGCTTTGTTACAGAGATAATCTAAGTGGAAAACCCATTTACAGCCTCCCAAAATGCAGGTCTGATATTGATAGGAATACAAAAATTTGCAAAATGTTCCCCAGAGCATAAGGGACAGAAAGAACATGTAATAAACAGAAGTTCTTAGACTCTCTCTTGAACTCCTTTGACATTTTCTATTTTTAACCAGAACGAATAAGGTTTCTACTTAGATAAATAGATAAATAAATTAATAAATAAATGTTGTCTTCAGATAATACCAAACCAATGAGCAGCCATGATATACTGACAGGTAAGGCCATTCGGAAGGCTGTCAAAAGAATGGAGAAATGAGCTGGCAGAAACCTCATAGTGTTCAGCAGAGACAAGTGCAAAATCCTGCTGGGAAACAATAAGCCCACGCAACAGTGCAGGCTGAAAACTGACCAGCTAGTACCAGCTTTACAGAAAAGATCCTAGGGGTCTTAAGGCATGACAAGGAGAACACTAGTCAATGATGTACTGATGCAGCAAAAATCCCCTGCCTATTAGACATGAGTATAGCCAGCAGGTCTGGGGAAATGGTCTTGTGTCAGAAGTGCCATGTCCAGTTTGAGGGTCCTCATGACAAGTACAGATACTGATATGCTGGAGCGAGTACAGCAGATAGTACCAAGGTGGTGGGCGCTGGAGCGTATGATGGAGTAGCAACAGGCACTGGGCTTGTCCAGCCTGGAGAAGTGAAGGCCGAGAGGAGATCCTACTGCTGCTGGGAGGAACAGGAAGCAAACTGGACAGAGCTGAGGGAGGAAAAACTCCCTCAGAGATCAGCAAGTGACATACAGATTTTGCTGCAACCAGAGAAGACAATGAGTTGTCTGGAATCAAACCTCGATCTTTTTTAAATTGTTTTCCTGTTTGGACCAGTCATTGTGCATTTTTCTGCATTTAAAAGGTTATAAACACTAATTTACATTCTATGATAGCATGAAAATTTTGCGTTTAAAATCCCTTTTGGTTATCTGTTGAGAAAGCACTACAAGGAGACTCTTCTCACCTTAGTGGTCCAGCAGAGTGGAAACACTTTCAGACCTGGGTTTCAGTTCCTGTGTCAGAGATATTTGTGTTGTACAAAATCAAAAGTCTTCACCAAGAGAGTCTGGGTTCTTGTAGATTTTTTTAGCCTGGCAGAAAACTAGTTTTTCTGCTTGTAGGTCAGTATGGAATCAAACCTTCCCAAGCAAGAAGAGAAAAAATATGAAGCTGGAATTTCCACGTGCCAGTACGTATGCTGATCATTAAGCTCTGGGTGAAAGGCTGTCCTTCTCTTTCACATTTATTGGACAGTTGATACTCAGGAATGCTAACTACTACAAGTACCACAGATGAAATGAACTATACATCTCACTAATTAATGCAATTATAGGTGAGAGTTATAGCTGTAGTTACTTATGTTTGGTAAGGATTAGTTTAACTCTGGCAAGCCCTATGGCAGAAATAAGAGGACATGAAAATTTCTGCATCTCAGTTTAGTATGTCATGTTTCACAGTAAGCATTTAAGCAGGCACATTAGACATTTACATCTTTTTGTGGCCATAGCCCCCAATGTAACAGTAACTTCTGGAAAGGACACTAGGGCTTTAGTGCTTTTGAAAAACGTTACACTTTCTTTGGATTTAAATTAGAAAAGTATGTGGTAATAAAAAATAAATCATACTTCCCTTATTTATGACAATGTTTGGCCCTTTTGCCTTTATGAGACAGGAAAAAATGCTAATACAGCTGTTCTACCATCAGTCATGTACCACATCTCTGTGAAAGTGCTAGGTAATTTATCGGAGCTTTCAGAAACATGACAGTACAGATTTCTTACATAATAATAATTCTACTCTAAAGAAACCTTTCTTGCCAACAGAATAAATGGTTATTTGGAGAGGAAAGAAAATATTTTCTATGTAAAAAATAATTGCTCAAAGTATATAGAGGAAAACTTTCTCCTACACATTATATACTGCATGGCATATACTATAAACAGCCATAAGAAACAGCAATGACAATTTCCTAGGGACTCTGTTTTTACAGCCTCATAAGTCATTTAATAGATAAATTCATTGTTAGTCTAGTATCTTACATCTGTAACAGCACAAGTCCTGTAAAATTAACATACAAATCATTACTTCCACACAGTCTTTTGTAAAAATGTCATTAAGGCAACAGTGCATACATGGTGATGTGGGATAACCATACACAACAGTGGTCTTCCAAACTCTCCCAATCTTTGCTAGCCAGAGCCATCGCACTCTACAGAAATTTCAGCTGATGTGGAAACTTTTTTTATCTGCAAGATCTACATCCATTTCATGAATCTGCCAAGCGCAAAAATATGTGTAATAAAAGTTGGAAAGCTGGTGGTTAAGGCAGGGTGCTTGTGAGGTTACCATCCCCAAATGGAAAGAGAGGTTATGTGAAACCAGCAGGAGGTTAAAGTGTGTGACAGGTCCATGTCTGGACTCTGTGGTTAGGGAACCTAAAAGCTGGAAGTCTTGCACTCCAGCCATCTCCCTGGTTTTGATAGCAAAGTGACCAGACTCTGCCTGTCCCACAATACACCTGTAGCAAAAATGTTCTGAGCCCTCCAGAAGATAATTCACAGTGGAAGTCTTGCTTTCTGCTGTCTTTAAAAGAATCCTAGAGACAACAGCTTTCTAATTTAAAGATCTTAGTTAGATGCCTAGAATTTTACAAGCTGAATTTTACCAGTGTCTTAGCAAAATGAACTCTGAAAGTTCATGCAACGTTCCCCAGGCCCTGATTTATTCCACTGTAAAATCATTAGCATTCATCAAGAGGAATTGGCGGTAAATTAAATCCATTAATATAATTCTGTCCAAAAGTTTTGAATCAGTGAATGTTATTTTCAGAAGCCACTTTAGCCACAATTTTGTTATTAGAAATAAACTCAGATATCTCCAATGTATTGCTCTTTTGCATGTTTAGCAGGGGATTTGTCACAAGTAATAATATTCAGTTTTAATCCATTTCAAGCTGTGCTTGGGGGAGAGCCAATGTGGAACAAAATAAAGATTGTAAGCCCAGGAGTAATAAAATAAATCTCTGAGGTTAGTGTCAAATTCTGACATGTAAGTTGATATATCTCCAGTAGAGCTGGAGATCACTGGGGATGAAATATTGAACAAAATCAAATAATAAAAGATGCCCTGGTATCTTAATTAAAAAAAATACAAAACTTGTCTATTTGCTTGAGTTAAACAAGAGATTTGTTATACTGCTGTGAAATAGTGGAAGCAAAGCTGACAGTATTGTAGCTATTTTTAGTAAATTATGTTATTATGCAAATACTCCCTTTATTTTATGCATCATATTTGGCCCAGATCTGCAAAAAACTGTGTCAGTGTTTAACCTTATCTTGTGTATATAATCATGATGACTTTTCTTGAGAATCAGAGCCACTGCACACAGCAGAATTTGTCTTTGTCCTGAAACTTTTCTACTTTTCTACGTATGATTCAGCAGCCTATTCTACATCTGCTACAGCAGTTGTTCTACATAGATATTATCTGGCCTGTGGAGTGAAATCAATTCAATAAGACTGAAGTAACTGTTAAAATCAACTTTTCGTCCCACAGAACACATGGCATTTCCAATTACAGAGCTTATTTACTGCCTGCTTTCTAAGCTGCTTGTTCTGACTATTAGTAATCTTGTGGGAGGTGCACATTTCAGCTATATCAGGTTCCAAAATAGTGGTTTTTATTAAAACTTTCTATAGCTGCCAAATTACAGTGGGTATTTACAGATCATGAAACTAATTTAATGACCAGTTGCGTTGGTCCAGATGTACAAAAAGAAGCAGGAGTCAAGCTCAGAAAGCTAATGTGCACAAATAATTCCTGGGTATAAGAGGTCTACAACTCACTATGGCAGTATTTTAACAATTATAGAGTAAAATATCTCATCTTATACTATGAAACTTGGTAAAACGTGAGAGAGACCTTTGTGTTTCATTTCATGCAGCATGAGTGAAGGCAATGCAAACAAAATTTAAAGAAACAAAATATTTCTTATTTGTAAGATAAAAGGATATGTAGCAGGGAGAACTTTGCTGATGTGAATACAACCTAAATCTCCCTTGGAAAGTTTTTAAGTGCAATTTACCTTTTTTTATGGCAAAGAATGGTGATGATAATATGTTCTTTGAAGAAAATACACAAAGATTTAGAAGCCATTTTATTAGCTTACAGGTTTATCATTTGGGATGACATTTTAACCTTGTGAGGTGGGATATCCAGACCTATATCCTTCTATGACTTTGATTGCAAGGTAATAAATAATCAGATTTAAAATATATGAATATCCTAATTTAGCCTCTGTACTTAAATTATGCTGAACAAAATTGAACAATGCCCTTATCAAATCAAAGTTACTGTTGCAATCAAATTAAATCCATCAGTAACACAGAATGAAGGAAGAAGGCAAACTGACTCATCAGGGAAGCTCAAAACAGGAAATTACGGTATAGTTGTCTGGTTTTTAACATCTAAGCACTAACAAAGTGACTTTCTTTAGCTTTTTGAATTTGGACAGCAAGGCCATCTGAATTACTGTTTAGGCAGTGACTTATAAAGAGTCCACATTCTGTTTAAATTCTCTGTTTTGATATGGAACGGCTTATAATTCCCACTTCCTTTTGTATGGTAGAATACTTTTAGGCAGACACGCTTCTAGAGCTGAAGAAAACATAATCTGATTCACGATATTGTCTGCTAGATGGCAGGATAATATACATCTTACCACTTAAACACATTCACATGTTAATTATGCACATATTTTCAAGGAAAAACAAAGCATGCACTCAGGAGATCTCATAGCAATAAAATACGGGGTGGGGGGTGGGGGGGGCAGGGAAGAGGGAAAAAGAGAAAATAGAAAACTTTGTATTTTCTGGTCTTCCCATTATCAAAATCAAGAGTGCAGCTCAGTTCTGATGCCACTCAGTACCTGCTATCAGTGACCTTTTGTCACTCCCAGTACCTTTCTTTCCCTATCCACTTCTTGACTCCATCATAATTGCTATCTTCAATCTTCTTTCTTTAGTGCTCTGCTAACCAAATAGAAACCAAATCTGTAGGTTTTCATTACCGCTTTACCACTCAGTCTCTCCCTTCAAATAAATTCAGCAAAATTCATAGCCTTATAACAAAATCCAGTAGAGACTGAGGGATTCAGTCAGTTCAGAATAGTGTACAAGTTTTACCTAACCAAAATGGATATGGTAATGTCCTGGTTTTGTTAAAAAACAAGTTTCTCTTTCAGTGAATTTTGCCTGTCAGCTAAAGCCTTCATATTAACTGCATTTTCCTGGAGAACCAGACACATGTTTTGGTAAACCTAGCAATGGAATGCAAACTTATTGATAAGCACAGATGGACATCTTGCGAGAGGGGCAACGAGAAACAAGTGACTAAGAAACTGACCAACTGTGTATAACATTCCATTCACGTGAATACTTCATATAAAAGTGGGAGATCACAAGGATCTGGTCCCTTTTGCCTTTTGCCCTTTTCCCTTCTGCTTATGGCCGACCTTAGGAGAGGATCTTGCTGGTCGTCCCTGCGAACTGAGGCCTAGTGAGAGACTGAATCCAGCTCCGCTTGGCTGCAGAGTCTAATCCAGGACTTTAGTGGCCGGCTCTGCAGTTGCTGAGACTTTCAAGATTGGTTTTGTATATTTTGTATTATTTTCTCTATTCTTATTAGTAGCATTAGTAAAACATCTTTAATTTTTCCAACTCTCTTCTCTCTGTTCTTCTTTCCCTCCCGATCGCCTGTGCTGAGTGGAAGGGGGGAGAGGGAGGGGCAAAAGGGGGAAGTGGGGGGGAGAGGAGGTTAACAATACATCTGCCAGGGTTTTATTGTCACCCCGCAATCTTAACCCTCGACAGGTCCAAAGTATTATATTAAAGCAAAGATGACTTAGTAAGGTAGTTTTGATCCTTGCATTCCTTATCATTAGCTGTGGGGTGCACAATGTCAAAGGTCCTGTAATTTCCCATATGGTACTACCTCGAATTATTACCCACTGTCTCCTACTTCATTTAGGCTTCCTGTTTAGCCATCAAATTGTGTTTATATTGTCCTGCTAGCTTGCAAAATAGCTTTAAAACTGATGGACTAAGTGGAAACAGTCCCTGGGCAAAGGATATGTTTGTTTGTCTCTAGATAGACTTAAAAAATATTATTTTGACAACACAATTATATTTACTTCTTAAATGTGAGAAAATTGAAGTTCACTATTATGCATACTGACGTTATGGATGATTATAAACATGAAAAATACTGTAGACTCTGCTCAGTTAGGTCTGCTTCTTCCATAGTTTTGTTCCTCTGAAGTTCCAGTTCGCTTATGGCAGTTTCTGAGCCAGAATAAGACACTATCTGTAGTTTGTTTTCTGCTACTTTTTCTATATTCAATGGTCCTGAAACACAAACAAGAGAAGGGTGATGCAGATGTACTGAACTTGTGGAACAGCGATAGCTCTCACTTAAAGGAACTGAATTAAAAGCTTTTTGTCAAGTACTTACTTCAATGAGTTTCAGAAAGGGAGGGAGTAATAGGATACTTTCCATTTCTCCAAGCACATTAAACCCTGTGATCAGGAACTCAGTCATTGCAGGACTTAGTCAGCTATCATGGTCCTAATTTATATGTCCTGAGGATTTTGTCTGAGCCTTTTGTCCTCTAAAAATAGACTATCAAGGCAAGCTTAGTATCAATCAAGACTGGTCCCATCACTTCCCTTGAAGCATATAAAATCTGTTAGCCAACATCATCAGCAGTTTCGTTCTTTCATTGGCCATCAGCATCTTTTTTTCTTTTTAAAATGTATTCTGTAACACTATTTCTATGTGATATATGTAAGTAAATAATATTTCTTTGTTATCTCATGCACTCAGACACTCATGAGGATTTAAAACCTTTGCAATGTTTGTAGGTGTTTGGCAAGTCCTCCTTTCTGCTTGTTCTATATGACACTTGGCATTTAGGCATTAGAACTTTATTCAATACAGCTGTTCTGTGGTGTGGTTTTGTTTTGTTTAGTTTTCTTTTTTTCAAAGTAGATTTTATGTTGTTTTTCTGTTAAAAATTCAAAAAGACAACTTCAGTGTAGCTGATTTCCCAGATTAAATTCAACATGAGAATCAGCAAACTAATACCTTGTAACATAGACACTTCTTTATGAACTTACCTATAGTTTATTGTAATTTTATTAGTTCCATTTATGACTGAGCTAAAATGATATTGATATCTGTGCCACTGTACTTGTTTTGGCTGAGATAGGGTTAATTTTCTTCATCCTATGGAACTGTGTGTCTGGTTTGTGACCAAAACAGTGTTGCTAACACAGGGATGTTTTAGCTATTGCTGAGCAATGCTTGTGCAGCATCAAGATCTTCTCTGTTTCTCTCACTGTCGCACCAGCGAGTGGGACACTGTCTGCAGTACATTATTTGGGTCTTTCTTTCAGAATCTGGCCTGGAAAAGTTCATGTCAGGGCACAGGAGGCACAGCTTACAGCTAGGAGATGGCCCTGTCCTTTGTTAGATAAATAAAGCCTCCTGAGTGAAACTGATGCAAACTACGCAAGCATGAAGTTCTTGTGTTTCCTTCCCTTTCAAAGTCAAAGAGGTCAGTTTGAGCCATCTGCTCGGCATACATCAGAATAAAGGACAAAGAACTCTCTCTCTGCTGGGATGTGCATCTGCATCTGCAGGCCCCTTTTCTATGTCTGGCTTCTCTTGTCGTAAGTCAACCTCTACCCCTGGTAAAGCACAGTGAAGAACAAATATACTCATAGACAGGGTGCAGCCTCTCCCAGGAGGCTGAACTCTCTGGTGTTACATTCTCACTGAACATGGTGTCAACTCTGAGAAGCCTGTTTCTCCTCTTTCCCAGTTTATATGAGCCACGTGTGACCTATATCTGTCTAACTTTTTGCTGCTTTGTTCTAGAGGTCACCACTGCATCTATTGACAGTTCATAAAGCTGATACTGCTTATGTGTAGGGAAGCTAACAGTACACTGCCTCATAACAAGTTCTCACCCTCCAGATGCCCAAGCTCTTGCTTACCGCAGACATCTTTTATGTTGGGTCAAAGACATACAGAAGCAACCTGAGTTCTAAGTAGGGGCAAGTATCTGGCTATAAGATCTCAACTGGATGACTGGAACATGAACTAGGAATGGAATCAATGCTACCACCGGCCTAAATGTCCAAAGTTAGAATATTAGTGTTAGTCTAAGAAGTATCACACTGGCGCATGCAAGATTGCACAGTAAATGCAGGAGCTTTCATTTGTATTTAGTTTATAACTGTATAATGACAGCGAACTCCTCTCTTAACAGTAATTTCCTGTTTTCAGTAGATGGGAAAATGTAATATTTTTTGAGTTAATAAATGTTGAAATTTTTATTTGTGACATTGTACTTTTTCTTTTTTTTTTTTTCCACAGAGAGCAGAACCTAAAATGATGCATTACAAAGGAAAAGTGATAAAAAGGCAAACATTTACCTGCCACAGAAAGTCCTGATATCACAGAGAATTCAACAAAAATTTTATTTGTAAAGGAGAGCAACTAGATGATGACAGCTATGATGTCAAAGTAACTTTTTCTAGTCTTACTGAAGTTTTGCTCACAAAGTTGTTCTCTTTGGATTTGATCCAGCTCACATTGGTAAATTCCACTGTTCCTACTTGGTGGCAGAAGTCTCTCCTGTTTAGCATTAAGTGATGGTGGCATTAGATGTATTAGATGTTTGCATGCCCATTAGTTGTCAAAGTCCAGTACACAATTGCCATTTGCACTCACTAAGGACCTACTCAGCTGCTAAGCTGACCATCTCCTACTCGGCCTGCCCTGTAAAGTCAGTATAACTGACAGTTGAAAGCAGTTGCTAATCGTTACCTGATCTGAATGACCAGATTGCACTGGCTGCTTTGAGAGATACTTTCATACCAATGACATATGTTCTAACTATTTTAATTACTGACTCTTCAGGAAAAAAAAAGCAGAAGAATGATTTCATTATTTTCTATCATTTTCATCTATTTTTGGTGAGGATGAAAGGATAAGTCTCTTTGGCAATGACATCCACAAAGCAGGTTCATGTTTGTGAATCTTGAACTGGAGAAGGAGAACAAAACCTACTTTTTTCTTTTTGGGATTTCACTCTGGCTATCCCTGTTACTCTCTCTCTTTCTCTCAATCACTATAACATCAATGTGAATTTCACTAGGCAGCACGACAGACAAAAAGAAACAAAGCATTGAAGTAGTTAGCAACCCAATACTCATATAAACCTTGTCCCCAGTTGAGAAATTATGTGTTTCTATAAATTCATTGACCAATAACTTTACATGAGGCTTTCATGGCTGATTTTTAAAAGCTTGAGCGCAGTTGATGTAAAGAAATGAATTGTTATCAGGATTTGAAAGTATTCTCTCAAGTAGCTTAGCAAAGAACTTCAAGGAGTGGATTCAGTGAAATTTTCTCCAGAGGAGCATGGAGACTTTTAATAAGACTGGATATGTGGAGGATTCGTACCAGTATTTCATTTGGAAAGTTCAAATGCTTAACTGTCATTACTCTGCAGTCTGATTTTCACCTCCATTGTTTCACATGGCAAGAGGCTATACTCATATCCTTCTAAAATTAAGTTTTCATGAAGACTTCTGAGACCTGTATACATTTTTCAGCCTCTGGATTTGCTTCAACATTCTTTGCAATTGGCTCTCTGGAAAAAAGTCATTACCATGTCCTTTGCTAAGTTGGATCTGATATTGTAACAAAACCAGCAGCAGCTATTTTAGGTTCAAGATGCTTTAAATAAGAAGAGGATATATACATGTGGGATTGACTCACTACTAAGTGACTATTTTTTAGAGATATTTTGCATACAATTTTTTTGTTTGTTTGTTTGTTTATTGTGCTGTGGAAACAATGTAGTACTATGTAGTGATGAGAAAATTATCTTAATAAGAGAACAAATTTTAAGATTAATAAGTCAGTGAGAAAGGATCAAAATACTTTTTCACAATATCTTCATAACACAGGAATTCTAGAGAAAAATAATTGTGCAGTAATTACATTTGGAGGCAATTGCAAATTAGGACAGACTGTAAACCTAAGAAAAGTTTGAGATAAATTACCTTTTTTGTTGTTGGTTGGTTGGTTGATAGTGGTTTTTTGTTTGGTTGGTTTTGATTTTGGTTTTGTTTTTTTAGGTTGTTAAAACCTGCTATTTCGAGCATGACTGCTGAATCCACACGCTGTAATTCACTCAGAGAAGGAAATTTGGGATATATGAGCTCCATAGCATGTGACAAAATAAACATATCTCCAAATTAGCAACCTACAAGCTAGACAGAAGCAGTTGAGCAGCGTGAATGCGGCACATCAGATGAACTGATTGGCTTTTCTGAGAGGTTATTTATTTCTAACCTGAAGTTATTGCAATTTACTCCAAAGTAAAGGCATAGTGAGACTGGGACAGACTGCACAAGGCCATGTACACATTTACCAGAAACACTGAGGAAATTTTGCTTAACTCCTCACAAATACAAGTAACCTATCTTTTTGTTACTGAAGGGAGTTTTAATCTTAATCTAACACTGTATCAGCCTGTACCAAGTATCCTTCTAAAAGCAGGAACTTATAAGGTTCTTTTTTGTACAGGTTGCTTTTTACCATTCTAGTGTATTTTCTAGAAGTTATATAATCACTACACAGCTTTTAAAAAATTCTAGTTCTAGCCTTTTCATTGATTTGAATGCTTTTGGGACTTGCTAATGTGTACACATACGCAGGCATGTCGCAAGAAGAGCCAGAGGTCACAAATGCATTGCAAAGAGCAAGTTTTATTTTAGTTACCTCTCTACTGGGGGATCTCCGAAGCCACACCTGAGCTCCCAGGCAGAGGTGACACCAGCGGGGATGCAGGCGCTGGTCAGTTCAGCCCTTCTGGAAGATCACTGGGCCTGCTGAGCTCGCCTGTATTTCAAGGCTTCAGGCAGACGCAGCCTCCCACTCCCTCCCACAATAAAGCAGGGATCTCAGACATAGTGATAAGGTGCCTAGAGTTTCTCACAGGCCTATGTTATCTAACACAGAGGTTCTACTCATCAAGCACACAAGGTCAGTAAAACAATTAGTGTGATGTATGTGCTTTTTCTACAGACAGATGCAAGTCGCTTGAGCGTATTTACATTTAACTAATCTCCTTGCCAAATCTTCAGCTATATCCCCATAGACTAATTGTTCAGAATTAGAAACAACCTCATAATTTTAAGCATCTTCTCTTAAATCCCACAAATGGACCAGGATAGTGATAAAATAGCAACAAATATCACACTGATTTTGAGAAGGCTTACAAACTTAATACGACATACACTGGAAAGCAATTTTCATTCATGAAGACCATTAAAAGGGGGCCTTTTGCAATGACAATGATCTATTGCAGATCTTCATTGTACAGCTTCAAGTTTTTCTTGTAGTGTCACCTACTATAAAAATATATTTTTGCTTTTGTACATCTTGTTCTGCATAACACAGAAAGGTAATCCTATCAGTCCTAAACAAGAGCAGTATTTTGTAGGAAAAACAGTAATCTAGTTTGTGTTATATGGATATATGAAGATGCTAAAACACAGATTTATCAAATAGATCTGCACTTCCTGCCTGAGAAGTGGGACTGGGGAAGGGCTGATATAGGAAATGTAGCAACAGAACTGCATGATTTTTAGAAATGTGGAAGCAACTCAGTGACTGAGGACAGATAAATGATGATCTGCAAATCAACTCAGTTTGGGGAAGATCTAAAAAGACCACTTTTTCAAGAAAGCAAATCCTTCCAACCCTAAATCATTAATCTGGTTTCCAAAGGTGAGAGATCTGAGGAGACTTAAGTGAAGAGCTGTGACCCAGAAACCAATAGCACATAAGACGTCATCTCTAATAGATTGTGTTACACAAATAGTCAACATACACTGCAGCAGAAATCAAATAATTCAGCATCGAATGAGAATCTGCAGAGTAGACTTCTCCTTTGACTTTGCCATTTATTTGGACTGGGGATTTCACTTCAAAGATGAATGCTGTGTATTGGTTGCATATGTCTTTATTCAAGTAACTGACACTGGATTATCAGAATTTGAAATTGTGATAGATTCTTTTATTATAGTCTCATTTAGAAGCTTCTAACATATTGTTCTGACTTTGCATCAGTGATGACACCTTTATGGCAATTTTGACTGAAAAAATCAAGGTTTCACTATTCATGAATTCTATATCAAAGTAACTTGTTAGACGTCCCTAAAAACGATGTAGGTCAGGGGTGTCAAACTCATTTTCACTGGGGGCCACATCAGCCTCGCATTTGCCTTCAAAGGGCTTAGTGTAATTTTAGGACTGTAACTACTCCTACATTTATACAGCCCTAAAATTACATTTGGCCCTTTGAAGGTAAACACAAGGCTGATGTGACCCCGGGTGAAAATGAATTTGCCACCCCTGATGTAGATGGTCTCAAAATTTGTGTAAATTTTTATGACACCACTAGATGGTGCCTCATGTGTTGTTATATGCCTCAGAAAAGTCCTGGAGAAAAACAAAGGAACAAATAAGACATAATACGGTTTCATGAAATAACAATGGTGGTTTTAGATATTATTTTCCATCTTCTCTGTCCTGCCATTTCTCTCTACTACCTCAAATTGGACTGGACTTTCTTCTGAGCATTGGATGAGAATATACACTTCAGAGGTATTGTCACAATGCCACTTCAGTTTAGCATATGAGATTAATAGCCTACTATTTCTCCTAGTAGATTTCCCAGAGCTAATTTCTCTAAAATCTTCAGATATTTTGAGAAAGGAACTGCCGCGACTAAGAGACGGGGACACGACTTGATGCAAGCAAGATATCCAATTTATTGATCAGAGGCGAGACATTTATATAGTCTAAGGCTTACGTGTTACATACTGATTAGTTACATTTTGCAAAGTTAGTTCGGCTGAGAAGATTTTACAAGCTACATTCCCATCGCTAATAGTTGCTAATAGTTGCTAGTTTCATGGTCATAAGATATACAGTTGCTAGCTTCATAATCATAGGATATACTTTGTTGCAAGGAGAAGACACCTGGTTTTCACTGTAAGTCCTTTGTTTCTTGTCCTTGGCTTCACCACGTCGGGTTTTTCCACTACAGGGCATTCCCACTGTTACCAAGGCCTACTCTTACAACAGACTAGCTAACTTATTATATGTATAAGACTATGTTATAGATCAATTCACATCATATGAATTTAGACAACCCACATCTCCCCCTTTTTGTTTTCAATCATTTGACTCTTCCCAGGGTCGACGTCCGACTAATTCCAGGACATCTTGCTTCACCAACATTTCAGCACTGGGGGTTTTTGCGAAGCCCTGTTGCTGTACAAGGAAGATCTTATTCATTGAAGCAGTTATCGATTTCTGAAGGCACTGCAACACACACGGAATCATTATTAACAGCACACAAATTATTAAAAGAATAGAAACTCCCTGTTTGAGCAAATCTTTCATCCATCCTGTAATACCCCAAGAAGCCAACCAGCTGTCAAACCCGTCTGTTCTTACTGTAACCAGATGTACTCGGTCCCGCAATTCTTCAATCTGCCTATGGACACTTTTCGAATGATCAGACAAATTCATACAGCACATCCCTTCAAATTCCTGGCAGCCATGTCCATGAGCTAACAAGAGAAAATCGATAGCTGCACGATTTTGTAAAACTGCATGTCGTAAGCTATCTACATCATTGGCTAGGCCTGAAAGAATATCAGAGGTTGTGTTGAATTCTTTTACAGCCCAACAGGCTAGTCTTTTAATCTTATTCCAATTGCTTGCAGCCATTCCTCCAGGTAAAAAGAAGGATAAGGCTACAGTAGATCCTAAAGACCCTAGGTTGACTTGGTCGTCACAATCTGGGCCTAATTGGCGTAACGACCTTTTTCTTCGGGAAGACGGGATAGTAGAAGAATGAAAGAGGTCTCTCATATGGGGTGCAAATAAAGTAAGCTTCCCAATATAACAAGGACCTCCTATTGGCTTGTAGGGGATTCCTGGCCATGCTCTATCTCCACAAATTAAGAAATATCCCTCAGGTAGCTTCACTTGTCCCGTAAAAGTTTTACCAATGTACGTGGAACCCATATTGCGTGACACATTCCAATGGAATGAAGCACCTGATACATTTTGGTATGAAATTAATCTTTGTAGTGTTTTTGGATCACCTTCCCGTATCAAGTAGCTCTCAAGAAGGTCCCCAAATTCAATCACTCCAGTTCCATTGACCGGAAGTACCTTAGGGGTAAAGAAAGAACAGTTTTTCCATCGACTAACATCAGCCCAACCTGTCAAGGGTGGAAAAGAGCCCCATAACTGCAGCTCTTGTACCGGCAAAGGGCTAGAAATATTAAGCAATTCAATCAGTCTTCTCTGATAAAGAGCTCCCCTTTGTGCTGGCCAGTCATTTTCCTTATAACATCCTACCGCTTCATAGTCTCCATAAGAGTCTTTTTGCTCATGCCAGGAATGATACGTGTGATTGAGTTCATTCTCTAAAGAAGAGGTATTTACAAATCTAACAAAATCTTGCGGGTCTAAGTACGGATAGCCTATTAAGCATGTTCTAAAGGGATCGCCTACTTGCGCTAAGGATAAACAAAAATCTGTAGTCCCAGTGCGATTTGCCCAGGTAAGCCATACGTTAGTGCGAGGGTCAACATGATGCAAATCAAAGCAAAAGCCTATACCTATAATAAATGACAAAGAGACTAACACTTTGCCCATGTTCTAAAATTCTTGAGCACACTCCTTTTTCTATTTCTTTTCTTTCTCTTCTGCACTTTCCTCAGAGGCACAAAATTTCAAATGATAAAGGGCAGTGGCCGCTATTTCAACATCTAATGTCTCATTAACTCCCAACAAGGTCACTGGGATAACCTTATTGGCACAGAGCGGTACAAGTTGTTGACACCTGATTGCTGCAATATTACTGTTTATGTGCCACTTATAATGTTTTATATCCACTTCCAATCTCCATCGAATTAACCCTAGCACTAGCTGATCAATAGACTCAAAGTTATCTAAAGCTTCCCTAGTACTGCTTTGTATGGGTACTCCTAACCATCGTTTCAGGCGTCGGTTCCAAAGCAAATCATTCCCTCTTCTTCTATCGCACTGCCTACACCAAAAAACACTTCCAATCCTTTTCTGGGCTCTCCAGTTAGTTCTTCCACAACCCCCACAAGTTAGGGCAACCCATGCATAACAACGAGGCTTTTGACAGCTAAGACAAGATTTTGCCCACAATGGGTCAATATCCCAATAAAAGTAATAAAAGCAATGTTGTATAAGAGTCCATACACCCCAGAAGGAGATAGTATCTCCTCTTGCCCAGAATTTTTGTACGTATCGCAACTGTTCTTCAAATTGAGTCCATATTTTACACCTGATTCTCTTTTCTAATTCTCTTTGCTCCGGCGCCCTCCACCAAGAAATGTCAAGCGCCCGCTCATATATGGGTATATGCTCCAACGCTTCTGCCATATATTAGGGTCTCAAATATGGTCAATAATACTCGCACGGTTTCCCACTTGTAAATCTCAGAGATCAAGTTCACAGGTGCCCGTCGAAATTCTCTGTATCTTCTATATTCCTTGAAGGACTGGGGTCGCCATCAGAGGGTTGTTGTAGCGTTTCTCGGTAGGGTCTCACGTTTTTCGCCGGGATCCAGCGAGGGCCTCTTTCTGTTGAAACACAAGCATAGCCTCTTCCCCATGTGACAAGGGGATAGGGTCCCATTATCATACCTGTTTCTGGGTCCCGGATCAAAACCGGCGGTTTCACTCTGGGTTCAAAAAGGTTATTTGTGCTGAAATGGCGAACTACCGGAGGATTGCTATCTAATAGAGAACAATTCAAAAAGTTAAAAACGTACAAAGCTTTCTGTATTCGCTCCTCTGGCGTAGCAGTCCCTATTCCCCCTTTTTGTTTTAATAATAAGCGTTTTAAGGTTTGGTGAGAGCGTTCTATCAGAGCTTGACCCGTGGGGGAATGAGGGATACCTGTAACGTGAGAAATTCCCCAAAAAGCAAAAAAGGTTGTTAAAACTTGAGACACATATGCGGGACCATTGTCTGTTTTAATTTGAGAGGGTACCCCTAAAGTGGCAAAAGCGCGCATTAGATGTTTTTGCACATCGCGTGCTTTTTCTCCTGTATGACAGGAGGCAAATAACATTCCCGAAAATGTATCAACAGAGCAATGAATAAACTTTAAACGACCAAATTCGGCAAAGTGAGTGACATCTGTTTGCCAGAGTTGAAGACTCTGTAAACCTCTGGGATTGACTCCTTCTGCTATGGAAGGAAAAGAGTGTCTTTGACAATCAGGACACACTGCAATAATATTATTGGCTTGTTGTGAGGTAAGGTTAAACTGTCGTTTTAGGCCTCCAGCATTTTGGTGGAAAAAAGAATGACTAAGTTTAGCTTGTGTGACATGGAAGATAAGTTCCTGTAACAAGTCAAATAATGCAACATGAGAAACATCTCGTAAAACAGAAGCTTCGGCTCGGCTAACAATTCCTGCAACATAAGCAGAATCAGTAATTATGTTAAGAGGAACAGACCATTTACGAAAAACTCGAACAACTGCGGATAATTCCACTATTTGAGGAGAACCCTGAACAGTTTCGATATCAGATTCCCACCGTTGGTATTGGCTATTCCACCAAAGGATAACCGACTTGTGAGATCTCCCAGAGCCATCTGTAAAAACAGTAAGAGCCTGTAAAGGTTGGTCACTCTGCTTTGGAATAGGTAAAAGGTGAAAGTCAATGCTTAACAGTTTGTGAGAAGGCGGATGAGAAGTGAGTTGACCTGCATAGCCAGTTAGAGCTATGCCTAATGCATCTGATTGTTGTTGTAACCATTGCAGGTAAACACTTGTCACTGGCATACATATAAGGCTAAAGTCTGTGCCTGCTAGGGTAAGTAATCGCTGTCGAGCCCTGATGATTAAAGATGCAAACATCTCATGCTGTGTTGAAATAGTCTTTGTGGCTTGGTTAGGCAAAAAAATCCATTCAATTATTAGTAAAGGGTCCGTTTTCTGGCAGTCCCATTGAAAAATGAGTGCATGAGGCTGTCGAGCAGGATTAAGGATGATTAATTGAAAAGGCAATTCTGGTTCCCATCGATGTGCTTGTCTGGAGGTAATCGCTGTTGCAGCTTTATGCAAGGAAGCTATGGCCTCAGGACTGAGACTTCGTGGAGCGTTTAAGTCCGAGCTTCCTTTAAGCATTTCGAATAAGGGGCTGAGATCTGCATTAGTGATTCCCAGCAATGGTCTGACCCAATTGATTGTTCCTAACAGTTTCTGCACATCATGTAAATTTTTTACATTCGCCTGTATTTGTAAAGGTTGCGGAGTAATAGTCTGAGCCCTTATACGCCATCCTAGGTATTTCCAAGGTGGCACTTTTTGGATTTTTTCTGGCGCAATACAGAGGTCTGCTGATTTTACAGCAGCCATGACAAGGGCTACAGCTTTCTCCATAACTTCATAGTATTGTGCTGCCACTAGAATGTCATCCATATAATGATATAACAATGCAGCAGGCATCACGGTTCTGACAGGACTAAGTATTTTGGCCACATACCATTGGCATATTGTGGGGCTATTTTTCATTCCCTGTGGTAGCACAACCCACTGGTATCTTTGCAAAGGAGCTTGCATGTTGACGCTAGGGACCGAAAAAGCAAATTTAGGAGCATCGTCTGGATGCAATGGAATATTGAAAAAGCAATCTTTGAGATCTATGATAGTTAAATGCCAATCTCGAGGGATCATGGTAGGTGACGGTAGCCCGGGTTGCAGGGCTCCCATGTTTTCCATAGCGTCATTAATTTTTCTCAAGTCATGGAGCAAGCGCCACTTGCCAGTTTGTTTTTTAATAACAAAAACAGGTGAATTCCAGGGACTTGTAGAGAGTACAATATGTCCCATAGATAATTGTTAATCTCTTGCAGTAACTGCTCTACTACTTGGGGTGAGCGCAGTGATGTAGAAGGAGGCTCTGGGAAACTTCTCAGTTACACATTCCTTAGTTCTATTTACCTTTTACAATTAGACATGTATAAAGTATAAACCAGTATAATAAACCTCAATCCATTACTCTATTTTCCTAAATCTAAATCAGTTAATATTCTAGCAACTTTTAAATACAACCTCTTCTAAATTCACATCTATCATAGCATTTTAACAATTTAAATACTTTTCTAACAATATAAGCAATTGCTCCAAGGTGTAAGGATGCATCCTAAAGGGGGAGCAAGGTGGAATTTTAGCAGTGGAACCGGTTCCCATTTTGTAATTATCTCCCCAGAAAAGATTCTTTTGGTACCAAATATGAATATGCAAACCAAAATACTGAGCTCAGATGTGAAAACCAAATACCCAGGTCAAATATGCAGATAGATTATAGTCACACTAATTTAAGACAATATCTCAATTTTTGCATTGCACCTTTGAGCCGCTCACTGCTCAGGCAGGTGGAGGTACCTCTGGGTCTCCCTGACAAAACAGGTCAGCGGCGCCGGAGCCCATTAGTACTCGCCCCCCCGCCATCGTAATGAGCTGAACCGGGCAAGGCTTCCTTTTTGCTTTGTTTTGTTTTCAGTGTCTCATCTGGTGCGCTATAACTGTTAATCCAAAACCTGGATTCTTTACTTGATGTGCATATGAAAAAGCCAAATTTAGTGTACCGAGATGAGAGACAGCCTGTCACAGAGTTGCGCAAGTCTGGATATTGGAATAAAGCTAGCATGCTAGAGAGAAAAACAACAGCTACTACACGCAAAATTTTTACAACCACATTCACGCAGCAAGGAATCAAATCACTCATGATCTTCCGAACCATCACAAAATGCACATTTTGAGTCAACGGATTCTCATGATTTAACAGACTGTGAACTTATTGTACCATACAGCACAGACCTACCAAAATTGCAACATACTTAAACAGATACCCACAAAGAACACAGGTTAATGAGGAAAGAACCTTGCAGACTTTAACAAGTTTCGCGACTTGTGTGTTATCAGTTAAGTCTCTCAGCTGTCTGAGATGATTTAATGATCTCTTGCAGGGATTCATTTTGTCCCGCTCTGCTGGCCTCAAAAACAACATTAGTTGCAACAAGATTCTATTCTCCGGACACTTTCCCTAATCATTTAACTCATACAGCAGCAAACACTGATTTCAATATTTAACAAGATCTTCCTTCCTTATAATTCCGAGTGCTTTCCCAAGTTTTAAAACACCTCGCAATACTGATTTTTTAGGAACACAGCTGAAAACAATTATTCCTGACCCCATCTTGCAAGTAAAAACCTTGAGAAGAGGGAGGGAGGGAAGGAGGTGGGGGGGGGGGGGGGGAAACGCACAGGTCTGCTTGAAAACAGTTAACTCACATTCCTGACAAGCCGCTCGATTTTCAGAGAGGCAATACACAGAAACACACAATATGCACTGTAAAACTCGCAAATAACATGTTGATAGCAAACATTAGCATTCTCTACTGCTAATTGAAACACCAATGCTTTCTCAGCTTCCAAGTTTTTAACCTGCTTACTGATGGCCTCTTGAAGATGGTCAATAAATTGCGTGTAAGTCTCATTGGGACCCTGATTACGGTGTTTCAATTAGTGTCTCTAATGATCTATAGCTGTTACCTTTCACAGAGTTCCTTTGCCCAGTTCTCATCCGGTGACTCCCTCTGCTCTTTCGTAGGGGTTAGAGGGTTAAAAAACAGTAAAAGCAAACTGGTAAAATTGGTAAAAGGACTGATAGTACACTCGTTTACGACTTTAGCATTCTCAGCTTTCACAGGGTCTTTGAGTAAGTTGTCCGACTCCAATCCTCTGGACGATGGTACAGGAGGCCACCCGCTCGGCATTTTTCCTCCCCCCGCCCCGGACTGCTGAGCCATCGGGGGCGCCGACAGTACAGCAGGGGATGGAGTAGGGAGGGTATCGCAGACACAAGCCGGGTAAACTTCACAGCAACTTTCAGGATACTTATCAGGCTGCAACGCTGCAAAAATTCCAGCAGCAGCAGATCGTTCAACCCCAAGGTCTTTTAAGGCAGTCCCATGATTTCCACCGCTAACTCCATTCCATTCCCTCTGCTCTATATTGTCCCAAAGTTCAAGCGTAAAAATTGAGGAAGCAGTCACCGTAGGGACCGTAACTTGCACCCATTTTAGGATTAATTTAAGATCTTGTCCTGAAAGAGCTCCTCTTCCCTGCTTATTAAGCAGAGTTTTCATGTGCTCATAAACGTCTCTTTCGGGGGAACTCTCCTGATTCCCCATCTTTCCCGCAGCGGCTCACCTCTCGTTCCAGACGGAGGGATTGATTTGCCGGCCGGCTTGTCCTGCTTCCTTTCAGCAGCTCGTTCCCAAGTTCTGCGGCTGCGGGATGTCGCGGCCGGCCACCTCGCCCTGGGCTGCCACCAGGCAGGCGGTTAATGGACCTGCGATCCTGTCACAGACGATCACGCATCACGTTATCACGTCGGGGTCACCATTTGCCGCGACTAAGAGACGGGGACACGACTTGATGCAAGCAAGATATCCAATTTATTGATCAGAGGCGAGACATTTATATAGTCTAAGGCTTACGTGTTACATACTGATTAGTTACATTTTGCAAAGTTAGTTCGGCTGAGAAGATTTTACAAGCTACATTCCCATCGCTAATAGTTGCTAATAGTTGCTAGTTTCATGGTCATAAGATATACAGTTGCTAGCTTCATAATCATAGGATATACTTTGTTGCAAGGAGAAGACACCTGGTTTTCACTGTAAGTCCTTTGTTTCTTGTCCTTGGCTTCATCACGTCGGGTTTTTCCACTACAGGGCATTCCCACTGTTACCAAGGCCTACTCTTACAACAGACTAGCTAACTTATTATATGTATAAGACTATGTTATAGATCAATTCACATCATATGAATTTAGACAACCCACAAGGAACAAGTTGGTAAATTTATGTACTGAATACATAGTTAGTATTGCTCATCTACAATCAAGTTTTCCTGATCAAGTCAGTCGGCACAGCACTCAGCTGAGTAAGACAACAAGTCTCCTGGAGGTCATATCCTCATGGGTTTTGCATTAGGGTAAGCACAACTATTCTATGAGTTGTGTAGTCAGTGTTTTTCAGAAAATGAGCCTGGTGGGTTTTTTTCTGGCCTCATAGGCAACTGTAGGAAAGTACATGGTACTTGGCACTTCAGCGACTAAATATGTGCTCTCATTATGCAGTAGTCATGATACGAGGTAGTGAGTTTTATTAAGTTGTCATGTATGTTCCTTTCAGATCCATCAGTTTGAAATTAGCTTTCAAGAAGGGGTTACACTTGTGCACAGCATTTAAGACAGACCACAGCTCATTGGCATCTCCTAAGACACAGATGGCATTTGTACACTGTGGCCATACTTAAGGTATATTTAGAGTGATTAATAATTCTGCAGTGAAGACAAATTCCTAGCTGTTTTGTTCACTTTTGAAGTCAAGATTTCATTGCTTATCGTTAGTGTCCATGAGACCTTCTGACACGTCATTCCGGTTTGGCTTCAGATTACTTCAGAAGAAGTTGAACATTTTAATTTCTCATCTACTTTTCATTTTGAAATATTTTTTTTTTTTTTTTCCTGTACAAATTCTATTTTTATGTGCTTACTTTGGATAATGACCAGGGAAGTCAATGAAGCTATAAACAGAGGAAAGCAAAAGTGATCAGTCAGGTAAATTGCTGAATACTGAAAAGGCCAAAGTAATAAAATGTAGCACTATAATTCATAGACTATATGAGGCATTAAAAGACATGCAGGTTCAGCTTTTGATCAAGATTTTTTTGAGACAAAAATCAGCCAGAACTTGATTATTTTTCCTGACATATACAACGGAGAAGATAACAAAGCAGTATAAATTTATTGTGTTCTAAAAGACTTCATGAAATTAGGCTGTTCACTTGCTGCTCTTCATCAGACACAGTCAAGGCTGACATGTAATGGAAGACCTTCTTTGTGCTATAGGAAAGTGATCAAGGTAGTGACTCATCCAGTACCATCATTTCTAGCCCCATCCCAATATATTCTTACATAATGTTGCCGTATGAAGTGTTTTTTTCTTGGATTATTTTGACTGAGGATTAAAGCCAGATACATTTCTTCCCAATATGTCAGGAATCCCCAACTTAAGCAGTTACATGTAATTCGTATATGAATTCAGTTAGGCATAATGAATAAGAATAGAATAGAATAGAATAGAATAGAATAGAATAGAATAGAATAGAATAGAATAGAATAGAATAGAATAGAATAGAATAGAATAGAATAGAATAGAATAGAATAGAATTTCACTTAATGGTGTACAAGTAAGTAGCAGAAGGTAGTACTTGGTTGGAAAGTCTTACTGTCTCATTTAAGATAAGACAGTCAACTCTTTCCATCAGGAACAGCAGAGTTTTACTGTAGAAAATGGGCCACACCATCAGATGATATTTTCCTAGCAGATATAGCTAGGTGCAAATATAGATATTATGTCTTAGGGATAAGACAGGATAGTAATAAAGGAAGTGAGTGGCTATTTGCAGGAGATAAATGTACTCAGTCCTCATCTGTATGAAATACAAGGAAGCAGCACCTTTGCCAGTGAGTTATAGTGCTGTAGACATATAAGTCACAGCAGGAACCCACAGTTTCCATTCTTTGCTTTATAAATACATGATTCTACATTTTCATTAAACATAAGTGACAATAAGTTGGAGCTTAAAAGTATAGACAAAGAAGATGTATTTGCTGAAGCAGAGAAAAAGTTGTCAGCTGAAAGCTGTAAAGAATCTTATCAACGATAATTCAGAGCCTTTCAGTAACAGAAAGCAAAACTGAAATGGTCCTACATACAGAAAGCAGAGAATCAGAGCATTAAAAACTGTGAGCAGACATAAAATTCATTTTTATATATATTTAATTCATCAGACAGTTATTCCTATTCCTTAACTTCTGCTCTGTCACTAATGGTAGCATGGTATTGGTCATACTTCCCAGATCTAGAGGTGACTAATGGTACAAATAAATTTGTCCAAACATTTTGATAATTCTCCTTTCCAAAAGAGTCTTACAATTTAACCGTCTGTCCCATTATGTCATACCTGATCATGAATGTGAGCTAAATGGGTGTCAGTCAAGTAGAATCAATATTCATCCTTTAGTGCCTGACTGCTGTTGATTCATTTGCAGTGCTGCTTAGTAAGTCTTAAGAGTATGAAGAAGGCAATCTTCTATTACATATATGCAAAACATTTGTATTTGTTTATACTTCCAAAATTTGGAGCAACACAGAAAGGAAATGTAAATTCTCTTACTAATAACTCAAAAAACACATTTGGTGGTTTCAGTGGCAGAATTTTTACAACCGTCCTTTATATATACCTATAGACTGCAGCTGTACCCCGCAGCCTTTTCCTTGAAGCCCAAGAAATCCTTTTCCTTCAGGTTCTTGTCACAGGGCATGTGTAGCAGTCCCTCTTATCATCTCTGTGACCCTCCAGAAGTCTTTCTCTACTTTCCCTGTATCTCTTTGTTCCGATGGTCTCAGCCTCGACTGGGTACACCAGAAGTGGCCTCCTGGCTACCAAGCAAGCAGCAGGGAGCAACCATTTCCCTGGGCCTGTTGGAGGTGGTCCATCTGTGTATACAGCTAGCCCTGTCACCACAAGAGTGCACTGCTCCCCTGTGTTCAACAAAAACCAGCAGCTGGATTCATTGACGTCCCCTGGGTTTATCAAAGTATAACTTCAAATAAGTGCTTGTATTTTAACCAGACATTTTCTTGCTGCAGGTCCTGATGCAGTTGTTCATCAAAATGGGTATTGGTACCTGTTTGCATGCCAGTGATTGTTTAGATTACATGCACGAAACAGGAGCTGAATATGAAGCCTGATGAGTAGTGTGAGGGAGAGAGCCCTGGAGCAGGCATATTTTAATTTTGGCAGACTAAAAATATTTTTAGGAGTAAAACTTTTTCAAGTGACTTCAGGGTAGTCTGGAGATTTCCTAGGTTTTTTTGCATGTGGGGACAGAATGCCGATTTTCTCACTAGCCTTAGAATATATTGTGGCTTAATATATACACTGGCATCTTAGTATTAGGCCAAAGTCCAAAAGAAGCATCCTGTGGCCAAGGCTTGAGGGAGCTCTTTTGGCTAGAAATCATAATGTTCCCCATTTTGTCAGGCCCTTCTATTTGTGGTCTCACAAAGTGGGAATTTTTTTGTAAATCACTGCCTTTTTAGAAGGTCAACCCTAAAGAGAGACTGAAAATTAAACTGAACAGATTTTCATTTGACCAGAGGTTATAAAGATGATAAAAATAGCTATTAAATTCAAAAGCTAGACATTAAAAAAGTGAAGGTCCACTTTAAACTCACAGTCTACTGAAATGTTCCAAACACTTGGATTTGCTATAAGTTGTTCTCATTATGAACTGGCAGTAGCCACAGGATACTGTCCTGTGGGAAGTGACCTCTGAGTGAGGGTTAAAATTTAAAGCCTGGATAGGGCCATCAAGATTCAGCCGTGTGTGACATACTAGAAAAGGTCTGTGCAAATAAAACCTCTTAACCAAACAAAACATCCAACTTGCTCAAAACATCCAACTTGCTCTTCTACATTTACTGCCAGTCATGTCTGTGAGGTTTTTTTACCTTTTTTTTTCAGAGGATCCAAGCACGTTTCACAAATTTTCATCCTGCTGGCAATAATGTGCCAGCTCTTTTTCTGGAAAATATTTTTATTAGCCTGGTACCATTCTAGAAATGTTGCATTCTCCTGAGGCATAATGTAGTCTTGTTTATCTCAAGTGTTAAAAATGCCTGAGCAGCCTTTTGCCTCTTCAAAGCCCTTGCTTTATGGCATCTTACTGAGCTTCATCAGAAAATTTAAAGAGTCAGGAAAGTATGTCTCAGCTGCCATCTTCACACTTGTTACTTCATCTCTCTGAGCTGTCTGTTCAACATCCAGCCTTAGGTGTTTTCTATCAGCTGACAACAGAAATATGCATTTTTCTACTACCCTATGAAGCTGTTCAAATCCTAGATTATTCTGGATAATTTGTCAAATATTTGCTCGTTTGTGCATTTTATTCCTCATCTTTATTACACAATCAGCTATACCAAAAATCATCTCTGTTTATTTCTAAATAATCTCAGGAAATGAAATAACTTTAAAATTACTACTTCACAGATTACCACCTGTTAACTCTGTATTTAATCAGAGAAAACAGTGCAAAAGTGCATTTGCATTTTGATATTATGTTTTAGCTAAAATTGCAATAATAGTAAGCAAATTGTTCTGATGCCCAAGACCTCATAGTAACACTAATTATGTAACAGTATTTGAATGGTCTTGATAAGCAAGCTACCTCATTTTGAACTCCCATTATTTACCCGTTCCAATGCAGAACACCTTCCTAGTCATTTCTTTCCACCATCCCTATGTATGATCTCCTATATACATTTCTGTGTCAGAGATTTCTCCTCTTCAATCAATGAGAAGAATATGCAAAACATTTGCCACAGGTGCTTGAAGAAAACTTTAAAACATAAAAGCCTACAAACTCTAATCTCGTTATATGGGACAGACATAACTTTTCTATGCATCCCCTTGTTCCCAGCCTTGGTTGGGAAAAATTGCTGAAGATGACACAGGTAGAACCAGGAAGCAAAATCTGACACCAGCAATGAGTAGCTCAGCAGCTGAGCAGTGTGAGTTGGTGGAAGAGCAGATTTGCTGCCTCTTATCATTCGTATCTTGGAGATAAGTTTAGAATTTATGGACCTTTTATTGAGCGCTTCTCTACTACTGATAATGTAAAGGTGTGAGTAGCAGTTTTAGGATTTTGATGAAAAGCAAACAGTGGTGCAAATTTTTAGCACTCGCATTCAGCAAAGTTTTGTTAGGAATGGGAGAAAGATACGTGGGTGTAAGCAGGTTTGGGATTAATGTGGTTAAGCAGGGTAAAGCCAGTGGAGTAAATTAAATCAATAACTGACGTGATGACAGACTGCACAAAACAGAGAGTAAGAGTAGCACAGTCACAAAGTCGAGAACATCTGTAGTTTGAATGGGCCTTGAAAGGCCTTTACTGGGTGCTGAATCACTTTAGTCATGCACACATTCCTATCAATGCCATACAACTGTCATAATGTATCATCAGCCTTCTAATTTACCATTAGTTTGATAGCTGATGTCAGTGCAGCAGCTTGCATGAGTGATTGAAGATCTTGATTCAAAATCTAACTGAAATCATATTGAAGCACACTTCTGATTTTAAATTAATGGAAATAAAATAAATACTGCTGGTTACTGTATTGTTAAATTGCATATTCTTCTCACACTTTGACTTCTTAGTGTTCAGAGCTCTGACTCTCTTTTCGTCTGTACTTTTATTGTCATACAGCACATGACAACTACATTATAGTGCTGCAGAGGACACTAATGATGCACATGAACAGCTGTTGGGTTAACCCACAGTTTCAGCTGCATGAAATCAGGACAGCGGATGTCCACAAGTATGTATTTGTTCATTCTCTAGTGTTAGACCTGCATGGTTTATTGATGCTAAGGGCCTGGTGATGCAATCACACCTGACCAAATAAATTTAGACATAAAGAGAAATAAAATAAGATTCAAGTAATCAAGTGGTTCAAAGTTCTTGTGTGTTTTAAACTTATTGAAAAGAATATGGCAGAGGGGAAAACAAAACAAAACAAAACCACAAAAACCTTCCCATTTAAATGATGATTAAATAGTTCTTTTTAAATCTTTGTGCATTTTTCTCTGGAGCATCATTTGTGTGAACTCATACCAAATCATGATTTTAATATTTAAATGACAGATCAACTTTTAAAAACTTCACTTGTGCTTTAAATAGCTATACTAAACCACAGAACACACTTGATGCATTCTCTGATGAATATTCAAAGAGAATGTTTGTTTCTATTTCTGGATCTGTTTCTGAATAGTACTTTGACTTTAGGCAAGTGACTACTCAGTTCCTTTATGGCTGTAAATTGGGTATGATTGCTAGTAAAATGATATATAATTCTTGGATGAAATGCCTTTTATTAGTGTTAATATTTTTAGGAAAATATTTGGGCAACTACGGTCATTGAAATTCTTGCTTTTAGGCTGATTTCTGTCATTTTTAGGTTAAACATTTGGGATGGAAAATGGAGATTTGGATTATTTGGGAAGTTTCACTATTTGAATAATTTGTCTCCTGCTTCCTCCTGCAAAGCAGCCAAAGCCACAACTGTCCATCCTGGAGGCATATGGTTGACATCACATGTCTGCCACACCTACTTTTCTGGTTGCCTAAAGCTGGCCTTTACCATAACTATGATAAAAATAGTAGAAAAACATTCATAGTAGCAAGAAGTTCTAGGAAATATCTGTTCATGCTAGCTTCAAGAAAGTCAGGGGATGATTTGTTCATAGTATCTAAACAGCTAGATGGTATAGAATGAGTTCTAAGACTAGCCTAAAAACATGTGACAGCATCCAGAGGCTGGAAGTTGAAGACACATAATTTCACAGTAGGTTTCTTTACATTTTAAAAATTGTGAATAACTAGCTACTGGAATGATATGTCATGCTGACTTTTCCATCATTATATTAATGAATGTATTTATTTTTATCTCTGATAGATATGCTTTTCTAAGGTTAGAAATTAATTCAGGGAGATTCTGTACCGCTCTACCAAGGTTGACCTAGAACCAGATCTGCCATATGATCCTAAAGAAGGGAGTATAAAATATTTTACAAGTATATTCCCTAGCTTCTATGTGGCTTATGTAAGGTTTATTTTATACCAGTGGCTCCTGACAGTCATTCATAAAACTTGCAGCATTTGCTATCCAAATAGCTTCCAGCCACTGACGCTATATCCTCTAACATATCTGCTTTCAGTCTGCTGTTGTCCTGCTTCCAGATACCATTCATCTTTGAACGCAGTCTCACTAGATGCATCGTTGCTTGCTCTGCTGATATCTTCATTGAAAGTACTCAGATACGAAAAACAGCAGGTGCCATTGAAACAAAATATCCATGGGATCTGATATGTTAAAATCCTGCAGGTCTGTTCTAAACCTGCTGATCTTAAACATATGCGTAAGCTGGTTTACTCACTGCTTTTATCAGATTATTGTAAAACTATTTAAAAACGAGTTAGCTTGAAGGAAAAGTGACCAACAGCACTAAACATGCCCGTATCAACCATTTTCCAGTTCTAATGTTCAGGTGCCTCTGATGATCTTTTCACAAACATTAAATCTGCATAGATCAGCATAGTCAAGTAGCGGAATGGACCCCCATGTTCATTCCTGTTTCTGTGCCTCTCTGTCCCATCTTATCTTCCTTCCTCACCTTTATGCCATATGCCACATTTATAAGGCTATGAACCTAAAATTGGGGTGGAGGAAATGACCCGAATTAGAACCAATTCAGCAAGATATAGATAATATATAGATTAGATAGATAGATAGATAGATAGATAGATAGATAGATAGATAGACAGACAGATAATATAGAGAACTGAAGGAACGGTTCTTGCAGTCTGTAGTTTCTCTGTACATTCACTATGCAGCCCCACAAACAATTTTTCTGGTATTAGGGAATAAAATGGCATAGGGATGAAAAGAAGTATGAGGAGCAGTCAGCATCTCTTTGGGTCAACTGCTCAGGCTCAAAGTATTTGTGAAACTTATTTTCTAATACCTTAGATATTATTGCCTGGTGTGGCCTCAGCTTAAGGTTGAGCAACAATACAGCTGAAGTATTAGATATGTTCTTACTGAGGTACCACATGAATCAGCATTTTTTTCATGCAGACTGTAAGGCTATTATAATAATCTTAACTCCCTGAAAACTTCAACAGGAAGTATTTTCGTATGATATAGAAAGAGGACATGCGCAAGAGGAATTTTTTATGAAGTATATGGAGATCACTTTCAAGATACTATTTCACATTCATTTTTTTTAAAGTGGCTGAGGAAATAAAGTTAGGTTTATGCATCACTGAATTAATTTCATTATCAACATCACTGGCAGTATGTGAACATCAACATCTTGGGAAAAGAAATGCAAAGTTACATTACCTTAAATATAAGGTCCAAATAGGGTGTAAAGCAGAAGAAAATTTTGCTTATATATCCTTTGAGGTTTGTTTCTTTTTGAGTGATACAGAAGGTAAGTTGGAACTTCAGAAAGAGGGATCCTGAATCACTGTGTTCTTTGTTGGAGGTCTTTATAACTTTCTTATACTTAGCACTGTTATATTTTACTTGACAACCTTGTGCTATTTTTTTAAGTAGGTTCAGTACAAGTCATATTGTTATAATACAATTATATCACTTTCCAAGCTAAGCTGTTGAGCTTTCAGAACATAAATGAAATCTAGCTGGAAAGAAACAGTGAGTCACTTAATCTAATAAAGATCTTTTTTAAAGTACTAGAAAAATCTCTCCAACATATTAGAAGTGTCTACAGAAAGGGTAGTGTTCAGTGGATAAATCACTGTGAGAGTAGTTTTACCTTTGTTGGATGTAATTGAAGTGTGAACTTAAATTCCACTTGCATAGTACATTCCATTGATTACCTATAACTGAGTAATTCAACTCACTGAACCTCAACTGTCTAAGAGTTAGGTATCTGTTTTAAGTTACTCATCTGGATTGCATCTAACTCTTGTCAATACAGAAATAATTATGCCATTCGAATGGGATGAACCATCCTTGGGAGCTCTCTCCGTTGCCAGTAGAGAGAATGTAACTTGAACTGCAGGTCTGGTTTACTCACTGATTGTTCATATTGCTTTTATCAGATTATTGTAAAACTATTTAAAAACGAGTTAGCTTGAAGGAAAAGTGACCAACAGCACTAAACATGCTGGATGCAACCATTTAAGCTAGGTAAGGTTAGGTGAGCTAAAGATTGTACTAGTATCTCCCTCGTTAATATACTGTTTCTTTCTGAGTGGTTCCTCAAAGAACTTTAGATGTCATTGAATTAGGACTATGAAGTAGCACTTGAATTTAGGCTGAGTACTTTGTCTTTAAGAACCTTTACCATCTCTCTCTTTTTATTTTTCCAGGTTGCGAAGTAGGAATGATGTCTACCTACTTCTGTAGAAGAGATTCTTTTACAATATAAGTGATAAATACTAAATAAATTAAAACCTTATGCGATTTGGTTTGCATGGAATTTCTAAACTGTCAATTCCGTGCTGATATTTATCTATATGTTGACAGCGACACACATTAATTACTGACATAGGCTTTGTTCCTCTAAGGCCATGAAGGCCCCATACTGCATTCTTAAAAATAGGCTGTGTTCCTATCTAATGTAATTGAGATTTTGGCTAAGACTGCAATACTGAATAGGTCCCCAAGTCTACATGCTTAAAATGAACAGGAATATTCATTTTAAAAAGATGAAAGAAAGAAATGCACATGCACTGAAAAACAAAAACCTCACTTCTAAGAGAAATAAATTAGTTGCTTTAGCAGCTCATCCCTTTGGGGCACCTAAAGGCAGTAGTTCATATTATGGACTAATGGGCTGCAAAATTTCAGTGTAATGTCAGAATTTTGTTTCTGGCAGATTGACAGAATTTTGTTATTTTGGGGAAGGCTGTAGGGGTAACCATAGCACAAAAGTAAGGTCAACTTAAGTCAGATCATTTTTAGTAACTGGAAGATTGTGATGGTTGCCTGGCAACTACAGCAGATAAAGACTAGCATTTCCAGGTGACTTGGGAGACTTACGTATTTTTCTCTTGGTTTACTGAGAAGATTACCTTTTAAAAGGGTCCAGCAGTCAGAAAGGTCAGTTAATCATAATTAACTTGACCTGCAGTAGAAGAAGAGACTGGTTGACCTGGGTTCTTCTGAGCATCTTTTTTCTATATTTCCATGGAGTGTTAATATATCATCTAGCTCAAGACACAGGCTTGATTCCATTGCTACTTCGGGATAAACTGACAACGTATTTGGGCTCAAAGCATGTCTCTAGGTTCCCAGCATCATCCCCTAAGCATTTTCCCTCAGCCTGCAGAGAACACTCAACAGGTTCTAGGTGGGAACTACCCTATGCAGAACTCCAGCTTTACGCCATTTGCTGTGCATTGGTAGGAAATGGTTACAGAAGACAAAGCCTTGTATTCTGACCAAGCAATAATACTTCTAAAAGTAAAAAAATTATTTAAATTTAAAAAGTGGTCTGTTTCTCTGGGTCATTCCCATTCTCTGGGACATTTCTCAATGCTTTATTTCCCATTATTTCATTAAAGAAGTAATTCAACTGGCAAATTGGATTTTTTTTTTTAAAGATTGTCTTACTATTTTGTCCTAGTCATAGACATAGCACACATTTTAGCAGGATTTTCCATACTGAAACCTTGCTGTTTAAGCTCTAAACATGCACAGAAGGTATTGGTGGACTTCATTTTTTGTACCTAGTCTCAGCTGGTATTACTTTCTCTTCTGGAATCCTTTTTATTCATCTTAACTAATTCTGATGTGCCATTGGGTGTTTTTGTTGCTGTCTCAGTTCCTCTGGTGTGTTCACATTGGCCATAAGGTGGTAATGGATGAGGATTTAATAATTTTCATGACTGATTCTCATAAATGTTGAGAATAAGTTATCTTGAAAGAAATCAACTGCATTCACTTTCAACAGGATGCAGTAGACTATTGTCTTGCTTGCTTTATAGTCAGTCGAAGATTGCTGCTACCTTTTACTTACCTTGGATACTTATGATACAATGGGAGTCTGTGGCAGCCTTGAAGCGCCCCTCCCCATCCTTTGCAAAACAGAAGACTCACTAATGGTATATGTTATGCCTTAAACAGCTGGTTTTTTTGCAACTTTGGACAGGAACAGATAGGTGGCTGTGAAGGCAGACACTGTCTTTTCCTCTCAAGGTGTCTGCAAAACGAAGGCATACGTTTTTGAGGTAAAGACAACAGTGTTGCTTTCACGAGGTCTACTGGGGTCTCAGTCCTCATTCCTGGTTAATTGAGATGGAACTAAGATGGGTCATCTAACAAACAATCAACCACGAGGAGAAATCACGAGCCACCAGCTACCCCTAGCAGATAAAACACTTCTGGTCAGCACTGTGACCGTTCATCTGATTTTTCAACCACCAACTCATTTCTGGAACAATCTTCTTAATTAGCATGAAGAGCGAGCAGAGTGAAGAGACAAGCAAATGCACTGGGTTATAAAACTTCCTAACTTGGGACATTGCTGATGCATGTTTGTGTATGTTTGTATATATGTGTGTGTGTGCTGCGCAGCATTAACAAAGTTTCACACCCACCACCGAGACAACAGAGATCTACTGTTCTTCTGATATCTTAATCTATCTCTCATTTTCCTCTCCCTCTCTCTTTCTAACTTTATTCTGGGCACAGAAGAGTAATAGCTTGTGAGTTTTGTTGTTAAAGTCTTGCTAAGTTTTATGACATAGTTACAAACTTTTGCCAAGCCACTATTCATTGTCATTCCACTGAGTGGTTTCTAGTAAATTCGTGTTTTAATTGAACTTCTTGGATGATTGTCGTCACTTCAGGTTACTCCACAGAGTATTCAAAAGTTAACCTTTGACCTTACCCCATCAGGCTGGGATGGGACAGTGTCTCACTGATTAGTTTAGACTAACTACTTTCAGAGGGCTACAGCTGGGTGTAATGTATTCCACACTTGATGATACAAGCCTCAGTGTCCTGACAAGTCTCACAGGCACCATAATCCTTTGACCAAGACAAACTTCTTATTTCTACAGCACCTCTGGTAACAATTTCATAGATTATGCAGAAATTGATCCATGGTAAGGAATGTTTGTTTTCTCTTCAGACTGCTGGTCAGTATCTCAACCCTGTCTTTCCAAAGCATATGTTCCTCTTCCTCACCTGTCAGTCTAATCTGGCAATCAGCTCTTCTGAAAAATATTCCTTCTAGTCTTGTTTTCTGATATTAGTGGGTATCATTGAAAAATATGATGTTTCACTGTTTCATCATTCTAGCTGATATATTTTGTCATTCTTCTGAACTCATCCTCTTAGGTAACTGTACTATACAATTTCTGAGATAAGATACCATATATTTTTTAATAAGGTTCCAAACTGTCAGATTCTTAACTGCTCGTAACTGTTTGGTTTAAGTACCATAACACTACTTTTAGAGAAAGGTTGGCCTTGTAGCATCTATTTCTTTAGGACACTACTAAAAAAAATACTTGATTTTTTTTTTCCATTTTGACAATCCTTGTCAGATGCAGATTATTTTGTTGTTCTGTTTGATCACTACACTTTATTCCCTGTAACACGATCCACAGTCTGGTTACAGTATTACAAATTTTATAGTAATGTTTTGCATAATATTTTCTAGAAACGCTTGATAAAATATTGAGTTCCCATTAAAAAATGAGAGTTTCGCTACACATGCCTTGTTGCAGACTCAGAGCACAATAATTAAATTGAAAATCAATTACCATAAAATAGTTTATCTTCAATATAAGTGAGTTAATGGATTTTGTTGGGGTTGTTCTTTATACTGTTTAATCAATATGTGTAGAACAAGTAACATTTCAAAAGCAATAAACAAGCAATTAGCATCCATATTATTATAGCATCTACTCAAAGACCTGTATGCTCCTTCACTTGTCAGTGCATTTACTTTTCTTCAGCGGAAGCATTTAGGATTTCCACAAGGATTTTCATTCATTCTTCTCTCATTTCGGTGCTAGAGATTATCCGTGTACATATGACTTCAGAGCATTGTCCTGAATATAGCTTGTACGAAATTTTGTTGCACCAGTTCATCATTTGTTTTGAAGATAAGAGATTTGAACACCTGCTAACAGTCACAGTACCTAGTATTATGGAATGTTAATTCTTGTTAGTGCCACCAGCTGCTATAACTAATGTGTAAAAATAAAAGATAAGATTATTGACTCATATGTGTAATGTTCAAGGCTTGGCAAGCATTTTTTACAAGTCATGTTTGTGTTAGGTAGACAAACATATAAAAATGCATTTTGGGTCACGAGAGTGTTGGTAGAATTGGAGATAGTTGAGTGCAATTACACAAACATGCCCCTCTAAAAATACATTCACTGTAAGTCTTCACATAACTATGCTGAGAAGCACTGACGAATTTGGGGACACACACGAAGGTCAGAAAGGTAGTACTATAGATTACTGCTCCTTGTACATTATTTTTCTTCATGAATGAGATACTGTATCTTTCATCTTTATTTCCCACCCCTTTTACTTGACCCATCGCATCATCAAATTTGACAACCATTTACAGCTCATTGGTGAAGAATGGTAGGTAAAATAGGTGGTAGGTAGCATAAGGATTAAGTTATGAATAGCTCTTATTCTAAGCAGTATTTTACAAGTAATCTGTAAGAAGTAACATATTCACATAGGGCCTTCATCAGATTACTGAAAATGAAGAACAATCTCTGGGACAAAAAAAATCTTAGTTATACATACTGGTCCACTAAATACTTCACCTAAGAGACTATGTTGTAGAATTAGATTTTTATTCCTAATCTGTAGTCTAAAATATGGCAAATTTTTGAGTTAATCCAGTACTTTGCCCTCCTTTACACATATTTCAACAAGGTCAGCTGCAACCCTTGTGTTAGAAGAAACACTGAGACATGTTAGACCACAGGGATAAACCCACCTCATCTTGGGCTGAGTCTTGTTCTCTGCCACCAATGCTGGACATCAGGGGGTCAGCATGAAGCACTGGTGCCATGCAGAGAAACAACTAGTTCCCAGTACCACTACAGGGAACTAGGAAGGGAATGTAATGGTGACATCTTAGGTCTTTGGTTAGTATACATGTTTAACCAACTACAATCATATACAAGAGAGTAAATTGTAGCACGTGATGTTTAGCACTTTAATGAGAAGTTCATGGGAAGACATCTCAAGGACAGTTTTATCCAATCTCAGTTTTATTTGTCTAATACGTTAACATTAAGCATTCTCTTAGACCAGTAATGTCTCATGATGAATTACTGTTCTTACATCAGTCTACCTAAGGAACTAAGAAATACATTTCATTAAACTGGAACACTCAGGTTTTTTTCTTTTTAGTACCAGATGCTAACACATTTACTCAGATATTGTGCCATAACAAAATGTTAGCTTGATGATGCTCATTTCTGATTTTGTCAGAAATTGTCTGTATATTATTTACACTGCACCATTTGAGGAAAACAAACAAACAAACAAAAAAAAAGAGAAGTAGAAGAAAAATAAGAAATGAAGCAGAGGAAACTTTAGGTGCTGGAATGTACTTTAGTACAGAAAAAGTGCAGAATGTTTCATTATAGAAAATTTTAAAATATATTAATTTAAGAAAAATTTAGACAATGCAGAAAAATTCGTCTTTTCTACACTAATTTATTCATGCAATGAATGTGCAAATGATCAAGGTAGAAAAGATTTCAAGCATAAATTAGAAAAAAAAAGACAAAATAAAAAATGTCAGAAGGATCCTATGTAAGCACATTTGTGGTGCTAACTGGTAAAATTAAGAGGTCCCACTGACGAACTAGCACAAGATGAACGTCCATGCTATGCATTCATAAAACTATAATGGCACAGTGATAAGGGTTGATCTTGAGTTTCCCATTCATTGCATGACTGGCCACATGGTATTGCAGCCTATTACACTTGTCTGAGAGCTTGCAACTAGGTTTTCTCCAGCCTGTGTAGTCATCTTTGTTGCAGGAGTATGAAAATCTAGTGGTTCTTGTCAGAATTAGCTGCTCCAGAAATGTTTACTTACAGCTGGTAGTTACTCAGGAGAAACATTGTAAGCAATGCTGCATAGGAAACATTCACACTGCAATACTGCATACAAAAACATTCAAACTAAATACTTTTTAGCTATTCATCAAAAGAAGCCCAAGCACAAAATACACAGAACTGATACTTTGGTACTTGTATCTGGTCCCAGCTACACTGATCTTGAGACAATACCCCTTGTTCTTTCTTTTCCAGCCTTCTGTTCAGTATGAAGCAGCTATCATTCAAAGTTCTCTTTCAGAGATAGTCCTCCCAGTCTGTCACAGAGTTGACATTATCTGCCCCTAAGAAGACAGATCTTTGCTAGTAGTTTGACAATAAAAGAATATGACATTTTCTCAGAAACTCTACTGCTAGGCCACTGAAAAGTAATATCATAACCCTGAAGTGGAGGCCCTGCCTTTTTCCCAATCTAACGTTCACTGGTATAATTTGCTGAAAAAATTATTTAGCTAATTTTAGCTCTAACATCTATAAACCTCTGTACACAGACTATGTTTTTTCAAAACTAATTGTTCAAATAATTTGCCAAATATTTTGTGGTTTTATATTTTTTCTTTTGGTGGTTAAATAATATTGTGTAGCTTCTAATGTGAATGTACACATTTAGTTTCCTCCTCCACCTATAAAATAACTCATCTAGGACAAGATGAATAGGTAAAAAAAAATATGTTAAATGATATCTGTGAATGACATCTCACAAACATGTCTCTTTGAGCTAAGGGACAAATTGAGGGGCACAATGAGGCATTAACCTAAGTTTTCATTTGAAAAACACTTACTTAAAAACAGCACACACTATAAATAGCATGCTTACTTAAACCAGCTGACCTAACCTTATTTAACATAGTCCTAGATATAAACTCAGTCACTTTTTGTTAACTTCAAACCTCTGGCTACTCCCTCAGATTGTCTCATGACTATCTGAGAGCCTGGAGCCAGAGTCACAGAACTGACAAACATTGGGAGCGCTAAAGTGTCAAAGGACGCCTTTCATATACACACAGAGGCGAGCATCAAGGATGCTGCAGATTTAGACTAAAATATATTTATCTTGAGCTGTAATCTGTAATCCAGACAAAATCTTCTATAGTAAGGACATAGGTATTCTTGAGCCGAGGTGTTAGATATTTAGGAAGACTTTTAAGGAGATATGTTGATTTTCTGGTGGTTTTGGAAGTGTTATCAGGATGCTTCAATAGGTTTTTTCTGTTTCTAGTTTAGGAAACATACTGTGCTTTTCACCCCAGATCACCTTGCAATTCTCACATTCATCCCTATGTGACATAATGCAGCTGAAACCTGCCCTGAAGCTATTATGCAATGCTAATGCCTTTTTTGTTTATAGTGGAAATCAGCCATTTTCTGTGCAGCCTGGATGTTACCATTCTGAAGTGTCCTGTAAAATGGCATAGGCATTTTCTCTGTTTGTTCTAAGAGCCCTACAAATCCAGTTTCATAGAAACTCAAAAAGAAGGAGTTATCCTAGTTATTGCTGCTGAACTATTGAAAATAATTATATTTAAAAATTTATTTTGTTATGTCTGAGGTTATAGTTTCTGTACTTCAAAAATTGCAAAACTAATCGTATGCAGACTATTTTTTGAGTATTTGTTGAATGACTGATAAAAATAGCTTAGAAGCATTAAAAATTATGAGGATGCCAGAAAGACAGAAGCCTATCATAAGAAGAAACTATAAGTAGAACTTACAGATCTTTGCTCCAACTGAAAATCAAGGGGACTTTTACCCATGGCTGCACCAACAAAATGTTTTTGAAAATCTCCATCACATGTTTCAGGAAAACCTACAAGGAAGGTAAAAGGAACAGCACTCTGCAGATGAATGAACAGGTGAAATATTTGCCTCAGAAGGGAAAAAGCTATTCCTAAAATATTAATGACCAATGTTCCCTTTCAAGGGTTGTTGCAGTGATATCACTGAACATCTTTAACTGGCGTGTGTCTGCTCTGCTGCAGCAGGCCAGAGAGAGACAATTACCGCAATGGGCTTTTTTCTTCAGTAAGGGGTAAGCTTACTGAGAATATACTGGGAAGAATAAAAATGCCTTCTGTTGTGCTGTGTTGTTCTCCTTTCATGCTAAAATACTTCTTTTGTGGTCATTTTCCCAAACTAGTCTGAGTTACTGGGCTCCATCTGCTGTGTAAGTGGCATATTACTTTAGGCATGATGTGTTACTGCATCTGTCTTTACGCTAAGCTGGAACATGATCCTCCATTCAGAGTACAGGGAGAGCACAGATAAAATGTCTTTTCTGACAACACAGTATTACAGAGAAGGAAACAGACAGAGAATTTTTTTCTTTGTTGCTGCTGATTATACAAACCTTCAATTCAGTCAATAAGCAGCTGTTTACATTCTCCAAGTAGGCTTATTTTATGCAAATTATATACATCTTTGTTTTCAGCTAAGTTTATAACTATATTCTTTTAGCCTAATAATTGATCTCATTTTTTTCACTGTCATGTGACAGTTATTTCATTATTTTGAACTTTGGTATTCACATATATACAATTCTAGTAGAAATTTCTAAGTTTAATGACTGTATACATAGTTCAAGAGTTTTTCAAGAGAATATATGTATTTGTCCTGTGAAGACTTCATCCTTGTTATACTGTAGACACTGTAGACACTGTACAGCACTGTACACTTCTTTATTTTATTGTGATTTCATCACCCATTCATTTGAAAGACATTTTTAAAAAAGGCTTTAAGACATCACAGGGCAGCAGCATCTAGATGGTAAATTTTACTGTAAACAAAAGTTTTCTGTTTTATCTACAAATGTAATCTAATTCTTAAAAGCAGATTTTCATTATTGTCATTTAAAATCATCTGGGCAATTGTCCCCTCCTTTGGATAACACATTAACATTTTACTTCACCTGCAGAAGTCTTTAGCACTCTAGCAATAAAATAGAAGACTATATTTTCCAAATCGTCATTTATTAGTAATGGTTTCTGACAAACAGCCACAGGGAATCTAGACATTTTTAGTCACCTAAGCTTGCTTTAATTCTCCAAGGTTTCAAGAACTGATAGAGGTTGTCAAAGAATAAAGAAAAAGAAAGCCACAGGATGCTGAGCCCACAGGATGTTAAGACATATGGACATTCAGTTCCATCTGCTTTTAATCATCTAGAGTTAAACTAAAGAGCAGGAGTTGTCTTTCAGGCATGAGATTTGTTGCTTCTGAAATATTGTACACATTGATTTTTATTGTCAGTTGATTCTTTACTGTGTTATTTAGAGTAGCTTTTTGGGTCAACATTAACCTATTTAATAGGTTAGTGATTCATGAAGATTATAAAAAACATTAAACTTCCTGTTAGGTTAGAAGCAACATAATATTAATTATTACAAAGGCAGGTTTATAGTTTTGCTGCTAGTAGAAGAATAGGCTCTAATATATCAGTTGATCTGCTAGGGGTATTGCCTGTAGTTCCATGTTAAATGAGAACAAGCAAAGCAATGAGAGAACAGGGATATTGAACAGTCTTCATAGTCAACTTAGTAGTGTGCAGTGTTTGACTGACCTGATGTAGGTAGTAGAAATGTTATTCAGGTTTTTACCAATTAATCTCAGTTGCACATATTTCATCTTGATAAATATGAAATCTATTTAAGAAGATCGAGTCACTCAACAGCATAAGCATTAACTACGGGTTTGAGCACATTAGCATATGCAGTTCTGTGTATGAGATAATTTTTCTACAAACCTTCTTTAAGTCTTGATCACTCATTAAAATTACTTGAAGACTTTCTATGAAATTGGATCATTAGACATGGACAAGGATCTTATTATTTAGTCAAAAGGCTTTAATGAAATGAATTAGATGTAAGGTATCTCCATCTTTATGCATTTTATGCCTTGCTTTTCCTTCAACAAGGAGATTTCCAAAGAGCCTTACTCACTGCAAAATGTAAAGTAAATCCTGTTAGTGCTGAGAACAGGCAAAACAATGGGAAACATGAAGAATTTGGAAACTGCATGTAGGGGACTGTTGGGTTGGTTTGTTAAGGAAGATAAGTGGTGTAACTGAGTTTAGAGAGACATCACTGATGGGAAAGTGTTTTACATGGAAAGGCCACAAATGTTACTTTCTGAAGAAGAAAATAAGTCTGGCTTTTTTCTTAGATGCTTTGTAATTGTTATTAAAATACAAGGTCCCATAATTCCAGATTTTGAACATATTGATGTTTTAATTATTTCTAAAGTGGAGAGAAATATTGGCAGTTATCATATCTCCAGGTTTCTAAAATTTGCTTTTGTTCCTAGCCAGAAAATAGTGGTAGTTTGTGGCCGGGTGTGGGAGGGGTCAGGGAAGATGGAGTTTTTGCTTCTTTTGGTTCTTTAAGTTTAGTATCACACTAACAGGGAGGAAAGAGAAGTCACTGATAATGTTCAAATGTTTTTGGAAAGTTACCAGTCAGTTATAAGAAAATGAATTATTGTGGTATCTCTAGGGACATGGGAAAAAAAAGCACCCCACCTTGCAGTGGCATTTTGGTCATACGACAAAATGTGAAGTCAGCTTGGGTCCTGGTGTTACAACAGAAAGAACTGAGAAGCATTAAGAACATGAGGAAAAAGATAAGAACTGCCATTAAATTTGTGTCACTCATGATTCCTGTTAGATAACTGATTTAGTGTTATGAGATGTAAAAAGTGTAATTTTTTCCTCTGAAAAAAAAGAAAAATGATAAATGACATCAGCAACTTTTTTAACAAAAGTCATCTCTTTTGTTTAAAAAATTAGTTCATAATATGCTATGTAACTGTTTATAAATTGGTGGGTTGAGGCTTTTTTGTTACAAATATTACACAGACTAGATAAATCCTAATGGGATTATGACTGGGAGATACAGCCCGATCTTTTTACTGAGAGATACCAGATTTGTCTTGTCTTTTCTGCATGGGCCATATGGAGGTGTTGCTGGGGCCTCTGTAGGAGGCAGACATCCCCATCCATCCATCTCTCCACCCACATGGAGGAAGCAGTGGCAGCTCATCTGAGAAGAAGGCAGCTGGCCAAGCAGAATCATCCCCTGGGCTACATCCAGCTCGTGGGATACCAGAGACCATCCCGGGCCAGAGCTGCTCGTGGTTGCACTAGTATGAGCTCTGAGAATACCATGAACCTCAGCTGAACCCAGGAACTTACATTTCACAGAAGAATGTTCTTGTCCTGGCAATTGTTTGGGGGAAAAAGAAAAAAAAAAAAAAAAAAGCATGTTAGTTCTTCTAAATTTCTTTAATTTGCCATTTCAGGCTGCACAGCTCCTGTGAAAAATTGAGTAAGATGGGTGCATTTTGGAGGCATTTCCTTCTACAATTATTACTAAGCATGTGTCTATTGCTTTTGGTTAATTGAGCAAACAATGCCCTTGATAGTCATTTCTTTTCACCATAGTCAAAGGCAAGGTAATTAGTTAATTGCCAGAAGGCGTTTTTAACTGCTGGTAATGAACCACTATTGAGGAAATTACTACTACGCTACTGTTAGATACAGCAAGCATGCATGAAGGGGAGAAATACCATTTATGTTATTTCTATATTTTATTCTTCAAGGGTGTTTTAGCACATACATTATTGAGAGATACAGATAGGAAAAACAAAACCAAACCCACATTTAGAGCAATACAGTTATCACACTGTTATGAATTATTCTTCATGTGGCTAGTAATTACATGAATTTTCAAGACAACAGTCCAAACCCATTCTTAACCTTTCATCTTGAAATATAGATCATTTGATCCAGCAGTATATAGGATAACAATACTTTGTTAATATTTACATGGTGAAGCACAGTGCAATGTATTTTTATGCTATTTACACAAAATAACTTTTAAAAAAGCCTCATACTAATCTATATGTGATTTTGTAAATAGATTTGGAACAGACATTTGATATCATAAAGATTATCACAATTCTCACTAATAACTGTTATTTGTTTAGCAATACGTCTGGTATCTCAAAAGAAATAGGGTTAGGTTATGCTTATATCAAGTATATGAAACAGTTTTAAGAAGGCTAAATTACAGTGTAATTCCAACAAAAATAGGAATTAAAAGTTCAATCAATTTTTCAATAATTATTTAAATTCTTGATAAAGCATGAAAACAAGATTTCTTCTTAGTCTCAAAAAATGTCTCTGTGAGCTGTATTTCAGATGTTCATACAGAATCCTATAATAAATAAATCCAGTATATTAAACCCAAGTGTATATAAGAACCATCTGTACAGGATAAGCCCAGTGCAACATACATTATACTTCATGAAAATTTAGTTTCCATGTGCACTGTGAGTTCACAAAATCACAGCATCACAAAATTACAGAAAGGCTCAAGTAGGGCCACCTAGAGCTGTTTGCCAGGATCATGTCCAGATGACTTGTGAATGTGTCCAAGGTTGGAGACTCCACAGCTTCTCTGGGCAACCTGTGTCAGTGCTTGCTGTTTCCTGATGTTCAGATGGACGCTCCTGTGTTTCATTTTGCACTGAAAAGATCTGGCTCCCTCTTCATTATACCCTTCTTTTAGGTATTAAGATACATTAATAGGATCTCCCTGTGCCTTCTCTTCTCCAGACTGAATAGTCCCAGCTTTCAGCCTCTCCTCATAGGAGAGGTGCTCCAGTCCCTTAGTCATCTTCCTGGCCTTACATTGGACTCCTTCCAGCAACTCTTTTGTACCGGGGAGCCCAGCACTGGACACAGTACTGCAGAGGTGGCCTCACCAATGCTGAGTAGAGGGTAAGGATCACTTCCCTCGACCTACTGGCAGCACCCCTCCTAATGCAGCTCAGGACACCACTGGCCTTCTTTGCTGCAAGGGCACACTGCTGGCTTGTGTTCGACTTGGTATTCATTAGCTTTTCAATTACATATCACAAGGATATGCACGTATGAGAAGTTGTTAAAGGCAATCACATTGATAGTATATCTGGGAACAAAATCTAGAAACCACCAAGCTTTATGGAAATCTCCACCTCATCTGAGCAATTCTGTCTGTATGCAAACACTCCACAGATGTGACTGCTTGTCTGAACAGGCCTTTGAGGTGAGTTTTACATGCCATACATATACCAATGCAGTCATCTACTAGATATCCATGTCTGCTGTGTAAAGGGTTATAATTTCCTTTTACAAGAAGAAAAGCTCCTCCTCTGGCAAAATGAGGTATTCAAAGTTGACAAAAACTGCACTACCACATCAGAAGAAAGTTTAGTAGAAAATTCAGTGAAAGAGTATCATTAATTATGAAGATTCTAGCAAGCTGCAACAATGTAAATGGTATGAGTTTCTACAAATCAGTATATACTGCCAAAAATATTAGCTATTGTATGCTATTTATCTAATCACAAATATATTAGTATTTATTAGTAATATATTACTATCTATTAATATTAGATTATTATATGGATTATATTGTGGCTTAAATTCTGGAAATATTTCCATTAAAATTAATTTATATAATTACTAGCTAACTGTAATTTATTGACAAATGTTCTCTCAGGATTAAAATTTAATACACAGCTTCTCAAAAGGAAAGCAATTTAGTCACATAAGAAGAATGGGATACTTTTGGATAATATTATTTGTCATCATCATTTTCTTTGCAGAATAGTTATGAAGCAGATTTTAGCAAGTAAGTATGGAGTTTAAGTGTGGTCTTGTGTGCAGGCAGTGCATAAGAGAATGCACAAAAAGGAAGGTACTATATATAGGTAGCAGATTACATACTAGTTTACTACAGGCATTTGAAGGACAGGAAGGAGACATTGGGAAGCAGAAATTGATGTATAGAAACTCAGAAACTAAACTGACTGTAACCAGATCTCCCATTTGTGATCTATTTCAGGCTACATAGACAACACCTACTTAAGGTATCTAAGTTCAAATACTTTAGTTCTGAGTACTCTATTAAGTATGGAGGAGATTCGGAGCTAAGCAGGGACCTTGGACTGGTGGTGAATACTTCCCTATATTTCTGTACAAGCAATTCCCTATATTTCTATGCAAGAAACATAATTGTTAGCTCAGCATAGTCACAAACCAGCAAGTACTGAAATCTCAGTGTCTCAGTAGTTGCATTGGCACATGCTTACCTTAGGTCCAAGCCTTTGGCAGTAGCTTTCCTCCCCCAACAGAAGATTAGCTCCCTACCTCTCCCACATAGCTTCACAAAGGAATTTAGATAGCACTTCAGCTCTCTAAATTTAGTCTGCCACTTCATTGCTCTAAATCCAGCTGTGAGACCCTCAGAAAGCCCTGCTTAGCTGCTACTTAACCTGAAAGGCACTGAAATTATCTCAGCACCAAAATACTCAAGCAATAAATTCTTCTAGGTGCCTAGATTTCTGATGCTGGATAGTGATATCCTATGCATATCCTGAAGATGCTGAGCAGCTGCGAATGTGAACATGGCAGATTCTCAAATTAAGCATTTTGCTACTTGGCTTCTCAGTTGGGACTAATCTTACAGACATCCTTATTTGCCAACTATCAAATCGGATTTCAAATGTCCTGTTGCCAGAGGAATGGATGTTATGTTAACTCTGAATAATTCACTTCTAGTTCATTTTTTGCAGAGGTGGAAGATATGCTTTCAAATTCTTCTTCCAAATCAGGCATGCAAGGTAGGTGAGAACTTGAATCTCTTCATTGGGATGTGGTATAAAAAGAGAAACAATAATTTCTCCCTGTTTTTCCCAGAGAAAGGCCATTAGAAGCTAGGATTAATAACCTAGATCCAAATTCCCCCATATTGCAGAAAGACATTTCCTCCTGACTGCCTCAGCAACATTGCTGTTCAACAGCCTCTTCTTTTTCTTCATTGGTCTTTCTTATAGACCGGCTTGGGTGACTTTTTAGTCTCTGTCTGCTATGGGTTCTATTCTTAGGACCGTGGTTCTTTCCATGTGCAAGATATTCCTAAATCTGGACTGACAAGTTCACTAGAGAACAAGTACCTACCAATCAGCATTACTAAAGCTAATCCCACTTGGAAATTTAAGTTCTGGTTGCTTCATGTCCCCTCTGTCTGATCTCTCAGTTCAGTACTGCCTACTCCCTGTTTTATATACTGTCTCACTGCAATAAATCACATCCCTGCAACAGATATGAAGTTTGTTCCTCTCCAATTTGAATTCTTCCTTTTTTAAATGATATAGAACTGGATGTTGCTCAGGATCACAGTTCTTTGGGACTTTTCACAAAGAGAAACTGGGCAGGTGCAGAACTGTTTGCAAGTCCGTAGCCCAGCTGTAAGCTCCCTCAGACAAGTACTGTCTTTCAATTGCTTTCAACATCTAATGCACACATGGAGCACTTAAAAAAATACAGTCATAAGAGAATGGAGAAAACAATTAGTGGATGAAAGGAATTTGTTAAGAGTGACCATAAATAATGAATTAAAAAATATTCCACTGGGTTCAATATGCCAAATAGAAAATGGATTTAGCCTGGAAAATCAGCTTTTGTCAGGATTGTCTGGACAATTGGCATCCAATTAAAGTGGAGTCCACTATATAGCCTCTGCAAAAAAAATCAAATCAAGGATTAGTCTTATCTGAGATTTCAGCTTGCTGGTGATATAAAAAAGTTACTTCACAGAATAATTTGATACTCAATAATTTCTAAAAATATAAAGAAAGAAAAATTAAGAAATGCTATTTTTTAACCTTAGGGGTGTTATGGTAATCTGCAGTTTTCTATTTTTAAATTGTATTTCAGGGAAAAATGTACACATTTTGTTTCTGTAGCTGCAAGGGCAAATCCACAGTTAAGAAAAATAATCATTCCTGTTGCAGATTCTCCAGCTGTGTAATTGAAGTAGGTGAACATGAAGTGGTGTATGGACAACTGAAAGCCAAATAAGATATTTGCATAACATCGTCCCACAACAGCAAATGATGCATGTATTTTCAAGTGTAATTATTACAAGCCAATTTGGTTGAACAATATTTGGGGGAAAAAAAATTTTAAAAATATCATTTTAGAATAACTTTAAGATTTAGTGGTTTGCAATATTTAAAACATGTTGGAAACTTATTTTATTTAAACTCTAACATGTCCTCATAATAGAGAGAACAACTAAGCTTGTTTCATTATACCTTTAATGTTTTAATCACTATAATTTTAAAATATATTATTTTTCAGAATGATGTTATGAGATATGTTTTAATGCTCTTCCTGCAGAATTTGTCAGTTTTGTTTTCATCTAGGTTTGACAGATCATTTTGTTATTTATTTTATCCTGAAGATTATAAAATTACTTAAATGTTTCCACATTGTGTCATGCATGACATTTGCAACTCGACTCCATATTGAAAAGTAATGTGTCTGAATACAGTGTCACACTGGTTTACAGGTCTGATCTGTTAGCCTGGATGCAGAACTGAAGTACCACAGCTGTATTTTTTTCAAATATTATCTGATAGCTCTGTGTTAGCTGTAGCCTTGCATTGTGCTGAAGTACCATATCAGCAAGCCTGGAGCTAGCTCAGAGATCTTCAGGATGAAACCGTGTGGTACTCTGTTTTGTCCTAGTCAGAACACAACAGACTTTATGAATATGTGGGAGTTAATCTTGCCAAGCTTTTTAATTTTCTTGGAGAAACTATAGCTATCGGAATAATCTATAACATATGTTGTTATCTCTAGGCAAATCGATGTTTTTATTTCCTTTATTTTCCTTATATAATTTCAGCAACATATTATGAGCTCTTTGTTTCCAGGGTAAAGTGATCTGCAAAACAGTTGGATCATTTTAAGCAGAAGGTGATTTTATTTGATCCTAGAAACTTTGAATGCTTTGGGTTGGAAGGGGCCTTAAAGATTATATAGTTACAACTCCCCTGCCATGGGCAGGGACACCGTCCACTATAGCAGGTTGCTCAAAGCTCCATCTAACCTGGTCTTGAACACTTCCATGGATGAGGCATCCACAGCTTCTCTGGGAGGCCCGTTCCAGTGTCTCACCACCCTCATGGTGAAGAAATTCTAATATGAAATCTAAATCTACCCTCTTTCAGTTTAAAGCCATTACCCCATGTCCTATTACTGTCCCTCTCCAGCTTTCTTATAGGCCACCCTTAGATACTTGAACAGACCTGACAAAACATAATGTTCGCAGAAATAATATACTGTGAGTTATGAATGTGTTTACTATTTCATCCAGGGTTCATTCTTATTCTAATTCAGTTTAATAACAAGATGTTATTAAATCAAAAAGGATGAGAAAGAGACTAGTGTAAGCAGTGATGCTCTATTAAAAACATTGAAGGCAGCAAATTATTTTTGTAGGGAATTTGCTACTCCTCATTACAAAATTATATTAGACTTGTGGGGAATGTCCTATACATTATTCTGTATTTTTTGTTGAGGAAAGAAAAGTCTTCCAACAAGTGATTTCCATTGTACAAGTAAAACTTCAGTGGTGTGTGCTGGCAAAAATCCTGACATCTGAGTTGTAATAAATAACATTTGAAGAAGATAACTTTCCCCATAAATATCACCATAGTACATAGCTTGTGAAATTTAGAGAAAAAGAAAAAGCAATTAAAACAATGCAAGAGAAATGTTCAAAAGATGGAAATGCTTTGTCCAGTTTATAGTACCTAAAGACTAAGTAGGTTTGAGGTTCCTCAGTAGTAAGTAGTGATTAATTAGTCCTTCAGCAGTGTCAAGTTTGATATCTATGATACTGCAGAACAAGAAATGCAAGCTGCACACTGCTGGAAATGGGAGGAAACCCAGCTTTTAACCCTGGGATGTTATATAAGAACTGCATCACTGTGCCAGGAGTTCTGCTAGCATCAAGCAAAAGGCTGCAGGAGGAGCTGTCCTCCACCTCGACATCCCATGTGAATCCATAGCTATCAACAACCACCTCCAGAGTGAATAGGTCCACTCTGCATAAAACAAAGGATCAAAGCTGCCAAGAGTAGAAGCTGTGAAAATGCATTTGATAACTTATATCTAACAAACTTAGCTCGTATTATTTCCATCAGTTCTGTACTTAATTTTTCTCAGGTTTTGACCTTTTAGAAAATGTCAGAAACTTTGCAGATGATATTTTGTTGACAATATTATTAGCCTAGAATGTTTTCATTAGAATAATTACATATGGTAAGTATGGGGAGGTATCTTTCTGTTTTCTAGTGACCCTATTATAGGGTTGATGTTATTATAGGTCAGAAATGTTGGGGGTTTTTTTGTTTGTTTGTTTGTTTTTACTGTTTAATGTTTCAGTATATTTTAAGAAGACATCTGTGTCATCTTATGTGAATATAAGAAATTATCAAAGCAATAATTTGTTCAGAGACCCATTGCCTGCTATTTTTCACTGTCAGATTTTTTTTCTGCCATGCACTTAACTTATATGAAGCAAAATGTGTGGGCACACAAAATTATATATCCAGACTTGCATTCTATTGTGAATAACAGAAGATATTTGAATCTTGGAAGGAATACAGTACTGAGAAGAATATTTGCATATGAAAGCAAGGGGTTATTAAAACCGTACAGAGAAAGTCAGGAAGACTGATTTTTTATTTTTTTAATTGTCTTCTAACATACAGGAAAATGGGTAACAGTAAACAGAAAAAAATGCCCTGGTAAAAAGAAAATATCTTTAATGTTGAAAGAAGAACAACAAACTTAGTTTTATTTGATTATGACCTAGGAACTCACCAGCTTTGCTTACAGATCTGAGAAGTTAAAACTGGAATAGCCTTGATTGGTACTGTAATGTTAGTGTATTGTGTTGCTGTTAAGAACATCCTCACTGACCTAATGTAGACAGAAATTATTTTATGAGTACAGCTATATCACTGAGATTTAACTATTTATTCTTGTCTAAGATTTACAATTTCTACTGAAAAAATGACTCTCCAAAGCCATGGACTATGGCTGAAAAACATGTTTCAGGATTGCTGTTTGCCATATATCATTTTAGCCCATGATAAATGACATTCAATAGAAGGTGTTCAACCAGAAATCCAAGAGTACCACACATTGTTGAATCGTTTGCATTCCATATACAGGGTTCAAATGTTGTGACACCAAAAAGTATCCATCTCCATAGCTAGCAACATGCAGGTGAGAAGAAACAATTATTTTTAGACGGACATGGAAATTAAGCCATCAAATTGAGAGGAATGTGTTAGACTAGAGGCTAGGGTAACACAAAACAATACAGATTCTACTTAGTTGTAATACAGTCCTGCCAAAGAGCTGCACTGATCATTGATCTTTGAAGGATTAGAATAAATATTCAGCTTGTATGGAGGAATTAATTTATACTGTTCCAAACTCCCTCCTTGGCCTCTGAGCCCTAAAATGTATCAGCCTACTTCACACTGATTTGTGGCAAGGAGGAAAGCACAATTTGAATCATTGCCCAAACAGAAGGTGAAACGGTGAATTTTCTTCTAATCTTGCCAGTACTCTTCCTGAGGAACTGCAGTATAAAATATATCATAAATGCAGTGGCTTCTAGGGCTAAGGAAGGTGGAAAATTCTGTGGTAATCCAAAATTTTAGATTAAAAAAGGCAGCTTGTGGATATGATCCAGTATACTGGTCAGAGGCTACAGCATCAATTTTTTTTAAATGTTGAGAGTGATTAATATGCAGAAAGGCAGTTTACCAATGTTTCACTCATTTGTAGATTAAACAAAGGCTCATTAGCTCACATGAGACAGTTTGGTTTTATTTTTATCTACTGTATGGCTGGTGCAATGCCTCTACTTTTAGCATTTTCATTTTGCATTGCCTTCAGTCCTGACATGAAAGTTAACATTAATCTGCCAACTCATTCTGATTGGATTGCTTTGGAAGTCACTCCAAAGTCACAATGGCTAAATGGGATGAAGCCGTAAGACAGAAATGCATTGCAGTTAATACCTCTGCAGTACTGAAGTTAAGCTAGGGCCAGCCCTAATTCCTGAAAGAAAACAAATCCACAATAATCCATCCCTTAATTCTGAACAGAGTGGCCCAGTGCCAAAAAATATAAAACATGTATTCCTTACTAAAACACTGCATCTTATTCTACCATGGTTTCTCTTGGCCTTTTATTCATGTAGTTTGAGGTCAGCGAGCAGCATACATGTGAAGGTGTTATCTGTACTGACAACTACAGCATTCCAGTGTTCTCCTGAAGTAAGAGGACTTGGGGAGAGAATGGCTGCTGAAACAAATAATTTCAGTTTCTGTTGTCACAATTAGAAGGCAAAAATTAAGATACCTTCTAAATCCACAGGCACACCCACCCAGAAATCTTCTGGGATTATTTTCGGCCATTGAATCCCTCTAATGTCCAATTGGGTAAAAATACAATTGGTATTGTTTTTCATAATCTGGGTCAGATTCTGGTTCTGCAAAAAGCAAGGATGACCCCATTCATGTCTAATTAGTCTCCGTTTGGAGATTTTGATTAGGAGCATGCTGATTTTAGCCCGAACCTAGACTGTGTTATTTAGAATCTATTCTCCCTAAAGTGCTTTTGTGATGATAACATAGTGTGACAAAAAGAACCAGTTTAGACATTTCTATCTTTATCCAAAAATGTGTCCTCATGCAGAAATAAGACTTAAAAATACCTTACTAGCATGAAATGTCCCACAGAAACAGATAAGCATGTTGGAACATGCTTAGGTGGCTAGCAAGTATTGCTAGAGGTCAGGCCTAATTTAGACCTCCTTAGGATTCCTTTGTGATAGCTTTTTTGTAATGCAAGCCTTTTACATTACTGATATATAACTTTAAAATCAAACTATGAATGGAGATTTGTTCATTACCCAGCCAGAGCTGAAAAACAACAACCAAGTGTCAGCCTGCCCCACTTGTTTCAGGGTTGGCAGGTGAATGACATCCTGGTAACTAGTCAGAGGCCTTGAAGTTACATATCTCTACAAAGCGTAGAAGCATTTCAAGAAAATCATAGAATCACAGAATTATAGCATCACAGAATTTTAGGGATTGGAAGGGACCTCGAAATGTCATCTAGTCCAATCCCACTGTCAGAGCAGCAACACCTAGATGAGGTTACACAGGAACACGTCCAGGTGGGTTTTGAATGTCCCAGAGAAGGAAACTCCATAACCTCCCTGGATGGCCTGTTCCAGTGTTCTGCCACTGTCACCATGAAGAAGTTTCTTCTCATATTTAAGTGGAACCTCCTTTGTTCCAGTTTGCACCCATTGCCCCTTGTCTTTGGTTGTCACTGAGAAGAGCCTGGCTCCATTCTTGTGGCACTCACCTTTTACATATTTATGAACATTAATTAAGTCACCCCTCAGTCTCCTTCTCCAAGTTAAAGAGACCCAGCTCCCTCAGCCTTTCCATGTAAGGGAGGTGCTCCACTCCCTTAATCATCTTTGTGGCTCTGCGCTGGACTCTCTCCAGCAGTTCCTTGTCCTTCTGGAACTGAGGGGGCCAGAACTGGACACAATATTCCAGGTGTGGTCTCACCAGGGCAGAGTAGAGGGGAAGGAGAACTTCTCTTGACCTACTAACCACCCCCTTCTAATACACCCCAGGATGCCATTGGCCTTCTTGGCTACAAGGGCACAGTGCTGGCTCATGGTCATCCTGCTGTCCACCAGGACCCCCAGGTCTCTTTCCCCTACACTGCTTTCCAACAGGTCGTTCCCCAACTCATATTGGTACCTGGAGTTTTTCTTGCCCAGGTGCGAGACTCTATACTTGCCCTTGTTATATTTCATTAAATTTCTCCCCGGCCAACTCTCCAGCCTGACCAGGTCTCACTGGATGGCAGCACAGCCTTCTGGCATGTCAGCCACTCCTCCCAGTTTGGTGTCATCAGCCAGCTTGCTGACAGTGCACTCTATTCCCTCATTGATGAATATATTGAATAGTACTGGTCCCAGTACTGGTTCCTTGAGGGACTCCACTAGATACAGGCCTCCAGCTAGACTCCGTGTCATTGACCACAACTCTCTGGCTTCTTTCCTTCAGCCAGTTTGCAGTCCACCTCACTACCTGGTTATCCAGACCACACTTCCTCAGTTTAGCTGCAAGGATACTGCAGGAGACTGTGTCAAATGCTTTACTGAAATCAAGATAGACCACATCCACTTCTTTGCCATCATCTATCCATCTGATTATGTCCTCATAAAAGGCTATGAGGTTGATTAAGCATGACTTCCCCTTGGTGAAGCCATGTTGACTGCGCCTAATGACCCTCCTATCCTTGATATGCCCTGAGACAGCATATATGCAGGTATATACATTAATTTAGTCAACTAGACTGCTTAGTTACCCCACAATTCACATTGTATGTGTGCAGACTCCAAGATAGCTCAGTGCAACCTGCTTTGGTCTGGCAAGCTTACTGACAAGTAACACAGGACAAATGCAGTGGTGTTTTTTTCAATATCTGTAGAAGTATCTACATTCTCACCATACAGATCTTGAGCTACTAGGTGTGATGAACACCAGCTGACTTTATGCAGAAACAGCTGAGATGTGTGTTTATCACAACATTTCAGGTTCTGGTTGTGAAAATACTATATAAGTACTATGTGATATGTGAGCCATTTCACTACTAGATTCTTGCCTCTGTGATCTTCTGTCCTCCTGCCTCCAAGGCAATAAACCTTCTTGGAATATGGTATGATGCAGCATTGAACATAGACACTGAGTTGATACTGCGTGCACCAGCCTACAGCAGTTGGGATCCTTTCTTAACCCATGTGTTTCATTTTCCTCTTATTCTATTCCTTCCAAATAAGGAACTGACTGCAGGGCTGCCCTGTTGTGATGGTGATACTGGAGACTTACTACATCAGTTTGGCTGGCAATATGTGGAAGATCCATTCCTTCTCCCTTGATGCCACCAGCAAACCACGTGTTCTGCCCTTTCCTGGGGTACAGATGAACAGCACAGGGGCTGGTTTGTTGACTGGAAGGGAGCCAAAACAGCATGGTAGAAACATGCAGCTGCCCTTCCAGAGCTGTTTCCATCTTCTATCACATTTTCTTTGATGTTGGCCAACCACTTATGAGCTTAGTCTGCTAAGTTCCATCCTTGCTAAACCCTGTTTCTTCCCATTTTCCATGCCTGTAGTCTTTCCTTCAAAAAGCTAACTAAAACAGAAGCTTTCAAATGTTGGAAGCTGGGCCTATAGCTGCCTAAATTGCATTATGCTTGGTAGAATTTGTCAGTCATTCCGCCTCACCTCCTGCCAGCCTTTATATTTTTTATTATTCTGGGGTAATATTCATGATGTCAGTACAGACACATGGTATTTTCAAGTTTCCACATCATACCTGGCCCTATGGCTGGTATTCACTAATCTGCAAGTGCTCTAGTTCCAAAACACATGCCAGATCTTAGGCTCCAGGCTACTGAAGCCTAAACCTGTCATGAACATGACGTATATAGCTACCAGAGGCAGCAGGTTCTGAATACTCAGTAACATTAGAACAGTATGTTGCATGGGCTATGTGCTGCGTACATTATTTATAGTTCACTTGTGAGTCAATTGTTTGCAGCATTTGCTAGAGGTAAGTAGGGCTTTCAACCTTTAAAAATAGATGTTAACAATAGGCATGAATATTATCTTACATGCATATATGTGTGAGTGTCTACTACAGAGCTACAGCTAGCCATCCAAACAGAAACAAACAGCCACATCAGCACAGTACTGATGGACTGATTAGCCCTGTTTCAAATGTAGGGTCATACATGAAACTGTACTGCTTTTCGAAGTTATGCCATTTTATCACACAGCACTGAACCCAGATCTGCCAGGCTATGAAGGACTGGCTCATGGTTACTTACCTTTATGCACCACTATCCAGCCATCCAGCCATATACTGGCAGTGGTGCTGAAGGCAGGTGTATCACAGTTGTTAAAATGTGGTGTAAGGGGAATTCTTGTTTTTGTCTGCACAGATTTCTGCACCTGTGTTTGAGAAGCCATGCCAGAGGGTGGAAACTAGATGTTTCACCTCCTTGTCACATCTGGGCTTCTGAAACATTGATGAAGTCACAGAGAAACCATTTCAAATTGAACTCACAAAGAATAATGCAAAAATATATTTTTATATTTTAATAATTCTTGAAAATGGCATTGTTATCAGTATTTGATTAAGCACCTTAAAGTAATTTGCATCTGGGCAGGAACAACTCCAGGTTCCTGTATAAATTGGGGAATGACCTATTAGAGGGCAGTGTAGGAGGAAGGGACCCAGGGGTCCTGGTGGACAGCAGGATGACCATGAGCCAGCACTGTGCCCTTGTGGCCAAGAAGGCCAATGGCATCCTGGGGTGTATTGGAACTGGGGTGGTTAGTAGGTCGAGAGAGGTTCTCCTTCCCCTCTACTCTGCCCTGGTGAGACCACATTGTGTCCAGTTCTGGGCCTCTCAGTTCCAGAAGGATAGGGAACTGCTGGAGAGAGTCCAGCGCAGAGCCACAAAGATGATTAAGGGAGTGGAACATCTCCCTTACATGGAAAGGCTGAGGGAGCTGGGTCTCTTTAACTTGGAGAAGGAGACTGAGGGGTGACTTCATTAATGTTCATAAATATGTAAAAGGTGAGTGCCACAAGAATGGAGCCAGGCTCTTCTCAGTGACAACCAAAGACAAGGGGCAATGGGTGCAAACTGGAACAAAGGAGGTTCCACTTAAATATGAGAAGAAACTTCTTCATGGTGACAGTGGCAGAACACTGGAACAGGCCATCCAGGGAGGTTATGGAGTTTCCTTCTCTGGAGACATTCAAAACCCACCTGGACGTGTTCCTGTGTAACCTCATCTAGGTGTTGCTGCTCTGGCAGTGGGATTGGACTAGATGACATTTCGAGGTCCCTTCCAATCCCTAAAATTCTGTGATGCTATGATTCTGTGATTCTGTGATTTTGAAGAGTTGACTGTGGTGTCAAAATTTCAAGACATACATCAAGCTACAGATTAAATATTTGGGTTTTGAGCATTTGTTCTGAGATTAAACATATGAAACAGATAATTTACTTCTGTTTATTCTAATATTTTGATATTTGCCCAGGCAAAGCTATCTAGAAGATCATTCAGACGTTGCTGTCAAAACCCAAGGTTATAGTAAATTTCACATCTCATGTGATAAATGGTGTCTTTGCTGTATGGGAAAGGATAATTGCATATAGAAACACTGTAATCTTGAGATACGATTTGTCAAAAAAAAATCGGCTATTGGAGTCCATAGCAAATTTTTAAAATGCTTTCACTTTCTCATTCTGCTGCAAAAATCCCTCTGTAGGTACTTGTGGGAAAAAAATCAACTTGCTGAAGTTGATTAAACAGAAATTCCATCAAATGCATAAAGGGTTGAATTGCATTATTTTGATCTAAATCCCAAATAAGTACAAGTGCATTCGTTTGCTGCCCTGACATAGCAGCAGTAATTGAAATTCAAGGTCTATATTCTGAATTGTGTTCCAGCTCAGCTGTGAGGCTACGAGGTTTGAATGAAGACAGAATCCTGACTTGACCCTTTGCCCTCTACCTTACCACATTTTACTCATTATTCTGTTTCAATCTGCTGTTAAAGCATTCTTCCATCAGCTTTCTGATATCTGAACATAACACATAAAACTGTGCAAGTTCAAATAAAATTAATCTCCAATGCGCCCCTTTATTTTTAATGTACCATTTCCTTGAAGAGAAAAATAATGTTTGAGCTATTCTTAAAATCAGTGAGAAGCATCAAAGATTCTTCCCTGAGATTTGTCTGTTGTGGGGTTAACATTTAGAAGAGAAGATTTAGAATCTCCGCTGATTCTGGCCGGCAAAGGATTACAACACAGTCTTTTCCCAGAAATACTGTAGATTGTTCATGTTCTTTTGGTTTTTCTAGGGCATGGTTGAGGACTCCTAAACCTGTTGTTTCTTACAGGATATTGGATTTTGCTAAATTATGTCTTCACCAAGGGCTTTTGAGATATTTTTAGCAGAAGTGAAATAAAAAGAGGTTATTAAAAGGGCAACTAGCAGATGATTTGGCAGCATTACAGATAAAGCATAAATACCATCTTCTTCCACGGTCAGTTCTGCTGTTCATGTTCCTCTAACCTAAATATGTCTGATATTTACCACCAATTCATTTAAAGTTAGGGAAAGAAGAGGGGAAAACAGAACAATATTTTTGGAAAAAAAAATCACATTTCCTCACATAAAATCTTATTAAAAATTTGATTGCAGACAACATGTAGATCTCTTGAGGAGATATTAAAGGAATGATATTTTCAAACAGCTGGGAATTTATTTATATAAACAAAGGTATTTGTTATGGTTATTCATCAAATTATTCCTGTGTATAGCTGAAATAGTCTTCAAACTGTCTCTACATTTTTTATGGTATATCTAAAATAGAATTGTAATAATATAGCTTCAATTAAAAGAAAAGAGCTTACAAAGCAGTAAAAGAAACAGACTTCTGTCTAGATCATTGATAGCTGGTGCTTGTTACAGGGGAGTTTGAAAAAAAAAATTGTTGTTCACTAAGTATTATCAGATACTTTGGGAAATAACCTGAAGAATATTACTTCATTTTCCTTTCATTTTTTTCTAATGGACAAACACAGGAAAAAAATTGTCTGATTTTCATTTAAAATCTAATTTGTATTTAGATATTCTTGCTAAACAGACCAAGAATGTGTTCTATGAGCATCTGAAATATTTCCAAGAATTCAAATTCCTCCAGGTGGTTTGGATGAAAACACTATCAGCCAGAGTCACCATTGCCCTGAGCCTTCAGTGACATTAACAGTGTATAAGATACCACTAAACTACAATAGACTTTTCCAGTGGTTTAGCAAACTTCATAAGAGCATGGCAAGAGGCCTCCTTTCTGATCGTGATCTCCTTAGCACCTGATATGGCCATCACTCAGGTTCAGATAAGTGACTGAAGAGCAATCCCTGCGCAGGGTGGCTCAAACAGCACAGATTTAGAGAAGGGCTTAAAGAAGCTTGATACTAACTAGGAAATCAATAGAAAGAAAAGGATTCCAATATTACCTGGCAGATTTTTTTTTCCTTTGGTGAAATTTCAGACTCTATTGTTTAAAAGGATGTAGGATTAGCTATGGCAAAAATAATGTAAAAACCCTGTTGAAGTTTTAGCTGTCAGTTTAATAGTATGAATTAATTTAAATGCTAAGATCTGTAATGAGTGGCTTTTATAACGTAAACTGATGGATGCTGAAAATTAAATTAGAAGGTAATCAGACAAATTAAAGAGTTGGTTTGCAGCATGAAATCAGAATTAGATACAATCTACCAGAAAATACATTCATCTGTTTCCTAGCAAGGATTAATCTGTCTCAGTTTTGGATTACCACATTTGCAAAGATGTTACATGCTATTTCAATAAAACAAAAATATGTTTGAGTTCCTCTTGTTGCACTGAAATTTCATATTATTTCCTATATCTAGTATTATCCAAACTTTCTCATATAGAATAATGGGTCGAAAAAATGATTTAAATATTAGTTATTATAAGGAGAGAGAATTGTCATCAAATCTTGTATTTTCAAATTTGAAAATAATGCATGTTTTGGTGCTACAGAAATTTATGTTGCAAAATCAGGTCCTCCCAACACCAGAAAACATCAGGGGTAATAGTAGGAACAGTAACAAAATAATAAGAGACAAGCTGAGAAAAGTATTTATTCAAAAATCTGTTATTTATTCATTCAAAAATCTTCAAAAAACTGTTCTAAATGCTTATTAGATATTTTTTAAAAACTGACCACTTCACTTAATGTTCAGAATTTTCCCTGTATGCAATTTTATAGCATTCAACTCTCTATAAGAGGGGGGAGTAAAAGACTCCACATTCCAGAAATTCCCAATGATTAAATTCTTTGGGAAAAAAAAAAAAAAAAAAAAAATCCAAGCTTCTTTGTATACTTTTTTTTTTTTTTTTAGAAATGGGAAACATAGTAAACATATGTGCTTATTTTCTCCCCTTTTGTTTCTTGCAATATCCTACATGATGTCAAACTTAGATTTGGGTTCATTCCTGATACCTTAAAATCCCAGATAAATCTTCTTGTTGCAATATCACAAGATGCCAACTGGCTTTACTGGACGTGGCATCCCGGCATCTTGTGCAGCTGTCTAACCATGCAGAGGGCCAGGATTTTCAGAACTGACTAATGATTCTGTTGCCAAAATGAAACTTTGTGGGTCAGACAGTGGGTAGAGGCATATCAACATCTAAATGTGTCTGAAGTAGCAACTTAAGATCTTTGAAAAGGCTTAGCCTACTATTTAGAAAAAGGAGTGAGCTGTTAGGCAATGATAGAGCAGGTGAGTGTTGTCTTTACTCTACAGAACTTACCCTGTGAGGAGTGTTTGCCAGGTTCCCTGGTCAGATGTTACCCTTCTGGTACCATAAAATAATTTGAAAATGCATTGTGAGGTTTCATATCTTGGAAAAGGCTTCATATAGCCAGATGTATTAATTCAATTTGTGGAAAGAAATATGATTCCTTCACTTATTTTGAGTGAAGAGTTTTGAAAATGTATTTCCATTCCTTTGTGTCAATATGATACTGTAGGAAATTACTGAACAGCTGAAGTAAAGAAAATGTCATCTCAGGACTCCTCAATCATAACTGTATATCTGATTTCTGCTCTAATAAAAACTGAAAAATCAAATTTTCTGTGATTCTGTGAAAATCTGGACAATTTTTTCAGGCACAGTGTTGCATTATGCTGTGCATTCAATAGAATATTTGCACAGAGTATTTTTGAAAATGCAGCAACTTCAGTGCAAGCAAACATGAGTGACTTGTCACTCATATCTTTCAAACCAGTCTAACAGACAACACATGCCAAATGGTCCTTCCACATAATATGAAAAAAAAAAAAGCTCTGTGTACTTCTAAACATTACAATTCAGATGTTTAGTATACAGGAAAAGTGCTTTTGCAGAAGACCAATAACAACAAAACCTCAATAACTGTATGTGCTCTAGTGTAAATTTTTTCTGTGTAAATTCAGTATGCCAGCTAGGGAAGAAAAAACGTTTAGGAAAGGCACCAGCTGTTTCACACAGAGGCCACACTTTCAAACCACAGAAGAAAATTTAATTTCAGAAAAGAAAATTTGAGGTATTAAAGAATTAGGAATGGATTCAGGAATAGGATCATGCAGTAGGACACTCCTACTTGTCCTACAGAACTAGACTAGGAAATGTCTACCACCTAGGTGAAAGGCATAATAGCGTGTTAGGTGCTTTCAACACGCAGTTGTTCAACAGTTGTGGGAAGAGCCTCCATTACTCCATGGCCTTTAGCCTGTTTGTAAGACCATATGTTTTTAAACAGTACTGACAATCTCAGGTTTTTAAAAGAAAAAAAACAATCCAAGATAGCAACTCAGCAACTCAGAAATGTTTCTGGTCAGCAATGAACCGTATGCAATGTTTAGATATGCCTAATCTTTCAAGTAAGTCTGTAAACTTCTGCAGGACTTAATATCCTAGGACACTGATGTATTTTCCAAAGTAGATATAGTAAAGAACTTTCTGATTATTAATAAGTGTAGATCCTAGGAGTAAATGCGCGAAGCCATTGTGCCATTATAAATAGCTTGTTTGCAAAACTAAGCACAAACTCAGGCTTACAAAAAGAGTTTTGGAAAGCTGAAAAGAATACATCACTATACTATGGAAAAGGAAGCCACTTGTGTCAGTATTTGCAACACTAGTTTCCCTTCTGCAGTGGAGAATGATGAACTTTTCCGCATGATCTAAAAGCTTATAATTACCAATGAGATGGAGATTATGGCCTTTAGTGTGCCTTCATTTTTAAATCAAAAGTGTGGTTATCGAGGGTGAAGTTGTGTCCTTGAGGAATGGCTCTGAGAAGTGCGAAGTAGAAGATCCCTTATATGCAGGCCCTGATTTTCTTTCACTGTTGTTTTGAGCAAGAAGATTTACAGATATAGCTTTATCTCCTCTTGTCACTACAAAAAGTATTTTATTTGTTTCTTCTAGCATAGAAGACCCGAAATCTAACCAGACTCATCACCTGTGTGGATAGTTACTGGATTTACCATGCAGTAACTTGACCTAACTATTCCTTTTCTTGCATCAAGCTGGCTGTGCATGTTCTCACTTGATGAGGTTGGAAGAAAGAAACACTGGGAATCTGCTCTGTATTACAGAGAAAAGAAAAAGGAGAAATCTGTCACACCACTGTGGAGAAAGAGTCTAAATCTCATTATGGTCTTGTCCCACCCCCAGTAACAAGCAGAAGCTCCTAATGTTTGTGGGAGGCCTTGGGAAATTTTACTGAATACTTAAGGAATTTACTGACCTTCAGATTATAAGAGAATCTCCAGGAAGGGCAAGATGAAGAAGGTGGGTCAGCAGCACTGATACTCATTTTTATGCTGTAACAGCTGTTGCTATCAGACCAAAAACATTTCCATTCCTCTTATTCCCACTTTGAGCCCGAATCTAATCCTATGGGCTGGCCAGAGTAAATAGTGCATAGATCAGGCAGATTTCATCACAGAGCTTTTAGCAGAGGGCACTTGTGTGAATTACACAGCTTGAAATTTCCACAAAAATAATTTATCTCTCTTAGTTTACTATAATGATCTACTGGTTTGACTAATGATTTTTTTGTGAGGAAAATCTTCTCTTGCTTTCCACCATAAAATCACCATAAAAGTGTCCTCATCTTGGAGCACCATAATATATATCTTGTAAAATATTTTCCACCAGTATAAATAAAGACTTTAAACATGTCACTCCTTATTAATATCACAGCATTAGAAACCAGAGATAAAAGGGAGGAGGGCAAAATTGTTGTTGCTTTATTTAGAAACAAAGTACGTGGGGAAAAAAATGTCTCACCACTTACAAGGTACATGGTGATGTCACATTCTACAAAGATTTTGGTGCAACGAATATAACAGTCTGTATCTGTTAATTTTTATAACACTTAACACTAACTGGAGCAGAAGGAAAATACAGTATGTTCCTTTACTGCCGTTGTTTATGGCTAAATATAGAAATCCTATGGAGCCTGTAGGTAAATTGTTGTTATCTAAGGGTTTCTCATTACTCAGTCAAGTCTGCACAGGAAGACAGGGGCATCATACACTGTTGAGATGCCTGATGTTTGTCAAAAGTGTCTAGAAAAGTCTGACCTGAGTTCATTTTTAAGATAAGTTGTCTTCTTCAATATGTTCACAGCCAAATCAACTATATGAGAAAAGGCTTTATAACAGAATGGTACCTGCATGCACATCAAGACCTCACACATCCTCCTTTCCTTTAAAGAGAAATTTGAATGTTCAGGGAGGAAAAGAGCAGCAGTGTAGCTCAATGCTTTCAATGGTCTGGATGACTGGGGACCAGGGCTGCAGAAGTAGCCGGTCACCTGCCATGTATGTGTAGACAAACAGTGACAAGCGAATATCAGTGCACTGAATGCTGGGTACACAGTGGTGTGCAATCTTATGTGACATGACTGCTCAAAGGAGAGGGTATCTTGTTGGTTTGAATTATAAGCATCTCCTGACATAGCATGTTATTGACAAGATAGGCAATTCTGTACCCAGATTGTATACTTGCACCTATCATCTGCACCTCCTTAGTTAAATGGGTGTTAGGTTTTGTGTAAGATATATTATAATTTTTGTAAGTTTTGTGCATTGCTTGTTTCACCTTTTCAGGTTTATCCCAGTATGATTTTTAATAGAAATTTTGAAATAACTTAGTAAAAAATTTGACACACATATGTAGTAGGTATGAGAACAGAAGAATTAACACCTTCAGATGCTGATATTTAAATTATCAGTGTTTTAAACATTTTTTTTTATTCTGACAGATCATAAAAAAGTATGATAGCAGCTGTTGACATCAGGAAGCAGGATGGTATCCAACATATGTACGTATACAAAATATGCAGGGCAGAAAGTTCTGTCTGTGTGGAATCTACTTCAGCTGTTTTGAAACAGGAGTATGAAGTGGTAAACAGACTGACTATAATCTACTTCACTGTTTGCAGCTCATGACTGATAAATGTTCCTTAATAATTATAAAGGCTGATGAACACTTGAAACATAACACACAATTTTCACCACGCTTTCTCTGATTTGTTAAGATTCTCCAATTAGCCAAGTTTCAGTCTTGCATTTGAAAGCATACGGTGTGGCTTCTGTATCCAGCGTCTTCAAAACCATCAGAACTCCATGTGGGTTCAGTTTTTAGCTCCTCAATAATATCACTTGCAGGTTATTCAAAGTGTTTCATGAAATGTTGTGTTCTTGTGTAGTTTTAGAATTGTATAATACAAAGCCAGCTGAACTTTGAGGTTAAATGCTACCAGAAGATGTATGGTATGAACATTGTGGAGACCAAACCATTCAAAAATATATATTTCTGAAAGAAAGGTGTGTCAAGGAGGAGGGATCTCTACTTTTTGGGACACATTTGTTAAATGATGGATAACAGCTTCTGAAGACTGGCACAGTGAGGCTGACTGTGCTGAGTGTAGCTAGGCAATGAAGCCTATAGGTGTTGCAGAGAGATGAAGACACTATTAACTGAAGCACAAAGCAGAACAAGTACAGCCTGTGGTGAGTGAAAGTAAGGAAAGAAGCAATGATTTCTAAAATGTCATGTTAGCCCAGAGAATTTGGTGTTTTGATGCATCCAATTCTCAAAGACAAACTGCATCTCATTAGGCTGATGCAAAACTAACTGTGGTTTTGGACTATGAATTTTAAATCATTATAATTAGGCTCAAATACATATTTATTAATCAAAACAGGAACCATTACAATCAACACATTTTTGTCAAAAAAATAAAAGTTTGTTTATTCCTGTAGGATAAAAATCTGTGCTTTGGGATTCAATAAACTCCAGGAAAACATTTTCTGTATCCTTCTGGCTGTGGAAGGATTTTCCCTGCAAAAAGTTGTCAAGATGCTTGAAAAAGTAGTAGTCAGGTGGCGGGAGGTCAGGTGAATATGGCGGATGAAGTAAAACTTCATAGCCCAATTCATTCAACTTTTGAAGCATTGGTTGTGTGATATGAGGTCAGGTGTTGTCGTGAAGAGGAATTGGGCCCTTTCTGTTGACCAATACCAACTGCAGGCATTGCAGTTTTCAGTGAAAAAGAATTTGCTTTTTGTCTAACATAATTTCCATAGTCTAAAATAAGTATAAAATAAACAGCAAGTAATAAGTCAGTAGCAAAAATATATAAAGTGAGAAAAGTGCATTTAAATTATGTATAACATAACCACATTTATTTAAGAGTGTATTCCAATATAAACTAGCAAATTTCAACAACAAAAAACTGCAATTCCTTTTGCACCAACCCTGGGCCCAACTGCATAAGCACCTATACAAATGTTTTATATTACATGGATGCTACTGATATTTTTAGGATTTTGACAAATACATATGTTTGCTTTCCCATTTCTACACCAGAAAATGGACACAAACTTTGACTAGCAAGCCTCCTGACAGTTCATAGACTGCACATCCTAGGATTTAAATGTGTCAAGTAAAAAAATTTCCCAGTTCTCCAAAGAACTGTATACATTAAGAATTTCTCATTCCATGATACCTGCAGGAACAGAAAAGTCCAGGCTCTGTTTTCTCCAGCTGTATACACTCCCGTGTGAGTGATGATGGGCTCAGCCATTCAAGCGATGCAAAGGGTGTTCACATTACTCTGCCACAAATGTGTTGTATCCTCATGCCGTGTGGAAAGGAGGAATGTGGTAACTGAAGCTCCTCATAGCTGAAAGCCGACTGCCATGCAAACTATTGGTCATGCACTTCAGTTTCTTCAGATGTGCTGGAGTCCTAATGGAGATACTGATTGCTACTACAGACATTTTAGAGATTCTTTTTATGCTACTGTTTTGGGGAAGCTGCTGGGAAAGAAAGTGTCCAGCTCTCCCCAACATTTGCAGTGTTGTGGTGGATCAATCTTTCCTCTTGACTGGGGAGACACAAATGCAACTTCAGTGAGTGCTACAAGTGCAGGAAAGGCATTGCTTCTTTGGGGATGATTAGTGCCAGCTAATTTACGGATTTGGAGAGGGAGAAGAATGGTAATACGATAAAAGCCCAGCTATAGGAGTGAGAAGAATAAGTCCAATTTTTCTCTCTTTATGTTAGTTTAAATTCTCCCTTCCATTTGTACAAAGAAAGTGGTAGTTTTTATTTACACACATCCCAACACTTAAAACACTGATTTTATTAAAAGGGGGTAATTTGGTCTTTGTATAAATAGTGCTATGAAAATAGTTTAACAAGTTATTTTCATTATTAATTAGTACTGTTCAGCCAGTCCCTGTTTATTCACAGATTTTGCAAACTTTATTTCTCTATTTTTTAAGGGAATGGTGGAAAACAATTAAATTCAATCTCTGCCTTAACCTCTCCAGGTAGAGAAAAAAAATTAAAAAACATGGCACTTGGTGTTGTTGTAAAGTGGGGTTCATAACTGTACCCTGCTCCATGTTTTTTGTGCATGAAAGTTACACAAAGGCTGAGAACATTAGGTTGTATAAAAACATTGAGCCATGTAAACACTCTATGCCTAAGCTAAAGTAATTGCCTGCAGGTCATGGAGAAAGTGAGCCATTCATTCCACTTTAAAAAAGGTAATTGTTTAAGACTTGCACAATTAATTGTCCTCCCATTTCTCATTATCAGAGGGAGTATGAACAACTAGTTTAGAAAGTAAACTTGATATTTAGCAGATGAAATTATTTACTAGAGAAAAAGTACAATTAATGTACATTTTTTCTGCAATCTTATAAAAATTTCTAAGATCAAAATGGTCTAAGTTTGTGAGGTTTCTATCCTCTTTGGTGTAAATCTTTCATTATTATTCTGCCTGTAATACTATAATATTTCTTTCAGCTTGTCCCGGGTTTCTTCAGATTGGCTGTGAGTTCCTGGATGCATGTGAATACAGCTAGAAATTAGGTCCCATATGACTCTGGACACAACCCAGTACTAAAATCAGAAGGGTTACTTCTCATCCAGGAATTCAAATACACTCCATACTCAGAAATCTGGAAATACTCAGATTCAAAGTTCTTTTCTGGCTGGGCTCTACTCAACATCAAAGGTCTAAATGTAACATGACAAGAGGAAGGCAATGAAGAGATAGGAAAGAGTGAGTAGGCAGAATTCCACTCTCTAAGGCCAGGAATAGATTTGCCGTTGTTAGCAGATCTGCCACTAAACACAGCACACAATGCTGTAAATATCACAGCATAGCACTATCTGCATCTTACAAAAGATCACACCAGGGCAATAGTGATGTGGTCTACTCTACTCTGTACAACTCCAGCGTTAAAAGGGGGAGGATTGCCATCATGCCCCTACATTTTATGCTGTGAAAAGAATGCAAGATATTTTTATAGCTGTCTGGGTTCCCTCTTTTCCTCTAGGCATCTTTCCTCAGGCAGCCTTCCAAATGCAAAGCCATCATACAAGCAAAATAAATAAATAAAGTAGTTGGATTAGCATTGCACATACAAAACCCAGGAATTTTAAAGGAACAGGTTAGACATATGGGGTTTGCATGGCTTGCAGTTTGAAAGGTCAGAGAACAGATAAAACCTGACAACGAATCTTCAGTGATCACTGAGAATGTTCTAAACCTGCCTTTTAATGTTTTAATCTTCAAAGGCATATAAAAGAGTCAATAATTGCTATAAATTTTGGGAAAATGAAGTTCTTTGCTTATTCTTTTTTTTTTTTTTCTTTAATGATGCTTCATTCAAGATCAAGATATTCTAATCCATATGCTTTTCAGGCATATAGAATGAAACAGTTTCACAGAGTTCTTTGAAACAAAATGGTTATGAACAAAGTGATAGACATCATTGATTTGGTGGAAGCCCACTGGTATTGGTCAGATTACTTTTAACAGAATTAGAACCAAGGAGTAATTTTAGAGGTCAAAACAAGCATTTGTTCAAGCACAGATTTACTGGGAAGTATGCATTGGTGTTCCTGTCCTCTCTTAGCTTCTACCCATGACTTTTCTTCAAGAGCACTGTAACTTCTGAAACTCCAGTGAAGAATTTTTCCAGCCTATTTCTTGTCTGAGAGAACTGTGAGGAACCATGGTGCTGTACTGTTCTGTGAACACCACCAGTATTGCCAGCACTAGGACTAGGAGAGATGGGAATTGTTAAGGCCAGCTGATTCAAAGTAGGGTTTCCGCACTCATCACATCTCTGAACACAAGCACATGCTCTTTTGACATGGTTCACGAAGTTCATGTGAGGGTTAGTACCAGTACCCAACCCCATTTATCCTTAGGCTACACTGCTGCAACTGAAGACAGGACTTTCACTAGTATTTTTTTTTTTTTTTTCCTGGAGCAATAGAAAGAACCAGTCAGGTAAAAGACTATTTTTGTAAAGACTGTGGGAATATAGAAGGTACCTCCAACCCGAAGAGATACGTGAGCAGTAGACAACAATAAGCTAGGGGAATAAGCTAGAATGCGAAGTAGAATGGTAATAGTACTAGAAAAGCAGATGATTTGGGTGTATACGACAAGAAGTGGAGGGAATGATGTTTGTCTTAGGAAGGCCAGAGTAAGAGGAACGCCAGCATTTAAGATACTGTTGCGAAAGAAAAGGGAAAATTCTGACAAGTGTGAGTAGAAACCACAGAGAAAGAATGAGAAATTTAATTTGGAAGGAAAAGCCAAGACAGCTAAATATTTCTAGAAAGTCTTTGTTATTATTATTTGAGGTACCTGAGTTGCAGATGGTAATGCTATAGAGTTAATCCTACTTTGCATCTTTCTTTGTTTTTCAACTCTCATCATGTAGAACCTTCCTGGTACTCAATGCTTCAATCTGACACTGGGAAACAAGGAACATACATTTTGCTGCTGAGCCCAGTCCTTCCGTTTATACTGAATATTATCAATTTTTGTATTTATGTACTGGTTTTATGCACTGCTGTACAGCCATACCAGAAACTTCACAGTAAACTCATAAGCAACATGAAGAAGATCTGGTAGTATTTCTTGTGTGAGGTATTATTCATGTGATAAAAGAGATTTGTTATTCTCCTTCCTTCCTTTCATAGAACTTTATATCATATGTACCCTGAAAACTCAAGACTTTCATATTTCCACATACACATATCTAGCAAGGTCTACCTGACTGAGGCAAGAAAGGAAGGCAATGAGAATCCAATATTTGAGTCCTGATAGACTTTGGTAGTTCTAGAAGAATGACCAACTTGTTTCTTGAAGGGCAGAAGATCATGAACAAAAGGAGGATGGATGTTGAAAAAAGACAGAAGACAGTCAGAAATTTAAGACATGGACATACATCAGAGGCATTACACAGGTAGTATTGCTTCATCAGGAGAGAGAGGACGAAACATAGGTAGATTCAAGACTTTCTGCAGAAGTATTCATTAAGCTGGAAACACAAAAGGAGAGAGGGTATGATCTTGCAGACTGCAGGATGAGAAAATACATGACTGAGGGAGATAGTAGGAGGAATAAAGTATGTTGGTAGATTAAAGAGTACAGAACTGATTAATTGAGACTTGTAATATTGCACATGGCATTATTTCCGGCAAAATACAAAGGAGAGAGCAATTTCTTGAAGGATATGATCAGCAAGTTGGAATTTTCTCAGATAGTGAGAAAAGCACTTCTTAGAAAGTGCTATATTATTCTTGTGTCAGGGAAGACATCACAGAGCATAGTTGCGCCAGCCCCCTCAGTAAATAGTGAAAGATACTGTGCCAGAGTGTCATGGCTTAACCCCAGTAGGCAGCTCAGCCCTACACAGAAGCTTACTCGCTCAGCCCAGTGGGATGTGGGAGAGAGTCAGAAGGGTAAAAGTGAGAAAACTTACATGTTAAGATAAAGACAGTTTAATGGGCAAAGCAAACCTGTGCATGCAAACAAAGTAAAGTAGGTACTATAATTCACTACTTCTCACTGACAGGCAAATGTTCAACCATTTCCAAGAAAGCAAGGCTTCATCATGTATAACAGGTACTTGGGAAGACAAACACCATAACTCCAAATGTCCCTTCCTTCCTCCTTCTTTCCTCAGATTTTTATTACTGAGCACAATGACATATAGCATGGGATACCCCATTGGTCACTTGTTGTCAGCTGTCCTGGTTGTGTCCCCTTCTAAATTCTTGTGCAACCCGAGCCTAGATGTTGGCAGGGTGAACATGAGAAACAGAGAAGGCCTTGATGCTGTGCAAACATTCTTCAGCAACAGTGGAAACATTAGTGTGTTATCAACAGTCTTTTCTTCACTAATCCAAAACACAGTACCATACAAATCAGCACACTGAGGAAATGCAGTACCTCCTGGAATGAAATAATGTGCAGGAAATATAATTATTTCATTTAACGTAAGCTCTTTTTTTCGCACTGCCTCAGCTTTGGGAGGCGGCGGGGGAAGGGCAGGATGTGTGTGGAAAGAGTCTCTATATATTATCTTTTTACTGCAAAAAATGAGAATTTATTGAGATTTAACCAGGCAAACAAAGGATGAGGAGACCAAACCTAAACACCTGCATGTGCAAGCAAGGTGTGTCAACAGTCTACTCTTACTTTTTGTGCATGCTTTTTTGGTTATCTGTGGGGAGCTCTCTGTTGCACCGCTGGAGCTTCCTTTTCGATATGGTTCTGAAAATGCCATCGTCAATACTGCCAGCTGAGGTGAAGTGATTGTCACGCGATGGGGGAAATGGCTGAAGCAAAATCAGCCCCTTAGCAGTCCTCCCCTCTGTGCTTGCCTTCAGGGCTGCCTTGGATGAGTGTTCAAACATTATATAACCTGGCATCAGCTCTTTAGGCTGGTTTGTGAGCCTACAATATCTGCTATAGCTTGCTCTGCATAAAATAGATTTGTTTGTTCAGAGTTATTTAAACACTGCTGTCAGAATGTAGCCTCTCTCAGAAGTCAGGCATCATCAAAAGTTCACATTTTTTCTAATTAAAACAGTATGCAATAACTAAATGGTATATGTCTGTGTTTTACTTCAAAAAGGCTAAATATTTGGCAAGCCTCCTAGAGCAGGATTAGACTGCAGACCAGCTCAGACAATGCTTCCAGGCATTGGGGATGTACTGCAGAATCAGTTTAATAAACTCTGATTAGATTATTTTCTCTGGTCAATTTGAAACACACTGGCCATGGGATAAATCATCTTTTTATCTCACTACATTGCTCTTTTTCTTTGCTGAATCATATTTTAAAAACATTAAACATATATTTTGAACATCTATGTATTTACAGATGCAAAGAAGCATAACTTCATTAATTCCCTGTTGTTTCAGTGTAGTTTTATATTATAACCCAGCCTAAAGGATCCACTCATTGCTTGAGAAGCTTGTAGTCAGTTGCTTCCCTTCTTAATATGTTATCTCCCTTTTTCTCCTACATAAATGACATTGTTAGCATTACAAAACCAAAACAAAACCAAAAAACCAAAACAGGCTTGTATTTCTTATCCTGATCAGTCAAGACAACAGCTTATGTACTCAAAACAGTGATAACATAGGATGTTTCATGACAAATTACCAGTTTAAGAAAGGTGCTGGATTCTAGTCATTTGGAATAACATGTACATGGATCTGAATGTCTTTAAACTTGATTTATTGTATGCTATGTGGAACAAATACAAAGTTATTCAGAACATCTGAACCTAGAACTCCTTTGTTCAATTTTCAGGGCTTGCAGTCACAGAGCTTACACTGTGTTAGTTTTATATCTAATGCCATGACTAGTAGAAGAGGTATTTAAGTATTTAAGTCAACACGAAATATGCCTTCCTCTGGCCACTTTCTATGATGCTGAGTTATGCCAACAAGCCTTAGCAACCAGCTCAGATCCTTAATAATGCATTACTCCAGACAGGTTCGCCTTTCAACCAGTCTGTGTCCAATCACTTCTCCAAGCTCTTATCTGGTCTGGAGCTTCTCTGCTGATATGAAATTTGGCTGCACTGTGTAAATTTGTATTCCATTGTCCATTGGAATCAAGAAACGTTTCACCTTCTTCCAATGTTATTGTTTCTATATAGTACCATATTAAGAAATGAATGGGTGCAGGTGTTCCCCATGGACTCTGGAATGGCATTCTCGAAAACTATTTGTAGCACCTAAAGGTGATAAGCATACACAGTGTCCAGCCAAGAGGCCATCTTCTATGTCAAGCACCAATCTTATCAAATGCTGCTCAAGTTTCTGTTTCACTGTCTTAAGTTCTGAGCAAGGGTTTTCAGTGTTTTGCATACTCATTTCAGTGAAACAGTCTAGGATGAGTATCAAGGGAAAAAAAAATGCATTATTACTGACTACTCTCACAAGAATTAAAGTTATGGAAAATAAAGAGAAAAAATAGAACCAAATATTTCCAGAGTTCCAGTTGAAATATACGGTTATATTAATAGTATTTTCATGCCTGTTTGAAGTTTATTTCATTAAGATGATAATTTAAAACATTATGCTCATGTGGTCTGCGTGTTCATACATTCTTCTAGTTTATTTTCTGCTAATCTAATTAATATACAGAGATATTTACCTCAGATTATATTTATGTACTCTTTTTAAATACCTGGACAATGTATGGTTAGAGAAAGGAGAGGAAGAGCAGCAAAATTTTCTCCTCATATTATCATAAGTAGCCATGAGGACTAGACATGGAGCCCTGACACACTCTGTAAGGACTGTCTCAAATTCAATGAAAAACACAGACTGCAGTACTCATGTGGTGCTTTGTTAAATAAGCTTTCCGCAAATCTCTCAGCACTAGCTGCCACTGGTAGCTGGAGCACAGGAAATGCAAGATGTATCTCTAGCTTCTACATGTGGCTATAACAGCCCAGGCGTATGTATAGCTTGAAAGCCTGAGATACCTACTCTGACAAACCATGTTTCCTTAGTTTCATCTGGTAAATTCAGTCTCTTGTTGAATCTTACAAAAATTGAATACTGATGCACTTCAGAGCCTGGATTGGTGGGGTTTGTCTGTTTGGTAGTAAAATATAACTAGATGCTGTTAAAGCTTGGTTAAACCTTACAAACCAACTCACTCAGCAAAACATGTTAAAATAAACTGGTTAGGAGCCAGAAGAGATGAGACAGGATTATTTAAATCTAATATGTGTTAGAATACAGCTTAAGTCCTCTGACCCTAATCACTTTCCACCGGAGTACATCAAATTAGGATCCTGGGACAATTTACGTAGGAGTGTATGTACTAGCTTTGCCCTAGGGAAGAATTCATGCCCTTTAATAATAAGTGAAAAAACACGGATGGCCTCATATTAGTTCCAGAAGCAATCTATATGCATGAGAAAGCCCGGTGTACAAATTGCAGTGCTGATTCTGATTCTTAAGTAAGTACAATTGCAGTGAATGATGAGATGTGCTGCACCTTTAGCAGCCTCTGTTGCTACTCTTTTTTACATTCACACATGAAGTTAACTTTATATAACAGTAATTACTGTATAGTTAATAAGCTTTCATTTTCTTTAGGTATTCTCTTAGATTACTATTTGCCTTCAAATCTACCTTTCTCAGCTAATGCCCTGGAAAAAGCTGAGGTGGGCCTGGATAACATGATCCTGTCTGCAGTACTGTGCATTGTTAGAGAAATTTCAGTCAAGATTTTGAGTAGGTCATGGCAATGACATTGCCTTAATGGGGGAACTGAAAGTCTCAGGAGAGTTGTGACATGGCAGTACTCAGAGACGCTTTGGACCTCTCCCATTGCACCTGTTACTGTGAATAACCGGATGCCTTGAAGTAACCAGAGAAGATCAGCAGTGCTGACACCTGGGATTGTTTTTTGGCATGGATGTATTTGTTCCTGTTTCTCTCAGCATGATGAGGACAACTAGGTGGGTTGGGGGTAACGTAGAACAAAAGTGATTTTTTTTCACTTTATTTTATTTGATTTTCCAACTTTTCATGATTCCTTTATTTTTTCTTGGGATGTTCAGAATAACCCAGTTCTCAAAGCAAGACTGTGTGCAGTTTGCCATCAAATCACTTGCAAAGCACCACATTTCTGATAATTTCTGCCTTCAGCTACATTTTTTTCTCTAAACTCAGTTCTCATTTTCACGAAGCTCAGAGCAGCAGCACCAAATGTGGGGTCTATGAGTTTCTTATGGAAATTTTATGCAGAAGTAGCGATCAGTATCATATAGATACAAAAGAGCAGCCTTCAATATTTTATCATGTTCAAGAGATACAGTCGCAGAAAACTAGTCAGATAAGCAAACAATTAGATATACAAGGATAGATCCTAAAGCACCTCTTCGCTGCTTTTAACCTGTTCTGTATCACAGCAGTCAAGGCAGCTAGCTTCTGTATAGGTAGGAATAATCTATGAAGCACACTAAAGACAGCAAAACAGTAGAAATAGCTATTACCTGTATCTAATATATCTATGTAAGATTTACAAGTGTATAGTTTAAAAAAGTAGAGTAAGGGGGGATATGTCATCTGTTATGATACTGATAGAAAGAATTTAAGCTGATTTTCAGTGCAATGAAGTCAACAAGAAGAAATATATGCTTAGAAGACTAACATGTACATGATATTTTATGGTGGTGCTATTTTAAACTGATAACAGCCAAACGTTTATGAAGTCTTTGACTCTTTCCAAATTAGATTGAGTTTTTCATTGCAGACATGTTTTTAAAAAAGAATTGCAGCTGTGACAGTCTGTTTTGTAGGTTAACGTTTTCTGTTATTTTCTCTTAGTCAAGTTTCTTGAAGGGTAGCAGAACTATGAAGGCAGTTCTGCACTCAAAGCAAAAAGCCAAAAAATTCCTGGCTTTTCGCCAGAACTGAAGCATTCTAGAAAGATTTCAACCTGAAATACTGCAGTAGCAGCATTTACTTTTGTGAATGAAAGCTACAATTTCTACATAGGAAGAAATCCCCATCAGCTAGTACATTAAGAACTTTTAAAAAATACTCCGCATTCACTGTCCTCACAAAATCCTTCAATTTTTCAATAATTAAAGTAACATATTTCTTAGTGATTTAAATAATATACTAGCAATGAATAAATCATTTGACCATAAGGCCACATTCAAATTTTTATTTATAGCCTCAAAAGAGAGAAAAATGTTTACCCTAATCCGTTTCTCCTGTTGTTTGGCTGTTCTCACTAGGCATAGCTGAGACTGTGACTTTGAACTGGTTCTACATCAAAATTTGTGTTTGTTTTGGGACTTAGACTGGAATCCCTACCAGAATCAACCATAGTATCATGAGAGCAATTGTAACTACTATCAATCATCTTTTCCAGAATTCTGTCTCATTGCAATAAAACTCCTCTTCTGAAAGCAAGAAAACCTTCACAGACAATGAAATTAAACTTTGATTAAATGTAATTCAGATTTGCGAATAACCATGGAAATCTGCTGCAGTTTCTGCTGCAGTTCATCTCCTGCCATTCAGAGTAATTCTTTTAGCAACTGAAAAATAACACAAGTATTATTGTGATCTCTTTACAGGGCTGAGTAAAGGTCTTTTCCAGGACTGTGGTTTTTTACCTACACATCTCCTCTTCATCTAGATTCACATCTACAGCACCTGATGAAGTGTAGGACAGAAGTTTTCATAGAAAATAACTGTCACATTGTGGAAAGCTGTAAGGTTTAACAGACCTTCACAGATCTAGAATGATCAAACCCAAGAGATATATTTAATAGTCAATCTGACAGGACACTGCTTGATCTGAGCTGTGAAATTTATCTAAGTTCGCCATAACTCCAGCAGATACCCAGACCAAGAGGTTATAGTTTTCTCTCTTTCTTCCTTTCCCTTTCAGAATTCTTAAGTTATTAATTTCAAACAGAACAGGTCTGGCTCAGGTTTCCTGATTTTTTTATCTCTCTGTTTTCTGTTTCGAAAATTCAACCACCTTCTTCTCCCTCTTCCATCCTCTTCCCATCTTTCTGGCCAGATTTATTCACAACATCATCATTTTTGTAGAATCATAGAATCATTTTGGTTGGAAGAGATCCTCAAGATCATCGAGTCCAAACGCTGACCTATCTCTGGCACTAAACCATGTCCCTTAGTGACTCCACCACTCCCCTGGGCAGCCTGTTCCAATGCTTGACAACTGTTTCTGTGAAGAAATTTTTCCTAATATCCAACCTAAACCTCCCCTGAAGCCCAGTCCTACATGATAATCATATATGGCAGCAATGAGAAGCAAAATCTATAGCTGTGTTGAGGATGTGCATCTGCTTTCATTATTGACCTATATTTTAAAAGCAAAATTTCTTTCTAATGGTAAAATGTTTGCTGGATAATTGAATTATATTTATTTAAATAAAGTAAAATAAAACACATTAATGTTAGAAATAAATATTTCTTTTCCTCCTCTATTAATTGCTTGTATTTATCTGACTTAATAGGTGAGATGAGATGTTCTAAATCTTATAAATTCCCCATTGTCCATAAAGTCATCTTGGATGCATAAAGAAAGCAAAACAGATATTGTGTCTTAAAATAGTAAATTATCACTATAGCACAGCTGGAAAATATTCATGGCTTCTCTGTCGCAGTGTAAAAAGAGAGAGAAGGAGAGAGAAAAACATCAGTTTGTTTATTCAAGCTGCTAGCAATCACAACCCTGCTGCTTTCAGTCTGTCCCTTCCTTCAGTCAGAGTGACTGGCGATTGTAAACACATATTCCTCCGTTTCAGAAGTCAGATATGGGCACCCTGGCTAGTACTGCTTGCTGACATGCAGAAATGATGCAATAGTACAATGTTATTTATAGCAATAGGAACTTTGTGTTAAAAAAGCCAAAGAGTGGAGTAGCTGTGTTCTCACAAACCCATTACACATGTCAGAAACTGAATTTTAATTTTTAATCTTTGAATTTTTACTGTTTAATTGAAAACCGTTTTTCATAATTATTCAGTGTTTTCAAAAATCAAGGAAGTCAGTCGTGATTACAATGCATCTGTAAATGAATACATTATTATTAACATGGTAGATAAACTTGTCTTCAGTGTGCCTTAGAGTTGTAAGCAGTGCCTAGAAATAAGCAAGTGCACAACTGATATGAACAAAGACCAGCACAACAGCACCTGCAGGACCACAGCCCTTCTGTGAGATAAAGCTGTTCAAAAGTAGCCATCCCACAACAGCACTAGTCCTCCTTACTGCAACTCTCACATTTCTAACAGTGTAGACTGTAGCAGAGAAGGGTGGGAGGATAAAAATTATTTCTCCTCTAATATTTTTATACCTTGCAATACATTAAAACCTATTGTTAAGAATTCATGCATCTGAAAACTTCATCTGCCTATTTTGCAGATGCCAGATAAACAACTCTGCTCAGTGGCTGAGGACTTGCAGGAAGTGGAGAAGCAGGCAACAGGTAGAAAGTTCACACTCTTCTAGCCAATCACTTTCACTAATGCATGGTATGTTTAAGAAATCCTTTTACCATAAGCTTGCTTGACACAACCTTAAGACTTATTACTAATCCCTCTGAAGGGTTTTTTCTTTGCTGTCTAATGAAAGAACTCAAGGAAGTGTACTGAGCAAATTAAAAAAAATGAGGCAGGCTGAGGGAAGCAGGACAGAAAATCACTGATGAAATACAGGGCCCCAAGAGACTTTCAAGTGGGATGATTCACAAGGGTAGTGGAAATGGTTGTTTAAAGCATAAGAATAAAGATGGGTTATGAAACTCCGCATTTTATTACCCAAGTGCAGCTATAGCACCATCTGCTCGTAATACTCTTCCTGCATTTTGGAAGACTAGCTCTGGTTCCCAATGCATTGGCACATGTCCTCCTGTTCCAAATGGAAATTTCCACTTCTTCTTTCAGTTGAGCTACACTGATTTGTTTTTTTGAGAAGTTCCCACACATAGAAAGGTAAGAACCACATTCCTTCATACATACAAAATTAGTACTATTGAGTAATAAATTCCAGAACGTCTTCTGCCATCATTAATACTTCAACTCCCTTAAAAAATGTTGCTCCTTTGTAGTAATTAAAAAACATTCTGGCTATGAAAAGTGAGTAAATTATTGATGGTTGTTTGAGATTGTAGGTTTGTCATAACTGCTAGCAAGGTAAAGGAGATGGCTGCAGAAAGGAAGTCACAATTTTGTGATTATATATTGTGATCCAAGTGACAGAAATGATCAAATGAGGGCAGTAAGAGTTTGCAGCTCCAGGCTTTAAAATACATTTTTGCAGAATTGAAGGTGGGTAAGGTGGAGCCACCACTAGATGATATAGTGCTGATATCTAAGAAAAATGTCAAGACAAATTCAGAAAGGCGAGGGTGTATCTGAAAAATGTTCCACACAAGTTACTGTTAGTATGAAAAACATTCAAATAAGAGACACTCAAATGCTGATTTCAATATTGGTTGTGTACTCAAGTTTAAATAGTCAACAAAAATCCCACAACGGCTTCCTGCTTGCATTTATTCAATGTCAAAGATGGAAACCTGTACCTAAGTGTAGGTAATAAAATTTTTTAAAAATAGTTTATTGAAAGCATTGAAGACTGCCTGGAGTATGACACTCTATAAGTACCAAAAATGGAACTCCAGTAATGAGCAACACTCAGAAGATGGTCATGATTAGCCTCAATCCAAAATTTAAGGATTCATTCATGTTTTCTTCTATCCTCTCAGATTCATCTGTTACACCATTGTTAACTCCTTTTGAATTTCTTTCTGTCGCTTCAGTCTTTGTGTGTCAGGCTTAGACCCCTTTGTCATTTGTGACTTGCCTTTCTCTCCAAACTGTATCAGAAGTGATAGGAATGTAGACTTTCAGAAGTTTTTAAAAAAAAAAAAAAAAAAAAAAAAAAAAAGTGGGGGACATTTTTCAAAAACAAACAAATGAAATCTTTACTTCCTGTCTTTTCTCCAATTCTGTTGACATTTCCTGTAGAAACAGGAAGAGTATAGGTTTTTCAGGACACTGTGATATTACATGCTTACCATGAAAAATGTGGATTTTTTTTCTTAATAAAAAGTGGAAAATGTGTAAGAAACCTTCTGAAGAGACTGTAATTGACATGCTGGTTAAATCCAAATGTAGAAAAGGGCAATAGTGGCCAATGAGGTTAAGCAGAGATCTAAAGATTAGTGGAAGCAATAAACAGAAGGCTTCTAAAAATGAAAAAAAAAAAAAAAAATTTGAAGGTCTGGGAAAGAGAAAGATCTAAGAACTATAGAGTAAAGAGAACAAAAAGCTGTATTGCAGATAATATTTCAGTACATTTTCATTAGTCATCAGAATACATACTTAAAAATAAAAGGCTCAAGGACTAGTAGCTGACTAGAAGTACGAACAATGAATAGAGCCAGTTTTATAAAATGATGCATTTGCTGAAGCCATTTTTATATTTAAAACAGTAAATACAGTTAGCAATAAAAAGCCAGAGATCAGCTTGAAGAGAATAGTGTAATTTAACACAATATTATAATACAGAATTGGTAAAAGAAAAATACTAATAAAAAATAGTTACATGAAGTTTAAGTGAAATTCAGAAGTTTGATAGAACACAGAATATTTAAGTGGAAGAAAATGAGATCTAAAACATATTTTACAGCTTTAGTTTCTGTTTTCTTTTAGGGTTTTTCTCTTTTAAATTATCATTATTTTGAGCAATTTTTAATTCAGCAATTTAAGCTTCTGAAAAATACAGTATATTCAAAATCAAAAACAGGAATAAAAGATGGTGTTTTTTCTTCAGAGCTGATTTAAGATCACAGAATCAAATTTACAGTTGCATGAACTTATTATTCTATTAACTTATTATTCCATTAAAACTTATTATTCCATTATTCTCTTGTATTTTTGTAACATATTGTCTCTTTCATACCAGTGTGAAAATGAGTTTTGCTCACAGATAGAAGTGTAGGGATGTAAGAATAGAGAAGACTAAAAGAAGACAAATTTTCTGTTCTCAAATTGTGCTAAGTGAACACTGGTGCTGAATTAGTGAGCTGATTAAGTGGTTTCATTATATTCTCAAGAAAACAAAGGAACCTTTCTTTAGTAGATTCAAATTTCAATTTTGATTTTTGCGTCAGTCCTGTTTTGGAAATAAGTACAAGATATTTTCACTCCTGTGGGTAGAATGCTTCTGAATTCAACATGAAAAAAAGGTTAGGAAAAGCAGACTTGCCGAGCATCATGCACTGCTGTGAAGGCTGTTCCAAATCTATGACCTTGAATGATCAGCTTATGGCCTACTTTTGAATGTGTCCCTTCGTAATATAAATAAGAGTGTCTAGACTATAAGAGCTGGATGACCTGTCCTTTTCTGTGCATGCATGTGCACGTGCACATGCAGAGTAGATGAAATTTCAGTCTTCTGTAGAGACGTGTATTTTACCAACCTAAGTGTTCTACAAATGTGTAATAGGGAATGTGGCCACATTTTTTTTCTTAAAAATGCCACTAAAGTTAGAAGCTCTTTATTTTTTGTTATAAAAGCTAGTCCTTAATTCAAAACATAGCAAGTAAGTTGAAGAATATCTTTAAAAGAACCTCCTGTATTATTTAGCTTTTTATTATTTCATAACTCAAAGTGCAGAAATCTTGCTAGTATGAAAATCAGCATTCAGCCTTATAGTGTATAAGAAAGCAAAACTCTTTGTAATGCTTTCTCTGACTGATGGATGACCCAGAATTTTTTGTCTTTTAGCTATTTATGCAGCTTATGAAAGGAACTCCTTTGTTTGTCTCAAGTTGAGGACCAACTTCCAGTGAAATTCCCATGCAGGTCCACTTTTTCTTCATGCAGGTACAATTATACATACTCAAATGGAATCAAGTTGTCTGTGTCCCCATCTGATGGTGCAAAAAACGCTGTGCTCTTTACCATTTTACAGTCTCTGGAGTTGTGCAATAATGTTCACAAGAACCCATATCTTACAATCCTGGTACGACAGCTACAGAGTCCTCTCTTTTAGCCACTTGTCCTACTTTTATATCTTTTCACACCACCTCTCAGAGGACCATGTAAAATTTTCAAAATTGCCTAGTTTTGTGCTGGCCATGAGAGCATAGTATCAATATTTAATTTCCCCAAATCAATTAATTTCTCTGCTTTGGATGGCACAGTGGTTGATAACTGCTTCATTCATTTAAAAGGCAATTCTTGTATCATTTTTTCACTTGAAGGAAGGTTATATAAGAGGGTAAAAAATGACATGAAGAAAATAGATTTGGTCCAAAGTGAAAACCGGAAAACCAAGGGGTCAGATGTAGCTGTCCTGGTTAAACCTTGACAGTAGCAGAAAGGGATGTCGAAGGAGTCAAGAATGAGAATCTAAAGGACAGACAGAGAGAGAACATTGTGAAACACAGTTCCAAGGGAAGCATGAGACATAGAAAGAAGCCCAGCAGAGCAAGTATGAAGACTTGGGAGGAATAAGCAATCAGCTTGGTTGACGTCAATTACTAAACTGAGATGTCTGAGACATCTTGATGTCTATGCAGAAAACTAGGTAACAACATTGGTGATGTCAGTTTCATTGGCATGACAGGAGAAGGCAAAAGTAATTTGGCTTCTGAAACTTCCTAACCTATGATTCACTGGCATCCATTTATGTAGGTCATGTTGCTGTTGTGGACATTTCATCAGTTTTAGGTACTACATCACCTCTCAACGAAGATAGAACAAGTACAAAGATTTTAATCTGATTACAAACCATTTACTAGATTAAATTGTAAAATTATAAGAAATAATTAAGGGTAAAAAAATATCACAGAAACACAGAATCACAGAATGGTTGAGGTTGGAAGGGACCTCTGGAGATCATCTAGTCCAACCCACCTGCTAAAGCAGGTTCACCTGCAGAGGAATGTGTCCAGGTGGGTTTTGAATGTCTCCACAGAAGACTCCACAACCTGTCCAGGCAGTCTGTTCCAGTGCTCTGTAACCCTCAAAGTAAAAAAGTTTCTCCTCATGTTCAGATGGAAACTCTTATGTTTTAGTCTGTGCTTGTTGCCCCTCATCCTATTGTTGAGTACTACTGAAAAGAGTCTGGTCCCATCCTCTTAACACCATTTATATTTATAAGCATCGATGAGATCCCCTCTCAGCCTTCTTTTCTCCAGGCTGAACAGACCCAGCTCTCTCAGTCTTTTCTCATAAGAAAGATTCTCTAGGCCCCTAATTATCTTTGTAGCCCACCGCTGGACTTTCTCCGGTGATTCCTTGTCCTTCTTAAACTGGGGAGCCCAGAACTGGACGCAGTGCTCCAGATGCTGCCTCACCAGAGCAGAGTAGAGGGGGAGGATAACCTCCCTCGACCTTCTGGTCACAATCTTCCTAATTGTCCCCAGGATACCATTGGCTTTCTTGGCCACAAGGGCACATTACTGATTCATGGTCAACCTACTGCTGACCAGAACCCCCAGGTCCCACTCTGCAATGATGCTTTCCAGCAGGTGAGCCCCTAACCTGTACTGGTGCCTGCAGTTATTCCTCCCCATGTGAAGGACCCCACACTTGCCTTTCTTGAATTTCATCAGGTTCTTCTCTGCCCAGTCCTCCATCCTGTCCAGATAAAAAAAAATTACCCATTTTGAGTCAGAAGGGGAAGAAACACTGGTCCTGCTAGCTAATGGAGAGTTTGACTCAATCTCCTTTGACAGAAGTAGTCAAACCTATCCTGTCCAATAGGAAAGGACCTAAGCCAGAAGTATATGGAAAAATGAATTTCTGAATAAATCCAAAGAAATATTTTAGTACATCACCTTCAAACACTTTCCCAAAAATATTTGAGAACATATTCTAAACAGCAAGTGTTTGCTTTCCAGCTGTCTATCAAAAAGAACTTATTTGTTTCAGGTGTCCATTGTACTGAATCCCACCAGGAGCCATTTAGAACTCATCTGCAAACCCATAGTGACTCCACAATAAAGGAGATTTGTATGGTGATTTGTTCATCTCTCTGGAATTATTATTTCTAAAATTATCAGTTACTTATTCTGACATTACTTTGTAAAAATATAAAATCTTTTTATTTCAGCTAAACAGTGAGGATCTCCTGAGGATTTTCTGTGGTGCAGAAGAAAAACTTTTGTGTGAGCAAAGTGTTTTTCCAAAGTGTAATTTGGGAAGCTAACTGAAGAAGCAAACAATTAAGACTAATTATAGTCCATGTTATCATGGTCCGTGTGGGGGGGGTGAGGCCTGAGCATAAGCATATACATACACGCACAGAAAAAGTCATACAGCAGTTAAACATGTCCCTGAATGCTCCTCTCTAACAGTTACTAGAGTCTTTTTTTCTAATTTAAGTAAGCTTTTTAAATAAACCATCTCTCTCTTTGATTGACCCTCTGAGTTTGCCAACATACAAAAGCTTTGAATTATGTATAACTGAAAATAAATGATGTGTTGTTAGATTGAATATAATAATTAATTTATAGAAATATTTAAGCTTAAGTTTACTGAAATAGTCCATGTCTGCCATCTATGCTGTACTGCAAAGCCTTTCCAAAATCTTTTCTAGATTATATAGTGTAGTTAAAGGTAGCTATGATGGCCCTGGCCTGAAAAACAGTTTAAAAGCAGATAAGAAAGAATAATCACGTAGAAATAGTCTATGGTTACATTAAAACAATTTACATTTTCATAGAGCTTGACTTTAACGTGTGAATTCTAACATATTTGAAAGTTTTTGTCAGGCTACAATTAGATAAACATTTTCTGATAATATTCTTTGGCAGTAAATTTTACTTTTATTATAAGACACATAAAAATCACCTTACTTTAAGGAATTATTATTTTTCATATAAAAACTTAAAGAATAGCAAATAAAAATAAATTAATTTATAGGACTTGACTTTTAGGTCATTACTTAAGCTTCTGGATCATATAAAATTTTGGAATGAAGCGTGAAATACTTATATCTAATATATGTTGATGAGTACTCAAGAGAAGTTTGCTGTATCATCAGCATGTATGGAAAATCAAATATCAGAGAAAGGAGAAGAGTGCTTTCATAAATCCATGTAGGACATATGTATCATCTCTCTTACAGGTCTTTCACCTGACCTCAGAGGTAAAACACATCTGAGACCAGGAAATTCCATGTTTCCATGCTACTTCTTCCATGCTAGTTCTTCCATGCTACTTACTTCATTTTAACCCTTCTTTGGGAAAATATAATCCAGACTGAAGGGGTTTTTTAATAGCTCCTGATCTCTGGAGTAATTAAAAGTACCTCAGCTTTTAAGAAATAACAGTGCAACATCCATCCTTATCCAAAAAAAATGTTTACTGTTGGTGCAATAAGCTCCATGTGGCCTTTTATATAAACAAACAAAACCACAAAAACAAAACAAAACAAACCCAAAAAAAAACAAACAAAAAACCTCATATTTTCTCTCTTTCACTCTTTCAATCCCAAAATTTTCTGTTCATGCTTCCACAGGGAGATCAACTTTTACTGTAAAGAATTTTTTATTTGATTTTAGATAATCTGAATTATTTAGATTACTGTTTTGAAGCAACGGTCATTTCTCTCAGGTAACTGTCTCAGGATAACATTTTATATAAAAAAGTTCTAAACTTAAAAATAATGATAAAAGATGTCTGTATCTATATATGCATATACGTATATAGTTCCCTAAATCAGATCTGTCTAGTTCCATTTTTTTCTAGAAATTTTACAGTCTGCTTTAGTATTCTTTTGCCAGTCCTGTAATGACAAGATACTTGCACTGAAAAATAATTGGCAAAAGAGATGTGGAGAGCAATCCTGGTGTTCTTTTTTTATGTTTGTGAAAAAATAGCACTGATTTCAGTGTTGCCAAAATAATGCCAAAGTAAACAATATTTGAAAATGAAACTGTATTTCAATTAGATTAAACAGCAAATTTTTTCTAAATTTATGAATTTAAATCCAAAACAATTAAATCCATTTAAAGCAGAATATAGTTAAAAGTTATTTCTGCATGAGGACTTTCTTCCATAGTAATCCGTTCATAGGTGTACCAATGTAATATATGGCACTAAAAATAAATAATAAAGAAATAAATCAGGAACTATCAAAGTATTAATGGATTCAGTTTTTTAAAAAATTGGTTCTTCAGTGTTTACAAATGTTCCAAAGCTAAACAAATGTTAATAATAATCTCAAGGACACTGAGACAGGAAAGCTTCAGAAAGGTGACTCAAAAAAAGGAGGATTTTAATAACATTTAATCTGAAAAACTAGGATAAATTGAGCTTATCCCAATTTGTAAAATCGTTTTAAATCTGGTACACTGGAAAGGGATAATTTAATTTCAAGAGGTCAGGAGTTTGCCTAGATGTGTACACTCAAGTATATTTAATAGGTGACAAAGTTTGCAACAAAGGAAGTTTGCACTTACATGTATTGTAGTGTTGTGGAATACTCCTGATAAGGGCCAGGGCTGAACATGCAATTTTAGACGCAGGTTTCCTAGACTCATACAGATAGCAAATTACTTATATGATGCCTGTGTTATCTGAAAATGAATTATTCAGCCTTATTTGGAGTGGTTTAAACCAGTTTAAAACACCTTCCCTTTTTTCCTGCAACTACATTTAATTGAGTTACAGTTCTCAGTGATTTTTTTACAGGTATCTCTTACAGGTATCTGAGTAAAAGACTTGGCCTCCTCAGGCTGTTCTTAGGGACAATTTTCTAGACTAGAGTTACAGTCAAGGTCTCTGCAAGATGTTATATAACCTTTTTCTTGGCATGTTCAAAATGTATTAATACTTTGAAGAAATATAACAGCTGGTGTTTTGAAGATGCCAGCAAAAACTAAGATTCAAAGAGTCAGTCTACAAATGAGCTGGACACATTTTATTTGCAGCTCACTCACAGAGGTGAACCCAAGTGAATCAAGGAATATAAACAATAAACATTAAACTTTTATATGATGCAAGACTAACTTTGTTTCAGATTTGTTCACTATTATCTTTGATTAATCTCTGTTAACTTTCATAAACTTTTAGGGTACAGATGAAAGGATGACAGGTTTTCATTTCCACTATTGAGATGGTTCTCTGTTCTGTTTTTAGAATGCAATTATTTGTATTGTGTTTCTGAAAGATTTCTTTTCCGTTAAAAAGAGAGAGGGGGTGATACCAGAGCATTGTTTTTAGTTAATTAGATTCCCCAGCCTAACAGAGACCGATTCTTATCCTGCATATTCCCGTGTAAGGCACTATGTTGTCAGATTCACTCTTTTTTTTCTTTTTACTCTGATGATACATAATCCTTTTAACTTGCAACAGAAATTCAAGATCTGAACACAGGTATTAAGAAATGGAAATGTCACTAAGTGTTTTTGTTCAATTCATTGTTCAGACAGACCCTATAGTAAGTTCTGTCAGAGATAATAAATTTGCCATATTTCACTAGATTTTTCTCCTCAAATGCCCCTTCCCTTGCCTGCAATACATAGCAGGTTCTCAGCTTGCAGCAGCTTCTACCACACCAAAAGTTAATCAGAAAACATATGTTACCTGTACTGTTGTAAGCAACAGAAAGAATATGCGGGCCTTTCTACTTTTGCTGTCAGGCACAGGCTTAGATGAGATAGATCTGAAGTTGCTTAAACTTGCTACAGGCATTTTTTCCCAACGGCTAGCATCTGTTTCCAATGAACCATTTTATCAAGGTATTATTTCACTAGAGTGTGAAGTGGCAAAAGTTATCCTCATATAAGCTGTTCAGTTGTAAATGTTAGGTATGGTTAGGCTTTTATTGTTGTTATTTTATGCATAATTACAAGTTAAATTATCTAACATTTACATCACAGAATTTTTACAATTTGTTCCCTACAAAGTTATGAAAAACTTTCTCTTGATGGAAGAAACTTGGATTAATGGAATGATCCAGATTTCAAATTCTGAGATATTCTTCCAAAAGTGCCTACATGCAAACTACTTACTAAAGAAGGGACTGCATTTTCAGGCAAGATTCTATTTATTAGGTGATTAGTGCAGAAAATATTTTTTTTTTTTTTTAAGAAAAAAGACCAGAACTGTTTCTGTTATTTAATACACAAAAAGAAGTTCTGAGCAGGAGGCAATTTCTTAATTTGAAATGTTGCTGTTTGAATGTAAATACAGACGTGAAAGAATCAGAAGCAAGCCACATAACAATGCAAAGTCTTGTTTTACTCTATACCAAAAAAAACCCAGTGCTCTAGTTTTCTTGTATGATGTTTCTTTTTCAACTACAATGCAGTCAAGAAAAGCCAGTCATAAGTATATTCACACACACAATAAGATGTGACTGTTTTCATGAAGAGAAAAAAAATACATGCTTTCCATCTGATAAAGCAGTCTTCTGAAATTTCCTGTTCTGAGACCGAAAAAAATGGTGCTATGAATGGACAGAAAAGACCTCTAGGACACATAAAAAAAATTTCTTAGTTGCTTAATTTCTTACAAGAGGAAAATCATAATTTCTGCTTCTCTCAGCTGTCTGGAATTCTCATGTTTAGCAATCAGCTGTTATTTTTCCTTTAAACATGAATTGCATCAGACACAACAAAGCTTATATTTTTTCCTACTGCTTATCCTGCTAAAGTGTGTACGGTCAAAGTGGAGTCCAGCACAGCACACAGATGGTATTTCAGCAAGTAGATGCTTACTGTACATGAGCTTATGAGCACATAAGCTGTGATGAGCACAAACTGCTAAAAGTCTGGGTCAGGTCATATTAGAGCCTGCACTGTGGGGAGATAGTGCTGCTTGTCAATGAGACATCATCAATGCCCTTTGGAAAGAGGGAGAAAAGCCAAGACATCTACCTTATGTGTCTAGAGAAGTAAGTTAATGTCCATAAACTTCTATATATGGAAAAAAAAAAATACATGAAGGCTCTTACAGAGAGTGATCTGGAGTATGTTCTTAACATGTTGAAATATGAGTCCAAAATAAGTAGCCTCCTGGTTTAGTCACAACCAGTGTTTGTCAATATAAATTACTATAAACTGTGGTGAACTAAGTTTGTCTCATAAATAAAAGCTAAGCAAAAGTTTTCTAACCTATTTTTGCAAATTCAGCTTCTTTAACATTAGTCAAAATTCTGGAGATATTACCTGTCCCCCTGAAGAAATAGTACTTTAAAGGAATCTTTCTTTTTCATCCTATCATTTGCTTTTTAAGTGGAGCAGCTAGCAAAACTTTGAAAGTGGAACACAGTGGAATTGAGCTGAATAATAAACTAAAATTTGCTTCTAGCCAAAAGGAGTTTTAATTCTTTTTTCTTCTTCTTTCTTCCAAGCTTCCATGTCTCTCGTTCCTTGCAGTTCCCAAAGGACTGGAGATAATGGCCTTCAACACAGACACTGCAGAATGGGTAAGATGTCTGTAATGTATAATTCAGTTTGACTTCTCCAGTCCATATTAGAAGAAATGGCACTCTTATCACCTTTTACAAAGAGCTAGCATCATTTCTTGGTTGCAGCTCCTTTTTTACCCTGTGTGTGCTAATCTGCATGGGAGAGAACATGGAAGGGAATGATGAATAGACTGGACTCCTCAGGGGATGAGGATTATTTATGAAGTTACTCCAGTTCAGTGAACAGTGTAATTCACATTGAATTGTGTGACTTAAGCCCAGTGAATTACAAACTTCACTCCAGGAGATGATTTGAAACCTGGAGATCAGAGGAAGGCTATGACGAGGCAGTGGGTAAAGCACATTTTCTAATGAACCTTTTCCACCACACACCTAATGAAACCCTAACTCCAAAACTCTCTGTGGAGCTTTCAGGTCACAGATATAATCCACTTTTTCCCACTGTTGCACCACGTCACACCATCATCTCTGCAGTGACAGGAAAGCTCATTTTTGCTCATAAACAAGATACAATGCTCAGCCTTAAAAAGTTTACAATTTAAGGATCTGTGTGAGAAATTACTGCAGAAAAGATATTCTGCAGAGGATCATCTGACCTGTGAAATTTGTTAGGATCAAAGACAACAGTAGCATTTATCAATTTTACCATCACCTAGGTAATCACTTGCTGTTTGTTTTCATACCATAGCTGTCAAATCAGCACCGTGGTGCTAGTGGGAACTCTTTTGGTTGTGACTCAAATAATTCAGTCTTATTTCTGCTTCTCCTTCAACTGCTGCCATACAAAAAAGCATGTCATGCTCCTCTATACTTTGTATGCTGCAAAGGCAGGTAAGGTTCACAAAATCTATATTATTTAACCTTGTTATTAAGTATTTCTGTACATTCAGTTGATTTCATTTTAATGAGCATATCACCCTAAACTATTAAGGAAAAATAAATGAAACAAGCAGGTGCCAGATTCAAAACAAAGGCAGTACCTCTTCGTAAAATGAGCAGTTATTAGTTAGAAAGTTGCGGTGTATATAACCTCTCAGCATCTCCCAGTCAGCTAACAAACCAAGCAGGATTTTCAAGGGCTATGATTCGATATGCCACATGGAGAAGCCCAAGTGTGGATAAATTTGGACCCATCGATTCCTCAGGAAAGCATTTAAGAACACTGGCAGTTTGACATGAATTCTGACCATGGAATTGGGATTCCACTCCTGAACTATGATTTTTTCCAGTCTCTTGACATCTAAACAGTTTAGAACCAGACTAAACCCTATTTTTCCCAGGCAGCTTCCTCCCTTCAAGTCTTTCCTTTTTCTTTATGTTTTAATTAATTTTTATCATCACTTTTTTTTTTTTTTTTTGGTGGGGCAAGAGGAAAGATTGTTTAGTTTATTCATCCATGTTTCTTTACATTTATAATCTTCTCTCATTTACCCACAGTTGGCCACCTGAGATGATGGCACACACTGGCTTCTGAGCAGCCAGCCTCAGATGATAGCAGGGTTGAGAGCCTGCAGCTCTCGCCTGTGCACATGAGCTCCTTCTTGACTGATTGCATTAGGGTGACTGTCAGAGCACAGACAAAGTGGGTGGTTTTCAAAGATCTCTCCTCTATGAAAACGTGGCTGCAAGAGCACAGTCACCCTGAGGACTGGTGGATCTGGGACACACAATATTTTTATTATTTTTTTTTCAGTATGGACCAGCAAGAAGCTGATGAAAAGTTATGTAACTGCAAAAATTAAATAAATAAACCCTTGACACAATATATTTTAAAAAAACCTCTAAGTGTAAAAGTCATCAAATAATGCGTTGATGTTCTCATTCTTAACAAGTCTGCAGGCTATCATGCAAGTTTCAAATCCACTCTGTAAAAGTGTAATTTTTTAATTACTGTTAGCTCCTCTTCAAATTCCCTTCTGCTATAGGACACTCAGAAAGCAGAAAACTAGACATCAGAGACTAGAAATGTAGAGATCTGTTGTTGCTGCTCTTGCTTGACCAGAAATTCACAGTTTTAACACTTTTGTTACTAATTTATCCCCTACATTTCCTTCTCTGACCTACTTGTTCGTTGTATCTACCTGATTAGTGTTTGCAATCCTGTTGACATTCCAATAGTTTTTTCCATGGGCACTAGATGGGTGTTCTCTAGAAGTTCCTCAGAAATAATACAAAATTATAACTTATTAATTAATATGTGTGTCTCAGTGAACGTACAAACCAGTGCTGGAGTTCTGCCACAGTGGATATAATTCATTTTTTAAATACATAAAAAGAATTAGAGAAACTCTCAGATTATGTATGAAACTCCAGAATTTCAGTAAAAACATGTATAGAAAAGGTTGAGAAGAACCAAATTCTGTAGTAGGAAGGATTTTATCAGGAATGCATTTCTATATTTTCATACAACTGATATATAAGTAGCATACCAAAAATAGTTATATCATTTTTTTGTTGTTGTTGGAAATATACAATTTCAGAAATCATAAGTGTATTTGTTCTTTTCCAAATAAATGAATGCTGACAGAAATTTTATATTCACATCTAGTAAAACTCCTCTAATTTCTTTATTGCTTCTATAACTTCCAGCAATGCAAAAAGAAATCTGAGGATTGTTCAATGCCTTTTGGGCAAACAGAAGTGACAAACACATTTTTCAAATATGCAGTTTACTGCAGTCTCTGCTTTGAATAATGAAATAAAACCTTAAAATTTAAGCATTTTTTTCAGCTGCTTACACGGCATGTTAAAAAGTGTTAAGCCATAAGGTAAAATTTGGATTTCCATTAACTCAAGGACTACCAAAGCTCTCTGACTTCTTGTCAGGTTAGCGTTATCACTCTGTTCTCTGGTTTGAAGCCTCTACACTAAGAATGCTTCGAGTCCCTCACTGACACCCTGTTTTCCATCAGAGCTGAGCTCAGGGATTTTTAGTGTCAACAAATTAAACCAAAAGTCACACAGCTGTCTCGCCTAACAGCCTTGCTCAACGGGGAGCCTGGCAAGCTCACTTCAGCTGAAATAAACCCCCTAAGATCAACATGCAGTTTCAGACGTGCAAACAGGCAGAAAAGCAAGGTCAAGCAACAAAACACTGAATGATTCACAGTTTTGAGACAAAATTTCATGCCTAATGATGCTGACAGATTTTTTTTTCTCCTACAATGCAAAGAATAACAGTAACTCACCTAAATCAGGCCAAATGCAGTAGTATCTATGTTCATTAAACGAAGAGTTGATAAATCTAAGTAATAGGAGGGACTGGTGTTTTTTTTCTTTTTCCTTTTAAAATAGGCCGCAAGGACATTGTGCCTAATGTGACAACCAACCTAATTCCATATCTGAAGTTTGTCTGTTCATTTCTAACTAGACAAACATGAAAAAAAAAAAAAAAGGTTTTGAATACTTCAGTTCTAATGACTATACTGTTGCATTCTTTACTGTACTAAACATTAATGGCTTTTAGAGTAGCCATTAGGATCTAGGATCTTTTCAATTGTTTACAGCAGTCACTTAAGTCACTGTTCAAACTGGTGGTAAGAATTTTACAATTTTTGTTTCTATGAACAGGGAGAAGTCAGAGTATGTGGTACCCTATAAAAGACAGCAATAGTAATCTGCATCCTGTGTACGGTGATGTTTCATTTAAAGCTCAGAAAATGTTACTGATAACGAAAATAGCTAATAGTTAAGTTCTGTCATTGCCATGCTAGGAGTCTTGAAAAAATCACTTATGGTGATATTTTCATGTTATTACATCTATCAGTAAAATTTCAAAAAGACTTTTTACTTTTTTGAAATGTAATTTGCATTTGAAAAATTACATAGAAGTTAAAATCTCCTTGCAATTCAATAGTACATATGCTCCTCAGTTAATTGTACCTAAAAATGAAATATGGGGTCTTGAGCCAAGTAGATAATTTTAGAAATTTTAATATAGAACAAAATCTAAGCACCAATTACATTTTTTTAGAAGGATAACTATTGATATAGAATGTCATGTTTGTCCACTATTTTTGAAAATACTAGCCTCTTTCCCTCTATCCTGAGTTCATTCATCTATAATTTTGATGTATACAAGACAATGAGATGCAGTATAGTGATATCTAGAAAACCAAGTATGGACCTGAATGAAACTATATATTGTCTGTTTATTTTATTCACATATTATAGGAAGTAATGCCTTACAAAGCAAAGACTTGCCCTGCAATGACTCTGACATGATCTTTAAATCATTGATAAAGCATTAGTAATTCATTATTTATTAAAATGATAACTCTTTAACTTTTATTTATAGCCTACTGAAATGGTTTTTAAGTATTTCTTTATCAAGATATTCAAGTAGCATATTCTTAACACTAGGCAAGTCATTTTTTCTCTGCCACATTTTGTAAAAGAAAGCACACTTCTGCTTATGTGTTAAAGAAATCTGATTTTTTTCTATTCTGCTCAGATGTCCAGTTATGGTATTTAGCAAATTTTTTTTCAAAGTATTGTAAATGGGAAGTGTCACCTCCACTGTTTTTTCAGGTAAGCTTTTTTCAGTATAATCTGAATAACACTGCAGCTTTTGAGAATCTTCTGCTCAAGTGTAAATAAGAGATTCAGGGTTTGGTTCCAGTATTTTTTGCCTGTGGTGGAAAACTCCTTGTCTGACAAGTTAATATTTCTTGTCCATTTCCCTAGAATGATCAAATTTAAAATCCCACATAAGACAGAACATCTGTTTATCCATGAAAACCTTGCCCGTTCATCCATGCAAGTCGGATGAATATCAGTTCTGAACTTTCCTTCACCAGGAAGGAACTGTGGAAAGTCATTAATGTTTACATGTCTTTCTTGAGAGACATGCTTCATTGATTCTCTGATTCTGTGAAATACGAACTGCAGAGCTTGGTAAGTGAATAACTGAATGACTTTTGCAGCCATTGCAAAGCAGACCTCTGTACTGAGTACTCTCTTCTTGTTCTGGTATCTGCTATCACTATAAATAGTTACTTTTGAGAAAATACACTCATACAGAACACTGGATAGCAGTACAATTTGAGGATAATATAAATGCTGACTGAATAAGATATTCTTAGCAGCAGCTGCATGCCAGATACTATGATCTTCATTCATTAGTAACAGTATTAAATTTGTCTAAATAGAGCCTTGCTTAATTAGCTTCAATGACAAGAGAGAGCGTTCTAAACCGCATCATCTGAGCTGGCTGCAGGAAGGGATTCCAAACTAGACTCAACGTACAGTGCAGAGTGTTCTACTGTAACTCATCTTCTTCTGTTGTCATTCAGGTTCCTCTTAAGCTTATTAATGAAGAAGGAATCCTAATGATAATATAATCCTCTTACGTTTGCAGTATTTTACTTCTGCAAGAAGGAGGGTAGGACTACCACTGTGCTATCTAATGAGTCATTAAACTAATTTCAAAATAGCAAGAAAAAGAGGTCACAGAGGCATAATTTAGGATTTTGCTTCAACAGTTTAACAGGATTTCTTTCCTGTTCAGATGTGGCCAAATAATCTTTGAGGATCTTGATATCTGAAAGATCAAGTAATTTTGCTTTCCATTATGAAGGTTTAACTGAACCTATATTCCTAAAATAAATTGATCTTAAAGAACACATTACAGCAAATATAAAAATTTAGTCACGGCTGACACATAGGGTGATGTAGCAGCAACTGCTGCCCTTATAAACATTCACTAACTAGTCATAATTAAACATTTTCTTTATTTTGAGTGTGAGTTATCATATTCATATATAATAAAAGCCTTAAGTTTGTGCTTAAAATCTACCTAAGTCAAGTTAAGCTTTTACTGTAAGGTAAAGATGAGCTTTAGTGTCTTCTTTTAAGCTGTGGTCAGAATGCATGACGAGCAAAATGGAGATGCATGGCTAGATAGAGTTCTTACCTTTATTTTCCTTCATTTCTTTCATCCATATTTACTTCACCTCTAGAAAAACAAAATAATAGTCACTCTGCTGTTCTTACATTTTTCTTTATTCTTCACATGTTTATAATGAGCATTATTGAGAACTACAAATATTTATTATTTTTTTTAAGCATGCACTATTTAATATAAAATGTTTGTAACTCTGAAGTGGGAAATAAGTATCTCTGTATTTACAAGTCACATCTCAAAACTGCTTTATCACACTTGTTTATATTTTAATAGAAAAGGAAGGAAAGTTGAAATTTTTTGCTCTGAATTTAAATCATATACATGTTCTACCAAATCATTGAAAACAATGAAGATAGCCAAGGTTGTATAGCATCATGAAGAAATTTCTCATGCTAAAATTACTATTTTATGAGAAAGATTGTGTTCTTAAATTTATGTTTGTTTGTTTGTTTGTTTGTTTTATTGTGGGCTACCACTTACTTTCAAACAGTTTTGAGACCTGCACTTTTATATACTGTATGTAGTGGATATAGTATCTAACACCTCGTTAAACACCTAGAGGCATTTTGAATCAAAATCTTTAATCATATAATAATTTTAAAAATAGGAAGACAACTGGTGAGCATTCCTGGTTCACTAGATAGTTTTTGTATATATTCCACCTCTGCAATAAGGATGGAGACGATTTGAGCCAAGACTCCAAATGGTTAATTTTGTAGGAATGTATACTTTAACAGACACAGTCTCTTAAGCATTAAAGTCTCCCATGAAAATGGACCCATGTGATGCATCAGTTATTTTTAACCTATATATCCAGATTCCTCAGCCACACAGATCTCTAATTTCTGCATCATTCTCAATTTCCAGAAAGCTAGACTTTGGAGCAACTCAACATTACTACCAACTGCTTGCCACAAATGACATGCTTTTGGGAAAAAAGCCAAGAATGGTGGCTGAACATTAGAAGTGAAATCAGTTTCTGGTGGTTGAAAGAAAGGTGTTTCTCTAGAGAGTTAAGGGAATGAAATATCAAAAGTTCAGATGATAACTTGAATCTTTGAGTTAATTCTAAAAAGTTAATTGAAGAAAAAGCAGCTTTCATTGTATTCTTTGCAACCATGCATTGTAAAAATTAAAGAACTGCAGGTGTTCTAAAAGAGGTACTATAAGCTTCTATATCTTTCAGTGAAAAAGAATTTTCATCATCACATTTGTATTAAAAAAATGTAGCTTGCTTTGTGTTAGCTTGAAAATACGATTGTGAATATGGAATGACACAAGATCTTACACTAGTTATACCTGGATCATTCAGTGCATTTTGAACTGCCCTATTTAAATCCTAAATTCCTTGAGACTTGAACTATTTCTTCTTCGTTTTTATTTTGCTCAGGATTAGACATACTTCAGTGAGACATATCTGTTGCATATCTGTAAGCAACAGCTCGTGATAACTACTCTTTAGAGAGTATCACAATACTTCTTTTCTTTTTTTTTTTTTTTTTAAGTTTTTATTGATAAATTAGTAAAGTTTCATCCTGAAATGAGGAAAGCATAAACTGCATAACTTGGTTAAAAAAACTCTATTCTCAACTTCAGGATCTGATTGGCAAACAAACCTTACAATCTTCACAATGTGAAGTTAAACCTTAAGACTATAAAAGCAGCTGGGACATTCACCAGATAGTATTTCATGTTCAATTGCTTGCTAGCTGAAAGTAATTGCAATTCAAAAGCCAGAGTTTTATTTAAGAGACTAAATTGCAAAATATGTTCAGACAGATACCATGGGGATATTCCAACACAGCACAGATCCAGAAAATTGCAACTTGTCACTAAATGAATTTATTTGCTATGGTAGTACTGTTCAAGCAGACAGAAGTAGCAAAAGGAGGTCTGTCTGGTGACATAAAAAGTATGTGTTTCAGTTGTAATAACTGTCTGTGAGGATCTTTACGATTTGGGTGGTAGAGACAGACTCACATTCCCAAAACTCAAAGTGCATTACTATAAAGCTTTTACATACCCACATAAATACCATTCACAACTTGTGATCCCTATTTACTTTATTTCTAAAATGAAGTCACAAAACTCCATTAAAAGAACAACATAACATCAAGTGGAGGACAGACCACCTGAGCCTCTGCACTCGGGGACTATCAAGCCACCAGACACACGTCCTGTAAAAGTTTTTTGAATGCTCTGGACACATAGTTCACAAACTGCACTGAAATTGAGCATTCTTGTTACGTGTTTCACATAACCCCTTTAGAGACAGACTGTTTACACATGGACATTGGTTTTGATAGCACTTAAGTCCTGATTTTAAAATGAGACCAATTCGAAAAAGGACATAAAGAACACACACCATACAGTGCAGCAATTCCTGAACCAAGAAGTCTCACTAGTTCAGTTGAACTCGGTGCCACATGTCTGCACTTAGGCCATATCTGGGTCCAGATTTAGCCTGAATTTTGAGTTGTTCTCCCATGCAGACATGACTGTGGGTGCATAATTAGCAACTTAAGCATCTCAAGTTCAAAACTACATTTCTCCAAGCCCCCAATTTGCTGCCACTCATTTTTTGAGGTGCTCAGCCTGTAGACAACCTACTTTTTAGTGCTTAGGTTCAGATTATGCTCTGAGTTCAACTTCTACATTAAAAATCCTCAGTCCTTATAGGGACAGGAAGCTTTGCGCATATCTCAAATGCAAATTCCCTCAAGGTGCAGAATTTACACATTTCTCCTTTGTCTTCAGGAGACAACTTGATTCTGTCAACATCCCTTCACATATCTAAGACACGACTGGTGTTAGGCTCCTTATAAAATAAAATCTCAGCCAGCATTTTCTTTTATAAAAAGGTCTCCTTCTCTTCCCCCAAAGCAGACATTCAGGCTGTGAAAGAGATTGATTCTAACTGAGATTATTCAGAACCACACCATCCCCCAGACAAAACCCTACCTAGCAAATTGTAAGCTTTTCTTGGACTTGGTGCACTTTGTACACTTTCAGTGAAGCTAAGTCACTGTTCAGGATTTATTATAAAAGCAAAAAGTGATCCATCATCTGCCAAGTATTTAACCAAACCCCCCATCTCATTAAGAGGTCTCCAAACCTGTTAGATATTTGTATGAACAGCATCAGCAATGGATTAGCTACTGCTATAGGTAGACAGGCATTGCCCCATTCTGCATAGCTGATACTATGATAGGAAATAAATCAATAACTACCACCTGCTAGGCTTTCAAGCTATTCAGGTTTCCATTAGCATTAGTATTATTTTCTACAGATTCTACAGTTAATTAGCAAGATGTGACAATCCTGACAGCTGGTGCTTTGGAGCACTCCTCCATAGTATTCTTCAGTGACCTTGATGAACCTTTTAAATCACTTTAACTCTGTTTTGGAGAACAGATTGTCCATGCTGAATTTATAACCTGCACTGCTACTGAGGCAGCTTTCTTGGCCAGCTTCTGCCTCCCAATTTCTGAACATCTGCTCTTCAGAAAATGTAAATCATCACCTGGATACTGGATTAACTCAAAGGTAACCAAGTTCATAAGGACATAATTTGCCCCATTTCCCATATAATATATGGACAGTAACGTGTATTTTTCTAATTCCTAAAGTATTGCACGTTGCAAAATTAAACTACTGAAAGTGAGATTATTGGTCATATAAATATATCAGCAACAGTCAGCAACATCTGAAACTGTTAAAGGAACATTTACTACCATGCCCTAGAAAAAGTAAAGTTTGGTTCCTTTACAATATTTTTTTGTTCAATTTCACTGTTGTTTTCATGCCAGCTAGCAGCACCCCTCCCTGTAATCCTGCACTCTTTCCTGTGAGTCAGACGCAATTTTATCTGTCACTACAGAGTTAGGATTTTTGGACTACTGCCCAGACCCTCCACAGAGTCACATCTCTCCTTTGTCTTTCCAGTATGCACTAAGTGCTCATAAATCACATTAACCAGAACTGAGGCAAAGCAACAAACTGAACAAATAACTATAATGACCAGGCAGGAGAGCAGAGACCTGTTTATATTTGATTGGTTTGCTGAGTACGTGGATGTTAACATGACTTATTCTAGGACAATTATGTTGTAGCTTCTGACAGGTGTGATATGGTATTGTTGATTTTGGCAGATATCTCTAGTACAACTATTCTGGGTGACCTTGAAAAGTCTGATGTCAGCATTCACTGCTGTGGCCCTGATATTGACCCTTCACTTCTTTGAGAAACTGAACTTTAATCCTTTTGCTCAAAATTCCAAATAAACCTCTGGTTTGCCAGATTTCATTGATATTTTTTGTTTGCATCTCCCTCAAAATGACTGTTGATACAAACTTTTGCAGAATACCTTGCTTTATAACCCCTTTTCTGAGGTCTAAAGAGGACCTGGGGTTTGCCCCAAAGGTAAGGGATTGAAATTTGAGCATTATTTTAATGATTCATTCCATACTCAAAGTCTGAGCTGCTTCCACATGACCCTGTTCAGTCTGAAAATCCTGTAGGTTTTACACCCCATCTTTCAGCAGGACTTACTCCTGCAATCTAATCTATATAAGCAGGATCACATACCTTCAGGGTCACAGTTCACTTTTGTCTGGTTTGAACATTTTTCTGGCACAGCAACATTGGATCTATGTACCAAGGATATACACTGAACAGCCAACTCAGACTTACAAATGGATTTGGGTTGTCATTGTGTTTATGTATTTGTGATGAATATTCTAGATCAGTCCACCTCCATTTGTGCTAAAACACAAAATGCAATAGAATGGAAAATAAGAAAATAAAACCATGACATTGGGATTCAATTAAAACAAACAAATAACACAAAACAAAACAAACAGAAATATATCTTCCACTCCTTTTAGTATCCATATATATTGCAAGTAATAATGGATTTCTTTTACAGGCTTTTCTCCTTTTTGTTAATGAATTTTAACCCTTTGGGTGACATTTTCATTTCTGTTGAGCAATGCCTAATTGTTCTAATGCCTCCACATTTTCTCGTGAAGCTCTCACACAATACCTGGGAGCACTGGTAATGCATCGTTATTGCACAATGCTATTTCCATTCTCTGACCACATGTCAAGCTCTGGCAGCATAAACACTTGTAATCAGCAAAATTTTGCTGACTTGCACATTAAGGTAGTGATCTGGACATAAAGCTAGAGCATTTCAAAATGAGCTTGTTTGCTAAAGGTCAGTGTTTAGCGCATCTTAAAAATCAGGCATTTTAAATTTATCCCTCTTTGGCATTAAATCTAAGGGACAGAAAAGCGTACACTTCTAAAGTTTATAACTTGGCTTCTACACATATTCATTTCAGGAAAATTCAGTTAATTTAATATCAAGGAAAGGCTCCTTCAAATGGAGACGTAAACTCATCTGAAATAGATTCAATTTTCTACAGCAAAATGTTTGAGGAATATTCTTTTTTCTTTGCCAAGTCCTCATATTTATTGACCTTTAGGTGAGTGTAAAGTAGACTGCAGTTATCACTGCAGTCTTGTAATAAAGTTTAGACTAGCAGAATTTTAAAAAATATGTGATACAGAATGGCCAAACACATTTTGTGTTCTAAATGATTAATACACTGATTAGAACTCCCAGGCAAAATCCAAGACTGATTTCTTCCCTAGCACTCAAAATGTATCAGGAGGAGTAAGAATGTTATAATACATAATAAAAAAAAATTAAAATATACATTGGATACTTTAGCAAACACAATGGAATTATTCCCCACATTACTAGCAGATGCACAAGAAACTTCTACTGTCCAGATAATGTGGTGACTTAAGTGAAATACTTGCCTTACACAGCAGTCTTTCATAGCATGCTATAACTAGTAATCTACTCAGGATCAGAGCCAAAGAGGGATTAACCCATCACAGAAAGACATTCTATTTTAGGCAGCAGGCACAAATGCCTAGTGACTGAACATGCTGAGCTTTGTGCAATATGCCACTGCAGTTTGCTGCTTGATGAAAAAGAATACTATAATTCATCTTGAGCTCACAATACTGTGTTGATGCATCACACCTGTCAAATTTGTGTTAGCACAGTGAACTGATAAATCAGATACACCTCCCAAAAACCTTCCTTGATGACTCTTGCAGTTTAAAAACAAGGCTACAGCTTAGCAGCAGCATTCTTGCAGTGTAGGAAGAATCAGATTCTTCCTGCCATCTCAGCAGGTCCCCACATTTAGAATAGAGAATCTAGGTTTACTACCCCATTAAATTATTTATTCCTTTACTAAACTGACTATTGAGCCCTTGATACAAGTGGCTTTACTCCCCAAAGAAACATGCTTGTGTCCTTGCATTATAATTCATGAATCTGATACAAGGACCAGAAAATATTTCTGTGCAAAGGGTATATGTGCACCCTTTTGAGCTACTGTCTGTAGCAATGACTAGATGTTTCTGTCTGGTCTTCTTCTACTACCTTTGAAAACACTGCAGACCTTAGAGTTGTCAGTCACAAGAGCTTCTCTTTGTAAATCAGGTTTAAAATTGAAAAGGTTAAACTTTCCCACAAGTATCCCCCACCCCTCCAGTTTAAGGTTTCACTTAGAGATCCACAGTTCTTCTTTCTGTTCCTCAGTAATACAGCTACCACAAACCCATGGATTCCAGGATTGTAACGTGTGCCCAAGTGCTGTAAGACTGCAGTCATTTCCTTGGAATGCTTCACACCTGCCTGTGCCAAGGGGCCTGATATAACACTACAGAGGCTCAAAAATCTGCTCAGCTATCGAGGGAAACATTTACAGTGCATGAGGAACTATATAAGTCTAAAATTGTATGTATGTTACCTTAAAAGTATTTTTGATCAGGATTCCCCAGAGGACAGTCCAAGGAATATGCTTTATAGACCCAAAAGTCATCATGAGAATAAATGTTACTTTATAACATTTATTAAATGCACATTAATCCCTTTTAATTTATTCTGGTTGTACATTGCTGTTATTGATTTTAAAGCATAATGAAGAGTGTTCTCTGGCATTTGAGTGATCAGTCAAGATCTCTGTCTGATATAACTTACCTGAAAGAGGCTGACACTTTAAATAAGCTGTAAACTTGAACCTTTCTCTAGGTTTGTACCTCATTAAAATACATATGGAAATCAATAGGCCCATTTTAATATACTTTAAAATAATCTTTAAAAATTAGATTTATTTTCTATAGAAGCATTTCTCATTTCATGCAGTAGAAGAATGAACAGCTATTTCCCATTTTACTTTCTCTTAATGAATGAATGTGTGGTGCTGTCTTATTTACTGCACATCAATTGGTCTCTGTTCTGAACACAGTGATTTACCTCTTTAGGTAATTCTTTTATTTGTCCAGCATTTGTAGTTCTTCACAAATACTACTGAGCTTATTTTTGTACCACTGTGGTGAGCCGGTGTTCTTACTGCCAGATACATAAATATCAAAATTCTACACTAATTTGGATACCAATTTTAAACATTTCTGCAAAGAATTTAGCATTCTGTGCCATCATTTGTGTGCAAAACACAGGCTTTTGCTTTTAATTGCAGCTTCAAATGTTCTGCATTTACAATAAAGTACTCAGTAATTCAACTTACTTCTTCAGAAATTAATAATTGCATGTGGAAACCCAGTCTAAATTTACACTAAACAGAAACTGTGTGATAGAGTCCAGGACAGAATCCAGTTCTCCAGAGTTCATGTCTTTTGTTTGTTTGATTGGTTTTTAAGCTTACCTATTCCACCCTATATGTCTCTCAAATTCTCCAACAAATGGAACAGTTATCCCAGAGACAGCAGACTAATTCAGCCACATCACAGATCTAGCTGGTGCACTGAAGTAGGCACGGCTGAGGGGAAAATGGTGTGTGATCATGTCATTTTAGATCAGAACTCCATAGGTTACAAAACTAGAAGGGTCCATCTTGATCATCCAGCCTGACAACCTTTATAGGAACAGGCCGTGGAAACAGCCAAGAATGAATTCTCCTTTCATAATGCATAAGAACAGAGGAACAGAATTAAAAATGTGCAGGCAGTTTTCATTCTGACAGTTCACAATTTTGAATGCCTCTTTTTGCAGTGTAGAACTTTTTCAAGTGTGGAAGGGTACAACTGTTTCATGCTTAATGCCTAGTTGCTGTTTTTCCAAAGTAGTCATAAATTCCATCACAATAATCTACAAATATCCTCCTGATCTGACTTCCTTCCCTCTGGGGTGTGTAAAGTACTGGCTTTGAAGTGTGCCAGTGAAGTGACCATGTTGACTTACTACAGTAGGGAGGAAGGTTATGGAAGAACTGCCACTACAGATGAAGATATGACATTGGTGGGGCAGTGAAAGAGGCTGGGGGACGGGAAGTGGGGCCACGTTTACAGCTGGAGAAGAGGGAGCTGGAACAGAAGTAGAGAGGGGGATCTATTATACTTTGTTCTCTGCGTGTCGTAGTGACTGCGTTCTCAGTCAGTGGCTTGTGTTCCTTGGAACAATGACCACTCCCATAACTATTTTGCTATTTTATTTAATCATAGGCCAAGTACTGCTTCTAAGTTACTATGATTCTATGATTTTAGTGGCAAACACCTACACTACTATATAATTTACAGATGCCATGTCTCAGTCAGCTTCACCTAAGGAGGTATCTGACAATGGCTTGTAAGTAACAAGCAGTAAAACCTGGCAATCTCTCTGCGTGTAGTAAATATTGGAAGTCTTTTTCAGTGTCTGGTCTGAATAGGGTAGATTGAGCACTCAGCAGACAGCAGAAGGATTCCCTTCTGCTCCGTGCACCAGCTGAAAGAGTAGATATTCTGAGGTTCCTTCAACTGGAGGCAAGGCTCCCCCCTCTGCTGCCTCCCTGCACTATCACCATCCTCCTTGCCCCAGATGTCAGGCTGTACGACACACAATGTGTGCACTGAGACAGAGGTTTGGCCCAATTCCTGCAATTCTAAGGGGACTAGTTGCCACAGGCAGTGTTTTTACTTCTAGGTGTATGGCTTTCTCTAAATTAATACACAAAAAGTATGACAACAGTATGAAAAGCTTGCAACTGTGGGCCAGATCCTGCTCTCAGGCGTACTTGAATACAGCTGAAATGTTAGACATTTTTCAGATCTGAGAATATGCTTAATCTGTTTCCCTCATCCAAACGTTTCATCTTCTAATCAATCATCCAAGAAGTTTGATCCCAATGCATAGATTTGATTTGTAAAATCAAATGGAAATGGCCTGCATAAACACCATAGTACTTTAACTATCATTTTACCCACAGTCATCATGCAGTTAATGCTGTGAAAGTAACAGTGCTGCATTTGGAGGATGGGCTAAAGCCCTGCTTGAATGTTTCTTACCTAAGAAAGGAAGAGATCTTTCTTATTGCTCCTATTAATCTGACAGCAGAGCTGGAGGGACCAATTCATATTTAAGAGCTAAATTTAATCTGAAATGATCAATACCCTGGAACTTGCCATGTCCCAAAAGATTACACCAAATAGCAGCATCATGTATTCTGAGCTCATGTTTCAAACCACTGTGTAGTTACATATTTCCTCCTCATCATCCATCCAGTGTATAAGTCCATGCCAACAAATTTGACATTCAGTGTTCAGAGAGTCAGTAGTTAACATACAGAAAAAGCTTGTTCGAAACCAAGCAAAAATGTATCTCACATTTCTGTCATAAAATAAAATATTTTTTAATCCAAATGTGTATTCTCTTTACCATCAGAAAGTCAATTTTGAAAGATAATATTTGTTCCTGACTTACAAAACCTTCACTGGTGCAGTGTGCATGAAGCTGTGTGCTACAGGCTTAGGGGACCATCCATCCACACACAGCTAATTCAAGACCAGAGTCTTGGCTATTTTCCAATCATCACCGTAGCATGCATCTAGAAGTTACTGTGTCACTGGTGCTGGCAGCTCATCTTAGTGCAATACACAAAAATGAGCTTTGGATTCTGAGCAATGTGACAATCAGTTTAAATTAAGCTTTTTCTAGGGGTTAGATTTTTTGGTTTTCTATGTTACAGGGGTTTTTTTTGTAACCCTGAATTCTTCCTGTGTGGCACTTGGTATCGAATGACTAAACTATGTAAGGAGGGGCCGATTTTTTTGTATTAGTGGCCTACTAAATCTAGAAGCTAAGAGCAAGTTTGCTACTATGATATTCCATGACGACATTATTATACTCTTGGCCCCATGGAATCAGATCATTTGTAAAAGTGTTGATATTTTTTCCATGCTTTGTCTCATCTGGGCCTTTGCTTTGTCTCAGGTCTTGCTCTATATACTCCTTTTCACCACAACTTCACTCAATCCAAAGAAAAACTTTGTTGTATCTAAGCAAAATCTGAATGCCTGTTAACAAAACTCAGAGGATGAAGGAATAAAACTGAAATTTATCTCTCAGGTTTTGTATTTAAAAAAATGGAATAGAAATGTGGCAGCTTTCTGTGCAGTTGTGACTGTGTTTTAGTAAATTCACAGAACATTTAGATTCTAAAGGGTGCTGTAATGCTGATACTGTACAGAGAGCCGTCAGATCTCAGGAGAATCACACATCACAAGTTATTACAGCCTGGTAACCTATTATTCATTTTCTTACTCAGCTAGAAACAGTGGACCAGATAAAGAAAGTAACATTGGCATCAGTGGTATTTAAAGATAGGTTTTGATGAAAAGGGATAGCTTTCTGAATCAGAGCCATAGACATATCCTTACCCTGTTGAAATCAAAGATTTAGTTTTACTCCGTTGAGAGAAAAATAAGTATGCACTCTGAGCTAAGATAAAGGAAAATTTATCCCACTAATTCAATTGAATTTCAGCACTTTCAAAATATAGGAAACTTTTGAAAAGTTTCAGAGTCAGTGTACATGTATATATAGATATATATATATATTCACCTATCCAAAAAGTTTATAAATTAAATGACAGGTGTAAAATATCCACATGGATCTCTAGCCACACAGAAAGAAGTACTATTTCTAGTCTGATGACACTGAATGCAAAGCAGAGTAAATAAATCTAAATACACCTATAGTGTAAATATTTTTAATGCATTATTGCTATTATTTCAAATCTAGCTCCAGATAATCACATTTTAGTTAAAATCTGCATTGGAAGAAGCAATTTTAGCATGAAAACAAGATTGAATATGTGGACAGAAAGTTGAGCCCCAACCTTTGTTTTTAACTTCACTCTTTACTTAACATCCAGTTGCTGGGCCAGCTGCAGTAGCAACTGGTTGGCTTGGAGCACTGTTTTGCTTCTCTTTGTTTTGTATGAGTGACATGGCACTCTGTTAAATGTTCTTCCTCATTGAGTAGCCAGTCTGGAGACTGTGTAGAAGTCTTTAAAGACACCCTAAAACAGAGAGGGAGAAAGCCTGAATACAAGGACCACCTGTTGTCTGTCGTACAGTGAGTTCTCCCCTCAAAAGAAAAAAAAATATTCTTGAAACAGTTGCCTCAGTACATACTAGTTTAGTTATATGAAGGGTCTCCAGTTCTGAGTACTGTCAACCATCATAAATTGAAGTAATTTAAATATTCTATAGAGCAAGAAAACCACATTTCTGCTCTGCTTTGTAATTGTCATTACCAGCATAAATGTCAAGCAAGAGCTAAATTCTCATATCTGATTTGCAGAAGAACAAGCACTTCCACTTCAAGATGTTACTTGGTGTCCCACTATCAGTCTGAGAATACATAACATTCATTAATCAGAGAACCAAGTTCCCAGCCTCTTCTTGCTCTATTTAAAGTCAATACCAACATTTCTTAGTCTGCAATGTCATAGTAAATTTGCCCCAGTCCTTCTCAGCTGCTAATACCTTAAAAACATCTATGTTTGGCTTTTTATATTTCAGCACAGATGAGAGCAAAGAGACAAGTACACACCAAGTGACCTCCTTCTGCAGAACAACACAAAACCTTAACAGGAATATAAATCCAAACTCCCTTCTAGCTGAACAGTTCTGAGGGATACCCTGCCTTTCTGATCCATAGCTCATCCTTGAGTTTTCAAGAGCACCATTCTGTACTTAGTCTTCTGTATTGTTAATAATCACTCAGTTTCCAAACCTGACTAAACAGCTGTATTTCTATAAATCTGTATTTCTACATCACATAATGCACAACTGTTCAGAGATACTATGGTTTATCCCACAAAGAAACAGAGCTTGTTTGCTCACACTGAGTACCCGGCTGATACTGTTAGCTGACAGAGCTACACTATGCCATATAAACATAACCTGATCAAACGATCAAATATCATTGTGTTGCCATCAATAGCAAAAAGCCCTCTACCAAACCAAATATGGCCAAGATCTCACCATAAATATATTTCAGCCATTTAAGTGGGAGGCAAGCATGCAAAGTCCTTCTTTAAAGCCAAATCACCATGTCATGGTGATACGTAATGATTTTTCAGGGTCAGCAAGAGAACTCTAGCCATTTGGACTCTCAGAAATACCACAGAGAGAGATGCAAGTATATACATAAAGCTTCAAGGAAACTTTAACCAGTACATAAATCAGTATTTTGCATGCAGGAGAGTTTCCCGCTGAGCTTTTAAATACAGGGATTTAGTTCCCTAGATATAAATAGCCACCACTAAAACACTGGGTTAATAACAAGAAAATCTGGAAATGTATTTGAAATCCAAGTGCTTTTCTTGAAGTCTGTGTTGTGCCACTCACTGCTCTTAGCCCCACATGAAACTGGAAGTCTGTTTCCATGAAGAATGCAGAGAGCCTGCTACAACTTTTGTCTGTGAGTGCCAGAAAATTCTGACTGAGAGATTTAACGTCTGATGGTTCCACATATGTTTCTGTCAATGTGATCCTGGACTCCAACTGTGTCCTACAGAGAAATGCTTGAACATAAGAGAACTACAGCTGAGCCACACAATGACAAAGACAAAGCTGACACAGTGATCTGGTTTTAGAGACAATATCTTAATTCATCATCTAGAACAGAAAACGTACTACTTGAATAGAATGCTATGATTCATAGCTGGTTTGACATCATGTATGTTTTTTTACATGAGGCAGCAAATAGATTTGATATGACTCTTGTAGTTGTTATCTGTTAATTTATTCTAAGGATTCTATTGCATGAATTCGCAGCTTGAAATCTGGTACAACTTAGGCTATTGCATTGTTCATTTACCTGCTGTACCTCTCCACCAAAATCCCTCTGTTTTTCTATATATGGCAGATTCTCATCTCATTAATAGATAACCACATATTCAGGGTTACCTACAATATTCTGTAGAACTTTAAGAAAGATACTCATCGCATTCCTTGTGTTCACTCATTCCTTTCATAGGTGTGGACTTACAAACTCAGACCTCTAACACAAGAGGCTTGATAGATTAGTAAATGGCTCAATAAAGCCAAGCTGGTCCATAAAATCTGAGTCACAATCAGGCAAGTTCAACAGTGTGGACTAAGGTTTTATTTGTGTTTCAAATCAAAACCTGGGTCATAAACTCCCAATAAATAAATCCAGTTGTCATGCCATTCTAATATCAATGCCTACTGATAATGCAAAGAGAAGCATCTTCCTGGGCAGAGCAGGTGCTAGAAAAAAAGCAGACAGTCTGACCCTCAAGCCCAGTACTTGGTTGCATCTCACTGGGTTAAGTTACTATGAAATCCAAATCATTCAGTGTGTGGGTGAAGGGAGGGAGAGGCCCATGCCTTTCTTTCTCCTTAGGCTCCTCATGAGTCTAACACTGCCCCTCCTCTTCGAATATGGTTATCAGCAAATCTGACTCTGAACAACAACTAAGGGATATTCATGATGACAGCAGCTGCTAAGTTGTTAAAAATATACAAAACGTTTCATTGTGTGGGTGGAAAGGTTGCCCCTGCAGAACAGAGACAGAAATCCTAGCGGCCCTATATTTTTGGCCACAACTTGCTGTATTTTGACAAATAGACTAGGAACCCCAATCCTTGTCCTTGTTGTCACCCTTGTTACCCTTGTTGAAGATCTTTTCAATGCAATCCTTTAAAATAAAACTGTGAGGCCATTTTTTTCCCCTCTTGAACAGGGCACTTATATTCAGAGATGAGAAAAGAAAAAATATTTTTTCCACCTGCTGTCAATATATGAGGCCAAGCTGCCTGGGGTAGCTTAAAAAAAGCATTCCACAACTCCACATGGATTCCTGTGGATTGCTTAGCAGAGCCAAGATTTTCAGCTTTCAGCTGCTCCTGTGGATTTGTGTGGCAAAGTGCACAGAAAATGCCATACCAACCATTCCTTCAGAGCAGATGGGGAGAGGCATATTTACTAATCATCAGAGAAACTGTTACATGTGTTTAAATCCTCTTTATAAAAACAATTTGCTTTTTAGCCATTTATTGAACAGTTACTAATTTGAACCTCTGCTCAACAGTACATGACCACAAATTCAAGTTCTTGCTTCCTCTCCAAGATCCAGTTGGACAATGAATGGCAATGACCTCAACATGCTCCCACTGTAACTGTGACTCGTAGCAACATTTCTGACAGCTAAAATTGTCTAGGATCTTATGGTTCTGTATTTCTGAAAATAAGGTTGCTAATTACAAGCAATGCAGAACATAATATCTAAAAGTGGGATTTTTTTTTTACTTAGCCTAACTTTTTTACATAGTGATACGAATTACCTGTAGAAATACACTCAGACCAAACTAAGAGGTCTATCAGGTATAACTATTGTGACTCAAAGCTGCACTTTTGCTTCTAGCCAGATATCCAAGTCTTTAACCTAATCTTGAAAAGGTCTGAGTTCATTTGCCTCTCTGAAAGCTTCTGAAAGCACCTAAAACAATTTTTTTAAAAATGCATCCTAAGACTGAAATGACTCTTTCTATAGCTGAAGGCAGACAATACTTTCAAATACTTGTGTATTTGACAGCCATTTTCCCTTGTTCTAAGCCAAAGGGAATGACTGTATGATTTCTTCTGCATGCAGTGAAGAAACAGTAAATAACTAGCCCTGCATCCTCTCAAAATCCTTGTTGCCCTCTGCAATTATCTTTGTCCTTCATCATAAAATTCATACACAGATGACTTAAAATATTAAACCAGATACAGGCAGCCCAGTTCTGTGGTTTCACATTTGCCAGGGGTGGTGGCTGCAGGAGGCAGCACTGCAGAATGAATGAGCACTCTGGCACTTGTCTGCATGGAGTCTCCTTGCACATTATTCAGTCAATACTAGTTTTTGTTGTTTGTTTGCATCTGGAAGAAACTCAGCAGCCCTATTATATTTTCATCTTCAGCTGAAATCACTGAAAGGGTTTGAGACAGCGGCAGTCTTCTTGCCCTATGATTCAACATGATGTAAAATCTTAGATCCCACTCGTGGCAAGAACTCCATGCAGCTACATTAGTGTAACCACTAATAATTACTAATAACAGTGTTATTAGTACATTGCAGCTATTTTTCTGTATATTCTGCAATACTTGCTCCACTCATTATTTCTTTATTTTTCTCTTGTCTGTGTTTGTCTCCAGTTTGAGGAAATTTCTTACTGAGTGAACTTAAAACCATTAGTTCTTGCTATTTCATAAAGTGGATTGATCCCTGCCTTTATCTTGTCTATTTGCATTTTCATTCAGTTGCATTATCTGCAGTGTGCCCACTTTGCACTGCAAAACTTAATGATGTTTCTTAAAGATTCACTTTAAAGCAATAAATGAAAATAGCTTAAGACACCATCTTTTGTCTTCAAGAAATGGTGTCATTTGTTTACAGCTAAGAATCATGACAGCAGCTGCATTCAGTCCAGGATCGTATTCATAATTATGCCACAGTATCACGAGAATGTTTTCTCTCTTTGTAGTTGCAGATATATTAGAGCTATCAGTCAGAATGAAAATGTCTGCATGAAAACTCTGATGAGTGAAATAGATACTGAAACCTAAAATCTTGACACCAGAAATTGTAAGAGAAATCATGATAGAAGCAGGTCACAGAAATAATCCATTTCTTATGAAAGAAAATAATCTAAAATACAGGAAGACAATTTGCGCAAGGAGGAGCAGAACTACAAAAGCATTTTTTCCTGTACATTTGTAACCTTTATCCCAGTCTCTCTTTCTGCTGCTTACCTCATTATAATAATTACAGCTCCTTCTGTCTCCCTTTGAAACCTCCACTATGGGACAAACAGCATGAGCTGTGGCTTGTTAGCAGATACATTTGCTCTCATTGGTCACAGAGTTATTCTTAAATAGAGAGTAAGACAGCTGAGCTCATCTTCAGTGAGAGCTCTTACTTAGTCTTCCCTTCTATTAGTTTTCACAAAACTTCTAGGACCTTAATTCTCTTTTAGATTTACTTATCTGTCAGACTTATTTGGAAACACTGTTAGGGTTCAAAAACTGTTAAGTGAAGAATAGATGCCTCAGTAGACAGACAGACAGCTTGACTGCATAAGCCTGCTGTCTTCAGGAGACCAGGCTAAGAAACACTCTTTTTCTCTTAGCTAGACAGCAACAGCACTGCTAAACTGGAAGGGTCAGGAGTAAAACTTTCCAAGAAGCATTTTCAGTAGTCATCTATCATGTAGTTACTCTGTTTTGACAAGTGCAGAGATAAGTACTGGTCTAAGACATTTAATTTATTCATGTAAGCAGACCCAGAAAGTACCAGAACTACAATAGGAATATTGAAGTGGTAATCTCTTGTCTGAGCATGACAGCACAGGATAGAATAAGGTTGAATAATCTAGTAAACAGAAGTGGATGGTGCCCCAGGTCACCAGTAGAAGCAAAAACTTATTATCTTCCACCAAAGAAGTGAGAGCAACTCAGCTTCTTCTGATTTTTCAGCAAGGGCAGAGGATGTGCACAAGCTGGACAAACTGATGGTAGAACCAAGCATAACCCATGCCTCTTTTTAGTGAAATGGCACATGTTACTCTTGTGATATAGCTTGACGTTCATCACTCTTCCTGCAACCAGCATGAAATCCTCTTCTGTTGTTGAAGTAGTGCCACGCTCTAGAAAAGAGAGATCAATTTTAAGTCATAATCATGGCCCAGAAGCAGACAAGGTTGTGTGCTGACTCTGAAAAGTAGTTTCCACTATGTGAGGTTGAGATACATACCTTGTATCAGCCTCATTCCATTTAACTATCTTTCGCTTCTCTAAAGTGAGCAGAAATTCACTTTAATGCCAAAATTTCATCAAATATAGTAGGCAGTGATTTGGCAGATGTAAGTAATTGAATAATGCACTGAGGCTCAAAAGTAATTCTAGGAGCAGATCACCATATGGAGTGGAGACAGTTGTGAAAATGAGTGTTGAAAGAGATGGAATCCAAATGCCTGCTGATGAAAGACAGACAGAATCCAAGACAGCACAGGACTTTGAAGAATGAGAAGACATAGAAACTGGAGGAAGGAGAATCTGAAACATCAGAGAAGCATGAAGAGTAGTCTGAAAGGTGTCAAATTAGTGTTACATGAAGATGACTTTAGTGCCAAGGAGCTGGAGATACTTAAAAAGAGAAGTGCAAGTCTTATAATGTATTACGTAGTTTATAGCATAGAAGACCGAATTTCAGACGAAGACCATGACAGGAATGAAGAGAGTATAAATTGTGGGAAATTACTGTTGATATATTTTTGCATCACAAAATATTTTATTGGAACCAGGTTTTAAATATATACACACACATCTATGTAAAGGAAAATTCTTAATAGAAGGAATAGTTGTACTCTCCGAAATAAAACTTCATCAACCTAATTACGTGACCTTTAGAAGATGTACAGGGCACGAATACAAAAACCACACTTCCATATGTGCCATTTCACCTTCCAGTGGTCTGCAATTTAAATACATTCTGAACCAGAAGTTAGACCAAGATTGTTGTATTCAAAGTCACAAAAAATTTTGCTTCCACAAATCTGTCAAATTAAGTTATTTCATTTAGGTTATAAATATGTTTCTCAGAAAAAAATCCACAATTTCATAGAAAAATGTACAATTAATTGCTGTGAGTCATTTAAATATGTTGCTTTTTCATTTAATGCCCTTTGATGTGTTGTCAATATTAATAAATAATAAATTTCAATTAAAGAAAAAATTAAAAGGTTTTCCTTTTATTAGGTTCTGTTAGTGTTTCCTTTATTATTTCACCTGCTATTTTTAAGTTCTTGCTGACAGAACTGGGGGAACATTTCTATTTTCAATAGCTCTCACAAACTGGAGAAACGTATTCAAGAATATTTTTTTCTTTCTTTCAGAAGTACTTTATTTCAGAATAGAGAAAACTCCATTCTGAGAAACAAACAAACAACACCAACAAAAAAACACCAACAAAAAAACAGAATATTTTCAAACATTTATAATATTCCATTTTACATCTAGAATCCAAGTGTGGTAATTTATAAGTGAGAACAGCACAATAACCTGAGCACAGAAGGCAAAGAGGTAATGGCACCTGTGCTGGTTTGACTGAAAATGAGTTGATTTTCTTCATACAGTTAGAAACCTTTATTTTTCATAGCTAGCACAGTCATTACTTGGACTTCATTTGAGAAGAAGAAGATAACACCCCGGGACAGAGTTAATGTTTTTAATTGCTCTCATACTCTCCTGCATGCATGGGACTTTTAGCCATGATGGAGGAGAAGAGTACAGAAAAAATGAAACCAGCAGCTTCTTAAGGGATACTCAAGAGAGTTGCAGCTATAAAACCAGATGGAGGGCAGAATTTGAGTCAATTGCTTCAAAAAGGAAATTCAAGTGCTGTGAACAGAAGGGGTCAATCAAGGATATGGTGACTGTAAGCATCAAATCTAATAAAAAGATTTCACCCCAGTTCCAGCAAATTCTAGAAAAAAATGTGCAGATATGGAGCAATGAAGAATAAACAGAAAGCAATAACCTATGTTTTATAACTGAGCTCACAGAACTTCCTTTTACCTTGTGACAATGCCCTAAACTTTAAAAGGGATGACTTGTCTCCTTTCACAAATAAAGACAGTGGTAGAATTAGGATGCATTCATTATTTTCTCTTGCAATACGGCCAGAAATCTACACAAGAGAAAACAAAACAAAACAAACAAAACCAAACAAAAACAAACAAACAAAAAGTATTTTTAATTTGCAAAAATATAGACTAAGATAAGAATAGAGGCCTAAATCATTTATTTTCTACATTAATTTAATTGTCTCTGCTTATACTGGTCATATTTTTGGCAACAACAGGTTGACTATTGGAACCTTACAGCCTAGACTACCAAGATAGGTATCTATATATTGCAGTTCAGTGTCATGGAGAACATACAAGAACTATGATATGGCTAACATTTAGACAACTCAGACCCCAGCAGACCTCAGTTACACCACTTTACGTAAATGAACGTGAGCAGATATGACAATGAAACTCTTGCTTTACCTACTGCTAAGGGAAAATCTATTGCTAGGCAAGAGACTGTATCATAATAACCCATACATCCACCTGTGTTGTTCTATTTATGTGGTGCAACTGCAAAGGGAGGGAGGCAAGTTTCATATCACTGACTGTGGGAGCAGCTGCACCACATCCCAACTAAAAGAAACCTGGAAGTGTGACCGTCAGCATATGAGTAATACAGACCCTTAGAAGAGATGTTGGGTATAACTCAAAGCAGGCTTTATGGGTAATGAAATGGTGGGCAAATGTCCTTTTTACATGTCCTTTCATTTTCAATAAAGCTGTGGGTAAAATAATTTAAATTTTTGTCAGTTCTCATTTAATCAGCTTCAGCCTCATGGCCACTGAACAAGGTTAAAGTTATTCTAGGCACAAAATTTCTACCTAAATGGCCATCTATAATACATAATCACTCAAACAGACTCTTTCACATACCTGCTACATAAATTTATTCTGGTAGAAATCATAGAAGGTTCACATTGTTAGCATGTAAGTCTCTGTCTTCTCTAGGAAAAGTAAATGTGTGGTCAGAACCAGAATAGAACAAAAATAAATTATTATAGTCCACATAATTCACTGCTACCCAAATTGGACATTACATTTAGAGCTCTGTTTTTTTTCCCCCACTGGTTGTCATGAATGCTAACTAAGCGCAGATAGTGTTTCATTAATCTGAACTTCAGAACAAATATGCCAAAACTGTCAGAAATGTAACAGGAGCAAAAATTTTTATCTTCCTGATTAGAAGTTCCAAACTCCAATCTGTTTATGCCCTCCTCTTAAAGTCAACCTGTCCCTCAGGGATCTCTGTTTTCTCCTGCATTAAACTTCTTGTCCATCTCCAGAGCAGAGATTGTGGAGTAGGGTGGGATGAAGAGATCTCCTTCAAGCGACATTTGCTTATGTAGGTCGAATTAATTACAATGGATAGCCTTTCTAATGCAGTACAGTTCTGGGATGTGAATCTACCCTTCTGCAGGCAGAGGGAGGAAAAAAAGATAGAAATCCTGATGATGAAAGAATATTCTCTTTTCCTAACTTACACTTCACATGGCTAAGTACTGGTTGTTTTTCCATTTCTTGATGCCTTCTGAGATATTCCAGATCTCACTCTATGAAGTGAGAAATATAACTCGAAATCAACTGGAACACTTAAAGTACTCCAGAAGTGCTAATTGCCCCAAAAGAAAGAAAAATATGAAGAGAACAAGGAAAAAGTCAAGTAATGGTCCTCCAGTAAGCCAAAAATGAAAGTGATACCTCTCATCCCAAAATAAAGATAAGTAAAAATATTTTCCATGTTATTTGCAATGTTTTTGTTACCATTTATTGTCATTGTTCTTTTGAACACATGTACACACAAGAAATGATAGTATTTTCAGGGTGCACTAACACAATTGTTAATTTCATTTATATAACAAGTCAGAGTATGTTATCTTTGTTTAACCAACACAATACATATGAATACTTCATATACAGCAAACTATTGCAAAATTGTAAGTTCTACAAAGAAATTTTTCATGGATGTCACGTAACAGAAGAATTCTAGAGGGTTTCTGTGTCTCTTTATGAAGAAAATAAAGGTATAAACTTATCAGATTGTGGATTTTAACATTTTGTTTCCCATCTTACAATGAGCAAGAAGTTTTCTTTCAAGCAGTAGGTAAGCTGTTTCATGAGTAGATTGAGCCCACCACACAGCCTTCGGAGACTTTCTAGGGTTTACACCACAATCTACATAAATTGCAGCCTCAACAGAGCCTTACAAGCCAAAGGCAGGCAACGTATCTTTTTTTCCTGAGATTCCTGGTGAGCCTGATGTGTATGAACAGCACTGAGGCCCCTATCCAATGTTAGCAAGCTTGCTTCACTTGTTAACGAGGTATTCAAATCCTGTGATACAGTTCACTAGAGTTTTGTTATTGACACCTTACTGTGGACCCAGGGCAATTTCCACAGTACTCAGTCAAATGTTTTTACAAGTAAAGGTTCTTACACTATTACCTAGTCCTTTCCCAAATATATTTTGGTGTGTGTTGACAAGCACAGAGGAAGAGAAGTTCCTATGTAATACACAAAATACACACACTACTTGACAGGTCCCTAGATGACTTCATATTCAGTGCTAGATGCAAATCAAATCTTTGCCACGGGTTCTCACCGTTTAGAGATTGTCATTTATTGTTAATGAAATGAACTTGCATTCCCTCACTGGCATTATTTTCTCAGCAAAATACAATGCTACTAGGATTCCTTGCATGGCATTCATGTTCAGACATTAGATGTCTCTGGGCAGTTTACCTAGAGAAAGTATCATACTAAAAGATCACAGTGGTAAGTACTGGGAACAATTTAAGTGTAAAAGTTGTCAGATACAATAGTTCTTAAAGTACCATTTTGTGTTTTTAAATATGTAGCAAGATACATATCCTACTGTTCCGTTTTGGCTCTGACACTGCCTAAGCAAGGTCATTTCAGGTGATCTATATATAAAGAATGATCTTAGTCTCTTGAATACTATGCTGAAAAAAACCCTGTATAATTGACTACTACAGGGAGAAGATCCAGCTCATTATTTGAATTACACATCCATCTGTTTCAGTCAGGATGGCTTATAAAAAGGTTGTAAAAGTTAGCTGAAATTGTCAAATAGAACATAAACTAATTTTAAACTATGGAAGAGATTTAGTATGCTCTTGCTTTTATGAATCAGCATTTTTTAAAGGAGAAAAAAAAAAAAAAAAGTTTATTCTGTAATCCAAGGACTTTAAGAAGCTTATACCGTTCTCTTTTTTGGCCCTAGGCTATCCATTATGCTGAGCCCAGATTTTATGTATTCCTTGCCCTTTTGTTTTCTGATTAATTTACTGTATTCTGTTTAGCTTCTCACGTTATTTCTCAGTGTTAAATATTAAATCATTACTATCACAACAAATATATCTAAATGTATATCTTTTGCTCTTTTCTTTCTCTAAAACATTTTGTAAAGGAAAAATGAAAACAGCTCTCTCTGCAAACTCTTGTATTTCATTGGCATTCAATTTTTTCATGTTTTGACTACTAAGAGAATAAGCAGATTTTTACTATGTGATTTTACGCAATCTGTTAATGTTGCTCTCGTGTAGAAACACTTAGTTGCTCTAAGCTGAGGGTCCCAGTGTGCCTGCTGCTGCAGTGCAATCCATTGTCTCTTACGTCCAATCCTTATGAAATCACAATTTGAACCTGATTTTCATGACCTTGAATTTCATATTATCTCAATGTCCTGGTTTTGTTAAAAAAACAAGTTTCTCTTTTAGTGAATTTGCCTGTCAGCTAAAGCTTTCATATTAGCTGCATTTTCCTGGAAAACCAGATACATGTTTTGGTAAACATAGCAATGGAATGCGAAGTTATTGATAAGCATGGATGTACCTCTCACAGGAGGGGAAATGAGAAAACAGGTGACCAAGAAACTGACCAACTGAGTATAACATCCCATTCACATGAATACTTCATATAAAAGTACGAGATCACGAGGATCTCATCCCTTTCCTTCTTTTCCTTTTGCTTATGGTCGACATTAGGAGAGGACCTTGCTAGTCGTCCCTCCGAACTGAGGCCTAGTGAGAGACTGAATCCAGCTCCGGTTGGCTGCAGAGTCCAATCCAGGACTTTGGGTGCCGGCCCTGCAGTTGCTGGGACTTTCAAGATTGGTTTTGTATATTTTGTATTATTTTCTCTATTCTTGTCAGTAACATTAGTAAAACGTTTTTAATTTTTCAAACTCACTTCTCTCTGTCCTTCTTTCCCTCCCAATCGCCTGTCCTTAGTGGGAAGGGGAGAGAAGGAGGGGCTGAAGGGGGAAAGGGGGGGAGAGGGGGTTAACAATACATCTACCATGGTTTTATTGTCACCATGCAATCAAAACCCTCAACACTCAACAAGCATCATTAGTAGCAAATTTCTTTCTGCTTTGTTCTTTATTATGTACATACCCTTTTTCAAATCTCTGGAAGACACTGATTTCCTCAAGCTCTGGATCCCTATAAACAGCTTAGTTTTATGGGGTTTAGTCTACATTCAAAATCCAGAATGCTCACAGATTTATTGTTTTGGAAAATTACATTTTCCCCATGGTCTAGGAAAATAGCTCACCCTCTTCTACACTGTCCTACACAGAAGTATATAAATCCAAAATGTTTTAAGTTATTTGAACCTTCCGTGTTTCAGATATCTGACTGCCATTGCACTGAAAAAGAAACTCCTTGCATTGAAAATAGTTTCTCTGGTTCTCAGTGTACCTTCTGTTTTCCTGTGATCAGAGGAATGTTTTCAGTTGAAGTAAGTCATAACTCCAGCTTTGGGTTATTGTGGGAGGAGAGGTAGATTCATGGAGGTGTTATCAAGAAGCTAATTCAGTGATCCAAGCTCTCCTTATTGATTTCAGGTACTAGCATGGGGAAAGAAGCAAAACCAATTACCAAGCAAGGCAAAATTTATTCTATGTTAAATGAGGTTTCAGATTAATTTAGTGACATTGAAGCACATATCCTGATATAGTTCAGTTGCCCACAATTGAGGAAAACATGGTCATAACAAAGAATTGGAAAATAGAGGAAAATTGCTACAAGTCTATGAAGGTCTGAGAGAACCAATACCTTCTTCAACGAAGGGACATAGTGAAGTGTGAAGAGAATGGAAATGCATGTATTTGCTCACACTGGAGTTCAAAAGGTAGGTCTTCAAGCTTCAGTATATGTCTTCTCCCATAGGCAGAATGACTGGAATAAAAGTGAAGTTGAGTGAATATTTTCAGCTTTTCTTTTTCAGGATTACAGAAGAAAAGTTGATAAACCCAGAAAAAAACTAGAAAACTCCAGATTCTCTTCCTGTATCTCCAATTCAGAGCTATTCACTTGATAAGGTCATTCATCATATGCGAGACCATTAATTGACAAGTGTTCTTCCAGTTCTGCTTCCACTATAACCTTTTTGTTAGTGTTTGTTGTTGTTGTTTACTTTGAGTATGATACTTGTAGTAGAATTTATTCTCCAATACAGCTCATTAGAAAGGGTGTCTAAAAACAGGCCGAGAGGGTACCTCTCCTTATAAGGATGACTAAATGCATACCTCTGCACTTGGTCTTGCTATTTTTATTACAAAGAAGCAGAATTTTCCCAGACCTACATTAGCATACTCTTATTTGGGGGTATTTTTGTGTCTTTTAGATAATGGATGAGGTGGGAATTTCCCAGTAAATATGCACTTGTGTCATCAATTATTAACAAATAACAGATGCAACAGTTTATTTCTGTCTAGAAGACTGAGTCAAGATAACAATTAATAATTTCTCTTTTTTTTTTTTTTTTTTTTTTTAACCACGGGAGATGTGGAAAGCCTAACTTACCAAATATGTCTGTCATACCTTCATTCTTTGGCTTCCTATGAGCACATTAACTCAATAATTAGGTACAGCATCCTTGTTATTTACACTGAGATTAAGTGCAAGGATAAACATTCCATTGTCCTCAAAAACTAGGCCAGATTTTTTTTCCCCACTGCATTTCATTTGAAGATAGCAATCAGTTTTTTATACCACCCTCATAGCATTTTTTCCAGATAACAATGAAATACAGATATTATGAATCCCAGTCTATGGTCTCACAATTGCATTGAAAAACAGCAGTTTAACGTTTCCTCCCCAAAGGGACATTTTCCCACTTGAAAGGTGAATGTTTTTCAGTTGAGGCTGCTGTTACCTCTTCAGTCACCCTCCTTCAATCACACATGGTCATCAGACCAGGTCTGTTACATACTGCAAGGTCACAAGTCTCCTCCACAGTTTGGAGGAAAGAAAGACAACTTGCAATGTCAAATGAGCTTAGTACGTTTCACATGCTTGAAATGGGAGCAGAAACAGAAGTGCATTTAAGAGGTACAGGGCATTAGCACTTCACTATGGCCAGACTCAGAATGTTGCTTCAGAGGGTCCAGTTTAGACCATCTTAAAAAAGCAGCTCGCTTGGCTAGGCAAGGAACAATTTCTTCCTGAGACAGGAGGAACACAGGAGGCTCCAAAGAGGAACGCAGAATACAAGTCAGACTGCCTCTCTGTGTACCACTGGGCTTTTACTGCCTGTCAAGAAAGCGAAATAACTCAGTCTACTGACCTGCACATGCCCTCATCCAGCCATCCCTTTTTTTGTTAATTATTTACATAACTTGCTTGAATAAGCCATGTTTTAAAACAGAGCCTTTAAAATGTCACACAGAGAACCAACATAGACGATACAGTGAGCCAGTGTCCTGGCCCACAAGTCCACCTGCCCCCAAGAAACAGCAAGGTTAGACCAACCAAAAACTTCTTCTCAGGAGAATGGCACGTTTCCAAATTGACAGTGTGCTGCAGCTGACAATGCCTATTCTCCCAGCTGTGGTGAAGGACAGAAAATGCTCATGTCACTCCCTCTACTTTTACATTAACCAAAACAAGACCGGAATTTAAATAGCTGCAGTAAGCAAAACCAATTTTCAGACTGAACAGCCTTGATTTTAACCATAAAAATGTCCTAACTTCTACAGACTGTTCTGCAGACAGGATTTGGAAGAATGTACAAAGACTGGAGGTGTTCACATAATGAAGTTCTGCTACCCAATTTTATCTATTGATATAAAGGAAAAGACTGCTGCTTCATGTATAGTCTGAATCAGGACAATGCTTCAGAGTGCAACATTTATTCCTGTATTACTGAACTCTTGTGATTCAATTATGAATGGCACATAATTTATTTATTTCTAATGTTGGAGGTCATTCCTAGTAACACAGATATTGTTCTAATATCTGGAATAGGTGCTGTCAACAAAACTGCTCAAAAAGTATCAGTCCCTGAGAAAACAAGGAAGAGGGAAAAACCTTCTGTAGATTAGTTTTCTTTCTTATCAAATATATTCCAGACACTGGTGATAGAGAAGTGAAAATCAACTAGTCTAAGTAATATTTAAGGTCCTGAAAACTACATACCTAAAGCTGAATTTGTTCTCAGGCTTTTGATATTCAGACTGAACACAGGAAAAATATTGTTGCAAAACAGTAATTCCTGTAAATATTACACTGTAGATGAAAAAATTTGCATTGAATAGAACTGACCATTTGAACACACTGTAGCCTTTAGTTCCTATTAAACTGGCTAAATAAATAACCAAACTCATAGGCTGCAGTATGGCAAAGTATTTAACCATTCTCTTTTAGGAAAGCATCCGTATTCAGGCTGTCATTTAAGTATTTGATCAACTTGAGATGCTCATAGTCTGGTGATTTTCCTTCAGAATTTTCCCACATTATTTTTAATGCCCAAAAACATGACATTACCTCAGTTGGTTTTCATTAGAACACCTAAGACACTTTTATATTATAAAGGTAGCAGCTATCCTGGCCAAATATATCTGTCAGACCCTGTCAGGCTCTTCTGTGGATATTCAAACTACAACCCATCACCAGAGCACAAGCCATCGGAATGGTGGTTTGAATACATGTTGAATACCAATTGCCTGAAGGGATTCTGCCAGTTCCTCCAGTCTGTTCAGCATGGCATCAGACCTACTACCACCTACTGTCCCTGAAGCCTTAGCTGCAGGCTCCTCAGCTGTTCATTTGAAAACTGGAGTCAAAGTTAATCCAGTGTAGATATCAGCCTGCTTGCTGCTCTCACACTTCTGGCTATAGACTGTGTAATCACGCAATCCGATGCAGTAGCTCAGGTACAATAGAAGAAAAGTGTATTTTTCCTGCATTCTTTGTTCAGAAGAAATCCTTTACTCAATTTAACAGAAGAAAAGAATAAAATACATATTTCAGGCAGCTGCTAGATATGGAAAATGTCAACTCCTATGATCACTTGATTGCAACCACTTTATTCTATATACCATATATTCTACATATTCTAGGAACTTTAAAGCAAGCAGTCAATATCCTGAGGAATTGACTGGTTTGGAAATAAAAGATGTGCAGCACTTTGAAGTGCCCTGAGGAGGCACTCGAGCTAGCCTGAGGTTTAAGGGGAAGGCTATCCATGTTAAAACACCTGAGTAGCCCAAGGAGAAAGTTAGGTTTATAGTCACTACAGTATTCCCTCTTCCCATTGTGCACTGTAAACATAGCCTCCCCAATAATTCAAACACAACTTTATGTATGTACACAGTTCCATAAGATAACTCTGTTAGAGTTACTGATGCATACAGCATTATGCAGATCCTGTGTTGGACTGGAACAATAAAGTTGTGTTTGTCAACCCTACTGAAAAAGGAAAGATACTGTAGGTTGTTGGATTTCTTCTCTGACAGCTCCCTTAGGAGACACTACAAAAGTATTTATTATTTATAGATAAGCCAGCATGTCAACACATTTTTAGATAACTCTCAACGTATTTTTTTCTGTCTAGCAATGGAAACTACAGAATAAATTATATATGACATTTGTAGCTATTCTAAGAAAGCTGGTATTGCACAGCCAGCAATCTACAAATTAGATATAAAATGCTCTATGGAAGTACTGGTTTTTGGTATGCTGTTGATGTTCCTAACTCTTTCATTCCACTATCTGTATAAAATTCAGATTAAATCTACTCAATATAGGCTTCTGTAATCTGCTAATTTCTGTCAACTTTGTGCACTTTCAGATGTCCTCAAGTGGTATGCCAGATGTTAGGAAGGTTGTATTTTACTTCAAAACCCACAGGTATAGAGCAAACATATTTTACTATGCATACCATCTGGTACCTGTTTTTACCAAAGACCGGTGTGTTCAATCATTAAATCCCATCCTGCACTATATAAAGCACATTAATTCATACATATATATATATGTATTTTTCTCCCTGTGGATTTTCCTATCAAAATAATATGATTACTTTTCATGACAGCAGAAGTCACTGGACCAAATTTTACTGTAAGATATACACACACATAGCCGACGGAAAGTCAATATGCTTGCACAGGTGTAAGTGTTCACAGAATTATCAGATGTGAACTATAGGTACTTTTAATATTATAAGTATCTTCTATACACAGTAAAGCATTCTTTTTTATTTTACTATGTTTGTCCTAATATAATTTGATTAGCAAATCAGAATTAACTTTATATTAATATTAAGTATATGCATCAATATTCTTAATTTTATTTTTTCCTGCGATATAGGTCCAACAACATTTCATCTCCAGCACTAGTCAAAATTCAAACAAATGAAACTTTTACCTAGTGCTCTGGACAATTTCAATAAACAAACATTTTTCCAAATACCAGATTAGTGTTAGAACTGTTGCTTCATAGACTGTTCTGTCTGTTTTTCCCTTCACTGGTTTCTGCCCTCTTTTGTTGCAATGAATGATAGAACAAAGCAGGTGTTTATATAAGCAGATTAGATTTTTGTTGATCAAGTTATAAAGAACATTCATAGAAGTTTCTTGGTAAAGATGATTATTATTTCCAGTCAGCTCAAGAAGTAAGATTTCCACAGGATTTTTTTTCCTGGTCTGGCCTTAGATCCTCATGTCATAGAGCTGTTAATCTTTGTGAAATGGTTTGCAGCTTTCACCAAATTCTAGCTTCATAGCATCCCATGGTTATTTTATAAGCAAGACCACCTTATTTAGAAGAACTGCAATGTTCTAAAACATTCATGTTTCTTTCACAAGCAGACACAGTTAGCTGTCAAAAAAAAAAAAAAAAATCCACAAAACCAAACAAATGAGAAAAAATAAAAGGGGCCTGGGGGGATGGGGAGGACAGGGAACAAAAAACAAAACAAAACAAAACAAAACAAAGCAAAACACTCCAGACGGTTTACAGAACATCACTTGAACCGCAGTATCAAATGGTATGTACCAGTTGAGAGACTACAACAGAGGTAAGAGCAACATTGTAAGCAAATAAAGGTGATTACACAGACTAAATAGAATTGTTAAGGTTACCAAGTATTACTAGAACATATTCCGTCAGGAAAACTGCTATGAATTCACACACTTGTTTCACATAGACAAGACAGGAACATTTGCCTCATGGGTAAAGAGTGAAAATGCAGCAGCACTAATCATATAGTTGCGTTTGCAGGTGATATCTACTAAATAATCAAGAAAGTGACAAAAAGTGGGAATTATTTGCCACTCGTCTGTCAAGTCTCAAGCCATAGTAGCAAAGCTGGTCATTGAAATTAACCTTGCACCAAGGTAGTGTTCAACAAGCAGAAGAATACATAAGAACAGATTGGGTACAAGGTTTTCATTTTCTAAAGGCAAATTGATAAAATAAGCAAACTGGATAGTGGAATGCCCTAGGCTGAAGAACGTTTTTTACCAGTGGAAGAAGTCTTAAATTTCTCTCAAACAAACATACAAAACATACCTGGAATTTTCATCTCATCAAATAGAAAAAACTAATAAAGAAAGATCTTATATTCAATTGAATGAACAGTCACTGTGAAAAATGAATACTGTTTTTCCAACTTATGTGAAATAGAAGTTGATTGCAGTTTTCACAAGAAATCAGTACAAATTATATGCGCATCCATTTTTTTCTGGAAATAAAGATAGCAAGTTCAGATTACAGTCTGTACCTCCCTGAGATCAAAACTATATTTGGTGGTTAGAAAAAGCAGACTTGCAAAGCTGGTAAACGGGAATCCGCTCAAATAACTTTGCAGAACCTATAAGGCTGCAATTAGATGCATATCTCACTTTTCCTCCTGATATCAAGCTTTTATCAGGTGTCACAGCACTACATATGGAGAATATTTTTAGAATCCCCAGTTCTTTCACTTTCAAGATTTTTACATAACGTTTTTTCTCAGGAGAGCTGATGAATTACACATTACTACCTTACAAGCATCCCCAGATTGAATTTAAAGAATTACAGACAATTAATGAACAGAAATTCTAAATGTTTCTTCTTGTCCTGGGTTTTAGACAAACCTTTCAGACACAAACTGGTGTACTTCTGACCAAGTTCTGGGTCCTTAGTCATAACAACTTCAACAGCACCAAGTGCTGGCTCCATGGAGAAGGGCCATAGGAAGTTTCACTAATTTCATCATGCAGAATGAACATAAAGAATATTACATGCTTTTCAGGGAATTTAACATCTCCCTTCCCAATCCAAAGTCTGTGCTAACCTTCTACATGTTGATAGCAAGACATTATGGTGTCTGTCAGGCTTTGAACCGCAGTCCCTGACCTGAGATGAGCTGACAACCCTCCACTGTGGCTAATCCTGCACAAGAAGTGCTCTCTGTCTCTCTCCCTTGCCCTTTCAGAGATGCATAGGCTTAATTCACTCTTACATCTTGTTTTGTCTTTCTAGGGTACCTGTAGTGTGATGAATACCTCTGCAGGCAAAAAGGATGAAACTCAAAGTTGAAAGAATTGCCATTATTTTGTTTTCAGTTTACTCCTTTTTCTGCAGCACTTTAGAACAGAGAGTGTGGGAAGTATGTGTGAAATCCTTTTAATTACAAGCTCTTAACATGAATAAACTAATTCTTAATATAAGAGTTTAACTTGGTAAACAGTGTTAAGGAACATTTTGGACCAGTTAGCTACAAAACCAAGGGTAGTATTTTAGTCATTGTGTTTTGTTACAGACGTGTCAAGTAGAAGACTTTGAATTAAACTGATGTGATTTAGTACTGAAGCTCATGTATGAGTTACAAAGGTGAACAACAACGAATCTGACAAAATGGAGCTACTTAAAGTTGATGACCTAGATCTATGTGACTAAATATGTGATCTATGTGATATATCAGCTAACAAATAGATTCAAATAGATGCTTGAATAGCTTCTTAATTATTAAGAAGACGGGTTCATGCACTGCTAAGAGCAGAACACGAGAAATCAGAGTGAGATACTGACCTTTTAAGTTACATACCAGGCCTCAGGTTTTCCTGTAAGCTTTATTCTAGACTCTGCCAATTATTTTACTGACGTTCTGTAAGTTATCTTTACCCTTTTCCCCCCCAATCTGCTATCCACAGACTGCTACTTGTATGTAAGTTACCAAAAGATAGCCATGAAAAAAGCTGTGTTTAAAAAACAAGCAGCCAAAATACAACACATCCAAGGAAAGAAATGAAGATAATAACCCTTACAGAAGCAACAAAGAGCTGCTATAATAAAGGAACATCCATATATGATCTTATTGTTACTTTAGCTTCCATTGTAATGTAACATGTAATACATTTTTCACAAAACTTCAGTTGAGACCTCTTGGTCTATTACTGGCTTCTAATCCCAGGGGGAAAAAAAGGACTTTGCTTCACCATTTGCTTTTTTATGACAGTGTAGCTCCACCACAATCCAAAGGTTCATGGAAAACCCACAGATCACAGAGGATACAGTCCCTGAACTGCCCACAGTGGAGTAAAATGAAACCAAGTTTGTTTAAACTGAAGCCATTGAGCCTCAGGAGGATGGGACTCAGCAGACATTAACAGCATGGTATGAGTTCCCAGACACCACTGAGGTGCGGAAATGACCTTACAACCCTTGAGGTTGTAAGGAAGGTATGTATTTTATGATGTCAGACACACACAGGGAATAGCTCCACCCAAGATGTGTGCGTATTTTACAGTAGTTGTGAGCTTGGTTAAATACAGTAAAGTGTTACATATTCATGAAAGTTTTTAGGAACACCTATACATATTCATAACCTGTCCCTGAGAATGCGGTTCTTATTACAATGGGTTCAGGAGCACATTTCCATAGTCTCCACCTCCGGCTCCTCCTGGTTGCCGCTGCACAGTGATCATGAACCCGGGTCCTCTTCTCTGTACACAGTCACCTTTGGTCCAGTGTGATGAGTTGGTTAGGACTCAGACTGCTGAGCTGGTTAAAACTGACATATCTCCTGTCCCGTGCCCAAGTTTCTGTTATCTAGTTCAACCAAGGATGCACCCAAGGATTATTATATTTGCAAGGCATCAGTGAAGTCCTATTTCTCGGACAATAAGTTACACAAAGCTAAGCAAGGCTATGTGGGTTAAAGGGTTAGCTCTCTGTTGGCTCTTTAGTGATGTGGGGTAGGGTTAGTTCTTTAAGTGTCAAGTGTTAGTTCTTTAAGTGTTAATTAGTTAATTGTCAATCTCCTGTATCACCACAGCCAGGCTCATAACAGCATCTGAGCACCTGTGCAACTGCAGCATGGAAATAATCCTTATAGCATGCAAGTGACAGCAAGGGGCTGAAGGAGGAGATGGCTTACAGAGATGTGTACATTTTCTGTGTGTGGTCAGGTCAGTGGAGTAACTGTAAATAACAATAACTGCTAAATTCAGCATAAGTGGTTGCACAATATAACCCTTAAACAAAGGTGACTGAATTTTCTCTCACTATGGTAACAAGATGTTCTGCTGTGCCATGGGGCTGAGCCACTCTTCTTAACAAGTGTTTCTGTCATTAGCTTTTAAAGTCACCTGAGTGAAGTCAAAATAAACCCATGGCTAAGCAGCTATCGAAGAACAGTCCACATGGAAGGGAAGGCCTAAGATGTCTGTACAATGAACAGGATCTTTCATAATGTTTCCTTCTGTAAGTACTGAAAGGGCAGCCTAAACACGGAGGGAGTCAATACAACCTCAGATCTTCACAATGTATATAAACATTCTGATGCATATATAAGTGTAATGGGGAACTAGCAAACTGACCCAATATGTGACAGAATCAAAAAAGAAATCTTTCATATTCATTTTGAAGTACCATACATTTCATATGGACATAAAGCTGTAATAACTGTACAAGAGAATAAGTTTTATCTTAATTATATTTTTATGACATTGCTTAGTTGTAAAAACAGAGCCAGACTCTGCTCTCACTTGACATGGTGAAAATGTGAGTCTGTGCAGAGTCTGCAAATATCCGTCTATTCCCTCTGTACGTTGGTGAATGGTGTCTAGACCACAATGGACAGCCTATACTGTAAGCATCTCTGCATATTCTTTTTCATTCAGGTGTTTTCATCCTCATGTTTGTTCTGTGCATGCTGCACTTACTGCACTGTTTTTGTAAGAGGGCAGAGAGTGAGCTGCTGTCTGTTTCACAGTAAACTCAGACCTGCTATCTGTAATAAAACACTGAAAATTTATTGAAGTAGACAATTGCTTGGATTCTAACAGAACATTTATGAAAGGCATTTTATATGTTCTGAAATACATTCTTCTGAGCCTGTCAACAGCCATCAAGCTGAAGAATAGGGACTGAGTTACAAGCATAAAGGCTGAGATATAATTTGAATTAACCATATTAACAAAATGAATGAAACCAGAATACAAGCAACAAGATAGGCCTATCTCTATGTGTTTTTAAGATTGTGTAAATTAGAGATTTTCAAAATTTTCCAGATATCGAGTTTTTACTATCCACTATCAAGGAAACTATACTATAGATAGAAAGGATAATTTTTTTCGTCTTTAAGATAAAAACTTCAGATGCAATGACCTAAACACTCAGAAATCCCCCTGCCTTTACAGAAGCCATAGTATGAAATTTAACAAGGGAAAGTGTAGAGTCCTGCATCTGGGCAGGAACAACCCCAAGTTCCAGTATAGGTTGAGAAATTACATATTAGAGAGCAGTGTAGGGGAAAGGGACCTGGGGGTCCTGGTGGACAGCAGGATGACCATGAGCCAGCACTGTGCCCTTGTGGCCAGGAAGGCCAATGGCATCCTGGGGTGTATTAGAAGGGGGGTGGTTAGTAGATCGAGAGAGGTCCTCCTTCCCCTTTACTCTGCCCTGGTGAGACCACATCTGGAATATTGTGTCCAGTTCTGGGCCCCTCAGTTCAAGAAGGACAGGGAACTGCTGGAGAGGGTCCAGCGTAGGGCAACAAAGATGATTAAGGGAGTGGAGCACCTCCCTTATGAAGAAAGGCTGAGGGAGCTGGGGCTCTTTAGTTTGGAGAAGAAGAGGCTGAGGGGTGACCTTATTAATGTTTATAAATATATAAAGGGTGAGTGCCACGAGGATGGAGCCAGGCTCTTCTCGGTGGCAAACAATGATAGGACAAGGGGTAATGGAACACAAAGCTGGAACACAAAAGGTTCCACTTAAATTTGAGAAAAAACTTCTTCTCAGTAAGGGTGACAGAGCACTGGAACAGCAGCCCAGGGAGGTTGTGGAGTCTCCTTCTCTGGAGACATTCAAAACCCGCCTGGACATGTTTCTGTGCGACCTCACCTAGGCGTTCCTGCTCCAGCAGGGGGATTGGACTAGATGATCTTTTGAGGTCCCTTCCAATCCCAAACATACTGTGATACTGTGATACTGTGATACTTCCTGTTGATTTGGCCGTAGAGCTTAATGGCTCCATTAAAAAGCAAGTCAGCAGATCCATTGGAGGACAGAAGCTGCTTTGCTGACAATCAAATCTAAGGGTGCTGACAGGTATTGCAGAAGAACCAGCTGACACAGTTAAGAAGTCAGCAGCCCCAGCTCTCAGCTCCTCTTCTCTGCAGGAGACTTGTCAGGACTGAATTCCTTAACAAATGTGAAGCCAACTTTCACTCAAGTTACTGCAAAATGCTTTTATTTAGTTGAGGAGAAAAAAATGACAAATGACAAAAAGTGATTGACTACCCTTGAAAAATAAGCAAAAAACCTTCTGTATTTGCACAGCTCAGCTTCTTTACAAAGCTTACCATATCAGTTAACACTCCTTCTTCAGCAATTTGAAACGAGTTGCAGGATCTCTTACAGATACATCTAAGGAAATTTTAGAAGTTTTTCTATTATGTATTTCTGCTATAAACTCTGACAGAAGAATAGTGAAATTTCCAAAAGCCACATCTCTATCTAATAAAATATTTTATATGATCAAAGATCATCTGTACACCCCCCAAAAAAAGGCAGAAAAACACTGGCAGGTGGGGATCTAAAGAATATCCTTCCCAATTACTGCAACACCCATCATAGGAGCCATCAGCCCATAAAAAGCCCATCTCCACATAGCCAGAGGAGCATAGGGGTACAAATGTAATGAAACAACACAAATTAAGAACTCAAAGGAGGGTATAATCTATTTGACCTCCTCCAGAGGAACTTCAGCACCAGAGTTTGGGTATGAAGCCCATCAAGATGAGACAAGCCCAGAGTACCTTTTGACAGTTTTGCTTTGACTGAGGTTGGGGTGGGAGGTTGCCTAGGGATGTAGAACACATCATGGTATGCAGGGAAAATGCATTTCAAGATTGTGCAGGTTTTATTATGGGATGTCTTGGGGAAAAATCAAATGTGGGGAAAAGGGGAGATCTAGCTGATTTGCAGAGGAATAAGTGTGGGGATAAGGGGAGACAATTGCACCAGTCAGGTGGAGTTTGCTTGTTGATAAGCTTGTCTGGCCATGTACCTGACCAGCACACTCTGTCCTATCTTCTTATTAAATTCATCTCTAACTCTTTCCTGGGTGAGGGACTCTCTAACTAAGTGTGTCTGTATGAGGGTCTGGATGCCAGCAACTGGAGTCAGACCACAGACTGCGGAACCTGTGTGCTTGAGGGGTGGTAACAAGAGAGACCTGAGTGAAAGCCAGTGCCAACCATAGACCTGGGACCGGGCTTAGAGGCTCAGCTGCCAGACACTGGAGCACATGCCGCGGTGGGAGCACAAGTGAAGATCAAGTCAGACAAGCTGGGGAGTGGGTGAAGTGGCTGAGAAGCTGATGGGGGTGGTGGTTGTGTGTCTCTAAGGCTGAGATTGCACCAGGACCTGGCTATTGGAGGGGCTGTGGAGTCTTAGCCTGCTGCTGGCAGGACGGTGGGGTCTGGAGATCTCTATGACCTTCCAGTGTGTGTGTCTCGCTAATTACAGGGCCATAGGGAGGGTTGGCTACTGGGGCCCAGGGGAGTCCTAGCCAGCTTTTGGTGGCCACACGTGTGTGTACCTGGGGGGAGCCAAGAGGGGTCTGCAGCAGCACCTGGAGTGGGGCGGGAGCCTCAGGTGGATCGTATGTCCAGGTGACAGCAACTGGGGAGACTGGGATCCAGGGCAGCTGCTGGGCAGATAAGGTGTCTCAGCCTGGCTGTTGCATGGATCCACGTTGTATACATGTGTATATGTATCTCCACTAATGCACCTGCATCCTGCACAGCCAGAGAGGGGACTGGGATGAGGTCCCTGTGAGTGCTCTGTCTGTACAATCCATGTGGCCAACCACGTGTGCATGAGATGCTCATGTGTGTGCACCGTGTGCATGTGCCCACTGGGAATACATGCTCAGCCTCGCTACTGTTTGGATGTGGAACATGGAGCTGTGGCAGCCTCAACTTTCTCAGGGTTGTCAGGTCCAGCAAAATATATATTCACCTAACAATATATCAAATATTTTTCAGTCCATGACCTCACTCCCCCAATTCTTTAAAAAATTGTTAGCCTCTCCTGGCATTTGTTTAGAACTTTCGTGAATAAATTCTGTTTTAAAAAACAGTTCAGCGTATTTCTAGAGAGTATAGTCAACTATATATTTCTTCTTTGGAAGTCTTAGAACTTCATCTTTTTTCGCTTGAGGGTATTTATCTATTTCAGTATGTTCATCTTCAGTGTTGAACTATGCTGGAGCTCTGACTATGTGGAGTACCAGAAAAAGGTGTTATAAAAAGTATTATAAAAATTAGCAAGGGAACAATTGCACGTTATGTTCATCAGAAGAAAAGAAAAAATACCTTTTTTACATGTAGTATTTTATTTAAAAGAAAAAAAAAAGAAACTTTTTAGAAAATGCTGCCCTGCTGCCCTTACTTTTTTTTTACATTATATACTTTCTCAGATAAGTTTAAGGATTTCTAATTGGCATTGACGGAAGTACCCTTACACATTCTTATGTAGAATTCAGCCTGAAATATGCACTAATTCTGTAATGAGTCAGCATATCTGGATGAATGATCCAACATAAATAATTTTGTTGTGTATATCTCTTAGCAACTGAGAAATTACAGTCCTAATTCCATAAAATGACTCTCATGTTTATTAAACCATTTTTTTGTGCTGTGGATTGAATGCATGAACTATCAAGAGCTGCCTTGGGCATAATATTACAGTCAGCTCTCTTGCACAAAAAAAATGTTTCTTGTCTTGCTGAAGAACAATGAAGCCATTCCTGGACAAGCAAGAGCTACCAACTGCCAGGGTCTTTCAGTTGTTGGGCCCATTACACTCCCTACAAAGGCACCAGCAGGCAGGACAGAACACACACAACGATGGAGCTCGCCACAGCTGCTGGGTCCAGGGAATGCCTGCATATGTGAGGTGACAGCCGCCTCTGAGAAGTGAGGACAAGGGTGAAGGCAAGGGCAAGCAGTAATCACAGCTTTCCTTTCCCACTCCTCGGCAGCAGCAAACTGGCAAAGCCAGCTCTTCCTCATCTCTCTCCTGTGGTTTTGCTTATGCTGCTGAACAGATTGGAGCCAGTTTTGTGGTTTTAGTTGTTGTGAGAATATGATCCACTGTCCTAGGCTAAATTTTGAGAAAACACAATTGCTTGAATGAGAGTTACACCTTGTGATGGGAAGCTGCATGAAGAGTGATGCTGGTAAAAAAAAAAAAAAAAAAAAAAAAGTGTGAAAGTGTGTTAGTGTGTTAGTTCTCTTTACTAGGTATGTAAGCCATAGGGTACCTTCGGGACAGGCACTTGGACCAGTGGCCACTCAGGAGCTAATTACATTTAAATATTTGCACACAGGAGTGCTACAGCTTTACAGTAGCTGTCACAAACCTACAGTATCATTCATAGTCTTATAGTAGAGTAGCAGGGAAAGTTTCTGAGCAAAAGTCCTGTTCAACTAGGTTTAATGGTTTAAACATAGTTCCATTTTTGTATTTTTGGTTTGGAAGCTCAAACACTTGCTAAGGAGGCAGCACAGTCAGGGACCTTAGCATAGCCAGACCTCCTGACCACGATATTGGTGTGATTCCTTTTTTTAATTTCCTCTTTTATTCAAAGCAGAAGGCCATTGAAGTAAATGTGGAAAGAATTCATAGGCTTCTTGGTACTGATAGGAATCAAATATCCAATGCTGCATAGGTCTTTGGCACAGTGTATTACTATAAACCCTGTAATACTGCAAAGTGTAAGCTGCTATTCCAATGCCTTGACAGTTTAAATGTATCAAATTTGACACCTTTTCAATAAAATAGGCTAAATTTAGATAACTATATGCTCATGCTGACCAGCTAGCTTCTCCCTGATATGTGTTTTTGTGAAAGAGTACACAAGGGCCTCAAAGTTTAATAAGTTTCAAATGAATTCAAAATATTGTATTATTTTACAGTAGAAAAGTCAAGTTGTTGAGCAAATAGAATGGATGAATATTTCCTACTTAATACTAAGATTCATGCTGCCAAATTCAAAAATCATACTAGAAATGCTTTATCTGTCTATGCTCCTACTGCAGTGTAATAAACACTATACAATTAAACCCCCTTCTCTCTTGACTGCCAAAGTTAGGCAAAGAAGTTGAGGAATACATGTATACAAGCCAAGCAGTATTTTATCAACAGAGATGTTTTTATCATTTGTGCCTCAGTAAATCAAGAAAATAGGCAAATTTCACTATGACATTCAAATCTTTGTGTCTTGTTAAGGAATTTTTAAACAATCATTTGGGAAATTTAAAAATTGAGTCTTTTAAAACAAAAATCTCTTAGTAGTGACTAATACTGCCTTTTTGTTAGTGAGGTTGCAGATGATATACAATGATACCTATTCATTTATGTGGGATTAAACCATAAAGACTGATTTCATTTAGTATATGTTATTTATAAGAGCAACATCACTCTAAAGTTTACTTCTTTTTTTTATGTGTCCCTCTTAGCATTGTGATTCTCTTGGTTCCTCATATGCTATGATCTTACTGTTCTAAAAGGAAGCCAAAATCAGAAGATGCACACCACATAGCTGAAGGCAGAGAAAATCTTCAGTCTCCACTTATATTCAAATTACATGCATAAATAAAGGAGACATAATCTCTTAAAACAGAGTAATAATTAAAGTGATAAGTAAAAACCTTTTTTTTAACCAAAATCCACGATTCCAATGATATATAATTGTTTGCCTCATACAAATTTAGCAAAACACTTGATTATATTTGTTGTCACTCTTTAAGAATTAAAATACCTTAAAATATGTGCAACATGTCAGTTAATTATCATAATTAAAGAAAAACAGAAAAATTGCGCATCTGTGGAGACAATATCTAAACAATACCTAGAGTATTAAATTGAAGAATACATCAAGAAAATTTACACCATGCAGGAAAAAAAGAGTTGTGAAATTAATGTACAAGTGTTAAATACTTTTTAGAAATATGTTTCTACCTCTTTTATAAACAGGAATCCTCAATAGATTCATGAGATAAAAATATGAAGTGGTTTACTTTGGGGAAATTAGTACATATATATAGCAGAGAAAACAAAATATTTCCTTGTTCTTGCCAACTGTTTTCCCACTTGCACATGGGAAAATGGTGGTAAAGAGCTGAATACGTTTATCTCTATAGATATGTAAACTAAATAATGCTCAAGTGCACTTGCTTGTGGGCATCTAGCAATGTCAGATGGGGACTCTTCTCTCTGAGAAGCTGTACATATACACATTCTTACATGAAGGATATCACTGGAGCAGGTTCGTTTTCTTTTTCCAAGGGAGAGAGTAAAGAAATTCCTACAGATGTTATCTTGCTACAAAACATCTGTATCTCTAGTACATCACAAATGTGAAAAGCCTTTTACATTTAGGTTATTCTGACCATGCAGTAATTCCATTCATGATGCATATTCATCACAAGTCACCCTTCAGTGTGAAGCTTTAAGTCTGATCACTCTATCTAAGTCTGCTAGATATCTATGTCAAGTACCGTCTGTTTTCTGATGGGCAAATTTTATAATGGCAAAATGCTTTTCATTGCATTCCTGTGATGAAGATTATGGTGCATTTCAAAAAATCTCCAGATATGTCAAATTCAGTAAAGTTAGGGATACTCACAGGTATGTCACTATTCTTTATGGCTTTGGACAGTGTAATGTGTCATTTAGATTCTTCAAAGAAAAAGCTGAAAAATATTTATAAATCATTTCTAGAATTTTTTTGCTTACATAAGAGATAGTGCAAGGAACCTTGTATATTTGCTTATGAATGTGTTTTGAACACGCTTTTATCCCTAAACTGCATAAGCAGAGAAAAGTAAGCCCATAGCCCACCTGTTTTTTCTTAATACCCACAAATCATTACTTTTTTTTTTTCTAGTTTTGCTTCCTTAATCGTATCTCCTCACAGCCTGTAATTCTAATATGTTATAAAATCACTGCTCAATGTTAGCTTTTCTAAAAACTTATAGATATGACAAATAAAGCTTGTCATCAAAAAGGAAATAATTTCTTCCAGAGGCAATGCTGCTTTACTGGTGCAAATAATTATTTACCTTAGCACTCCAAAAAAAAAAAAATGTTAACAGATTTAAAATAGAGGATAAACTATTAATAATACTTCTTAAAAAAACAGGGATTGAGTCAATTTCAACAAGCAATCTTCTGATCTTTCTCTGGAAAAAAAATATGAAAGCATTGATCATGACTGCATCAGAACCTGCATAAAATATTTCAAAAAAATAAAGTTGCATTTAACTATGTGCCGTGAATATATTTATAGAGAAATCATATGCAGCAAATGCTGGTTTTGGTGAAAGAAACTAAAAGTCCAGAATTGCTTAATCACTTTAGGGTTTATTAATTATTCTCAGATACTGGTAACCCTTCTCTGTCCTTTCAAGCCACATCACATACACAAACAAACAACAACAACAAAAAAAAGTAAACTACTAGAAAAATACCTTTCACATTCTGTTGAATACAGGAGAGATTCTCACTTTGCAGGGACATCAGAGAGTCATTGTATACATCAGTTCCTACAAGCTAGGGATCTGATCCATCCTGTATTTCAGTCACCACCAGGAAAAGCTGATAGATTTTAAATGCAAAGAAGGCAAGCATTTTTTAGCTATAGCTTGGATACACAGCCGCTCAGTTAAACTTGCTACAGCAACTAGTATAGCCCATAGTCGCAGAATTTCACAGGAAAAGACTGATTGTTGAGGTTTTTTGCATGTTAGATATCCAGTCAGGTCATTGCACCTGGTTGCAAGAATACATGCCTGTGCATTATTTGCAGTTTTTAACTGTCTCTTTGAATATGTGATTTCTGTATCTGACTCTGAAATTCAATCTGTAACACAGTAATATAATTTAGGTTAAATTCCTTTAACAATCTTGCATATATTTAGCTATATATTTATACATATAATTTTTGTGGTTTATTATTAATGCAGCTCTATGGAATTCTCCCTGTCATTTGATTGCACTTATTTCATGGGTTGCTGACACCTGATTGACTTTTTTAGTACATTTTAATAGAAATAATATGAAGCACTTCCCACTGCAATTTTTTTTCACAGAGGTATAATCAGAGTTTCATTGGGAGGGGAGTGAGGATTAGAATCTGGTATAAGTAGCTGATTACTAACCTAGTGTGTTTTCTGAGAGCTTACAATACAACAGAACTTCTCGAAAAAGTATCCCAAAATGTCCAGGGATGGGTGTGCAATATAAAAATAGTGTAATCTCTCCTGCTAATTTCATGAAATAATGAAACTTAGTTTCTGACCATCTAGGAATTGACTTGGTCCCACGGAAAACAAAGTCTCATCGTTGATTTGATGAAGAACAAGACTACATGCTAAATGAAGAATACCTATGCCTGTTCTCTCCTTCCTAATTCTCTATTTTTTTATTCCCATTTCTACACCTGTACACCAAACAAAAGCCTCTAACCTGTTTGCCTGAAGGGGATGGAAAGAATTCTTCCTCATATTTAACCCTAATATTTCATGTGCATCTTTTCCTATGGTGTGGCTAGGTCCTACCCTATTACAGATATGCGAGACAAGCACTGAGCCATCTTTGGAGTTTCTGAACTCTCTAGCATAAAACAAACTAAAATCTGTCTTACCACTTCCATGATTCATTCATCTCAGTTGATCACTTTGTTCTTCATATTTTCGTTAAGAAAAATTAAAAACCTTATATTTCTTCAAAGTCAATGGTCCTTAAAACTGAAATATTTATAGAAATGGTCAATTCAGCTTCCCTATGTAAAATGAAGCTAGTTTTCATTATCTTTTTTTTTAATCTATTAAAATATATATATATATCAAATCTCATTGCAAATCACATATACCTAGTGAAAGGGTTCAAAACCTCTCCACAAATAGTTTTCAAAATTCACACAGGTTCAAGAAGCACGAGATCAAATTATGTAAAAATGAAATAATATAATTATTTTATGTAAATTTTAAAATTCCACAGAACCAATAGTGAATTAAATTCTATCACAGTTTTCCATAAGAGCTTAGTCAACATATTTTTTATGTTTGCAAACATGATGATATACAATATTGTCCACCAGTACAAAAACAGGGTGTACGATGAATAAAACAAACATGAATTTAATGTTCATATTTAATGTCTGATTCTTCCACAGATGTCAATGGCAAGACTAATTCACTTCATCAAGGCTTGAGCAAGACCTAAGTGGCCAGTAATGTGCCCTTCAGCTTCGTGTTCACTCAGTTGTGTTCAGTTAACAAACTTTTCCATTGCTGTGACAATTTTAATGCATTATTCTGTAAATGGTCAGCTTCCATGCAAACAGTCCATTAACATTAATCATATGACTCTCACATGATACGTTGATTTTAAAAGTGTTTGCAATATTTCTTTTGTCCATGAAAAATAAGTAGTTGGTTAGAAATGAAAAACAACAGTTGAAAAGGAAGATTACAACAACTAATCTCTTGACACCATTTCATTTCTCTTCTGAAATATGAAAAGCTGTATTCTATTTAGTGTAAATATGGAGGATGGCATTTCTGTCGATCAAAAAAATGAGTCTATGTCTACTTTATCACTGATCCTGTTGCATAAATTAACGTTTACATTTCTTTATATGTTTCTCTTATGAAAATTCTAAAGAATCCCTGCTTACTGGAGTACAAAATGTGCAACCGCATAAAACAATTGAATTAACTGAGTCACTGGCATTGACTATTATAAACAAATCCTTTCTTAGTCTTACCTAAAGAATTAGAAGGTATTAAAACCTTACAGTTTTCAAAACATGAACGTTCACTAGAGTTTGACTAAACACTGCTATGCAGCCGCTGGAAATAACTTGCATTAGGGCTTCTGCCTAACAGGAAATTATGCTGAACCTGAACCAAAGCCCAGGGAATTCAGCATGAGGTTTTTTCCTTCAACTTTAATTGGCACTGGATCAAGTCCTTTGCACAAAATCTCCTGTTTCTTCAACATTAAAACAATGCTTATGACTGTCAAACAACATTTTTCCCTTTAATATCTATTCAAAAGAATGTTTTGCAAACCATCCCAGGACTGTGAAAAATGAAAATTAGACTTGGATTTCTGTGTCAAATAATAATCTTCAGAAGCTTGTTATATTGCAGATGGAGATTTTAGCTGCCATGTTGTCCTTCTAAAAATAACATGCAGTCTTCCAGTGAGCATGCAGTCAACTAGCAATATCAGTGTGCATTTATATCGCAAAGAATCATTTCATAAATCCATCTTTATAGGTTTCTACAATCAAATTGGAAAAATTGTTCATTATATACATGAAATACTTTTGAAAATATCTTTAAAAACATGACACATCTCAAAGTCTTCTTATGTTTCACAGTGGAAGAAAAAAGGCCACAGATGAAAATGATAATGAATATACTATCTAAGAATTAATTGATTTTTTTTTAAGTGGCAATGCTGGCAAACCACAAGAATGAAACATTAAAGTATTCACCGTAAGCCAAAAAGAAAAGGTTTATATGCATTATCTCCAAGCCAAAATGCAATAAAAGCCATTTTTAGGCTTGAAATAAAATACAATCAAAAGGCCATCTGTGACTCTGAGCCTGTCTCTTTCTTATGTTATAAAGCATCCTTGAATTTTCCAGCACCATTTTGGCCCTTTTCTTTAAAGGGCAGACACTATTTAGTTAGGAATGCACTTCTATGTATTTTCAGTCCTGATCCAACTCCTACTGTTGACAGTGGGATATTTTCTGTTTAAATCAGTTGGAATTACATAAGGTCCTTAGGAAAAACTTAGCCTCCCATGTTAAAACGGTTGCTGTTAACAGAGATTTATTTTTGACTGCCCCAGTGGCTTACCAGGAACTTGACGGAACACAAAGAGTATATTTCTTGAACCAGCTGTAATGCAGAAAAGCTGAGGTTACTATTTGGCTTCCCTGATGAAAGCTACAATTGTTTCATTTATAGGTAAATGTACTCTGACTATTCCCAGAGTGACCTTGGCGGACAACTGTGTTGCCCTGTATGTCAGCAGAAAGAAGGCTGTTGGTGTCAGTGGGCTTTGGATCAGGCTTTAAAGACAGAGAAAGCTTGCTTAAGGAGGAAAACAGGCATAACAAATAGTCCTGATTTCCCAGGTTTTGTCATTTAGAGTTTAGAATATCAACAAGACACTTTAAACCCTGAAGAATAATTGTCATAAGTCAATTATTTTGACCCTGTACATTTCTACAACTGTATACAATAATAAAGAAGAATAAATCTTTCTGGCTTACAAAAAAAAAAAAAAAAGGCAAGTACTTTATTTATCAATAAAGATTTTAGCTGCTTTTTACACCATTGCAATGACTAAACAGCATAAAATAAACAAAGGAGAGTATAAAATCACTTTATTCCAGCTGATATCCCAAGATGACCTTTTGACTAAGTACAGAGTTAGATGTTTCAAGTATGGCACTTATATAAATAAGAGCAGAGAGAAGATGATATATTCACAGTTAAAAGCAATTAACTCTGTTCCTTTGGTGTGTGTGTCATCATAGGTAATTATAAGTAAATACATAGCTTGGCTGGCATGAACCAGCTCCATCTTATCCATGCACATATTAGGGAATGAACTGTAATGTACTGATATATTTTGCAGATCACAACTAATGTAAGATGATTAAGGTCTCTGGTGCATGTGTGAGGATAGGCAAATAAAAAAATGGCAAAATTATATTCAGCATTTATTGTTTAGCATAACTAATTGATGCACAAGCTATGATATAAAATACCTAGTAATACACACCAGGAATAAACTCTGTGATTTGGACAAGCAAAATAATATAAGACATCTGTGAGATAGGTGAACGCATATATCCTGATTGAATTGTGGTCAGGTTGCTTACAGTGCAATTACCCTTCTTTTAAAACATGCTTACACCTGCACATTGCAACTGTTTTCCCCACCCCATATAGAGTATCCTTGCAGATTTTAATATGAACATTCTACACGTTTACAACAATTAGACAGTCCGAACTGTAAACTTATCCTAATGATGACCAAAAAGCCGCTCCACCAACAGATAACACCCAATCATTTTAAAGAAAAGTAGGAATAATAGTAGCTGTGCTGTAAGGCTAGATCAAGCATAGTTTTATAGCTGTTTTTTCAGTCTTTTACATAGCACTGCATTTTGCAGCTAGTTCAGTAACTGCGGATCCAATACCTTAATGGCTTTCTTGGTGGTTTGTTAAAATGCTTGCCTAAGCAATGTACCTTTCTCTAATGGTCTCTGGGTCTGTTCCACCTGGCACAGTGTTTCAGTTCTGTCACAGACTCACACATAAGCTGAGTCACTTGATTGAGTCCTGCCAAAGTTAGGCATGCTCATTCTTGGCAGGTCCTTATTTCTGATTTCATATATGGATTTCCTTTTTGCCTGTACTCCTCTCACTGCCATTTTGATCTTTCTCCAGCCCAAGTGGTTCAGTTCTGCCAAATTGAGCACCACACAAATCCCACTGACAGCAAACATGAATACCAAGAACACAGTCTTCTCAGTGGGTCTAGAGACATAGCACTCTACTTCTTTAATGCAAGGATATCTGTCACATTCGTACATGGAAGGGACATTGAATCCATACAGAAAATACTGTCCTACTAAGAATCCAATCTCTAGGGCATTTCGAAAGACCACTTGGATGATATAAAATCGAGAAATGCCTTCTTGCCTCCTCATCTTTGATTTTGTAGTTCTGATAGCAGGATTGGGGATTTCCTTCACTTCTAAGCAGTCTGGTTCTGCCTCTTTGGTGGAGTTCTCAGTGTTCTGCAGCACCCCATTGACAATCGTGTTCTTGATTTTCTTACTGTCCTCACGCTTCATTGAATCCTGGTCCCTCTCCAAGGTGAGGAAGACAGTGGAGTACCTCCGTTCCCTCTGCTTAGCAGACTGGTGAACAGAGTACGTTATGAAGCAGAGACTGGGAGTGCACACCATGATGATCTGGAACACCCAGTACCTTATATGAGAAATGGGGAAAGCCTGGTCGTAACAAGCCTGGTTGCAGCCTGGCTGCAGCGTGTTACAGACAAACATAGTTTGCTCGTCATCGTACACCGTCTCCCCTACAATGGCCACAATGAGTATCCTGAAGATCACCACCACGGTCAGCAGAATCCTGGAACAGAGAAGCCCGTCAGTGCGCGCCGCCGCCGCGCCGCCGGGAGCTGTCCAGTGCTGACCGGGGCCCCGGACTGCGGCTCCCCCGGCCCGGCTCCCGTCAGCGGCGGTCCGGCACCGGCGGCCGGCGGCGGCAGCCCCGCTCCCGCGCAGGAGATGCGCAGCCTGCGCGGCATCGCCTCGGCGCGACCGTGTGCGGCCGTGCGAATCCGCCGCTGTCAAAAATCTCAGGCGGCCGTCAGCGCTGCCCCCCGCCCCAACCTCCCTTTGGAGGAAAAGCAATCACACGGGCCGTTAGGGTTAGGGCCCCGAAAGCACAGGAGGGAGCGGCACGGGGTTGCTCCGGCCGTGGGACCCTGATGGCGGCGGGGTGTCCCCGATGGCCGCCCGCTGCCCCACGGCTCCTCGGGGACAAGGACGGCGGCGTTTGCAGTGTCCCCGCGCATCACACACAGGAACTCAAGGCACCCAATGCACGGGCCCCGCGGGGACGGTCCCCCACACGGCCGAGACCCGGCGTGTGCCGCCGACCCTCCCGCCCGCCCGCTCGGACAGAAGGGGATACCCCCGTTCCCCTCGCAGCTCCCCCGAAGTCCTTACCTCCCTATCATAGTAGAATGCTGCTGCACGGCAGCTTCCAGTAGCCTCTCTAGAATAGTCCATTCCCCCATCGCTGTTCATCCGGAGACAAAGACTTTGGCAAGCGGAGGGGATTTTCACTTCGTCCTTCCTTTTCCTATCTCCGCCTCCCCCCCTTTTTTTTTTTAGAGGGAGGAAAAACAAACGAAAGAGCAACCCCTCTCTACCGCCCGCAGTCCAGTGAGGGGAAGGCGGGTGGAGGTGGCAGCCCTGCCGGAGGACTCAGAGCTCGGCTCGGCAGGGCTAGGTTCGGCTGGACTCGACTCGGCTCGGCTCGGGGCCCCGCGGCGGCCGCCACCAGCTCGGTCCGCTCAGCTCGTGGGGCGGCGCGATGCGGCGGACCCGCGGCGTGGAGGGAGGAAGGTTGGCTTTTAATGTCTTGCTGCCTCTAATCTGCCTTTAAGTAGTCTCCGCTTGCGTCACTGACAGGTTGGTGGAGAGCAGCCAAAAGCAGGGCTCGGATTTTCTCATTTTTATTATTCCGGTGAATATAAATAAATAAATGCAATAAAATAAATGAAATAAATAAATGAGGAGAAGGAGGAAGAGGCGGGGGGCGGAGGAAGAGCTGCCCCAGCCGGCACGAGGTTAGTTGTGCAACCGAGCGCCTCCTCGCCGGCGCACCCCGGCCGGGCACCCGCTGCCCCAGCGGCCCCCGCCCGCCGGCACAGCCCGGCGCTTCGCCGGCGGGACCGGCCCGTTCCGGTCCGCCCAGGGAGAGTCGCCCCGCCAGAGAACGGGCGCTGCCCCTCGGCTGCTGGTTTGAAAAGCTGCTCTAGGGCGTGACTTTGACACCGTGGTCCCTGCAGCCACGAACGCCCGGCTGCCGGGAGGATTCCGGGGGACTGCGAGGCTCTGCTTCCCTCCCTGTCGGCTGTGTTTTCTGCCACTCACAAAAGAGAGGTGTCATACAGCAATGACCTTACCTGTTAGAACTGCTTACCCTTGGAAGATACTGCACTTAAAACTGCATCTTCCTTCTTGCCTGATTCCAGATATAAGAAACGCTAAGGTGAACTTAAACATATTTATAGCCATTTCAGAGAATTCTGAGACTGCGACTGGGTTTATGCTACGAAAACCAGCAGACATTCACACAAAGTGTCTCTAAACAGCATGAGAATAAAATATCTTTAATAAATTCCTGCATTATAATCAGCCCACATATGTATTCCCATAAACTACTATAATGTGTTTAAATTTTTTTTTTTTTTTTTATTTTACAGATACCCTTAGAGACTGTACCGGAGACACCACCAAACAATTCCACACAAACCACTGGCACCAACTGGAATTGACTGTTCTCTGGTGGAGAAGCATAAAATATATTCTGTATATTTCAATAAAGATTAAATAAAGCTTCATACTTGCTGTTCTTTTTGCTCAACTAATCTCATTAAAAAGCAACATAAGAAAAATTCTAGTCAGTCTGATCATAATGCTTCTACTGCCAAACTCAGTAAAATCAGTCTCTTTCAAAAGCAGGACTGCTGAGGCCATTGTAAACAGTGTAGTTCTTTGTTTTCTTAGTAGCTCTCATGAACCAATTCATGTTGTATTAACGATGTTAAGTGTTTTCTGAATAGATAGGTCCATGCTTCATCTGTGCAGAGGACATCTGTGTGTTTTAGACACCCTAAGGTTTGTTGTCTTTTCATTTGGAGTGTGCAGATGGTCTCTGATTCACATGATTGGGCCAGTTGCCTGATTGGATCCCCAAATCTTTGAGTTATTGAAGTATCAAATAAGATAAGATCAATTAATACCTCTGCACAGAAATCTGCAGATTTTTCCTGTCTCTCAATCATGAGTTTGTGAAGAAGCATTCAATAATCTGAATTGTTTCCTTCCCACACTGTTAGGAAGTACTGGGACAACTGAATAATCACTATTTTTTTTTTCCTTGAAATCTGACTGCATTATTCTCAAAAACTGGTTCTCACAATTACTGTATTTGTTTTTTGCATACAGTTTGTAAAACTTGCCAATGCAGCAACACTGTAACTACAAAGAAGAGGTAATTTATTTTGTTTTAAGAGGACTGTAGTATCTATCCACCTAACCTGGCAGTTCGGTGTCTCATATGAACCCCAAAGTATATGTTTGGAGACAGATCTGAAAATGGGAGAAATCAAAGCAGTAAAGGAAGCGGTAATGCATGTGTAGAAGAAGAGAGGGCAGGGGATACACTAAGAAGCTAATGATGATAATCCTATTTAGCAAACCAAACAGAGAGAGAAAGCCCATGATTGAAATTACTGAAAAGAGGAGATGAGATTTTGGTCCATAAACAAAATAAGAATTTCCACAAAGGAAAGCTGTTCTCTAGCACTGGGATATAAAACCACTTACCTGGGCTCTTAGGACCAGTAAATGAAACGGAAATAAATTTTGATCATATAAAACACTGGCTTATTAATGAACAGTTAGACAGTGTTTGCTCTGTGTGATGATTTCTACTTACTACTGACAGCCCAGCTGTGGAGACATAGACGGGAAATACCATAAATGAATGCTGCCAACATGTATGCACTGTTATGAAATTGCTTTTGATTTGAATATGGTTCAAAGTTAAGTACTTTGAGGCCTGCTCTTACAGGAGTTGCACCTCATTCTGAAATAGCTGACATCTCCTTTTTTAACAGTAACTTCATACCCCTCCCTGCAACCACCTTCACAAGCAGGGTACTTAGCCTTAGAGTTGAAGAAGTTAACTGAGCTTCAGACCTTCGTGAGTTTGGGAAAAAAATAATTTCAGCAATGAGAGTCTCTTTCATGATGTTAACATATGTTTTAAATGACTAGAAAACTCAAAGGAGTTTGATGTATCTCAGACATACATGTACAATTTCTAGAACTATGAATTGCTATCCTTAATTTGAGCCCTGAGTTATTGTCAAAATAGAAGTAATAAGAATCAATGTGATGTTCTCTGACTGTTTAGTGCAACAGTGAAAAGTGTATGAAGAATGTAATTATTTGAATTTTCATCACTCATTACACGTGTAACAGCAACCCATAGACTTATCTGACAAATTTTCTAAATCATGAAGTGCTCAGACTATGTATAGTCATGATTGTAAGAGAGAGTTGTAGACATAAGAAGATTTTCAGCTTCTAAAGGTTCATCTTAGGTTTTACACCATTCCCCTGAATGCTTCAGCCTATGGTAAAGCTGGGATTTGCAGAGCAGCAAGCTGCCAAGCATGCTGTGGATGTATATTGCACAGTGTATGGTATTCACATTAGAAAACCATGCCGATATTTCATTCACAAACATTCAGGATTATCAAAGCTTTATGTCTCCCAGCTTACAAGGAACCATTTCCTAATGAAGCAGCAATACCAGATTGCAGCAGGGCCAAGCCTATCCAGTTCAATTTTTTTTGTTAGTTACATACAAAGGAAACAAAATCAGCTTCTTGGGCAGGAGGGTTTATTTTTGTTTGTTTTACTTTGCATTTGAAGGGAATGCGTATTCCTCTACAGACAGAATTCAATATAAAGTCTGCTGTTCCTAATAGGAGCTCAAACAAACCTTGCAAAAAGAAAACTTCAGAGTCTGCATATGTTCAAAGATGCAATGATCATTTGTGATAAAATAATACAGACTGAGTTGATCTTGGATTAGGTTTGAACAATGAGACTGTATGTGTCCTCAGTTTGATGCCAAACCAAGGTTAATCTGTCTCTAAGAAGCTGTAGTCCAGATTCTCTCTAAGAAATCCAACCCTTTTGCCCTGATCTGGCTTTGTAAAGGGTCCTGAGACCAGGTTGCGGATTCCTCAGGTACGGAGCGGATCACACCAGGAGCAGAGCTGACTCATTTGGCTTGCCCATCAGACCCCCTGCAGGTGGACAGCATGACTGGGGCAGGATGAAGACGACACACGGCTAGTGCCACGCCTGCTGTCAGACAGTGTCCTCGACAACAGTATTTCCCTGCCTCGTTTTCTATACTGAGGTTTCAGAATATACAGAATACAGATTTTACACAAGCCTTCCCCAAGTACTACCTCCTTTCAAAGTTATATATTCATCCTATAGTTATTCCAAATAAATTACCTTAAAATCAAGCTATAAATATATTACTATACCAACAACCTTCCTCGATGATCTTTTTTCTCAGTTGTTCACAATGGATCCATAATTGCAGCAAAGAAATAAACGTCATATTTAGATTCCAAAACTGCATGACAAATGACTGTATTTCATTATTATATTGCAAACCACTGTTTCTGCCAATTGTAGCAAACCGGAAGCAAAGAAAGGGGTTTTAATTAAAGACTGTAAGATAAAGACAATAATGGGGTTTTCTTTTAGAAGTTTTTTGTGAAACATGTTGCCCCATATCTGCTTTGTGACTGCATTTTCTAGTTAGTGTCTCAAAAGAGATTTTTCAGCATTACTATCATAAAGCAGTAGAACTTTCTTTGAAAGATTGATATGATAAGTGCTTCCTTTCTGATAGGATTTGGTGTAGTCCATTAAATGTAAATCATTAGCTACTAAACTGAAAATGCCTTTTTAAGACCTCTCATAGCCATCTGCTAAGCTCTGTTTTCATTTGGTGCCATGTGTGTATTAATGAAATGATTGCATCAGATTATATCTTTTATTCATAAAATCATCTAGGTCATCTGCTTCCACCTCCACTTTCTCTCTCATTAAAATGAGTATTTGTGTGTATGTTGTCCCCAACTGTATGAGTACAATCCTAGCTGCAGTCAGCTGTTATGTGCATCTTAATGAGAAATACCTCTCTGTTTTTTTCTTAAATAAAAATTCCTTCAAAAGACAACTCTAGTGTTTCACACCACAGAAGGTGCATTTTTCCTACAGTTTGAAAAATAAAGACTTCTCAGAAGCTATGAGATCAGGATGTACTAATAACCTCAGTCCTTCACAAGAGAAAGTGACGTTTCAAGAACACTGTAATTTTGCTGTCAAGAAATAGGTAGCACACTCTTCACACCTGGTCAGCAGTGTTTGTGTCAAAGCTGTCAATAACAGGGCAAGCAACAGTGTTCATTGTCATGAAGATGCAATATAGCCTGCATTTATACATTTAACGCTTGAGAACAGCAAGGTGTCAGGTGCACAGAATTCAAGGCTTTCCGTAACGCATAAACCCTATTATGCATCAGGGGTTCATATCTACTACTGAAGAATGCTATAAATTGAATATTTTTCAGAAAATCAATGAAAGTTGTCAGTAAATAAAGAACAAAGCTATGAATATTCATGAGCTTTTAAAGTGAGGGCTCATATGTCATGCTGAATTTTATAACTATACTTACCAAGGCGGGTATATAAGAAATATTAATGAGGAGAGCCGACATTAAGTAAATATTCCACAATGTTTTGAACTAAGAGAATTTAAAATACCTAAATGTAACTGCTTTAACTAAAAAACAAATGTGAAGTATCATACTTTTCTAGTTGCAGCATATTTGATTCCCCAACAGATAAAATCACTCAAGCTTCATGGGGGTCTTGTCATCTGTCCACAAGGACCTTCTCATGAAAAAAATGAGCAGTTCAAATCAATTTCCTTGGAAATAATTTGGACATATATACGAAATCACAATTGCATATACTACTGGCATATACACAGCTCCCAATACAGCAGAGGTCCGCACTTCTTGCAAACTCCCGAGAGTGAAGTCCAATTTGTTTGCAGACAAGCTCCAGCTAGAAGAAGGAAAACTTCATGGAATCAAATCATTCTGAATTGACAGGCTCTGGAAGGAAGTACAAAAGAACTAAAATATTCCAGGAGCCAGACCATCTGCTGCAGTCTCCTGATTTTCTCTTCTCTCTTTCACGAGTCTCAAAAGAGCACTCACATTCTACTAAAGTATCCATTAATGCAGCTTCATGGACTATGATGGTTTAAGCATAAATGTGTGAGCAAATTTCATGTGGATTCCCATTATAGCTTACTTTAAGGTTCCATACTCACCAAAGAGCCATTCAAAAATGCCTTGGAAAAGGAAGACTATAAAGGGTTTCATATAATCAGATTTAGCACACATTGTAAAGATGCAAAGAAACACATAATAATAAATTCCATATGTGAATGAAAATGATCTTTCACTGGTGAAAAGCTGTTTTTTTTTTCCTAGAGTCTATTCTTTCAAACATACATATTCCAAAATATATGCAGCCCAATATAACAGATTAGTGCATTATGGTAAAATACCAGTCAATTATGCAGCCACTGTGTTAGAACCAATACAGAATATCAGCAAGACCCAGTTTGGCAAACCTTATTTTCCTCTTTTCCTTAGAAATCAAAAGGAATTACAAATTGTAATCGGAAGAAGCTTAAGTAAATTTATATTTTTTTAATAATTAAATAATTATTATTTTTAATCATTAAATAATTTTAATTTTTCAAAGAGTAAAAATACATTTATTTTCCATTTAGATTGTAATATCTCCATCCCATGGTAGTCAATTTTCATGCTACTAATGGCAATTCCTACTGACTTTAGTGGACCCAGAATTTAAAAACCCTTAGGACCTTATTTACACCAGAACAGTTAAATCTCTAATGGTAGAATACAGATTATGAGAAAGTTAATGAGTGCTTCAGAATACGCCGAACAGCAAAAAATAAGATTAAATAATTAGAAATGAGTCCTCTAGATTGGAACTCTAAGCAACATTTTGATATTTCTTGTATTCCATAGCAGGGGAAAAAAAATCGTGCTTATTTCAGTATGAATGCATTACATCAAGCATATTTTTTCAGACCTACTGCTTTGCTTTGCCTTGTCTACATGTATCTTCATCCAAATGCTGAATCCCTATACTCCTGGCTGCATTCAGTTCAGTGACGTGATTTACGGCACAGTTGCTTTCCTTTGTTTTGATTGTTACACCACCATATGTCTTCAGTATTCCTGGTGCCCCTCACTTTCCTCCTCTCCCTCCCCATCTCACCAGCCTCAGAAGGGAATTGACATTACATTAAAGCATCCCTTCAGAGGCCAGGCTGAAACAATCCCTTGAAATAACTAGGGCAGTCAAATGATTGATTTGAAAGTAAACTATGCCAGTGAGCAGGAGTGAAAAGCGGAAGCTTAGTAAGAAATCGAGGGGATTTTTTATCCTTCTGTCATTAAAATATTCTACAGTTGCAATTAAAATGTCTGAAATATATTTGATATTAAAACAATTACAGATATATAAGGTATAAATGTGCACACACGCATACATGTGTGTGCAGACTTATGCACGTGTTTTATAATCAGTGTCTTTGCATGACAGACTGCAAAAAGAAATATAAAATAATATTTAACAGAGAATTCCATAGGAACTCATATTCTCTATGAAACCTCTTCTATAAGATTATTGAGGTCATTTAAATGACCTGTGCAGGGAGAATAGATTTAAATTCCGCATGATTTTAGACTTTGTGCCAGGTAATACCCTAGGTTAAGCTATTGAGTTGAATTTTCTGTGACATTAATATGCCCGGATCAAGAATATACAGTCATGAGTTTGAAAGACGAATCTGACATATTTTGTAGAGTTCATGGAATATTAAAAAAAAAAAAAAAGAAAAAAAAAAAGAAAAAAAAAGAAAAAGAATCAAGTGAATTAAAAGTTTTATAGACATTCAAAAGTGTTAATTTTTCAGTCTAGAGTCTTAAGTCTAGTCTATTGATCTACACACTTTCACTGGAAAATACTGATTCATAGACCCAGAATAGTTTCCCAGACTCATTACAATCATACACATCTGGTGTTTCACAGGTGTGGATTTAAACTGGCATTTTTGTGAGTTCCACAACTATTATTAATAAGCAGCATCCACTCAGTGCTGTGGAGTGTGCTTTGTTTTCAGAACACTATTTGTTAATATTTCCTAAACAAAAAGTTTTCCAGGATGTGCATTTCATTACATTTTTGTAATGTTCCTGTCACAAAATTGAGCAAAATCAAACTTGGAATATCAAAATTTTCTGTGAATCAAAAGTCCTGACTTTTATTAAGTTGTGATTACAGTACTCAATTTCTTCTATCCCACAGAAAATTGAAGTGGTTACCTACAGATTTTACAAAAATATTTCATGTTCTGAAATATTCAATTCAAAACCATATTTGCCAGAATCTACTAGAGATTGTGTATTTTTGACTATGCCACAGGAAAGACTTTGTGACAGAGCAAGAGAAAAAGATCAATTCAATAATTCATAAAACATTGTATAACACCTACAACTGCATGATTTATTTCTGTGCTTTTAAGAAAAAGACAAATCAGCATTATGTGTAATGTTGCTATGGTATTAGAAGTTACAGATTACTTTTCTAGATAACAGTGAAACCCACGTAATTTCTCACTTAGGTCAGAGTTGCTCAAGGACTGCATTGATTTACACACATCCTATGCAAATCTGTCCTCATTTTAACCAGATATTTACTTTGCATTTTAAATTTAGAAATTCTGCTTTGCAGCTGTTTGCAACCTCTTTCACACTTTCCTGTAAGAAAGTGGGGACTGTTTTTCTGTGAGAAACATAACCAAATCATTGATTTATAGAAAAAAAAAAAAAAAAAGAAAAAAAAAGAAAAAAGAATTTTCACAGTACCTTGCTCTATGATTTCCATCATGTAAAGCTGTGTCTATCAAGCTGAGTGGGAAACAGTGTAGAAAGCCATACTTTCCCATACTCTATCCACATGGTCTATACACCAGTCCCTGGAGGCTTGGGGACCTGGTGTGGGCAGACAGGTTTGCACTAATGATGGCGCCAAGCAGCTGTTTGAGTCGTCCCTGGGTATCTTTCCAGCTAGTGCTTGCCCAGCTCTACATCTCCCAGAGGATCAAAGGGAAACCAGAAGGCTCCATCACCCACCTCCTCCCAGGATGAACACCTGAAGCAGACCCTGAACCATAGAATCTGCCATTTAAAATGTTCATCGGTTGAACTTCAAAGTCTACAGCAGTGTGAGAATAGTGCCATATGTTTACACTTACATGAAATTGGGTAAATATTTAATGTGTACTTTATTATTTTGGATTAATTACTAAGATTTATTTAAAATACCACATCAGGTTTTGTCTACATTTTCTGTTTTTTCCAGGTTTTAAAGCATCTCTTACATTTGTATGTGTCTGTACTTGCTGGGAACACAATTAAGTAAATACAGAATTTTATTTTTCTTCAGTCACCTCCTCCAGAATATCTCCATTTTGCACACAAATTCCTCAGGGCACACTCACTTAGGCTGCATTCAAACCAATAAAGAGGTCATATCTCCTGACACAGGACAATGAGCCTCCCTTTCCCCATCCAGATATACTGTAATTCTCCTTCTTCAGGGCAGAGCCACAAGGAAATAGAGACTTTCTAGTGAAAACTTCTAAGAATGTTTCTATGTAGGATTTGTCTCACCCCAGAGGATTCACTCTGCCTCAAAAGAAAGGACAGGTTACAGTGAATCAAAAAAACAGAAGGACCATGGCTCCTAAGCTTTTGATTTAATAAAGATTTTCACATGATTAAAATAGATAAATATTACATTCAGATAATTTTCAGACAGGAGTTTCAATGCCTTATGCTGAGATGCAGCTGTCGAGGGTTTCCTCAAAACCAGACCTCTTCTGATGCTGAGGAACAGAAATCATATTTCCAGCCCTGATTTCACCATAGAGGTATATTTATCCTACAGTTTCAGTGGACAAAAACCAGGCAAGTGGCTTTGAATTTTTGCTGATAACCATTTAAAGACTTGCCCTTTTTAAAAAATATGTCAATAAGTAGTATGTCAAAAAGACATGGATAAATTGTTGCTTTGATTTCTTTCATTAGTGGTGTTTGATACATTTCATTATTTCATATATGTCCTCAGAGCAAAGGATCTGCCTTGGGGCAGAAATTGTATTATAAAGAGAAAAGGCTTACAGGAAAGCTAGTGCAGTGGGACAAAGAAAATGATCAAACAAACAAAAACCCAAATAAAAACAAAAACAAATTTTAAAAATAAAAGAAAAAAACAAAACCAAACAACAAACAGCAAACACAAAACAACCAGCCAAGAGTCCACAGGGCTTTAACAAGCATTTGTGAAGCATACTTAGTTTAATTACACCAACTAGCTATCAAAGTCCAGGATCATGCTACCTGAAATGTCAGTGCAAACTGTTCTTCGGGCTTGAAGGCACTATGTACTGCAAAAATGAATGTGTGAAATCCAAATAAGACCGCCACGAGGACAAACAAAGCATGAGAGAAAACCTGAGCTCACAGATAGATCAATTAATCCAAAGAACACCAACTAGACAGGTGGATGATTCATACACACTATGCAGGCAGATTTCCCGCTGAATGGAAAATACGCTTAATACAGCATGCTTCATGGTGAAAGGCAATGCGGCCAACAAGCTAAACTGGGTGTCAAGCTCCTACCTGTGCCATGGTGACAGAAACATCCCCAAGCAGAGAACAGGGACCGTTTCCCCTTTTTTGAGGTATCTCCTCTTGTGATAAGGCCTTTCCAATAATGTGGTTTTCTTCGGTTTTTAGGACTTTTGGAAAAGGAAAAAAAAAGAAGTATAGCATAAAGTAAGACACTTTTTGACATGATAAATAAGAGCTATCCTTTATTTTCACTGGTAGGGTTGGTCAGAGCAATGTATCAAGTAAATGTGTCAAAAGAATTCAATAAAAGCTATTTAATTGTTCTTTTCTGTGGCAGTAGGGAAAAACAGTCCTTCCAGAACTAGGAAGTGCCAAAATACTTGTGTCACAAGGCAGTGGTGATTGTCCTGCAGAGACGGTATGGCCTATCACAGCTGCCTCTGGAACAAATCAAGTGCACTGCTATAATGGCTATGAATAGCTTGTTGAAATACATTTATTTTTAATTGAGTGAATGTGTGAATAGGAAAATAAATCACAATACACATAGAAAAGGCAGCTAGAGCAGTACATGATTCAAAGTGACTTCTGTGACTGTGTAGCATTGCATTCTTACTTTAGAGAACACAAAACTGTTTCTTATGTTTGATATTTATTATGAAAATCATCTTCTTGGCAATCAAAAACTATATTCAGAGGTACATAGCTGCTTTGAACACATAAAACATCCAGCAATTTGGTGGGTGTAATAAACAATTCAAAAGTTGTACACACCAGCATTTAAGTTAACTTTCAGTGCCTGCAGCCGATTGCACTAGAATCCAGGCCAAGACAGACAATTTAAAAAATCCACACTAAGGGCCTTTTCACAAAGACAAAGAGTGTCTCCAGTTGACTCTTTTCAGCCATTATATTCAATGGTTAATTAGGAGCACACACTGGAGATTGACAGCATGGAAAAAAAAAAAAAAAAAGAAAAATTGTTGAAGAAAATAACCCCCACCTACTTTAGACAGTCCTACTAGGATCATTGGCTTCAAAACAAGAGCGGTGTTCCAGTTTGTCTGAACTGAGAGTTTTGCCTTTACAATTTTTTTATGGACCTAGGAATATGTCGCAGCATTTTGTTCTACATCTAAGTTATATCTGAAGTTCTAGTCTTCCAAAATAATACTCATTGAAGCAAAATACATTCCATTCTTCAAGAGATTTTTAAGGAGATCAACCTACCTATGATTTAGGAAAATATTAAATTATTATAGAAATTACTGAAGCTGGATACAATACCCTCTTTCCCTAACATACTTCCCTCCATCGTTTTCACCAGGCATATTGAGTTTGTGGGAAGAGCAGGGAATTTGGAGGAGAATGCCAGATGAACATGAAGAGTTCATGTCAAGGACTGACAGCAGGACTGACTTACAATACACAGGTTTTGTCAATAGTCCAGGAATTTCATCATATACTCTTCAGTGCCATCTGCTGTAACCAGATGCATTAAAAATATTAAGAGATAATCAAATAGTCAGTCTCAACAGCTCCGTGGCAGGGAAATTATCTAACTCTGGGCTTAGATCTGTCCACAAGGATAGAATCCCATTAAGGAATCAAGCGTACATCATTGCCAAAGATGAAGAACTGGGTCACAATTGTGCCCACATTATTTCAACTTTTTGCTACACTTTCTCAAACTGTAGCAAAATACCATGTACACAACTTAATACCTATGATAATTGTTGCTTTAGCACCACAGCACCTTCTTCAGTCCAAGCAAGGGCAGAACTGCACCTGCAGGTAAGACTTGAGAGCAGCTATCCATTTCATGTTCACCCTGTGAACATGGAGAAGTCTAGAAACAATATTTTCCAAGGTACAAATGGGATTTGGATGCCTAGACTTTGAAAGCCCAACACTGTAAGAAATTGGCAAAGCCTTTATCTCCTCTACCCCAGTTAAAGTTGTTTTACTAGGTGAAGAAAAAATAGTTTGGTTATGCACTTTGTTAACTTAATGTTTTTTTCTGCAGTTATTGCAAAGAATGTAATGATGATTTTTCTGTGTATTTTAGAGTATGTGCACAATGTGATTGATTATATCCATTCTGTCCTTCAGGATTTAAGCAGAGCTCTAGAGTTCTTAGATTATGTCCTAGAGAATTATTTTCTGCTTGAAACCCCATTTTCCTCAACCAGACTTGCACAATGGGTTGTTAGTCACAAGATACATGGCATATTTTCTAGCGGAACACTTCCTAACTTTCATGTGCTGGCCTGACACCATTTTGTCCTTGTGAACACTATTATTTTTATTAGCTTTAGAACACTCAAACTCTCATAGGTACTCCATTGCTCTGGAGTCTACAAATAGACATGCAGGAATATTTCCTATACAAAAGACCTTTTGGTCTAAATAGGCAAGAAAAGTATAACAAACTTTTTTTCCTTTTCCATACAGAGAATTTCCTAGCTAGTAGCACCTGCAATGCATTTCCAGAACATAGAATGCTGTAGGTTTAACAAAGCACCACCAGAAGATGGTTGGGTTTTGGACAGCAGTATTTATCTGTTCAGTAGTATTTGTGGCATTCTCTATACTTAGATTGGCAAATGCCACAAATACCATGATAAATTTAACCACTGTGAGTGATAAATGTCAAGCTTTTAATAGCACCCACTGTCTCTCTGTCACCACATGACCCTATTTGGAGACTGCACAATCACCATCTCTGTATTATTATTTACAAAAGAAATTGGGTTTTAGCATTTTAAATAATATTATATTAGCTTTCTATAATATATATGAAAAGAATAAGCAAAGGAACCCTTTGTATGCCTTTTAGCAGAAGAAAGATCCTGCAGACTACTATTCCTGATAATTTCGTATGCTGTTAATTTAGAAATATAAGGTCATAAGGTAGTTTCCTATTTCTGTTAAGTGACAGTAGAACAGGTAGAATTCATATTCTCAGGTGAAATGAAAGGGCAGAAACAAATCTGTCCACCCAGTTCATGACGACAACTGATGTTATGTTTGACGAGAAAGGAAAAGTCCACACAACTATTGCTGCAGCCACTGCAATACAGAATGTGACTCCAGACATTGCAGACTTACTCTCTACATGACTTCGGGCACTTTCTACACTTTCAGTAGTGTGTGATGTATTCAAGATACATCCAAAGAACATACTTCTGTGGCATTTTGACCGTAGGTTGTAAGAAGGAAAGAGTATTTGACATCATCATTAAAAACACTTCAGTTCTGATCTTTTCTAAGAATTCCAAAGTTCTGAGGTTTTGCCTTCAGCAGAAAACTAACCCAGGAATTAAAATCTGTCTTAGGAACCAGGCTACAATATACCCACAGTTTTGTCTTAGGCAAATATCTCTGTGATGTTTCTGACATGCCCTCCCAATTTCAACTATGCTAATTTTCTAGAGGGGAGACTCATCTGCTATGTCATACATACATGTTCTCTGAAACTTGTTACCAAGTCAGGGACCCTCTTCCATTGCAAAGTTCTTGAGAAGACCTGGGGGAATGTTTGTATGTGCATGTATATGCATACACACATATGCATAAATATATCTATAAATATATATATGTTATTACAGCAAACACTTTGGAGAACCCAGAACTAAATGCAAGATTGACTATCAACGGCAACAACACAATCCCTCATTTTCCTATGTACAGTGAAGATACAGTTCCATGCAAGTCTCTTTCTAAGTCCATTAGATTTAGCCGCCAAAACACATGGGCAAAAGATCAAAAGCTACTGCATTACTGCAGTTTGTCTGGTTGCCATACAGAGCTGGGCTGCACAGGAAAGCTCCAATTCAATTAAAAATAAATCTAAAATTCTTTCCACAACAGTAAGACAGTAAGGCCTAAGACCATTTTTGTAAACCTGTCCATCACATATTAAAGGTCTTGTTTTTTACAATACAATACATTACAATTTAAAAACATATCTAGGCATTTTGAAGTCTCTCATGATGGATTCTGACATTTAGTAAGCCATAATATACCTTAAATACCTACTATATATTCATTCTTGCAAATACATGTATGGATTTTAAAATATGGATCAAAGACATCATTAAACATTTGTAAGAATAAAACTACAGATTGTATTTTTCACAGCTCACATTTCTACATATGCAAACAGGCTGTCTGCTATGAGTTCAGTGTTTTAATTATGAACAAGACAGTAAGGTAATGGAGTTGAATTCACAACTGATGCTGTAATAGTAACTCAATTGGTTAATGATATTAATTTAGATAATCAGTTACTCCAGTTGTCAAACTAATACGTTAGATAATGAAGTCACAAGTTTAGCACAAGAAGGTGTTTTCTGTTTGGCCTGTAACAGAAGTCAAGGAGGAGACAATGCTCTTTAATCTTTTACTCAAAGTAATGTTATAACTACAGAAAGCCCTTGATTTAACCAGTGGAAAACAACGTTTTCTTATAGGTGGTGCTTCTTGACAAGGAAGGTTCTCCCAGTTTAGGTGCTAAATTCAATTCATGCTAAAGAATTAAATGGTAAAGTGCATTTTTCTTGTGACTTGTTCAATGGTTTGTCTTTAAAATCTGCTGTGCTTTCTACATCTGCAAGAATTCTTCTCCCCTCTGGCTCATCAGAGAATCAGAGCATTGCAAACACACATATAAATAGTCAACTTCAAAACATTTTTAGTTACCAATAATATTTAGTTTAAAAAAGATTCGAGGTAGACAATTTTCTTGCTTAAGATTAATGTTTCTTATCCTGTTTGTATTTGGCTTTGATTTGGGGTTCTTTTTGGTTGGTTTTGGTTTGGTTTGGTTTGGTTTGATTTTGCGGGTTTTGGGTTTTTTATATAGAGACAGCTTTTGAAGACAGAAGCCTATGTCCTGAAAATTGTTTGTATAATCAAAGCAATAAATAAAGAAGGACTAACATGAAATTCAGTGCCAAAACTCGTTACATAAACATGAAGATATGGCTTGAATTCCCTAAACTTATCTTTTTCCTTTTATAGAAGCTACTGTAAAATCTCTGTGCTTGTGGATGCTGTGGAAGATCTCCCCACCCCAACTGGCCCAGCAATATGTGCCTCCTAGACCCCTGCCTCCCTAGAGCAAAAGGAACTAGATCTATCTTTCTTTTTCTTTCTTTCTTTTTCTTTCTTTCTTTCTTTCTTTCTTTCTTTCTTTCTTTCTTTCTTTCTTTCTTTCTTTCTTTCTTTCTTTCTTTCTTTCTTTCTTTCTTTCTTTCTTTCTTTCTTTCTTTCTTTCTTTCTCTTTCTTTCTTTCTTTCTTTCTTTCTTTCTTTCTTTCTTTCTTTCTTTCTTTCTTTCTCTTTCTTTCTTTCTTTCTTTCTTTCTTTTTTCTTTCTCTCTTTCTCTCTTTCTCTCTTTCTCTCTTTCTCTCTTTCTCTCTTTCTCTCTTTCTCTCTCTCTCTTTCTCTCTTTCTCTCTTTCTCTCTCTCTTTCTCTCTCTTTCTCTCTTTCTCTCTTTCTCTTTCTTTCTCTCTTTCTCTCTTTCTTTCTCTCTTTCTCTCTTCCCTCTTTCTCTCTTTCTTTCTTTCTTTCTTTCTTTCTTTCTTTCTTTCTTTCTCTCTTTCTCTCTTTCTCTCTTTCTCTCTTTCTCTCTTTCTCTCTTTCTCTCTTTCTCTCTTTCTCTCTTTCTTTCTCTCTTTCTTTCTCTCTTTCTTTCTCTCTTTCTTTCTCTTTCTTTCTCTCTTTCTCTCTTTCTCTCTTTCTCTCTTTCTCTCTTTCTTTCTTTCTTTCTTTCTTTCTTTCTTTCTCTCTTTCTCTCTTTCTCTCTTTCTCTCTTTCTCTCTCTCTTTCTCTCTTTCTCTCTTTCTTTCTCTCTTTCTTTCTCTCTTTCTTTCTCTCTTTCTTTCTCTCTTTCTCTCTTTCTTCTCTTTCTCTCTTTCTCTCTTTCTTTCTCTCTTTCTCTCTTTCTTTCTTTCTCTCTTTCTCTCTCTTTCTCTCTTTCTCTCTTTCTCTTTCTTTCTCTCTTTCTCTCTTTCTTTCTCTCTTTCTTTCTCTCTCTCTTTCTTTCTTTCTTTCTTTCTTTCTTTTTCTTTCTTTCTTTCTCTCTTTCTTTCTCTCTTTCTCTCTCTCTTTCTTTCTCTCTTTCTTTCTCTCTCTCTTTCTCTCTTTCTCTCTTTCTCTCTCTTTCTCTTTCTTTCCTTCTTTCTTTCTTTCTTTCTTTCTTTCTTTCTTTCTTTCTTTCTTTCTTTCTTTCTTTCTTTCTTTCTTTCTTTCTTTCTTTCTTTCTTTCCTCCCTTCCTCCCTTCCTCCCTTCCTCCCTTCCTCCCTTCCTCCCTTCCTCCCTTCCTCCCTTCCTCCCTTGTTTTCCTTCCTCCCTTCCTCCCTTGTTTTCCTTCCTCCCTTGTTTTCCTTCCTCCCTTCCTCCCTTGTTTTCCTTCCTCCCTTGTTTTCCTTCCTCCCTTCCTCTCTCTTTCTCTCTCCTTCCTTCCTTCCTTCCTTCCTTCCTTCCTTCCTTCCTTCCTTCCTTCCTTCCTTCCTTCCTTCCTTCCTTCCTTCCTTCCTTCCCTCCTTCCTTCCTTCCTCTCTTTCTTTGATCTCAGCTGAGGCAAACACAGCCAGCTACAGAGAGCTGGGGAGAGGAAGGAATATGTGGCAGCAGTTGCTGTGCCGCCACAGCCACCTATTTCCACCCTCTCTAGAAAAGCTGGTGTTGCAGGTCCTCCCTAGCACCCAGGAGCTCCTCGATTTCCCTTTGAGCATCACCTTTTTGCAAAAGCATGTCTAGAAGCCACAATGTACCTCGTGAGGCATTTGGGACCCTTTGGAATGACAGCTTGTGTAGTTCTCATTATCATTGACAATACCCTTTCTAGTGATCTAAACCTGAGGGGCTTAGAGACTCAGAACTAATCTTTAAGCTCTTTCTTATTGCCTTGCTACCTGGATTTTATTTGGTATGTTCCCGGACTTACTGTATCATGTATTTGTTACTTAAACCTATGTCAATAAAGCTTTATACTATTCTACATCCTGTTTCCCGCCTGCATATATATATATATATATATATATATATATATCTCACTTGACAGAAAATGGCTAAAAGTATTTCTAAATTACAATTAATCTCCCCTAAGAGACCATACTGCTCTATATTTGGTAGACCCCAGAGATACTGTGATTTGTGAATTATTTCTTTGTGATGAAAAATAAGATTGCCACCAGGTATATGAACTTCTGCTAATATCTGCTAAACTGTATTCATCCAACATTATTCACACAGGACAGCTTAATCACGAATTAAATCCATCCTTTAATTAGATAGCAGCATAATAAAATTTTTCCAATAATTAACATTTCTACATGCTGAATTTGCAAGTTTCAGCAATCAGTCATTCTCAGGAGAAAAAGCAAAAGTAATTGGTAGTACGTTAACTGCCTGAATTACTTCTTTCTTGAGTGTAATGAGAGTTACTAATCACTCCATTTTATAAATGACTTTTTTTTTTTTCCTCTTTCTTGTGTCTTGATAATGACAGAGGCTTCTGTCACAGGGTGCTTCAGGGTGGAACTGGGTGCAGCTGTTAATGGACGAAAGCAACAATCTCTGCCTGGGCCTCGTATTCAGTTTATCCAATCAGCAGAGAAGAGGTTTTTATCTTTTTTTGTTGTTGTTGTGTTATTATTGTAGATTAATCTGACTGTCACACGCATTAGTCAACTAATGTTGTTAAGTACAAAACCCCCTTATTCTACATTTAAAAAATTATCACTCTACAGGATTCAATTATTCAGGCTAATTTTTTCATATTAGCACTTTGCCTCGGGTTGACTTTTTTAAAGCTTTAGCTAAAACAGCATTTTTAGACAAGATTAGTGCAAAGTAGACAACCCTATCAAATTTAAAATTACTGTCCTGCATTTTTTTTGAAAGAGCCTTGAAGCACTAACAAGTGACTCTTGAAATGTCTCCTTATTTCTTGTCAAAAACTCCATCATTTTGAGCAGCATCACAAGATTTTCAGATTCTTCACACATACTTCATAGAGATGTTACAAGCTTTCTGTTCTGGTCATAATCCTGTGCCTCTATACTCCTTAAGTGCCAACAAACTTCTTGATTGACAAGGAAAGTTTTCTGTGAGATCAGGTCAGGCAACTGTGGCAAAATTCCAATATCCTTCAGTCAAAAGCAGAAGTATTGTCCTGTGTTGTTCTGGCTGCTTGAACAGGCCATAACATTTTGTCCCACCTCATAGTGTTGTATATTAGTATTTCTTAGTACTTTTTAGCCCTTATTATTGAATAAAGCCTCTTTACCTAGGTTAAAAATCAATTCAGATTGACTTCCACAGAATGGCTTCCACATCATTTTACATGTAAAGCAACAAGGAGCTGCAAAGTCAAATAATAGGACACACTTCGATGTGGCAAATAGATATTTTGCCATGTATCCACACTGCTCTTCAAAATGTTTGTGTTGAATCTATAAGTTTGGCTGAACATTGTTTCCCTCTTCCATCCAAAGACAATTTCAACAAGAAAAATTAAGGTTAGCCACAATCCTTCGGTCTCAAAATTCATGTCAATGTCTTCATTAGCTGAGGTGTTTCAGAGCTGAAGATTGTATAATATGTTGAAACCCTGCAGATGATCACAGCAGGCTTTGGGTACACCTGGTTTTTAATTTGCCTCTTTCAAACAAGTACCTGCAGTAATTTTACTGGTTACCATATAGGTGCTCTCCAGTTAACTTCTGCATCCCATTCCCCATCTTCATTTGCATAAAAATGTATATTACTGTTGCTAAGGCTTATTGTAAAATGTAAACAGAAGATAACCTTAAGCAGTGGCATCTCTTATTAGAATCTGGAATCTTAGCTTATGTGACTTAACATTCAAACTCATTTCAATCAAATTCATCAGTTGCATTATCCATATTTAAAAGAACTTGACCTTTCCCATGTTTTGCTTCCATAAGTAGTTAGCATACTTCCCATCCCATTGTATTATTAAAGTTTTCACTGCATATGGCAAAATATGGAATTACTGTATTAAAACTGAATACAATTTGAAACATGCTATAAGGAGTGAATAAGGTTAAAGTACTCCTGCTTTTTAGTCATTTCCCTATGTGTACTCAAGCCTCTTGCACTATCCTTGCTGCTCAGATTCATTTCTATAAACTGGGAACTGCAAACCCAAAAATGTCTGTGAAAAGAATGTCATGCAACCAGCGGCTTCCTTCAGTTCCTTCCTCATGCCCACATGCTCAAGAGTGATCACAGCCATGAGTGTGGTGCCAGCTGAACACCCGCTGTTCCTGGCTGACCAGCCAGAGCCAGTCAGTCAGGCATCCACTGGCTCTGACTTAGCATGCCCTTTGCATACTTGCTTAACATTTTAAGCTCCAATTAGTTGAAATTTATGTCCAGTATCACCCTATTCATTTGCACTAATACCTGAGATGACCTTTCTGACGGGTCAAATCTTTCAAATTAGCAAGCAAGACCAAGCAAGAAAAGTGAATGGTTCTGAACAACAATATGCAAATGTCACCGGCACATGTCATTTAAGTTTGAACGATAAAATTTGTGTTGGTCAGAAATCTGGAAATGTTCCCATGTTTTCTAAACATAACCAGCTTTCTCCATGGTGTGAACTTCCAAGTGGTTCCTTACGCTGGAAACCTTCTTGAGAACAGTGGAAGCTGTTGACTCTGCCTTCACATATTCACAGATGAGTTAATTTATACTGTAGAGTGAAAAGGACTATTTGTAGCAGCATTTCAGTAATACTGTGTGCAGTGGGAGGACAAATATTCCATATTTATGTTTAGATTGTAATATTAAATGTTAAAACTTCATTTTTATGCTTGTTTAAAATGTTTAAATTTATGTTTAAATTGTAAAAAAGGTTTAAATTTTCATATTTATGTTTAAATTTTATTTATATTTAACAACTTTATCCACTTTCTCTACCCAAAAGCAAAAATATCTAGAACTATTTGAAAATTTCAATTGTAAGCCAATAGTAGACAATTATAATAGTACTTCAGCAAAATGTCTTTGAATGATAAGTGGATTGAAAATAGATACTAAATGTGTTCATGTATTTAAAGAGTAAAATCAGTTCTGCTTAACTGCAGATCACATCTAATGGCTAGTTTTAATGCCTTTGCCTGAAAATAAGAGGTAGGAGAAACAGCAAAGGTTTCCCTGCAAATGTGTAAACTGCCTGTTATTATCTGCTTTTTTAAAAAATAGCATTTGAGTATAAGCTTAGCATGAAATCTAATCTTTTCAAACACCTGTAATGGCTCTCAGCTGAGCACATACCTAAATAACCACATGCACAGCATCACAAATGCTTTGATTTCCTAAATAAAGTTCACACAAACCCATCTGTATATAGTGCAAGCTATGAAACTGACTCACTCCATTATTTTAACAAAAATCTCTCAGATCATTTGGTACTTCACCTTTTAGATACTGTTTAAAAGAAAAAAAAAAGCACAAAAAAGCAGAGTTATAAAAAAGTCATGGTGAGAAATACAAAAGATGATGGAAAGTAGGAAATTTATGAATGTAGTATCTGGGTCAAATAACAACAAAAAATAGCAAACATTAAGCATTAAAAATTGCCTAAGACACATGAATGATGATGTGAAAATAATAATGATGATAGCAATTTTATGTTTATACAGCAAAAGTTTGATTCTTATGCATTAGTACAATAAAGGATTCATTTCTTTATCTGTGGCTTTGAAGAGATGAGGGAAAATGAGTGAATTGTCAGGTTGAATTAACATTTTGTCATAAATTTTTATAGCCCCCAGAAAATAAGATTGAGCTAATTAGTTATAAATCACATTCTAAATGTATTAACCTAATTCTTTTAGAGAAACTTTTCTTTCATTAAATTAATATTAAAATACTTGAGTTATAATAAATGCAAAAGAATAAATGTTTCTAATCCCATTGAGTGACTATGAGAGGTTTTCTTCCACTATTGGGTCTACCCTCAAGGCTATTTCTTTGTAAGCCCTGGAATATGATGCTTCTTTTGTTTCAAGTTTCAAAACAAAAACTATAAATTCTTACCGATAGAAAACCATTACCTAATCCCTAGATCAGTTAGAAGGACATGCATGCAGTGAAGGCATTGATAGGTTTGATGGGAGTTTCCAAACCCCAGGGTGTTCAGTTTCATTTTCTTAAACAAGAATACTTGTAATAAAAAAAAAAAAGAAAAGACAATCATTTGTAGGTTGCAAGTCCCAGATCTTGTTTATTTATAAAGCAATAAATATTAGAAGCACAAATAAATTGCACGGGTGTGTAAACAAACTGTACAATGACTGAAGAGTTCAGGAAGGGTTGCCAGAAGACTCCAAGAAGCATATTTTCGTCATCCTGAATGGGCAGTAAATTTAGGGAAAAGCACTTAGAAGCACTTGCGGTGGACAATGGATGGGCCAGCTTCATCATACTCCTGTTTACTGATCCACATTTGCTGGAAGGTGGACAGAGATGCTAGAATGGAGCCACCAATCCAGACAGAGTACTTGCGCTCAGGTGGGGCAATGATCTACAATAAAGAAAAACGACAAACTCTCATTTAACAGTTGCATTTCTGAACAACCAACCCACATCAACAATGTAACAAAGCAATAGATATTTCCTTAAGTAAATAAGGAACTTTTCTATAATAACAATATTGATCTTCAGCAGCTGGTACAATACATGTAATATTCTCTAAGAAAAAGTATAACCCTGTTTTCCTCTTTTCTAAGACTTTCTTCCAATCAATATAATTGTGCTGTTTAAATGGAATTTCTTCCCCTCGGTCCATCAGCTCTTGATCTCACTTTTGAGTTGTTCCTATATCCCAGTTTAATGATGTGGACATTTTCCCCATTCTTACCTACGTTTTATAGTACAGAGTCAAATTCCTCACCTTGATCTTCATAGTGCTAGGAGCAAGTGCAGTGATTTCCTTCTGCATGCGATCAGCAATGCCAGGGTACATTGTCGTTCCACCTGAGAGGACGTTGTTAGCATACAGGTCCTTACGAATATCAATATCACACTTCATGATACTGTTGTAGGTAGTTTCATGGATACCAGCAGATTCCATACCTATAGAAGAAAGAAGACAAGTAGATTGGTAAATTATACAAGAGGTCTTCATGATGAGAACTCTCAGCATTTCTCATCATCAATATGAACTACTATGATATTTTTGTTGCAACATTGCTTACTGATTATTAAATGTTGTAGAAAAACATTCAAAAGCGGAATTACGGAAGTAGCTAAGAAAACGAAAAATTGTTAGAAAGGGTAAGAATCATAATGCATATGAAAGGGAAGGTACTCAAAATATACAGTAAGAGAAGAGGCAGATGCATAAGATAAACTCATTCGGTATATGGCAATGGGAGAAATTATATAGAATAAAATAGAAACTATGTGCATCAGGTTATGTCAGAGTCTCACAAAAAGCATTAGCTGAGTATAGAAAAGACAGCAATAAAGACAATGAAAGCAGCTGAAGCAGAACTAAAGAAGACAACAGTAGCTTCGTTTATTTTTCAGCCTACTCAAAATATAGTCTATACCATTTATAAACATTAGGGCAAGACATAACCAAGATATGGACCAAGATATTAGTACTTGGTAGTAAGGAAAAAGAAACCAGAAGCAAGTGTTTGTAGGTTGCATTCCAATTCATTAATTTTAACAGGTGCTTCCTGAAAGGGCTGACACTAGATCCACAGTAAGATGTCAGCTGATGAACAACTGCATTTATTGCTCAGGACTTAGGGTAAAAGCATTTGCTGTATCTGTCAGCTGCTCTCACAAACAGCGAAGATTACCATCTTGATGACAGCAATGTTCAGTTACAGTACATATAAATATATGCACACCTTCATTCAATTTTTTTTTTCTTCTCTGAGGCAGCTTACTTCTTCTTGCAGTCAGGTACTGTTTTAAGTGTAAGCTTTATAAACACAGCACTGGAAACTGTTCTTTCCATTATGACCTGATGATATTCTAACTTCATTTTATCATGAAAAATTGTGACCCTAAAATCTGGTATAAAACTTGCAACAAGACCCAGCTAATTACCAGCTGAGCTTGCACTAAGCACAGCTTACAGGGACCAGATGATCTAACTCATTATTCATGTTTGATTTTGTGTCAAATTTTGATAAGCAAGAAGAGGAGTGGGACACCTTCTGATTCTTTCATGCCTCCTACTGAAAGGAGAATTTCCTGGGAGCACTTACCAATAAAGGATGGCTGGAATAAGGTTTCAGGGCAGCGGAAACGTTCGTTACCAATTGTGATCACCTGACCATCAGGCAATTCATAGCTCTTTTCCAGAGAGGAGGAAGAGGCAGCAGTGGCCATTTCATTCTCAAAGTCCAGTGCAACGTAGCACAATTTCTCTTTGATATCACGAACAATCTCACGTTCAGCTGCAAGTATATGGAACTCAAATCAAGGTTTGGATAAACAAAACAGTAGAGGAAGAAGATGGGCCAAGAGAGATATGAGGATTTTCACAGGAGGGCAAAGCTGAAGGACTGACCTGTTGTCACAAAGGAATAGCCACGCTCTGTGAGGATCTTCATGAGGTAGTCAGTCAGATCCCTGCCAGCCAGATCCAGACGCATGATAGCATGAGGCAAAGCATAACCTTCATAAATAGGTACATTGTGGGTGACACCATCTCCAGAGTCAAGAACAATACCTGGGAAAGAAATGTCAGAGAGTAGTTTGAATCACCTAGCAAATGCTTTGAGCCCTTTGGTAGGGTAAGCAGCAACAAATACAACAAAAGCTAGGATTTCTCAGGCAGTATAAAGAAGCAGCATTCTATTTGAGCCATAAAAATCTTGCCCATTCCTTCTGTCTTTGCTTTCTGGACATCCCTGTTTGGCTTGAACTTTCCCATACATATTTTAAGCTCATCCATACAAACAGACTTCCACTGCTAATACACTGAGCAGTAAGTATATTTGCAATAGTGATTATCCTGATTCAATAATGGGCATCTTTTGGGCCCCATTTAAATCCTTAAACTGGTGTAATATTGTGTAACTGTAGTATCTTCACAGGAATGTCTCCTCATTCTCGCCATGACAAGGCGGCAGGAGAGTCAGTTCCACAGTGCCCTTCTGAAAGCAAGGCAGACAGGTCTACATTGTCCTTTCCACAGCCTATTTTGTACCGGCTTTTCTGCTACTCTTCTCACTGATCATCATAAATGAAAAATACCTAGTTTTCTGCAGATTTGAATGAGTTAAGTTTTTGTTTGTTTTTGTTTGTTTGTTTTTCCTATTTGGAGTGAGAAGGAAGGAGGGTTCCCGATAAATACTTTTAATTTTTTGTTTTACCTGTTGTACGACCAGAGGCATACAGTGACAGGACAGCCTGGATCGCGACATACATAGCAGGTACATTGAAGGTCTCAAACATTATCTGGGTCATCTTTTCACGATTAGCTTTAGGGTTCAAAGGGGCTTCTGTGAGCAAGGTAGGGTGTTCCTCAGGGGCCACACGGAGCTCATTGTAGAAAGTGTGGTGCCAGATCTTTTCCATATCATCCCAGTTGGTGATGATGCCATGTTCAATGGGATATTTCAAAGTAAGGATACCTCTTTTGCTCTGAGCTTCATCACCCACATAGGAATCTTTTTGACCCATACCAACCATAACACCCTAAGAGAAGAAAATACAGAAAAACATTATTTGAGGAAAACAATATCACAGAGCGCAAACAATCACACCACAGACAACTATGCTATTTTCAAGCAAGGTCACACCACAAAAAGGTTGTTTTGGAAAAGAAATTAGCATTATTGAAATATTAAGTCAACAGAACTTGAAGTTTTCACAGAAACCCCTTTTTTCTTTAATACAGCTTTTATTTTCTATTACTTCTTTGTGGTCCAAAAGTTTGACTGAAAGTAAACTCCACAATACCACGAGCAGGAAAAGAAACAGAGAGACATTCAAAGAAAGTTTATAAACAAGAAGATATGGAGGGAAATAAGCCTTCTAGTGAAGGAAGACACTGCCAAAATGACTACTGATACCAAGTCTCAGCAGTAATATATTCACAATAACAATACATGAATTTTGAACAATTAAGTTGGGGGGGTGGGGGGGGGGAAAGCCTTACAAACTTTTTACCAAGGCAATTGTGGGAGAAAAAGTACAGTATTTTCTGTGTGCTGATTTAACTGTAACAAAAGAGGAGGATCACATAGGAACAAAGCAAAGGAGGCTTAGAAAGGTAAGATCAGAGATAGACAAAAGTAGTAAAGGAAACTGAAAGAAGGTGTTTGGTATATGAACCATTGGACAGGATGGGCGGGAAGGGCTTTAAACAAACTGTATCATACAGAAATTCAGCCAGTGGACGTGCTCTGAACTGCCACCAGCTGCATGTCTGGCCTAGTGGATGGAGTGGGCAGCAGCTTTGTTGGAGGCTGGGTTTGGGCTCATTAAGAGAGAGAACAGAGAGAGAGTCAAGTTGAAAGTTGAACTAGAAATAGCTGGGGGAAAGGGAGACAGTAATAGAAAGGACATAGGGACAATCAAAAGAGGAGTTGTTGAGGGAAGCACTGGAGAGAAGTGGAAAGGCATCTTTAGTACCACCACAAGAAGTGGGCAAAGGGAAAAGCAGGGCATGTGGGACAAGGCAGAAAAACTAAGGAGGGAAAGGGTGAGTGGAGGTGACTCCTGGAGGAGGGAGAAGGCTCGGTCCTGCTCCCCATGTTTACCTGGTGCCTCGGGCGGCCCACGATGGATGGGAAAACAGCCCTGGGGGCATCATCTCCGGCAAAGCCCGCCTTGACCAGCCCCGAGCCGTTGTCGCACACCAGCGCGGTGGTCTCCTCGTCGTCACACATCTTCGGAGGGAGGCACGGACCTGAAAAACAACGAGGCGACACGTCTAGACCCCTGCGGACAGCGCGGCGCTGCCGCCGGTCCCTGCCGAGTCCCCCGGACGGCCCTTCCCGCCCGCCATCCCGGAGGGCACGGCCGGCGGCGGCACACAGAGCGGGAAATTTGACTGGTCCCAGGAGGATGCTCGATGGCTCAGCCACGCGCGCGGACAGGGCTTTAACTGGGATCCGTCAGTCGCTTTCTTCTCCGCGCTTCAAAAGGCGCCCCGGCTTGCAAAGCGCTCATTAGAGCATCATTAGCGATACCCTCAGGCCGGTCTCCGAAACAGGAGAGTAAGCTTTTGAAATCGCAGAGTTCGGCCCTGCCCAGAGCATTTCACAGGCGGCGGGGCGGCGCGCCCCGTCGGGCCGCGGTGTCTGCTGCTGCGTGGGGGGCGGCGGGGGACGGGAACGGTGTCCCCGGCCGAAATTACGCCAAGCTGGGACGTGCACAGGCAGAGCGGCGGCTGTACCTTCAGGACAGGTACGCGCCGCCCGTCGGTACCTGCCATGCATCCCGTCCCATCCCTCCCTGTCCGCCCCGAGCCGCCCCGCGGGGCTGCGGGCGCCGCCGCACTACTCACCAGACCAGCACCGGCGGCGGGGCGGCTGCGTAGGAGAGCCTGGGTGCCGTGTCCGCGGAGACGCCCCAATTTATACCCCCCCGAGGGGCAGCGTCGGCCGGGGCCGCCGCGGGATGGGGCAGCCACCTTCTCCTTATTTGGTCGGCTCTGCGCCATTGAGCGGCCGCGCAGCCATGAATGGAGCCCGGCCAGCCCCGCCGCGGCCCGGCTGCCCGGCCCATGTAAGGCAGGCGCGGGGCAGCGCGCCCCCGGCCCGCCGCATGGCCAAATAGGGAGCCCCGCGCAGCCCCTCGGGGGCCAGCGCTCCTAGGGAGCCGCCTGGCAAGGTGGCCTCCCCGGCCGCTTCGCAGGGGCTCGGCTCGCCTCCGGCCGCCGCTGCCCCGAGGTGTCGACACCCGCCGAGTGCTGGCCCAGGTGGACCCAAAAACTGGAGACGCTCGGGCTTGGCGGACGGTGCGGGGGAAGCTGCACGGCTGTTTTCTACCCCAGCTTTTCGTTTTTCCACTGAAAACGAGCCAGTCTAACTCCTGTTTTTTCGACGACCCGTGAGGTTTCTTTGGTGCCAACAACTGAAGCTTTTCTACTGCTTGGAGGCAGCACCTGCTGCCTATGTTGCCTTAGGAAGGAGCAGCACACACTCAATTTCTTCTAAATGAGCACATGCAGCAAAAATCGTGCTTCTCTCTGCTTTTTGCTGACATCTGTAACACAAAATGGGATCTACTTGTTTACATTAATATGTATATACTTAAACTCCTATTTTTGCTCTTTTAATGCACACTTGATCAGTAATGAATAGTGATATGTATAGGGTGGAGGATGAGAGATGAGAATAGTTTGGACAAAAACCAGCTATGGTATTGATGTAATGTGGCAGTGGTTTTCCTGCTCAGTTGTTGAAACATCCACATTGATAATGTGTTCCAGCATTGAAACATAGAAAATGCATGAATTGTCAGATTTTTCTTTAATTTTTTTTTTTTTTTTTAGTTAAAAATAGAAAGACTGGAGAGGCATCCCTTGAGTGGGTTTGGCCTGGTATGTGAAGCAGAGATTGTCAGCGTGTGTTCCAGAGGAACTGCATTATAACGCAGAGTACTGTGACCTTCGGGAGCTCAGCTCATAAACTGCTCAATGTCTGCCTGTGTGAGACACAATGGGGGAAAAAAAGAATTGAGATTTGGGACAGACGGGAAGGGTGGGGTGTAAAGGTCAAGAGAGGAACACAGTAAACTGGATCAACTGCTTAAACACAGGTCCCGTTTATTAGATGCCATACAAGGGCTGACAGCCATCACATGGTTATATACATCTTAAATACAGTGGAAGGAAAGAGCTTGTGAATGCAGCCCAAGCTGCAGCTGGGGGACTTTGAGGGGTGTTGATGCAGGAGCTACCTTTGCACGGTGGTTTGGCTCTGACAAAGGGTACAAGAGCTGGAAGTCGCTGACTACTCTTCTCTGAACTGTATCCAAAGGGGGCGTTAGAGACTCTTAGACTTTAATTTCTTCTGAAATTGGAGACAGTGGAATCAGTTTGCTCATTTCTGGCACAATTCATGAGGTGGTTAGCTCCACCCTAATTCCAGTTTATCTTGGGGTTGTGCCCAATTCTGAGCACAACTTTGAACAGATGTAGCAACAAACTTCTTGGCCATTGGTAGCTCCTGCTTGTCTTTGAATGCCTTGAGGAGACACAACCTGTTTCAGGTGAGAGACTATTTGTGTATAAAGGTGCGTGCATGTATATTTCACATATGTGTATATATAAATAAATATGCGTGTATATATTGTATATGCATGTATGTATGTGTGTGTATATATATATATATACGTTTTGGTTTGGCTGGGGGTTTTTGTGGTTTTTTGTTTGTGGTTTTTGTTTTTTTTTTGTTTTTTTCCTTAGCTACCTAAGAAAGGAACGTGTAGGACTGTGAAATACAGTGACCTCAAAAGTTCAAAGCATGGAAAGACTCTACTTCATTGCCTCTGCTCTGGACAAACCTCGGTTCTTAGTTTTCCTGGTGGTGATCAACCAAAATCAATACCGGTGGAATAAGGACCTCAAGTGAGTATATCTTTCTCTAAACCAATTATGCATGGGTAACAGAGAGAAAGTATTTTGGTACTAGTAATGCTTATTTATATAAAAAAATATATATATTTATATTTCTACTGGGATGTATAGGCATATACACCCTGGAACAGAGTATCATTTCAAAGAAAAAAAACTTCATCATATGCTGCTTTCAATTTTTAAAAAATCAGCATATTTTATTGTGTGGTTGGTTTTGCCATACATAATTTAAATCTACCATTTTCTTTTTTTTTTTTTTCCTATCACTTCTTTTCTACAGAAACCATATAACATGAGGGATTGACTAGCTTCTCTGGCACTAGAGATTAGTTTACAGTGTTATCTCAGCTGTTCCTCCATTCTGAGGTGTTACAGTATTTACATAGAAGCCCGCTGCTGATAACTGCATTGAATTCCTCCCCAATCAGACTGTCACATCCTGCATTCCCTTTGGCTAGAGAGACAGACTCTGCTGAAACTGAGACAGAGCCAGGTCTCACTGCAAAATCTGTACAAAACAGGCTGTATTTTCTTGTTTCCTTTATAACTACATATCAGCTTTCTCTACCCTTTCCTCAAATTTTAAATTTCTAATCCAGCAGGACTCACATCTAGGATTCTGATGCACTTGAGAGCTCATCAGTCCCGCCCTGCCCCTTTCCCCCCCCGCCCCCTCCATATTTTGCAAGGTCAGATGAAAAGGGCACAACACGATGAACGTAAAACTGAAATCTCATATGCTTCCTTGTAGCCATTCAAAAAGTACCCAGCTAAAGTTATTCCTTTGGCCAAAATCATTCCACTTTCTGCAATAAAGTTATATTACAGCCTCAAGTAAACCAACCAAGCAAATAAAGAAGGAAAAACCTACTGAAGTGTGTTATGCAATGTCATCTAGAGGAAAAATACTCTAGCGTCTGACTGACGGGGGTCGCCATACGCTGTGTACGTTTCTCATTACTTCACTGTCAGGAGTGACACCAGAGACAAAGGAAACACTGGCAGTGTGGAGTATTGGGGGAGCAGACAGATCTGCAGAGGTCATGATCTGCATGTACAGCCTGAACAGACAGGAGCATGAAGCCTCAATGTCTACACAAAATTAATGGGGTAGCAAAATTATATATACATGCATATATATATATGTGTGTGATACTTGCACATGGGCAAAACTGGATGTATTATTCAACTAACAAGACACTGTTGTGACTGCAGCTAGAATCAGATAATGAGTTCTTACCTCTGCATGGTAAAAATGTGAACTAAAAAAATCACACTGTGATCTTATGATGCCCAGAAATCCTCACACTGCTATTTAGCTTTTGAATGGAGGAAAAAAAAAAAAAAAAAAAAAAAAAAAGAAAAAAAAAAAGCTTAAAAATAAAGTCTCAATTCTTCAAAATCTTTAAAGCATAGAACACTTATTGCAACAGACTTCACATTATTTACAGGAGTTAACATTGCATTCAGAAATTGAAAATGCAGAGGATCAAGCCCTCTCTGTATTTTTTTTGTCTTTCAGATTATTCTTTTATTATCTGTACATGCTCCAATAAAAACAATAAACTTTTCCTAATACACCAATCAATTGCATGCACCATATACCCTGACCTAGCAGGTCGTAGAGCAAATGACTTCTTACTTAAAATCTGCTATTTCTAAATCCAATGGATGATGACATATAAAATCTGTCCTAGCACAGAGCCAAATGTTACCTCTCTTCAGCCACAGGCCAGTGTAATCTTTGTAAGAAATTTTACTTTTTCAATAATAAGAAGTGAATGCCACTCTGACAGGTTTTCTTGTGTCCCGTGACAGCTGTTTGGAGCTATGTGTGCTTTAGAAATGTAAGAATCATCACAGCAATGTCTTACTGATAGGCACGAGTCCTGTTGAGATGAGAATGCCAAACGTACAACATATAATGAATATCGCTGTCATGAACCAGTCACTGTCACAAAGGAGTCATATGTGGTTATCTGCATCTGTGTAGCTATGAATCTGTCTCTGTGTGTATGTAGACATACAAAGAGAAGCCAGAAATTCTGCAGTCACCATCAGCCTGAAGTTGTTCCCTATGAAAAGGTCTATTACACTTTTCCAGTCAGATTTTCAGCTTCCCAAGTGAGAAGTCTTTCTTCTGTTCTGCTAGAGGAGAGTCTCCCATTTTAATAATCACACTGTCAGGGAAATTTCTGCAGATAATTCATGGGGTATTTCCCTTTCTCAGTTGTGTCTCATCCACCCTAGTAATAACCGATGTTTCATACTGAATACTTTTTCTGTCTTCTCAGCATTGAAAGCCTTTGCATAGTTGCAGGCTGTTATCATCTCTCTGCGTCTCTTTCTCTCACTCACTCATGTACTGCTGCACATCTATAATTAACCTAAAACATCTTAAGTGTGCACTGAAATGACAGAATAATGAGGAGAGCACTACGAGTTAGAGATGCAGCTAAACATCTTGTTATGAAGGTGGGAGAATCAAGCATGGGCAGTGTAAGTGGAGGTGAGTAGCAGTGAAAGGAATTTGTGTTTCTGAATCTCTGACTCTTCAGAATCTTTATTTGCCACATCACAAAGAAAGGCCAAGACTCTCACACTTGTTAAATCTGCTTTGCAACAGAAAGAGGGCTCAGAGAGTGCCCAGAGATCCCAAAAGCACTGTGCCTGCATAGGAGGAATGTCTTGCTTCCAGAAGTGAAGAGAAGCATAGTTCTCTCACAACCCAGAGCATGACAGGCATGAGAGGGTAGGACTTCAGCATTTCACACTGTGAAGGCTGCAGGCTACTCTGAAATGAAATGCAGCGAAATGCAGCCCATGGAAACTGCTGCAATTCAGGCTCCTCATGCACTGAGGGACGTGGAATCGTTCAAGAGGACAGAAATATGTCCTGAACACTTCAGCTGTTGCCAGCATGTATCACAGTTGCCAGTCCTGTGCAGTGTCTGTGGGAGATACCTGCCCAACATTAGAGAGCTGATGGGCAGTATTTCTAATAGCATTTCTGACAGTATTTCTAAATCTCATTTCAACTGTGTGTATGCTTGTTCAGTATCACACTATCATCATTTCATACTTGACGAGTCCTCTGGCTGCTAGTACCATATCAATAAATCACAATTCCAAAGGCAATGGGTAAATGCTAGATGTATCAAAGATGGTTTGACAATATCTTACATTAGGAATATTTCCAAATCCCACCAATGCTTAAGGCTAAATTCTGCCCAGTTAAATTACATTTGTGATTATTTTAATTTGAATTATATTTCTTTCTTATATGTGACTGTAAAAAGCTCAGAATTGCAGAATGGTCACCCAGAAAGCATAATGAAATTACATGGAATGTTAACAGATGTTTTATTAGTATGTAAATTATGTAGATTGATACCTATATACTTAAATATGACAAAGGAGAGAGAAGGCAAGATACAGACTCAGAAACTTGCAGCCAAAGGCACTTCCTCACCTTGATTTATGTCTCACTCCACCTTCAGTCTCCTTGAAGCTCACTTCTCTGCCATAGATTCTGCACCTGTCATGTTCTACAGAAAGTGATCAGGACTTCATAGGCCATGTTTTGATCTTCAAATTTAGCATCACAACTGCTACCAGACCAGTGCCATAAGCAGATGCAAATCTACTACCCATGGTGGTGTTTTTAGCATATGGCTGTAACCTTTCAGTTTAGTCTAGTTCTCTACTGTAAGTCCTTCTGCAAGGTCTCTGAGTCACAACCTCTTACGGTAATTCATGTCAAAGAGTTTCTAAGAGCAGTTCAGAATGTTTCATACTAGGTATGAAGCTTTTCCCCTTTTCATTGCTTCTTATGTCCCACTCTTCAGCAAGTTCCCTTTTATTTATGTTTTTATCACTTTCCCACTATCCTCACCTTCCTTCTCTTTTCCATCTTTGTTTACCTCACCACATAAATGTAAGTTCTTGAGCTCCATATTCTCCAGTATGCATAGATTGTTGTGTGCAGTGACCTACATGCAAAATGAGAAGATACTGACTTAATGAAGATAAAAGAGGATTTAATTTGCAAGGAAAAGTTACCCAGAGAAACAAGAAACCTATCAATTTTCTTCCCCAGCTAGCATACAGTTGTAGCAATATTAAATATAATATGTGTTTCTTATCTTTACTGGCTTATCACATAGGTCAGCCTTCTTACTTATAACCCAACACATTACTCTGCGTGAGCAGATTTGAAGTCCTTTGCAATAAGTAGGGTTCAATAATCTGAAACAAAAAGAAACTGAATCTACCAGCTGCTGGAAAGCACTGTGTGAGTTTCCAGATTTTTTCTCAGCTGCCTTTTGTTTTTCAGAATCAGAGACAGATGTCTCGTAATTACAAGAAAAACAACAATGAAGCAGCCTATACTAATTGCATTCTAGCTAAGGAATTAACTTTTAATAATGGAAACCATCAAATGCTGGCTTTTCTGTTAACATCTCTACATGCATTCTTTTGTACTGTGTGTTAAAGTAGGAGGATCTACATTTCTTAATCTGTATAGATGGAGAGAAGGAAGTATTGCCTTACAGATGAGAAGCTAAGGTTCAGCAGTATGAAGTGACTTGACTGAAGTCATACTGGAAATTAGGAATTTATGTAAGAATTGAATCCTACTTCTGAAGACCAATTTCAGCTGTTGAATAAGAAGTATGCCATTGTTTTCAAATATGAGTACATAAGGCTCTCTGAATCTGTGGTGTATGCAGAAGCAGTTTGCTTTGCCACTATTGATAGATATATCCTTCCCAAGAAATATAATTTTACAAGACCAAAAGCTTCTACTGCTGCTGTTAGGAACACAAAGATACTTGATGACCTGCATGTGACGATTCCAACCTACAATTTTGCAGAATGGTAAGATGATTTAAATAGAAGCACCTCAGTTATTAACAAAGGATGTAGCTGGACCATGATCCACAGTGAAAACATTGCAGTAGGTGAATCTGAGAGCAGAACTGGAGGATGCTGAGACTGGCTTGGAACTTTCTGGCAAAGTTGTTTCTTTTCCTAAAAACTAGAGATTCTGCAAAATACATTTTACCCAATAAGTTTTGTACTCCATTTTTCAAAGAATGCTCTCCAGTCAGCTCATTTAATTTTCTTACAGGTTAAAGAAAAATTCACAAATCTACAGATTTATTCTGCAGAAGAGCACTATCTGAATTATGAACAAAATATTTTGATTGACAGAAACACATTTTTTTCCAAATTTTGTTTCTGAGCATTTTTTAGATTTTTACCTCTTAGTCAAATTAAGTAGAAAAATATTTTTATATCACCTTTTTAAAAGAAATTGTAAAATTACCTTAAACATAGCTGTTTATTAATCAAAGCTTAAATTTGATACTAAATTTTTCTCTGGAATCTTCCTGACCATTAGAATCTCCTGAGAATTAAACAATTAGCTAGAACATTGCGGAAGGTTCCACAAAGCTACCTTATAAAGAGACTTTATGTAATACAGAAAACATACTACAAGTGTAAGTTAGTATATTCTGACTACATATAATGTTGAAAATGCAAATTTTATCCACTTTTTGCTATTCATTTCTCCTTATCTCCAGTTGGAATTGAGCAGAGAGCTCCATTTAAAAGAAAGCACCATTTAAAAAATCTAGAATTTGCAGTGAAGAAAATACGTATGGAGTCTCCTGGAGGGTTACAATCGAAAGGTTAAATGCATGTTTAAGGAACAGGTAACCTACCTAAAATCTCAGTGATTCAAGATCAGAGGAAGTACCAGATGGCATCAGTAAAATCTCTTTGGCAAAAATTCATCATTTAAGTCAACTGGGGAAAATGTTGCTGAAAATACAGTTTTAATCTGTTGCCTTAAGCATAGTAGATGTTTGCAAAAAGAAAAAAAGGTCAATTTGATGGTTCATAAAGCAATTATTTTTCAATAAAATATCTTCTAAAATAACACACTAAACACAACCAAAGGCAGTCATCACAAAAAAAAAAAAAAAAAAAAAAAACACAGAACAAAAAAAAATAGTTGTTTTTCTATTTTGCAAAACAGTATCAAAACTACTAGGTTGCCCTCAGAGGAATGACTCTCATGATAAGCAATTGTTTCCCAGTAAAAAATGTCTTGGATAGACCAAGGTATTGGATAGATATTTGACAAAGCTTGACAAGCTGAAAAATTCGAATATAGCACACTGTCCTTCAAAAAGAGAAAAATAAATTCCCTAAGACAAGGAACTCAGTAAAAAATCAGTAAAAAAAAAAAGAAAATTTACTTGCAGAGTGAGGTTGCAAAGTCTCGAATCAGCCACACCCTACAGAGAATAGGGGCATAGAGATAGGCTGACATTGCAATTACCCTCCAATAGAGATAGTGAGGGCCAAGGTTTCTAAGCATTCAGACTCTATTCAGGCAGACAGATTAAAGGGGAATGTAGTATGTTCGTTTAACTTGTTTTAACCACATGACATTTGGACACTATCTGCCATGGCTCTGAGGGCACACACATCCCTGACTGTCCCTGCCTGGCCTCCCATGGGGCTCCTCCCCCCACCCTGGCCATGGCCCAGGACCCCATGTCAGCCCCCCAAGGACATCAGCCCCTGCCCCGGTGACACTGCAGCAGGGCAGATCTCCAGCTTTCCACATCTGAGCCTGCTTCCCCTCACCAGCCCTGTTCCTGATTCCCACCTGAACCTTGATGTCTCAGCCCTGCCTTGTCACTATGGACCTGCTGGCCACCAGCGAACCTGAACCCTGTAGACTGACTTCATGTCTTGGCCTCAGACCTGCCTTATCACCATGATACTGCCTTGTGATCTGGACTCTTGCTCAGACCTGGCCGCCATCTCTAGGCCTTCCCTGCTTGCCTACCTGGGCACTGTGGGACTGGGACCTGGCTGGTGGCACCTCTGCCCTGCCTTGGCCTGGCTGACATATTGTCTTCCATGGGATCCCCCATGGATGTTGAGTGACCATACCAAAAGCTTTGCTACTGATGTTGCTGGCTGCACCACCCATTCCTTGTTGCTCTTTGCCAGCTATATTATATCTCAGCTTTTCTGGCTGACATATGACTTGCCTCTGCTCTGCTCACCACCATTCACAGAGGCTTTACATAGACATTGGGTTAAAAAAAAAAAAAAAGAAATACCCAAGACACCTTCAGCCAAGTATAGCTAGTAGATTGCAGAGGCGTTTCATCTCTTATTTTCTCTCCCTTTGCTTTTCATGCCCAGAAGCCCACATGAAACAGAATGAGGCAGAATTTTATCTGTTGAGCTTCAAAGGCATTATGATGCTTAGGATACTAACCTAACAGCTGAAGAGAGCATTAAATTTGTATCTCACATCTGAGAAGAGTACTCTGACCTCTAATCTGTAATATAAGGGTGAAGGAATAGTTTCCTCTCTACCTCCACCTCATTTTCCATGCCCAGGTGGCACTTGAAAAAGAAGCCAAAAAAATAAACAACAAAGAACAAGTCCTGTCCAGATTCTCAGGAAGAAAAGATGCTGACAATTTCCACACAGATTTTGGGTTCCAGCTTCCAAGTGAGCAGGATATCTATCTGCTATCTTCTCCAGTTCAAGCACACTAACTCCAGAATGGAAGAGTGTTTCACCTACATCCCAGGATTTAGTGCTTCAAGTATATTAGCTCTAAATGCCTTACCATTACTTCAGCTTTTTCTGGCATCTTCTAGTGCCTAAATCACCTCAGATATATTTTAGGTGGAACCTACACACCTACCTCAATTCCTAGATCCCTGTCTGAGTGACAGGCAACTAAGAATTAGGTACTGCAGCATCTCCAGCCTTCCTTACCTTTAGCATGCTACATATAATTTTTGAAAGCCAAAATTAAAATCCATGGTGCTTTCAAAATATACACCGTTTTAAAGGTAAAGACCTTGAATACACAATCTCTGTGAAATGTAAATTGTATCAAAGCTTTTGGAAACTGAAAAGAAATACTTTATCTAGTGTAAGGCTCATGTACACTGTTTCCTTTTTCTGCCATTAATGGCCAAGCTGCTTCCCAGTGAAGACCCTATGACAAATCAAGTTAACATTATCTAAGTGGCCACTGTAAGAATTAAACTATTGCACCTAAAATATTGCAGTGTGTTCTAAGTACCTAAGTGCAAGAAAAATGGGAATTAACTGAAGAAATTCAGAAAGATTATTACATGTTTGACACAAAGTTCTGAGAATAAAATTTAAGGAATTGATACAAAATTCACCAAAATTCTTAATAAACTCTCATTGACTTTATAGGCTTTGGAGTAAGCCCAGAAAATGTTGTCTGTGTGTATTGCTTTCCTGTCAAATTCAGGAGGACATAACAACTATTTATAGCTAGCGTAAATACCCAACAATAGAGAAATATTTATTTTGTAGAACTATAACTAGCAAATTTACTCTGGTCATGAATTCTTAATCATTGTATACCTTACAAACCTGTTAATTTATGTTGATGTCTTCAAAGGATACTGCGGGAGTTCAAATCCCAGCAGGAACATACAGTGATTTCCCTAGGGTTATTTGTATTGAATTAATTCGCTGAAATATGATTTTTGTTGATTGATTTCTACAGCACCAGGAAGCAAGTGAAATTCTACACAACCATAAAATAAATTAAAGTTTAAATAAATAATAGGACAAATGCTGAAAATATAATGTCTAAGCATATTCTGACAATTGAATCAGTTGGGCTAGAAGTGTATACACTAAGTAAGCCTTTAAAGCTTGAGACATTAAGAGAAAAAGCTGGAATATGCACTGTAATTACAATCTTGTGCTAGCTAACAACCTACTGCTGTCCTAAAGTCAGTAGATTTCTAGCTCAAAACACAGGCCTTCCAAGTTTGGTATAACTAGGTTGCTCATATTTATTAGTGAATTTTAAACTCTCAGAATTCCTGTGAAGTTTTTATACATAAGGCAATGAGGTACAGATTAACCAACATAACGATAAACAAGAAGTTGTGGATTGTTCTAAAAAAGAAAAATTAATCTTATAAGTACCACTCCAGTGTTTTAAGCATCAGTCCAGTACTCCTCGAATTTTCCACTTATTACCCCATTCCAGCTGGTAGTTTAGGGCATGCAGTTCTATAGATGACTATAGCAAGATCAAATAGTTGTCATGATGAAGAAATTGCTTTGCTCAGCCAGCTTCTCCTAGCTGATCTGCTTGAAAGCTATAGAAAGTTCTTCTGGTTTCAGCAAAGTTGCACCCACCTTTAGCCACAGAGGAGTGAGATTCTGAGTTACATTATTAACAAGGAAAGGAAATTCTGAAGGGTTTACCTTTAGGAAAAATATCTCTGCAGTATTCAAATGAAAAGAAAGAAGACAATCTTGAAATTCAAATGAGCATAGAAAAACTAGTGGGCTGAAAATCACAACAGCTTTACTTGAATTCTTGATTTGCCTCCTGCATCTGGAAGTGCTATGAAAATGCAGTTGGGTATCAAAATGTCACTGTTGCTAAAGTAACAGATATGATGTCATGAGCAGGTTGATTACTTAACCTGGGGAAAAGTCATGTGGGATAAGTGAACTCTAAGAGGAAAACTAAAGGAAGACAAGATCCTGGTTCTACATAATACCATGGAAACTGGAGTCAGGGGAAAGAATGTTACAAAAGGTAAATGTTGGGTAGATACATCTACAAGTAAAATTTCAATAAAGCTAAACAGGAGGTTATTGCTTATGAATATTCAGGAGTTTGAATGGCCTGAGTTCGGGTGCCTTCATTTCTCTCACTTTCCATATTCAGTACACATACCATGGTCAATCTAAATTTCATATTTCAACCTTTTATATTAACATGCATGTTAGATGAAAGTTTAATGCCTAAGTTTTAGCTGCCTGCTCTGCCCTAGAATTCACAGCTCCTGAGTTCAGTGTTAATACACAAGGGATGTTAAATGTTTCAGGGAACAGAATCAGCAAAAACTCCCAGAAAATCACCTCAGTCAGCATTGTATTTTCTCTGATCCTATCCTCTAAAATATTAATCTTCTCCTATGTATCATCACCTAATTCAGCATAAGATGATGCTTGATGGTTGAGCCTAAATCAGGACAAGGGTCTTTCTGAAATACCATTTGTCTCCAAAGCTTAGATGCTCTTTCTTACCAGTCTAGATTGACATTCTGAAATCACCTTCTAAGGGCTCAAGCCCCTTGCTACTCTTATTGAAAGAAAAAAAATATATTTCTGTTACAGAATCATAGAATAGTTTGAGTTGGAAGGGACTTTCAAAGCTCATCTAGTCCAACCCCCTGCAATAAGCAGGGACATCTTCAACTAGATCAGGTTGCTCACAGCCCCATCCAACCTGGCCTTGAATGTTTCGAGGGGTGGGACATCTACCACCTCTCTGAGCAACCTGTTATGGGCAACTTTATTTTACAATGGCTTTTTAATTATAGTAGCTTACAGGTAAACAGCCTATGTGATCCTCTTGTGTTCTTACTGTGGTAGAAATACATATCCACACCTCCCAGAACCACGTTACAGCCCATTCTAGGCAGGAACTATTACAAGAACAATTATGGCTAGATATACACAAGACTGAATCTCTCGCTGTAGCTTAATGATGAGGTGCTTACTCAAAAGAGAAAATGTGAGGTGTTTTGGGGCTGCTTCTGTACCTGTTCTTCCCTTTCAGTACTTTATCAAGAAACTGTTGCATATAAATTCTGTAAACTGTCCTTGGAGCTTGTTCTCTAAGCTGTAGGCTAGCCAAGATGCACTAGCTGATTTCCTCAGGGACTTTGCTGTACCCTTCTTTACCAGAGAGTTTCCCAAGGGTCCTGCAAAACAAGACCATACATTAATATCCACATATGAGAAGATCTGAAATAGATCCAAAACATCACATCCAGAGCACATCCCCCTAGTAGCCAGAATGATGCCAAGACCCCTGCTGAAGAAGACATGTACAGTCATTTAATTTATATTTAATTAGTAGCTTTAAGAGGACCATCTCCGACTTTCGGTGCTTTACTTTGCAAGCACGACATACTTTCACTGAACTGCCTTTGCACAAAGGTTTTGAGTAGGTTAAAAAAAGAAAGCTGGAATTCAGAATTGACATCATATGACACCATAATGCCACTCTCCCCAACAAGGCTTGTGCCTTTACATTCACTGATATCACTGTCACAGGAGTCACAGGTTTCTACAACTGTGTTCGAGAAAAGTACAGTTCCAGGGTGTATTATTTTCCTCCAACTCTTCCAGCATCTCTTCACCTCCACAACCTTGTCCTTACCTACTCATGGTCAAGTCCAGCTCCTCAACATAATCTTGTTTGGCTTCTCTAGTCTCCTAGTTTCAGTCCTCTTCCAGAAATCTATGTCTCTGCTTAAAATACTGGCCAGCCCTAATTGCCCCATCTCTGAACCCAAACATTTACAGTTAACTTCGTTTTACCTTCTACAGTTAAGTCAGGAACCTTCTTCATTCATGTTGGAAAGACTACTGCAAATAAAGGCAAAACTCCTTCTTCTACGTTCTGATGTCCAACCCCAACCAGCCGAAGGACACAAGTAAAAACACTGGGTTCCCTGTGTATGAATGGGCAATTATTGCATGCTCACCTGTTCTACAGGAATGGTGTGGATGTAGCCCAGTCTCATGCAACAGAAGATCACAGCTGAATACAGGCAGAGAAGACACATTCTTCAGAGATTTCAGCTGCTCAACACATACACATGGCTTTTCTAAGAGTTTATGAAGCAGTTGAATTTCATCAGTTTTTCCTGAAAGCAGCAAAAAAAGTTATCCATCACCTCTACACTTCCCTATGTCAAATTTCAAATGCGTAAATACAGGGGTGATTAGAACCTCTCAACAAAATGGCTGTGCTTTTTATTTTTATTTTTTTTTCATTATATATATACTTTTCCCCAGCTTTGCTTTTGAAAATGGCAAAGTAATTTTGGGTTAAACTTTCTAAAATATCCATCCTGAGGGAGACTTTTACATGAAAAATTTCTGATGAAATGGTTACAGTTTTGGCAAGATAGAGGAGGTCTATTAAAATATCAAGTCCAATCTCCAGAGACCAAGTCATGTTACTTACTAAAATGTTTAGAAATCCAAAGTATGACACATAAATGGTTGTACAAAGCTTAGTGTTCAATGGACCACAAAAATATAAAATATGTCAAACAAAGGACAAAGTAGGAGACATTTCAAAGAGGGTGTTTAAAGAAATTGTTTATTAATTCAATATACTTTAAATCAGTATAGTGAACCCACATAAGCAAAGCTGTTTCATTGAAAAACTGTTCTATACAGGAAATTAGCACAAAATGAGATGGTAAGGCACAGGATTTCTAATGTCTATTACAGAGGAAAAAATACACGCTGTAAAGACATCAGATCGGAATTTTGCTTTTCTTATTGCTAATAAAGTACGCTGTAAATTAAAATAGTCACAGAAGTAAATTTCCAATTCAGTATCTACTTTTCTCAAGTAGGTATATTCCACCTCTTAGGCAGTATCTTAAACTTTTTCATTAGATTTTGACACTGCACTCAAAACCTGAGAAAAGTGTACATAGCTACCTGCTCCAAGTAATTGGTCTCACTACTCATTTTCAAAGCAATAGCTACAACGCTTATCAGATATTTTAGAAGACAAACCTATGGATTGTTAAGGTTTCTTAGCCACTCTCAAGAGAAATGTACACAGTTAAAAAAGTAAGAAAAGTTTGTTTGGAACTGAAAAATTAACAAACTGTGAAATCCAGCAGCATACAGCTGAATGCTTTTCCAAAGCAGGGCTGTCTTGGCCGCTTAACACAGTGCTTGCCATTGCACGCATTCTGAGCATGCTGCCTCCCCACACAGCAACACTTTGCTTAATTCATCTAGTCCTGTTAAAGCAGTGACAGGAGAAAGGAATCCATAGAGGACACACAAGGCTACACCTATGGGCCAGTCAAGAAACACCAGCACAATGAGTCAAAATATTCCTCGCAGTTGCAGTCTGCCATCTGAAACCCAAAGACATGGAAAAGAAGGGTTAACTTTGACTGCAAGTGTGACTCGAACTATATGGATAAAACTCTCTTCTGTTTGTAAATCTCATTTTAGGGGGAGGAAGACATTTTCAGCAAAGAAAAATCTGTTTCCTATGTTTAACAAATGTCTAATGTAACAATTATCAAGTCACATATGCCTCCTGGGAAACTTTCTATGGAGGGAAGGAAAATATCAGATTTGCTTTAATGAGCAGTTTTCTAGAGACAAATTACTAGGATGCAAAGTTTTAACAGAGCTTTACAGAGATAAGTTGCAATGTTCCTTCAACACTTGAGAAAATATGGCTATAGATGAAGAACACAATTTTAATGTTTGGAATATAATATGTTTGGAATGCAATGTGTTAAGAAAACCCCAAGTTGCAGACTATGTCTGGACCACAAAGCTGCAGAACTACTTGGGTTGTCAACAGGCAACCTAAGAAGGAGACCTTCCATTGTGCATTCTCTGGCTTAATGAGAAACAGGTTGCACGCAACTAGTACCAGGTTAATTGAGTTTACATATCTGCTGGTCTTCTCATTATCACATACCCTCTGTGCTGAGCTTTGAGACCAAGAGCTTTATTTAACAGATCCATCAAGCCTATTATCCACCAAGACTATTAACAGTTACCTCCCCAATGACTGAGATGTGTTGTGGGCTGTCAGAGCATTTTATTTCTGCCTTGTTCATTCTTTCAGCAGTCTGGAAAACTGCAGATATGATTATATGTATGAAAATGCTACATAATCCAAACCACAATCTGGCATTTTCTACTAGTCATATAAAATATCCAGCAGCTAAATAAACCAAAAAATAAACTGATCATACCCAAAGCACTTGAACATTTCCCAGTGTTTCCTTTTTAATAATTCATAACTGAGATTTCATGGTAAAATTACTAACTGCTCAGGAAATTATTTTAAAATTTAAAAGTAAACATTTACTATGTGCGGTATTACTCAGCCTAATGAGCAATCACTGTGGGTGGCATGCTATTATTGAATTAAACAGATTTCTTTAATTCAGATGCTAATAAAATAGATGAACAACATGGTAGCTGGCACTTATTTGAATTTAGGAAAGGGTAAACAACATAACAAAAAATAACAGGAACTTTGGATCTGTGGGCAGCCTAAACAGTCCCATTTCTTTAGCCAATCTCATTTAAAATATGACACTAATATATGTGCACATCATGTTTTGATTAGTGAAAACTTTTGGAGGAGAGACCTGGCATATCGATATTGAGTCTCCCCCTTCCTTCCATGACAGGGACAGAGAAATAAGTAAGGCTAAAAAAGTTTTGCAGTGATCTTACAGAAAACTCCACTGTGCCCTGTGGAAAAGAGTCCGTTTTGGAACAGAAGTACAATAGAAAGAGCAAAGAACCAAAGGGGGAAGAAAACAAGTCCCAAAATCCCTATGGGAAGGTTTCTGTTTGTATCAGTTACCACTTCAGATATTCCTCAGGTCCTCCGATTCCCTTCATTTTGTCTTTTCCATTTTTGTTAGATATCAAGAACACTCTAATATTTCCAAGGAATTTTCAGTGTGTATTTCTGTTACCATGTTTGCTATTTTTTTAAAGAAAGTTTACAATTGCTGTTGTATAGGCAGCTTTTTATAATTAAACTACATTTATGCTTCAGAAAACTCTGGTAAAATCCACTTAGACTGTATTTAATCACATCAGAATGAAATGCTGTAAGATATTCTAAGTAACTTCCTTGTTACCTAGATATCTCAAAGAAAGTCTTAGCCACAAAATAATTTGACCGTTTAGTTTAACAAAACATAGCCAGTGTAAATACATGGTGATCTGAATTATGCCAAAATTAAGTCTGAATTTGTCTGTGTTTTTTTTCACAGTGTATATGAAAAGGTGTAGGGGTTTTTTTCATACATTTTTTTCAGCACTGAAGTTGCTAAACAAATATTATGGTTGAAAATTTAAGTATATGGATGCCATGATATTCACAGTCATAACGCTGCTGGCAAGCCTGACAGCTTGACAGATGAAATTTTCAACACCCAGTCAACTTAAACAGAAGAACTAATTTAAATAAAGAAACCACATAGGACTAGCAAAACATTTGTACCATATCTTTAGTCTCGTCTTTGCTGTGCAAGCTCTTGAAATTCAGTTGCAGATGGTTATTTTTTTCTTCCATTAGAAAATAAACAGGCTAATCTTCACTCTGAATATGTACTCACTGAAATAATACTGCAAATTAGTGCTCAATTTCTGATTGCCTTTCATAAACAAACTAGTTAAATAGCTAATTAAAACTGTCTTCAAACACCTCAGTTGCCAATATATTCAAGAAGTCCTAAATCTGGCTTCAAGCTAAAACAAGACAAGAAAGTATAGTCTTTGTTGTTCTACTGAATGACTTCCCTGTTTCAAAAGGATTTTACTAGGGTATCTGAAATGTTGGTGGCCCACAAAATTTAACGGAAGCACTATAAATACATTCAAGTATTTTCTCAGAGTTGCCAAAAAGATTGTTCTGGATAATTGTTCCTTATTTCCTAGATTGCTGATTTGAAAAGGATGCAGCAAGACTCACTGTTTTGTTGTGTGGGTTTTTTTTTTTTTGTGTGTGTGTGTGTGTGGTTTTGTTGTTTGGTTTTTGTTGGTTTTGGTTTCTTTTTTTCCCATCTGTTGATATCTATACAGCCTACAGCTATATCTGGAAAAGAAACAAACAACAACAAAAACCCAACCAAAAAACCACCAAACACACACAAACCACAACCTCTGTGACTACAACAGTATGTAAACATCAAAATCTGAAAATCTGCACATAACTCCTGCCAAAGGGTTGCGTGGCTCATGAGAGACCTTGACGTATGTGGCCTAAATTCTGAGTCAGGCAGCAGCAAATTAGGTTACTGGCAGTTTTACAATTTAGGCCAATTACCCTAATACAAATTTTGAGTTATGAGGACATTAATTTTTTTCATGTTACATCCTTCACAGGCATACTATATCCAGTCCAAAATGTAAGCAAATTCCCCTCAACTGTGTAAGCAGTGCGACCATGTCCAAATTGCAAAAGGCTGCAGCAGAAAGCAGCAAAACTCAGACAGCTAACAGTTACCAAGTCAGGGGAAAAGGGTCCTGCTACCAGCAAACTGAGACAGTGAACCCATGTCAGAAGGCGGAGGGTAGGGGAAGGTTCCCACCCAGGCTTTTCTGCTTGACGTGAGGAAGAACATTTATTCTGCAGGCATGAGAAGAATAATGAACACCAGACAGTCCCCTGCCTTTTCAAAGGAGACAGGCAGCCTAAGGTGGAGACAGGTGCCAACTGGGAAAATATTTGATCAAAGCAGATTAAATAAAGGCTAAGGACATCCATGACAAGTGAATCCAACAGCAACCAGTGATTCCAAGATTCTTGTCATGGTTTTTAGCTTTGGGTCCCTTCAACACTCTCACAGACTCACTGTTATCTGCTAAGTCTTTTCAAATGCTGCTACTCTGAAGTCAGCATTTGAGAAATTCCAAGCCCAGATATCACTTACAAATGCTCTAAGTGGGCTGTTGGTTACCTAAACTTTCTTGCTTGAATTATTTGGGATAACGTGAAAGAAAGTGTGGAGAGCAAGCTCAGTGAGGCAAATAGTGACTTCATTCTCAGATGGGTAATTTCCAGCCTCCAGAACAGAAATCCTGACACACAGCAATCATCTTTATATCTGCTAATGGCCAATCTGCCTGCACACAGATACTGCTTTATTACTAGTTTGTCTCCTTACCACGTGTTCCATTGGAAGGTTTTAATTCTCTTCCCAAAGATATGAACTCCCACAGTGAACAGTTATTCCAAGAAGCAGGAGTTTCTTGACAGGTTACAGTCAAAGTCAGTGTCCTGAAGTTACTGTGAAGGTTCTCTCTTCAAAAAGTGGAGCGCTTCAGGGAAACAAAGTAGAATTTTAGTGTAAGAAGCACCACACAAAAGACCAAGATCCATTAGACACGTGGTGAAAGCGTGACGCAAAAATATGCTAGTGCCTTTTTTCTCTTTTTGCAATTCTATTAAAGATCAAATAAGATAAAGAGTGGAGTCCACGAAAAAAATGAGTTACTCAGAAACATTTCTCAGCTTTGAGTAAAACTAGCAGGTGCCCAAAACATGGTCAGTCTGAACAAAGAAAGCTTTTCCCACATCTTGTACCAGGACAGGAAAGCAGGGCACTGAGGACAATTTTAATAGCTTGTACTACATGAAGGTCATAGTGAATCATTCATTTCTGTTTCTAGGTCAGTCAGTTTTCAAAACTGGAACTCAAGTGGTACCGCAGGAAGGTTTCAACATCCAAACATATTAGAGTTTCAAGTTCTCATTTTGTGTGAAATTCCAAATTTTAAAACTTCCTTTCAGTGCTAATTGGACCAAATAATCAGATTTTGTAAACACTGAAATGTTGTTGTGTTTTTCTGGAATTTTGAATACTGTCTTTTACTTTCTATCACTTGTTTTGACTTTCTGACAATACACAGTTCATGTAAGGGAAAAGTGCACTATTAAAGCCAAGTGCTTGAATTGCTTTTGTTTGGTACATATTTAAAAACAAAGGAAGTGCAGCATTTAGCTAAACTAATGTTGTGGGAAAAGTATTGATTTGGAAAATTTATTATCAACTGCAAATAAAGACTTCAGCTTCCGTAAAGATTTTTATCAGTCAAAGGATACCCTTCTGATAAGCAAAACTCTCATCTCTTGAATAGCTGTTTAAAAAAATGAACAAAATTGAGGCATTATTTATAGCTAGATGTTATACATACACACACACACAAGTATTAATATATGTGTATATAAACAACAACTGATACAAACATAAGACTAAGATGAAACTTGGGCACAACAATGTGTAAAACATAAGTAAGGGAATGCAGACTTGAAGTTTCTTGAAGAATATTTCCAACAGGCAAAATGAACAAGACACAGCAGTTTGGTAATAATAAAAGTTATGCATATTCAACTTTAGCCATTATTAGGTTTTAATTTAGAGCCATACAGAGGCAACATTTAGATATACATGAGTTCTATTCAAGCTTAGGTCATATTTACATACATTGGAACACGGCAATTATTTGTTTAATTCTGCTCAAGTTTCCAGAGGTGGTCAGTGACAGACAGCAAGAGAATTCTTCTGCAATTGGGCTGCCTTTTTTCATTTCCTGTTAGTCTTGCTTCAGTGCTCCTGCGTGTGTCCCCAGCACAAGAGGATTACTGGTATGGCGCTTCCTCCCCTCTCTGACTCAGCATGCAAAAACATGTGGTCTGTCCTATTTTAGAAAACATGGTATTGCCCGACAGGACATGACTGCTACTGCCAAAAATCACTCTAAAAAAATAGAGCAAGTCTGTACTGCTGTGGATTAAGGTCAGAAACAGAATCTTCATGCCACTGTACTGAGCTTCTCCCTATCCACTTCTCCCTGTTCCCCTGAATGACTTCCTTTACAGTAGTTGAGATATGTTATGTCCCTAATGACTGTCCCACCTAAAAATAAGTGCTCTTAACACACAAGAGATGTCAGGGTAGCACAGCAGGATGCTGAAGCGTCTCTAGATGCATAGCAGGGCTTCTCTTATGCTGGGGTGCAGCAATTTAGGAATTCACACTTGATAAATGGAATAAAGGCGGCTTCTTTTTATCTCTTGCAAATGGTGCCGGAATTGATATATTCCTGACCCTTATTTGGGTCTGTAGTTTATTCTTTTATGCTGTTCTCTGGAATCATAAAATGCTAATGTTTCATTGAATGAACACGTGTAGTTGTATATGCTTTTTCACTGACATTTATAGATGAGCTATGTAATTTACAGCAGCTGGCTCAGCTATTTGCTTGGGTCTACATTTTCTTAAAAGCCTCATACAGAAACACACTCTGTTTACTCTGATACTGTTTCTCAAGCAGAAAGATAATGCCTGTAAAGTTTCTTACCTATAGCAGGAATAACTTTTCTTCACCTTTATATTGTTTTCCAGATATAACAGTACAGCAAAAGGTTTCTCTGCACTACACTTAAGGGATGCTAGTACTTGATTCAAAAATCCAGGTCCTTGCTTTTTTTTTCAAGGTGAGTGATAGAAGCCAAATGAAACATACTGTTTTTCTTAATAGAAACATATGACATTATCACTGATATGGGCTAGATTAAGCTGACTAAAGCCATGCCAGAGCAAGGCCCAGAGAAATAATCTATCCTTGCTACCTACCACAAGAGTGGGGAAAGATCACTTTCTCATTACAGTACTTGCATTTATTTAGTCTGCTGAAATATTACTATCTACAAACTGAGAGGGAGCGGTATTGCAGGTATTGTTTCTCCCTCTTTTCTTGCATCCTCTTCACTGCAGTAATTTTGGAGATGCCTGTGTTGGCAAGGGGGGATTTTATTTTGGAAGTTTGAATACTATCCTAGGAATCTCCCAAAAGTTAGGAAAATACATGGACTTACTGAGGATGCTTAGCTGTGTCTTTTAAGAAAGGTCTTTTCCAATTTGCGATGGAAATAGCATTCTTTTAAAATGTGTTTATCAGTGCTATAGTGCATAAACATTACATAGTTATTGGGCTTTTTTCGACAAGTAGCCAAGCAACCAATCCTCTGAGAAAAGGAGCTGTAAGAGAACTACACTTGAGAAACCACTGAGCAAAGGAAGCACTAAAGGGCATAAAAACAGGCTCCAAAACTGCCCACAAAACATTCATTTTCTATTGATTGTTTCTACTGCGAGGATGACCATGTTTGGCAAAGGAAAGGACACTGCCATATGTCTTAATGGCACTCACAGCTTCTTGACTGCTGTGGTTGTGATTCATTTGTTGGCCAGGATGTTTGCTTTTGTCTGCTTGTTCTACAAGTTTTCAAGTGTTACCTAATTCTCGTTTCAATGCAATTGTATGTCATGTTTATCCAGTATGTCATCAACATCGCCTCTAGGTCTTCTTTTAAAAAAGAGTTCTGTGATTTCAGAGAATAAAACTGGTCTCTTTTGTCCTGTCAGCAAGGCCATTCTGTCAGGAAAACTTCTCGTCATAAGAATACTTTTCTTCAGGATTCATATCCTTTTCTGTCCCAGAAAACTGCAGAGTTCCATGGCAAGAGGGAGGAGAAAGGGCCAGACGTTTGTTTCCCTTTTGAAGGAAGTTAGAATCCATCTTATCCAACACGTAGAGCAGCATCTGGTACCCACTGTTACAGCAAACGCAAGGCAGACTAGGAAAAAGGAACAGTTCTATCTTTAGGAGCTTATGGACATATTCATTATTGTAAGCCATTTATTGAGACCTCCAGCTTGTCTCTTCCCCTTAGCAAACATTGTCCTGAACTTTTTAGACCTAACATATCCAGAGTCTTGGCCACATTGTCAAGCCATTCCAAAGTCCCATACATACCAAAGCAAAAGCAAGCCATGCTCTGAGAGCATCACTAGGGCGTTTTCTCTGATCAGACCTAAACCTGCACTTACTGCATTATTTCAGTCACAGATGGAAAGGGGTCTGTATTTATATAGTTCTAACTCAGCTATGTATGGATGACAGAACCCTAAGTAAATTGCTCTTTCCCTGTGTTTTTCTGGCTACTACAGAAATGAACAGTACATTGAGTTACAGTATCAATTTTACATGAGCACAATATTAGAGTCCAAGGGTGGAGCTGCTTCTAAACTAGTCTCTATTTAAATAAATGCAGAAAGTAGTGTCCAAGATGTTTTACAGGCTTGGTGTAACAGAGCAAAATTAAGCAATTCATGGAAGCATTGCCTTAATAAATATGAAGAAAACCCACTAATAGTTCTTTAGTTTCACTCAAAAAGTCCTTAGTAATTGTGGGGTTTTTTTCTTGTTATTGGTGGAGGGGGGGTGTGTTTGGTTGCATTTTTATATAATACAGCTTTGGAACAATAAAGTGATATGTATATGTCTCTTTTTAAAAATTTCAGTACATTTAGTTTAACAACTGGATCTTGCTGTTCACTAGAATAAAGGGGATGCTAAATCCCAAGTAAATATCGTCATTGGAAAACAAACAATGTAGATCAAAATGACAGTTTTAAGACTGCTTCATTTTTCCTACTTACTCTTGCTTGTAAGAAATTGTAAGTAGAACATAAAACCTACATTAGTGTAAGAGATAAAGTTCATTCTTCACCAAAAATAAAAAACAGAACTGAAAAGCTTTTGGGGAAAAAAAAAGCTTCAAACCCCTAACTTTGCACTCCAAATCAAAGCCTCAAAAACTTTCTCACCACTGCTACAAGAAAAACATGATTTTCCAGACTTCTGAAAATACATTCTCCTAACACTATCATGTCCCTGAAAACAATAGAGTTCAAGTTTCTGCACCTTTGCCAGAAACAACCCTCACTACAACTCCACTCACCATTTTAGGGCAATACCGAAGTCTCAGACAACTCTGCACTTGGCTGTTGTTCCACAAGGACTGAGCCACAAGTGACCACACGCACCTGGGGCCCACAAACAACCCAGCATCACATGGGCAGGTGTGGTCACACACCAACAGCAAGACTTAATCTCAAACTGTGCACAACTCCTAAAGGTCTTCACAGCCCCTTTCAGCTTTGGGTGCTTGCTGATAGGCATTCTGTCCTAATTATTGATAGAATTTCTGCCAGTTAAATTATCTGTTTTGGAATAAAAGCTCCAGAATCCTTTTCCAATTCCTAAAGTACCATAAATGATTGTCAGACTCAAATATTTATAGAAGACAGGCTGGAAAACAAAGATTACAACCCTGAGCTAGCTGCTTGTGGCCTGAAGACCCTGTATTATTTGACCCTGCATGAACATGTGAACGCTGCTGCATGAAGCTTATCACCCAAACATTCAACACTGTGATATATGTTCTCCCAAGGCAGACAATTTAGTAATAAGTATACTCCCTTGTAATCAAAACAAGCAATGAGAGAACACACACTTTGCTCAAATTATTGGTTTTCTTGTTTTAGAAAACTTCACTTCAGCAAATGAAAAATGTAAGAGAACACTGTGTACCCATAGCAAGTATTAGGATTTGTTACTCCTGAGCTCCCCTCCAACTGATGGGGGGCTGGGGAGAATGATTTCAGGGGGAGGGGTAGATGAGATCTCAGCACAGACTCTCGAGTATGCAATAGATATGTTTCATGGAGCTTGGCTTATTTTACACCATTTTTTTTCTCGTACTACAAAAATATTACAAAAAATAAAGAACTTCAATGCTATTAATAAAAGCTTTAAAGTTAATTATTCTCTAGTCAAATTAGTGAGGAAATCCTTTTGGCAGCTTCACAACTGCAACGCTTGAAAACCAAGTATTTTCCCTTTGACAGCAATAAAAGGTGTTCCTATGGTTATGGCTTTGTTTAAGAATCTACTTGGAAATACTTAAGCCTCATTGAGAACCATGAATAATTTGCCAAGTTGGCAGGTACTCTTAAAGAACCAGGGAAAAACCTTTCTCTGATCACTTTATGAAAGATGCACACTTGGAAGTTACCCTAGAAAACTACTCAGACATTACATCTTTAATATCAATATTGTATGTTTTGCAAATCCTGCATTCAAGGAATTAGTTTCATTTTTCTTCCTCATGTGTCTTTGTCCCGGGCAATTACTGTGTCTTTTTAAAGGAAAAGAAATTTACTTCAAAGACTAATTTAAAAAACAGTGCTGCTGAAAAGCTGCATCTCCTTCTGTAAATAACCATCAACTAAAAACAGGAGCAGAAGTCAACAAGAAATTGCTACAAGTACCTGGACCTTGTGAAAATCTGCAAACCTGCTAATAGCTCAGTTCAATAAAGCTTTAAAACATTTCCACGTCCCATGGTAATCCACATCTCTCAGACATACAATTAAATATCTTACTGAACTTGAGCCTATGTCTAAAATACCATCTCAGTGTATAAGAGCACAGCTCTGCTTAAGGAATTCTCCATTGCAAAATGGAACTATGAAGGGTGTCTGACCAATATTGAATGTAGTTATTCAGTGACGTTTAATGGATAACTCTGTGCCGGAATTAAAGGTCAAATATTCAAAAGTGGTATAAAAAGCATCTTTACTCAACAACTTATGAAAAGGAAATTATGTATCATTTGAAGCCATTAAACAAATTACGTTACTGATACTGACAAGAACTCAGTAAAATGTTTGCCAAACATTTTGCTTGTCCACAAAGCATCCAGTGAAAAATACATGAAACAGGTCACATTACACAAGCAACCATTTTCAAAAGTCAATGTAAAAATAGCAATTATATTTCTAATTGCTTTCTTCCCTATTTTCCAAAGCATGTAGATGTAAAACATCATATGGGTCACTTCTCAGTCTCATTCTCAGGTTCACTGTCTCCACTATCACTGTCTCTTCCAGGGTGTTCTGGCATCGTTCGATGTTCATCTGCGTCGCCCACTTTCAATTCTCCTTCCTTTACAATTTCTTCCCCTGCCTTATTTTCTTCTTCTTGTTCTGCATCTTCCTGCATGCCTTGCACTTCACCTTCTACTTCAGTCTCTTGAGTTTGAGTAGTTTCTGGTTCTTCAATCATGGCAGGTGGGGGCAGTAAACGCTAGATGATTAAAAAAGAAAGGATTTTCAGTTTTCACAATGAATATATCTATTTGGGCATCTATTCCTATTTTAGCTTCGATTGTTTTATTTAGGATTTTGCAAAAGATAACGAGTTAACAAAGACTTAAAATTTAGAAGACCTAATAATATCTAGGGACATAACTACTATATAAAAAATTAGGGATGATCTTGGCTCAGATGATGGTCTTATTAAACACATTTTTTTGCCTGGAGAGGGTGTGAAAAACTTCCAATCCAAGGAGTTCAAACACATTTCATTATCCCAAACAGAGAGACAAGTAATAGGGCTATGGTAGATCCCTACTTGGAGCAACCAGCACATTCCTACTGAAATCTCAACTATTACCATTTCAAACCTCTAGATATGTTTAAGCTGCTTTTTGAGGCCTTTAACGGGCATGTCTTTAGCAATTAATTCCAGTAATTTCTCCTTGAAACGTCTTATAAAATACTGTGTGAATGTTATCTATACAAGTTTTACCCATGGCTGCAAATATAGAACAACGCAAGTTCCAGTAACAGTTAAAGCAATGCTCAGCTATTTTTCACATAAGGCTTCTGGAAAGGTAATTTAGTATATTAAAAATGTTCTGCTCACAACCAAAAAGGTAGTTTGCAGAACATTATAAGCATCAGCAGTAGCCATATTACAGACTTTGGAAAAAAATACCAAGAATACAGTGAGCTGAAGAGTATGGATGAATGCTACATAACTCCAGGCTGTGCAGAAACACTCACACTACTTGCAGCCTGACATTATTTAATGACATGATGGGTATTTCCTTGGATTATTGTGAAATGAAAGCTCGATAAACCTTCCATGGATGACTGTTTAGTTTTGTTTTGCTTAAAGGCAACTTGCTTCACATGATAAATTAAGTATTTAATTGTAGTGAAGTCTTATCTTCAATTAGATGACACTAATATCACGAATTTCTGACAAGCATAGGCAAATCTATGAAGCAATTATGATTACCAGAAGAGATATGAAAAGCATTTCTAATAGACTTCGAAGTTATCCTACTGCGTTCTATAAACCATCTGTTCACAGAAAAAGCGTATTTCAAAACCAGAGATCCTTTAATTATAAAAATATATTCTTGATGCATGAGACATTCAGACATCTGTGATTTAGTTAGATGCATGTTGCGCTTTGTGACTACTACTGTTTAGACTAGTGTAAAAGAAAAGGCAAACTACCATGTTGTACTACATAGGGTAAAAGAAATTTAATGTCTACTTTTTCATTTGCAGTTCACTTTTCGGCTTTTCCTGCAAGGACAATGTGATTCTCTGCCATAGTAGGAAAACAGCAGTTTTGTAACTAATGGATAAGATTAGGATCCTAAAAAGAATACCTGGTATTAGCAGAAGGATCAGGACCATATTTGATTAAGGTGTGAAGCAAACCCATCTTTCGGTAAAATTTAGATGCTATCACTGGCTTTTCAGGACATGTATTAATTTCTCAGTTTCCACATGGCTATTCACTTCCATCTGAATGTTACTAACCGCACAGCCCACTGAGACTTCATCACATACAATCTGCATCATTGAGATCTCTTACTAAATTAGATAAACTGGCTCCAAAACATGACTTGTTGTGTGCTTGTAGGAATGGCTTTCTAACAAAACAGGAGATTTTAGTAGTGTCACTCCTCCTTCCCTATCCCCTTTTCTCTACAGTAGAAAGATAATTAGAACACTTCCTCCAAAACAGTGAGAAAGTATCCTGTCCTCCTGGCAAAGACTTTTTATGGGTGGCAACATGTGTCAAATTTGGTTGAAATGATGCCCCTCAGAAAAAGAAAAAAAAAATTTCCAAGATTCACTGGATAAGAATTGCTGAGAAAAATTTTCTATCTGAAAGTCTGACATTCAGTTAAAGGAGAAGTTTTGGGTTCTGATCTCTACTGATTACACTGTTCCATATTAGATGAAACAGTTAGTGACAGAAGGAAGGAAGAGGAGGTGACAGAGAAACATCCTTGCATTAAAAAACAAAACCTGTATCTCACAGACAAGTACCTTGGACTAATCTGTCTAAGGATACAAAGCTATGCTCACACACTCTTCCCACAGCTAATACAGAGTGAGTAGCATCCTTTTACATAATTTTTTCCCACTTGTGGAAATGCTTCAGAAGAGCAAAAACCAGCAGGGAAACTGAGTAAAGGCAGCTTTCTGCTCAGTATACTACCTAAACTACCTTAAAGCTCTGGCTCACATACATAAGAAGTCAAGATGTTTCTGTTGGGTTCTGAATTCTGCTTAAGGAATTAAACCCTGACAAAATTAGGTACAGAAGTGAGAAAGCATCTACAACTGCTTCCATCCCCATGTTATTCTGCTTGGTGCTGAACTAGTGCTGAAGAAAATTGCTCCAGAATAAAAATGCTACAGCTGCTAACCAGCCTGGATAACGCAGTGAGCTAACATGGTTAAAATGGTTCCAGGACATGATCTGTTCTTTCTACATACTGCAGGCTTGCCATGAAAACCTCTGTTACAAAACATACAAAACATTAGACCACCATGCAGTGGTGCTATAATACCACTTGCTGCACTGCACCTGAAGCATAACACACAAGTTTACTTCAATACTGCACAGACTAGTTCTTTAGTATTAATGATGAATTCTAGGGTCCAGGCAGAGCCATGTCTAGAACTCAGCACCAATTACTGCTGGTTTTGGGGCCTTAAATTGGGGCTCAAATTACTAAAAGATCAGCTCTTGCTACTGCAAGATTTTAAAGACCTCAATATTCTCACTTCCGGTCATAAAAACTTCCTGAATTTTACACATGACAGCAACAGTCTCAAAACTCAACAGCATCACGTGTCGCTTATTAAAAGTTTCATTTTAAACGTACACCTTCCAAAAATCAGAAGGTCCTTACCTGTTGATAGTGGCGTGTGCTCTGTATCATGTGCATATACATATTATACACAAAGTTAGCCATTTGAGGCATGTTCTTAATAACATGTATTTGGTGAGATGGTCTTTCTCCATTCTAAGAGAGGGGAAAAAAAGCAGACATGCAGCAAACAAAGCAAAGCAACCATTACTTAACTATATTAGAAAACAAAAACACCAAGAAATTAAGTAATGCTTTTTAAAGAAAAAAAAAAAACAGCTGAATTATTTAGCAAGATAGAAAGTGTAGGTCTTACACTTTGGGGAACTGGATTTATCACGATATGGCAACCCAATGATGACATTTCAAATGGAAAGGCTGGGTTCTGATGCTTATTCCATAAAGTATGTTTTGGGCTTGAGTCATTTAACATACTCAAGTCACAAATAGTTTACAGTCAGATTAGGACTTAGCCTGCTTGTCCACCGAAGTCCAGCTTCTTCTTGCTCTCACCCACTGACCACACACTTTGCATTCTTTGTTGCACAGTGGACTTGACAGTTTCAACTGAAGGGCTCCCTTCCAAACTTGTCAACAGCACTTAAGGCCAGGGAAAGATATGTAACTGAATTTTGGGTTCACATAGGCACCCCTTCTCAAAGCTCCAGGAAGCAAAGATGATATGCTCCTCCATTTTTTAATTTAGCATCCTGCTGTGCGTATCCTGTGCTTAGATGCTTAATACAAATCTTTCCCTAAAGATCTAGTGCAGGATTACAAATTACGTGTTTGTACATATGAATCTAGCTCAGCAAGAAAACTTTTTTGTGATTCTGGATCCCTCCTCCGCCTCCCCCCTTTTTTTTTTATTTAATTAGTTATCTTGAATTACTCAGTCAAGTGCAATTTTACCTCTTTTAATGAGAAGCTATTAGCTTTGTGTGGCTTTTTTTGGAAAAAATAACATTATTTTGTTTCATTACAGGACGAATATGTAACATACTAAAAACTTACCTATTTAACACAAAAGAAAAATACTGAATCACTTACACTGGTAGAAATTAGGAAAAAGCAGGCACGACACAGTTACACTGATAACCAAGTTTTGTGGGAAAGTCAGTTAAAAACAGCTACGTGCACATAATGATAAAATGCAACTCTAGGGACATGATTATCCAAGAGTCACTGGTTTAGCAGAGAAGACAGTCCCAGCTCTTACAGCCCACCCAAAAAAAGTGGGCGAACACACACTCCCCCTTACAGGTAACAAAATTCAGAGCAGCTGTTCCTACCTGTCTTGTTGTTGGGAAACATTCTGTGGGAACGATCTGGAGGTGAAGTGGTCGAGCTGTGAGCTGGCTGAAAGCTGGAGTTAGCTCAAAACAGTTCTGAAACAGCGATACCCGTGCAAAGATATAAAGCCCGAGCCTGGCTCTTGACATTGCAACAACTAATCGTCGGACATCCCTTTAGAAAAAAAAATAAAACCAATCATGTTCTCTTTCACAGATGACACAGTTACAATAAAAATAACTAGAAGTACACAGAAGTCTGAATTATAGGAAATATAAAATCACCTGTTAAAATACTATTTTGTCTTTAGTTCTTTTTCCCCTTATACACTGTTTCAATAACTACCAAAACCACTATATATAAGAGGGTTCACTGTACCAATAACAATATGAAAAATTACCCTTTACTATTTTCCTAGTCTTAACAGGTAAAGATTTACATTGAGAACAAGTCACAATAGCACTTATATATCCCTGAATGAGTAAACACGAGTTTGATAACTCTTCTAATTACTGTTGATTAGACAAAGCTTCCTCCACCTCACCACAAAACTGAAATGCAAACATTTTAATCTACACATCATAATGCAATTTATGTAGCAATTAAACACTTCTGATACAAAACAAACTAAAAACTGACTTATAGGAAAGAATCTATGAGAAAATTTAAGCCACATTTGTTCAACAAGCATTATATTCCTGTCATTCTACTAGGGTGAAAACAAGTTCAACCTATCTGCAGTAATATAAACTAATTATAGCATAAGACCCATTATTAAAGGATAAAGTGGTTGTGAAGAAGGTACCAGACAGTCATAAAAGGAGTTGTTTGAACTTCATTCAATATATAGCATCACACTTCATTTCTACTACATATTGAAATAATTGAACACTTTTGTATGAAGTACTATAAATATCTTTCAGATACAGAAAACATGTAGTTTAATGACATTACAAGAGAATCTTCTTACATACCTAAGGTGGCCAACAGCTTTGGTACGCACTAGTGAAAGGAGAATATAATCATTTTGTTGACCTTGGAATCTGTCCACAGTTGTTACCTATAGAATCAAAGACCAAGAAAAAACCTCCATAGGTTAATCTTTGTCATTTCAATTAAACCGGGACACCAAAACTTTAACATCATTTTCATATTGAAATCACGGTAAACGTGAAGAGTAAGGAGAATGCTTTAACTCTGTTATAGTTAGTCTCTAACCAAAAAATCATCAGCCTGTTCTTTTTGGGACATGTTGGGAGGAGCTTTTATCTGACTGCTGTTTCTTTCACATTTTCATTCAATTCAGACAGCTAACAGTGGGGTGCTAAGACCAAAAGACTGTAGAAAGATACCAGTTTTATAATACGAGCTTTAACCATGTTTTTCATGTTTCATCACATTCACCATCATACATTTTATCAAATAATTTCTACTCTGGGTGGATCTTCCTAAAGGTGTGGGCTTTTGGTGGTGGTGGTTTTGTTTGTTTGTTGTATTTTTTTTTTAAATTTGTTTGGGTTTTTTGGTGTTTTGCTTTGGAGGACAAAATAAATGACAAAGAGTTATTCTGTCCCTTGTAGTCTGTAAGCCATTCCAACTTCACAAACTTCACTCCGTATGTCAAATTACAAGCAGGCAGGAATGAGGGTACTACTCTATGAAATTCTATAGAATGTAGGCTAATATATGCGCAGTTAACCAGGGAGTACTTGCACAGAAAGTGGTGAATTTATTGGGCCACCAAGATGATCAGAGAGCTGGAACACCTCTCCTGCGAGCACAGGCTGAGAGAGTTGGGGTTGTTCAGCCTAGAGAGAGAAGGTTCCAGGGAGACCTTATTGCAGCATTTCAGTACTTAAAAAGAGCCCATGAGAAGGATGCAGACAGACTTTTTAGAAGGGTGTGTTACAATAGGACAAGCGGTAATGGCTTTAAACTAAAGGAGGAGAGATTCAGGTTAGACATGAGGAAGAAATTTTTTTACAATGAGGGTGGTAAACACTGGCACAGGTTGCTCAGAGAGGTGGTTGATGACGCATTCCTGGAAACATTCAAGGCCAGGCTGGATGGGGCTCTGAGCAACTTGATCTGGTTGAAGATGTCCCTGCTCATTGCAGGGGGGATGGACTAGATGACCCTTGAAGGTCCCTTCCAACCCCAACTGTTCTATGATTGTAAATCAGTGTGTTCTATAATATGTCAATTTAAAAATAAACAAACCAGAACCACTCCAATGACTGATATATCTTCAAAGTCACCTTATTTGGCCGCCCAATGAGTGGATTATTTCCACACCGCTGATTAATGACATCGCGGATCAGGTGTTTCTGTCCGTTGTACGTTGTCAGGATACTTATCTTGTCTGCGGGATAACCAAGCAGGCACATGTACATGAAGAGTGCCACAACATACTCAGCTTCACCAAGATTCTTAAGTTTAAACAGGGAGAAGAAAAAAAAAAAAAAAAAAGGGGGGGGGTTACTCAACTTGTAAGGTTGGAAAGAATAAAACCTCTGACATTATCATGTCTTTAGACAAAAATCTCAGCACTGAGAGAAATGTCTCTAGATCTGATGTTTCTCTGCTCATTTGATAAAAGCCTTTTTGAAAGAATACAAGAACCACAAGCAGGTTTCATAACTTTGTTCTGATTCCTCTTCAGAGAACTGCTGAAAATATCTACAGCAAAATTGCTGTTAGTCATCAGCTGACACTTTCCAATATTTCTTCAGAAGCTCCCAGTTTTATCCCAACAAGTTTAAATTCTAAATATTTAATAGTCCTTTGATACAATAATTAAACGTTAAAACACTTAAATTATATTTATGGACTACTAAATATTCACGTATTTGCATCTCAATGCATTTATATGCTTATAGCTGTCTGCCTTAAAGTAACTGCCACTGTAACTGCATTATTACAGAACACAACCAATACAATATTTCATTTTTTTTCCTTCTTAAATGTCAGATGCTGAAAAAATCTGTTACGTAAAACTGTGGAATTATTATATGTTAAAAAGTATTAGAAGTTTATAATCTACAGATAGTCGTATTCTAATACAAGGGTTTAAAAAACACTTAGTGTCAATATAACATGGCTTCAAATAAGCATGCAAAAGAAGTTGCAATGATGCACTGTCCAGTAAGCTGAAAGTAAGAACCAGTTCAACTACAATAACTAAACTCCTTTCAGCTAATTTGGAGACAGACATCTGGATTACCAGATCCAGTTATTTCTGCAGACCATACCTATTCAATTTCAAATGACCAGCTGTAATTTTGTAACTTTTTTTTCCTGTCTGTCCCAAAGCATCACTCTTTTGGCTATAGGAAGTTTTGTCCTATTTCCAGACTGAAGTTATTTGTAGCCTATTTAAATCCCTTTCCTGTCAACAAAAATTATCTTTCAGGTTAAAAAGTTGCTCTCAATTGCTGACATTAATTCCTGTTTTAATTATACTGGGAATCTTATCCCCGCTTGGCACATGTTTGACTAGGCTGGACATACCAGCCTCATTTATTTTTTTCATTAAGTGGGGTCTGCATTACTTGGAAAATGCAGTTGCCAGGCATATCAAACACTAGTGGGTGTAAAGCTATTCTACAAATTTTAATCCCCTTTAAGTCTGCAAAGAAATGCCCAAATTCACAAAGAGAAATAATACATGGTGGCAATGCCATCAACATACTCCATTAATATCTCTCAATACTCAAGATCGTGAAAAAAGACCCAACCATATTAAGTATTAGAAGAATTTGTTCATGAAAGCATTGTTGTAATGGTAAAGGTGTTCTGTGACTTTGTGTGAGTGTTCGCGCTCTTCTGTGGCCCAGGAGTGGTCTGAAGCAGTGCTTAGATTCTCAATTACTAGAATCCCATTTTTAAGGCACTAATTTCAGCTGTTCCTGTTCCATAGGACAACTTTTTAGTACTTGTACACTACAGTGTTACAGTTTAAGAAACAAAAGAAACCCTCCCCTCCAAACAACTCTGTCCTCAATTTAGAGATGAGATAAATTGGATTATGATTCACCATTACTTTCTTCACAGCACACTAGTTTGTATTAAAAAAAAAGGCAAGAGGAACCCAAGCAAAACCTATGAATATGTTTCATACCTTTAAAAAAACAGATTAACATAGCTCTCAAGGATATTCACATGAGAAAAAGGGCCATGAATACTATAATCTTAAAGTATATTATTTGCTTCCCTTAATATTATAGCTGCTTCCCCAATCCCCTGGCTCCTGCCCCCGAACAGGGAGGAGAACTGCAAGGAAAAGGAGAAACTTGTAGATTAACACAGTCCAATAAAATAACACTAATATGCTGCTACTACTAATAAAACGTATAACACGGAAATGGAATACACAATAAAAGATACTCAACGCAATTTCTCATGAACTCTGTCCACACCAAGCGGTGAGTCCCAGGAAGCAGCACCTGGTCCCCAACAGCCGATCCAGAGAGAGAAGGGAGGAAAAGCCAGAGAGGCACAGAGGCCTCTGCAAACAGCAGGATGGCAAAAGGTCAAACCAAAGAAACTCCCAAACAGAACTTCACTGAAATGGAGCAGAACCAGAACAGGTCACCATCCGCGTCCATCCCAGCTCTGTCCCTAGCCGGAAGATCCCAACTCTCCTTAAATATACATGATGCTAATGGCATGGAGTACTCTTATTGATCAATTCCAATGTCAATCAAGCTCTGCCCCATCTATGCCCCCCTTCCTGGCTGCCTCATCCCCGTGAGCAGAGCGCTCAGAACATTCTTGCCTCCCAGACAACAGCAATTAAAAGCTTTAACTCTGTACCAGGGTGCTACCTTCCTCTTCTCAAACTAAATCCAAACAATGACTGTGCTAGCTATGAAAAAGAAAGGTTTCTCACTGCACGAAGAAAAATCAACTCATTTTCAGTCAAATCAGCACAAGTCATTAACTTGCACACAGCTCCAGCTTATAAATTTTCTGAAACCCAAGCTGGTGATTTAGGCACCAGAGTTTATCACTGTTCTTAAAACAAGAAAAATAAAAGGACTGAAAATATAAGCATCTCACTACAATTGCAAAAGGTTTTCCTATACTTAAGAGAAATAGATGGTGGCTGTTGCTGATAGTCGAGAAATTTCAAGGCCAAGGGTTTTTTGGCATTTTAATTCAGCCTTAAGGTCTCTCTGCCTCATCTCTATTTCTTGCAGTACTGTTTCAGTCTTTTATGAATGGGCTTTTTAGTGTTCTTACATATGGATCAAATCAATACAGCGACTCTTCAAACTCAAATAAGTGCCACAGAGCAAAATTTGATCCTTCATGTACAAGGAAAATGCTACTGTCTTCTTGACTATCATAGTTGTACAGCTGAATTACAATGAACTTAAATTTGCCATAGGCCAAAACAACATTTCATAATCAATTACATGCCAAATCTCACCCCTCCCATAGTATTGTGAAAGCACAAATATAAAGCAAAGACATTCACTTTAAGCAAAAGCACCATATGATCTGTTACCACTTCCAACATTTAAAACTCATTAAAAGGAAAAAAAAAACATGCATACACAACTCGATTATACAAGAACAAGCATTAAACGTGTTTACTGCATTTTAATAGTCTGTCCTCACTGCAGATTTAATAAGCCATCTCCAGATTAAATAAAGTATACACGTAAAATTTTTCTTACCTGGTAGAAATAAGGATTGGGCTCAGACTCTCCCACACCATTGAAGTCTTCCACATTTATAAGCTGGAAGTCATACAAAAACCCAGCATTGGCTGTTCTGAACTCTGGCAGAAGCTGCACGTGAGGTAGGTTACCCAGATTCTTGTACCGCCAGTTGTAGAGGTTACATAAACTGTCCAAAACCACACAAACCCAAAATGGTTAAAGTGGATTCTTGAACTCAAAGTAGTTCAGATGCACATAACCCCTCACTTTCAAGATTAATACTTCTGTAGGTTTTCAATGAAAAAAAGTTGGCTGCATAGTCTGTACATATATGAACAAACATACTTGTACAAGCTATCCAGCAATATGCAGCATCATCCAGCAATACAATTCAGTTGTTTTTTCTGTGGTTCTCTTCCACAGAATTCTTCAGATTTCACTACAGTGCAGCACACACAGCCCTAAGCCTGTTCTACTTCATCAGCTTTACACTGAAGGATACAAATTTTGCAAAGAAATCTAGTACAAACTTTTATGGATAATAAAACATAAGGAATATTGATGCTTCTTTACAAAAAGGAGTAGGGGAAAATGGATATTCGGCATTATCCATTGCGAAGCTTCTCGGCGCAAAAATAAATTTATTTTCTTATTTTGTGTATTGCCACGTATTCACGTGGGACTTGAAGGGAAGCAATTAAAATCTACCCAATTCTGAACCATCAATGGTATATATTGGGATAGACATATAATCCACATGAATGCACAACAATATCCAGACCAGATAAAATAGCAGATAGTTCAAGGGGAAACTACCCATGATCAGAAAAGACAAAGTGTAGGAAGGCATGGAAAAAATCTTTTATCAAGAAATTGCTCACAAAATGAAGGAATTCTTCTGCTCTCTTATTTCTAAGAATTTTGCTGAGAAGGCAAAATAAACTTCATTTATCATCATACTCAGATATAATTTGCATTTTTAAAATCATACTCTTGTTCATATGACTAGAAAAAAAAATATTCTACCATCCCAAACATTTCCTACATTAAAAAAAATAATGTTCTACTTCATATTGTTCACTCCATTTTATGCCTAAAAAAATTAGGATTTAAAACTAAAGGGTAGGAAGATTTTATATGGAGTAAATCTCTCTTGTTTTTATTTTTCCTTCTTAGTGTGATACCACAAATAAGCACTTTACACAATAAATGAATTTAACATCTTAGTTAGCACAGCAAAATAACATACATGGATTAAAAAAAAGTTATCTTTCAATATAAAAAAAGGCTTTATGCTCTTGTGTGAACAACCTGCTAGTCTCCAATCAAAGCTGAAGCTCTGATGAAATACTACAAGAAAAACACCCTTTGCAGAGTCTAGTATATTCAACACTATGTAAATCAAATATTTATTTAGTCTTGAATATAAGAAATACATTAGTTTAGAAAAGGAAGTTTCTGCAAAAACGTCTTGGCTGCAAAAAACCCAAACACTTAATATTTACAGGAATTTGAACAGTCTTATTTTTCATTAAATTTCTCATGCAATAGCAAAGAACTACTAAAAAAAAAAAAAAAAAAAAAAAGAAAAATATATCTGATTGCATTTCAGCAAAATAAAATCTGCCCTCCTAGTCTAAGCCGAAACAAACAGAACAAAGCAGCTAAATTACAGTTTTGCAAACTCCGGTTCTAACAATATAAACAAAGTTTCCAAAATTATATGTGCACTTTTCCCATTTTTAACCTGGTATTTTCTTACAAGCTAGACATGCCGTTTTCTCTGTCTCACCTTGCTCTTGCTCTTCCTTGTGCATCCAAATCAACGGTTGGCACTCCAATACGAACAAACCGTGTAAAAAGAGACTGTTCCATGTTGGAGTACTTTTGAAAAGCCATGTTCTTAATAACTGGTGGCAACTGATGATGGTCACCAATCATAATCCACCGTTTCAATCGACTGAATCCATCCTGTGGGTTCTAGAATTAAATAATTACAACTCTTACAATATAATCAAGGCACTCAATTACAACACATCATTAGTCAAATTGACTGTCTTAGTCTAAGTCCTGAATTTCAGCTTTTGTTCTTAACTACCCTGCACTGCAGTCATTTTAAAGACTAACAGCTTCTTTCCAATCTATCAGCAGAAAAAAGGAGTGGTATTTTAAATAAAGTATTGTTTATTGTAAAGCCACAAGTACGTTTGTTTTTTAAAATCAGTAGGGAAACATCAGGATAAATATCATATCACGTTGTTATAAAGGCCAGAAGTAACATATTAGTGGAGGACAAAAGGAAGTACCACAATTATAGAGGTTGTAGTAGTAAAAAGCCTGGTTTCTACACAGTACCATTACACTAGAACAGTCTTTTAAACCTTATCTTTTGGATTCTGAGACAGTGAATATGAACTGCCTGAAGCATCTGAAACAGTTTTAGTGCACACATGCTTGAGGCACAAACCAAACCTGCCTTTCAAGTGTCTCTGTAGTTCGTGCGTATGTCTCTGGAATTCCCGCATGGCCTCTTCCATGACCAGGATGTGCCTCTAATTAATCCTCACCCTGGCCCTTGGACTGAATCCTCTTCAGTATGTTTGGTTTATCTCTTTCCAGTTCCTCACCATCCTTTGTGAGCCTCTGTTACACACTGACAGAGCTCATGAAGGAATATTGTAACACAGGGACAAAAAAGAACAGATATGCAGGTAACATCATTCAGGAATTAGAATCCTGAAGACTTCCACCTGCCAGCTTTGCAATTCAGACTCTCATTTCTGACACACTCCTGTGATATTTCCTTTTCCCCATAGGAGCATTATTCAAGACAGAGATAAAGTAATTTTTTTTGATACTTGAAGGAGAAGAGCTTTGAAGCCCTTCTCTGATCAAGAGAGCAGGGAAGGAAAACTGAACTATGGACTGTCCAGCTCATCAAGCCTGAAGATGTCTTAGTAATAAAGTAAGACTACAGAAACTATTTTCAATGGCATGGAAAAAGATGTTATTTTTTTTTCCCCTTCCCAAAAGGCTACGGCTTTGGAGGAGATCAAGCATTCTATATAATCATTTTGGTCTTATCAGCAATTTCAGTCTTGGACAAAGAGCCCTCCAAAGAACTCTTTTTAAAAAAAATCTTAATCAGAACTGCAAATGCAAGAAATTAAGTACTACTACTCTATAAGCCTAGTTCTTTAGGTTTCACTAAAAAAACCTCTCAATTTTCAACGATTATTTGGATGGTTCTTGTAAATAAGGTCATGGAATATCCCCAGAATATGGCTGTACGGTGAAATGGTCTGCTCTAACTGCACAACTATTCAGCTTCTGCATTGCTCACATACACTTACTTCCCCTTACCAGCCTGGTGCATCTGGTTATTCAATGCTTATTCAAACATTTGGAAAATGCTGTAAGATGCTTATTTCACTATAATAACTTCATAAACAATGAAAACCATGGTAAAAGCCAGGCAGGATTTCTTCATAACACAGCACTGCAGTACAATGTTGTGTTATGATTTGTGAGAAGCCTCACCATAGAAGTTTGCTCTTCAGACACCCCAAACAAGATGGAGAAAGATGCGCTCCTATGTTCAGAGTTCAGGCAGTATTTGAGGTTTAGAGGGTGAATTAGTTGCTTACCTGCTCAGAATTATCAAAAGGCCTCAGTCTTTAACGCATCTAGAAGGTGTTAAAGAACTTTTGAGGAAAGGCTGAGGGAGCTGGGTCTCTTTAGTTTGGAGAAGAGGAGACTGAGGGGTGACCTTATTAATGTTTACAAATATATAAAGGGTGAGTGTCACAAGGATGGAGCCAGGCTCTTCTCGGTGACAACCAACGGTAGGACAAGGGGCAATGGGTTCAAACTGGAACACAAGAGGTTCCACTTAAGTATGAGAAGAAACTTCTTCACAGTGAGGGTGCCAGAACACTGGAACAGGCTGCCCAGAGGGGTTGTGGAGTCTCCTACTCTGGAGACATTCAAAACCTGCCTGGACACATTCCTGTGTATCCTCATCTAAGTGTTCCTGCTCTGACAGCAGGATTGGACTAGATGATCTTTTGAGGTCCCTTCCAATTCCTAACATTCTGTGACTCTGTGAACTACTTTAATGTCCCTAAAGCTTAATCTACAGAGTTAAACAGCACTTGAGAGCAGGACTTGGGATTTAATATAAATATGGTTAACTTGGACATGCACATTCTTTTGTGCACTAGGCCCATACTGAATCACTTTCCTGTAATTGTATTCTAATCTTCCTTTTTAAAGAGCAAAGTGAAAAATTATGAGCTGCAATTACAAACACATCAAATGTTTCACAGAGTTTCTATCACGCCTTTTTCAATTGAGGCTAATTTTCTTTTAGAAGAAAAATGCAAAAGCTTGGATGTGGTTTTCTAGAAGACTTATTGTTTTTCAATGAAAATATCTGATCTAGGCAACTTTCTGAAAGGAAATTTAATTTTAGAATGTTAGCAAATGCAGACTGTATTTTTCAGAAAGCCACTAGAGTAAGAATCAAATCAACAGTACAGACTGTCTTTAGTTTTACTGACTTCCCACACATCAGCTTCTGATTTGCAACTGAAGAGTTCATACAGAGCTCCTGAAGGAGCCCATACTTCACTTCCAGAGGTGCGGTTTTATCTCTTGATAATCTGAGACTACAGAGATAACAGTGACAGACATGCCAGAAGCACTTTTTACTTATATCTGAAATCCTCTAGCTCTTAAAAGAATAAAGTGATGCCTCTCAAGCTCAGGTGGCTAAAAGCAACCACAGATAATCTTCACTGGAAGCACAAAAAAAAATTCAAGACAGTCTGAACATGTTATTGCATAATATTAAAAAAAAAACAAAAACAAAACCAAAAAACAACCAACTAATGTAGAACAATGTCAAAGTTCTTAGTGTCCACATAAATGGCAAGTATCAGTTCTAGGTTACTTTCTACACAAAGTATTTTCCTTTCAATATTCTATAACATTCAAGAACACAGATTTTCATTTATCGCTTTTTATAATACGTTTTATAATTTAGGTCTAACCTGCAACAGGAGAGGTATAAAGGTTTCTATCTCCAGAATCTGAGCAGACTCTTCCATTAAGATGTTGTCATACTGAGAAAGAAAAAGTAAAGAGATGTTCATCAACCAAGGAATACAAATTAATGCTGTTACTCAGCCTACCAAAAGAGAGCATCACTCATTCCATTTTTGATGGGCAGGACACTTACAAGAAGATTTTACCTTATAGGCAAAATATCAGTATTATTGAAAATCAATGTCAGGGGGGTGAAATCCTGCTACATCAATGGCAGACCTATCTGTGCCAAGCGGGGCTTACATCTAGAAGGAATCCATAACTACATGATGTGCTTCCCTTATGCCATAAGCCATCTGCAACAGAAAAGCTTTCTGCAGTGTAGCAAACTAATTTGGTACCTTTGAAGTGAAGCAGAAAAGGAGCACTTTTGTGATAAAAACCAGTGCATTATCAGAGAAAAATAATACTGAAAGAATCATTGGTGGTGGGCTTTTGTTTTGTTTTGGTCTGATAAAATCTGTACCAAATTAATACTTATGGCTAACACTGCAGAATGAAAACAGAATTGCATCACAGTTCTCTTTCCTCATATTGTTCATTTTTTAGGAAACAAAGTTATAAAGGCCATTTTATTTTCCCCAATTCTGCCTTTACTTTATTACTCAATCATATCACTGCAGTTTATCTGATACTGCAAAACTAACTTTTCTTTTATAGATATGCACTATTAAGCATTTTTGTATATATTAAAAAGTGATCTCATCTTTTACTTACAGAAGTTAAATTTTTCTTTAATAAAATTACAAATTGAAACATACTGTTCAAAAAAAAAGTCAGCTCCATCTATTCGCCTAGATTTAGGACAGATAAAAAGGTTTATACAAGGAGAGGCGGACAAACCCAAAAAACAATTAGTGTAGTAACAGTCGTATAATTATTACTTTGAAACCTAATTCAACCAGGTCATGTCGTTTCAAAGCAGCATGAGTACAAGTCATGGCAATGATTTTTGCTTCTTTCACCAACAAGTATTTGGACCTATCCAGGCCACTGCGGAGAAGTTCAAATGCTCTGAATTCCTACGGAGAAGAAAATCACATATTGAAATTCAGAATACAAAAAAAAAAAATATAATGCTTATAAAATATAACTCAAACTATCTGGCCAACTTCTTAGTATTATTAGGCAAGAAAGTTGAGGTATCTACTGTTAACAATCCCATCTGAATTTTTTTTTTTTTTTTTTTTTACGCTAAACCTTGAAACAACGTTATTTCAAAAAACAATTATAAACACATCAAATAATTCTGCAACCTGTGTTCACTGTGTTCATATATAAATTTGCAGACAATTATTCAATTGATTCTGAGGAACCCTCTCAGAATCCTCCCAAATTTTGTTTTAGTATATTTTCTTGTTTCCTACTTTAATGTATCATAACCTCACATTGAATTCAGTATCAGGAAGACCAACACAGTTAATATGACCAAGTGATACACAGATCACATTTACCCTAACTTTTAAAAGCCTCTCAAGCAATTCTAGGAAAAATACAAGATAATCTGTTTAAGTTACTTCTAGGTTATCTGATTAAACACAAATCACTGTAAATAAAAAGATCCTGTGAGGATCAGAGGAGCAGTGACAGGCACACCAACCCCAGTGACCTAATCAGTGAAAATGGAACATGCAGAATGACTCCTCACTAAGATCAAAATAAAACAGATTAGACCCTTGTCCCTGTTGTGAAACGTGCCTCTGTTACTCTAAGGTAGAAATTCTCACCCAAATGCCTTGCAAGCTGATGAAGCTGCCTCAAAGTGTATATACTGCTTTTAGGATGTAGGGCAAAAGAGAATTTTGGAACTGTGAAGACAAATCCACTTACCTTTAATAGTTACATGTCTTACCTCAAGCTGAGTAAATATTTTCTTAATATGTCTGAAACACCCTTCAGCAATTTCCATATCTTCTTCATAGGATTTGCCTTTAAAAACTGGTTGAGGAGCATTTGCAAAATATTGGTGAAAAGGAAAGAAACTGGAGACATCTGTAACATCTGGCAATTTTCCACCTTTAACCTTCACTTTGCTGATATACTCCTCCCAACGAGACATTACCTATGGTAAACACAAGTGTCATACTTAATGTGTTTATATCAAAGTCCTTGGCAAGGTGTAGTCTTGCATGTACAGTATTTAAAAAAAGATTCTAAATTATCACAAAAGCAAGGTATAACAAATTAGCATTTGACTTTGTATCAGGATGACATTTTTGAAGCTGTGGTGGGTTGACCTTGGCTGGCCACCAGACTCCTACCCAGCATCTCTCACTTTCTTCCTCAACAGGACAGGGGGAGAAAAAAAGATGGAAAAGCTTCTGGTCTGAGATCACTTAGCAAGTACCATCACAGAAAAAACAGAACTGACTTGGCAAAAATTGAATTCATTTACTGCAGATTAAAAATAGAGTACAATGGTGAGAAACAAAGGGAAAAAAAACAAAACACCACCTTCCTTCTCAAACTCCTCCCTACTTCCTAGGTTCAATTTCACTCCTACATTCCCAACTCTTCTACCTCCTCCCCAACCTGCGCAGTGCAGAAGGAACAGGACTTGTCATCCGCATTCATCCCACCACATCTCTGCCACCCCTTCCTCCTCACACTTCTCCCCTGCTCCAGTATGGGCTTTCCACAGGCTGCAGCTTCCTTCAGGGCCACATCCACCTGCTCTGGCATGGGGTCCTCGATGGACTGCAGTGTGGACATCTGGTCTAACATGGTTCTCAGTGGTCTGCAGGGGATAACCTGCTTCACCATGGTCATCTCCACGAGCTATGGCTGAATCTCTGCTTCGGTGCCTGGCACACCTCCTGACCCTCCTCCTTCTGACCTTGGTTGTTTCCTACATTCCCCTCTCTGCCCCCAGATGCTGCACAGTGTTTTCTCAAAGATGTTTTCACAGATGTGCCACCAGTGTCACTGATGGGCTCAGCTTTGGTCAGTGCTGGGTCTGCTGGAGCTCGCTGTGTCCAGCACGGGGCAGCCCCTGGCCTCCTCTCAGAGGTCACCCCTGCAGCCCCCTGCTACCTAAAGCTCGCCACATAAACCCAATACAGAAGCAAATCACTTTATCATTTCCACTTATAGTACTTTGGTTTAAATTCAAAGTGGGATTCCTTTAGGACGAAACTGATCCAGAAGATGAGCTCTAGCAGTGCTCCTAGCACTCCCCAACACCTGTTTTCCATTTAATGTTTAGGCTTACACTACAGCCAGCCTGGAGTTAACTTCTGTAAAAACATACATAATATGCATGTTTGGTCCTAAGTACCACTCCACAAGTCTGCTTAAGCCACACTAATCACCGATGTAGACCACGTCACTGATAAATACATGGAAGGGAAATGAGGGATACAGAATATACAGAAAATCACTGTTTTGTATACTATACATCCAATTTCACAGTCATTTAACACCATAAAAGCTTTCTAGCAGGACCATCAAGTAGTTGCTCTAATGCTTGTCCAAAATGTAAAATAGCCCCCAGATCTTCCTATCTGAAGGATAGAATCTTTGCCAGCAGTCATGAAGGGCAGAAATGCTAGTCTTTCAATTGGCAAGTCATCAGGCAGGACTTAAAACAATAGCAGCACAAGTAATGTTACAAATATAGCTTTAGTGGTTATTGTATTTTGAACCACCAGAGAAAATATGGGGTTTTTAGACTCTATTCTGAAAAATTCACTCCAATTTTCACAAAGTGTTTCATAACATATTGAGGTCATACAGTCTCTGTAGTAGTATTTCAGTCCTTACTTGGTACAAGAAGAAGTGGCCAGCTGTTTCACAAGTGTAAGAAACATCGCCTGGGACTCCAAGGCTCTCCTGTAGTCGCCCAACTTCTCGTAGAAGTTCAAGTCTTCGAGCCAGCACATAATTAACTCTTCCATATCTACAAAATGGATTAAATATAACATAATTTGTATTTAATTCGAAACTGTTTTACCTAAGTATCACAATGAGACGTCACAAAAAAACCCCAATACTCCTCCTAAAAACAATCCACAACTACCACCTGGTTCCAAACCCCAAGAATTTGCTACTTGCCAACTACTTCTATCAGGTGAACCCTAATAATTTTGAAAGCCATGCAAGAGCCACTACTGCAGAAAAAGATCCTTTTATCCTGTCACTTCAACAAGATCTTGATAAGTGTTAGTAAAACATTCCCATGATATACCTGTAAAGCAGAAAAGTACTACTTCCGATGGACTGTTTAGAAATCACGGTACACTGCATGTTACACAATCAGAAGCAAGTTATACGAGCCTATGGATCATCATAAATAGAATCTATATCCAAAGTTTCAGTATGATAAGGCTGACTTCCTTCAGCAATGTACAAAATGTCTTGAAATAAAGCTTAGCCCACCGTAACAGACAGGTCTGCATCCAAACACAGAAGGTCCTGTACTCACAGCTGCATGTTGAATAACTTTTATGACTAGTTTGTAACCTACTCCTTCCATTCTTCCTCCTCTTATACAATTCAAGCCCATTTTTTTCCTTTATGAATGCATTTCCTTATTCCATGCACTCTCCCCCCTCCCAGAAGCAGCACAAGAACAACAACAAAAATCAATGAATCACATTTTCTAAAAAAAGAAAACTAACTAAAGGTGGTATAAATGGGGGGAATTAAACAAGTGAGAGGAATGGGTCACCTTTGTTTAAAAGTGCATATGCAGTTAAAAGCTCAAATGTGAATAAAGGCTAACTTTTAAGTTCTTATTAAACTACTGTTCATAAAATATCCTTTCTGCACAGAAAAAAACCTGTCACAATCCCTGGTAATCACAATGGGTTCTATTGTTTTATTTAGAAGTGTGAGAGTAGTTAAAGCTGGAGATCTAAATTTACTAAGACACAACTGAATACGATATTGTTCACAACTGGAAAAAAACAAGATCCTCAGGAACTATAAAAATTAAGATCCTAGGAATACTAAATGTTTTTTTTTTCTTCTCCAACAAAACTAATCCATCATAAGTGACTGCAACCAGTGGTTTGTTTTTCTTCACACTTCCAATGTCCTCTTATTTCTCACAATTCAAATAAAGTGTCCTCTTTTATGTATTCATTCACTGCTACAAAGATTTTCTTAAGCTGTGATTTCCTTTGTGTTTAAGTGACAGTCCAAGTTAAATCTGCTCCTCTCCACCTTGTTCTTATATCTTATATTTGCAGAGGGAGCAAAAAAGGAATACTAATCTTGCAGTGTTGTGTCCTCTAAAGCAGACTGACATGGAAAAACCACACACTCAGAAGCAATCTAAAAAACAAACAAAAGGTATATGGGAGATAAACTTCTCATAGTGCAGCCCACCTTCAAATATATTCCTCAACCCTTATTCCCCATCCCAAACTGCCAAAACCCATAGAGTTGCAATAATGTCCCATAGGTCTAGACTTATCCTGGAAAAGAATAAAATAGAAAATGTAAAGTGTCTCAAATAAAACTCCTTTTAATGATGAGCACTACTGTTCAAGGAATATACTAAACCACTGATAATACTAAATAGACATCTGTCATGGTATCATTTCACTATAATTTTGGCAATCAAATTATTATAGAAATAATTTTTAAAAACCCACGAAGTATTACTTTTTCTAAATGAAGCTCAACTAGCATATGTGGGTAGCTTCTAGTGACTATATGTAATTTTTAACTACATCTTTTAAAGTCAAAGTATTGCTATAATAGTCCCGGACAGTTCAGTTATTTCCAGTGCATGACCCTTATGCCCCCGCTTATATTTACAAATGTGTATAATCCTACTGACGTCAATTGGACTAACACATAACAAACGTACCAATATTTACAAGAACATGTTCTTAAGTCTTTGTACTGATACAGAGTTGATAGCTTTCCTTACGCATGTATTCCTCATAATGTGTTATTTACCAATGAAATATGTAACTTTGTAGTTAAGCAATATTTTGAAGAATGAAAAGCAGTCAGTAGAAGTGGTATCACATTTGCACAAAAAATTTGTAACTGTAAAAACCTGCCTTTATGATTCCACTTTCTCTCATAAACCAGATCAATTCTATAACATGTATACGGGCTGAGACTATAATGAAATACTTTTATTCAAGCACTTGAGTTTCTGAACAAGCTATGATGTTTATGCAAGTGAGTTTATCATTAGCACCTCCCTTCTCACCTGCTGAAATCTTTCTCTGTCTCTAATTCCTCTTCTCCATGACCCAGACGCAGGAGGTGGCGCTCATCAATGTCTAGAGCCATGATTTTTTCAAACAGCTGGTTCAAGGCCTAAAGATTGACAAGAACAGAAGAAAAAGTAGTTTTTAGAAGTTCAGAGGCTCTTGCAGGCAAAACCTGAAGAATTACTGGTAGGCCAGCTAGGAAATTATGCTTGTTTCGGTATAAATGGAAGCCAAAGCAAACATTAAGTTCATACTGAAACTAGAGCTCTTAATCTTGACAATAGGTAAATTAGCCTACTAAAACTCTTGTATTTGCATACTTCATACAATAATTAAATCTGATTTTAAAATTTAAAAATTTGATTCTATCACTTAATTCAGTTGATAAAGCTGTCAGTTTATAAAACTGTCTCAAGAAGAACACTTTGCAAACACTGACTTTGTTAAATGACTTTAAACCATGGAACTTTTACTGTACATTAAAAGAATATGATCTGGTACTGACCAGCAGGTGCTCTGACTCTGTTCCCTAAGGATAAATACATTTTGCTGAACTAAACTTCAAGGTGAGCTAGATCTCTTGTCTTAAACTTTTCATTTCTCTAATAGCTTCATATCAACTGTTCTATTCAGCATATTTCAAAGGAGCAAGTTTGTAAGCACTGGACCATCAAGTTATGAAACGAAGAATAAACATGAGCAAGCTCCACTTGTACTTCAGGTCAGCTGGAAGACATGTAAACATGTTGAACTATAGTGTCAAGGCTTAGGGAACAATCCTTGCTGAGATATACTTTAGTTCTTGAAGTACAATTTCAAGTTCATGTTCTCATATAAGTCCTGTCTGGTAAGAAGAGTCTCCTACCTGCCTCAAATTATTTCCTTTCTTTACTCTGCAATGGAGATGCTCTCAGCCCTTTCTCTCAACCTCACTATCTGTTACTCTCCCACAACCCACCGTAGACTGGCCTATATTATTCCAGGTCATAACTCCTCACCAAAATGAAGCACCATCCATCATTTTTTGATCAACAGCGTAAGTGCCTGACCTTGCTTTGATGGAAAAAGATGAATGTTTTCAAAGTAGTATGTTCAGTAAAAATAGCTCGTAACTTAGATAGGGCAGACTAATTAGGGAGATCAGGAAACAGACAACGCTGGTTTTGAAATACATCCTTCCAAACCAGATGAAGATTTAGAGTAAGAATCTTTAAGACTTTTATCATTATTACTCTTATTTTATATATGCTTGAGAATTAGCAGATAGGCTCTATTTCTTATGAATGAGAAGCAATCATTCAGCTGAAGAGGCCCTCCCTTGGAAGCACAAAGCAATTAGTGTCAGTTAAAGCTAATTAGCAAAAATCTGATACACATGCAGTGAGCGTGCAACTGTAAGAACTGTGCAAATACTTTTTCAAAATACTTCCTAATTTCTACCCGCAACCAGTTAAACAGATTGAAAACTTCTGATAAATAGCTCAGAACTACAAACCTGAAATTCAAAAACTTAATTTCAGACTATGAAACTGGCAAAACTGCACACAAGCCACTCAAATTTTCAGTGTTAAGAGACAACTGCAGTCCCAAACCTGCTAACCACGAGACCTGCTGTTCTTTATTTTAATTACAGGAAAATTTCATACAGGACTGACACTTTACCTGATTAGAGTGGGTAACTATAAGAGTTCGTTGTTCTGGGAAATTATGATAAAGATTGGATATTATCTGGACTGCTACATCAGTTTTTCCAGTACCAGGTGGACCTACTACCTAAAAACAAACAAACAAACAAATTTAAAACAAACAAAAATCAACAAACAATTCGTCAGAATATTGCACAATACAGAAATATAGCCTCAGGACAAGCTAAACATAGGTGAAATGGTAAAAAAAAAATCAAAACACACAACTGAAAAATAATATAAAATAAGTAATAAAAACCAAAAAGATCCATTATTTTTATTTACTCAAAAATCTACAACTGATGCTATAGAAGTAACACTGACATTGTTTTTATAGGCTAAATTATACCAACAACATTCAAAAAATGAGACCTGAGACATTTTAAAGGTATCCAAGTATTATAAAGCACCTCAAAGTAATTTGTTCAGCATTAAGAAGCAAAGAATAGCAGGTTCCTTATGTATCTCCACAGAAAATTGCTACGAAATCACTTAAAGAATCTCATTGATCACTGCATTCAAAAGCAATTAAGATTGTATTGCTTAAAAATATTAGACAGAATTACATGACATGACAGGAAATAAAACACAGGCCTATATCATGCAATTGTTTTCTCAGTCTACCTTCTCTCCCTGCAAAAAGTGGGTGATGTAGTTAAAAAAAAAAAAAAAAAATCAGAAATACATGCTCAGAAACAAAAACACACTTGCAACTGAAGTTCATTAACAGTTCAACATTCATTAAACACATATATCGACATTTTAATTTCACAATCTTCTTACCCATTGACAACACCACTGATACAAAACAATACTCCTGTACACTGCTGTGGGTATTTGTAGGCAAACACTCTGATTGTGTAAAACCCAGCAGTTTAAGTCATTCCAAAAAAACCCTTCCAACATTGTTTAATAGTCAAATTCAAAGCATCTATCACTGTGGCATTTTCACAACATTCAAAAAAAGAACTTTAATTTCTAAATATATCTTAAAGTTGATATTCTATCAAAATGAAGAAAGTTCTGCTGCAGCCTACTACAAAATATACCATACTCAAAAACACTGCCAAGAACTCAGGTAACTTTTATGTACATTTACAATACTACTAATTTAAGCACACTTAGGCAGGGACAAAAGGCATCCAATTCTACTGAAATTTATTTTTTCCTTTGCCTTGCATCTTCTGTGTGCCAGCTAGAGAGTGTATAATGACTGGTAAAACACAAGGAGGAAGGAGAGGAGAAAGAGTACAGTACAAAACAGTACCAGTACAAAAACCTAAAAATTAATATTGTTGCCTATATAAACCAAGAAGAACTTAAAATTATCAGAAAAAAGTCAAATATTCCACTTAGTCATGCCCAGTACAGACTGTACTTCATTGAGAGACACGTAGTTGAAGTGTGAGAGCAGCAAACCTTGAAGAACTTTGCAGAAATTCACTGAGCAAAATTTATTTTCATAACAAATCTACAGCTTTGTATTGGTTTGTAACTTCTTAGTTCTGAAAGTTAGTAGGATATAAAGGGTTGCACATTACATTTCACAAGACAGCAGAAAAAAAGCTCCCTGAAGACAATTCAATGACTTCCTTTAATGGAGTTAGATCAAACTAAAAATGATGCAAGTAATTTAAAACAGTCAACAGTGACAGGCACGTCAACAGCTTTACAGTTTAAAATGAGCTATTCAGCCACTGAAAAAGTACATTCAGTTGTTGTGGAAAGTCTTCAGCCACTGAAACAAGACAGTTTCACAGAGATCAAACGTGTTTCTGTAGGATTTTTTGAAGATGGAAGGACGTTGAACTTTTGTATGTTAGTTTTTCATACTTAACTATTAATAGAAGTGACCTCAACAAGGCTACAGAAATGGGCATTACTGGTATTTCACTGAATAAATCCAGAATCAAATAAATAAGAGTATAAAATCCTTAAAAATATTCTTACCATAGTTAGTCCAGGTTGCATTCCTGCACGTATGGCTTCAATCTGAGTATGGGTAAACGGAACAGTATTGCTGTAACAAAGCAAAACAAGATCAGAGAATTGATAGATTTTGCCAACAGTTTTGATAAAAGCAATTGTTTTCACAAGTTTGCTTTAAATTAATTGGCTACATGTTTCTCCAGAACTACATGCCTGCAAACTTTTATATAAACTAAATCAACATTAAAACCGTCATCTTTATAGACATGACAATCTTGCAATTTCTAAACAAGACAGTATATCATGTTCACATGACAACAAAATCATCCCATCTAAAAGACTGTTTGTATTTAGTTATTCTTTTCTGAGAACGCTGTAAAATTATTCAGGTATGATCCTCCTAATATTCAAAGTCTTGACACAATACTAAAAGTATTTTTCATTGTTCTTCAAGGGAATTTTTTAATAGAAAGGGGATAATAAAATAGTTTGATTTAACTGTAAAACAAAACAGTCTCATACTCAATCCTCTTTTGGTAATGAAAGCAAAATGATATTTTGTTTATAATCAATGATACTATTTTTAAGTGTTTCTGAAAATGAACTGCTATGCATTTGTTACCATTTTAAATAAATTCTCAGCCATTTATTACCGTTTTGGCTGATTATATGGATATGGTCCCCTGTTCGGAATGACATGAGGCTCTACAATCAGAGTTTTAGCTTCTTCAGGTTTTTCTCCATTCTCATCCTCTTCTTTTCTTTTCTTTCCTTTACCTCCTTTTATTGGGAAAGTTATCCTGTAACACATAATTTAAGACTATACTTCAACACATTCACTATGGCACCAGACTGTCTTAAAAGTTTATACAGAAGGTTTTTTTTGTTACCATAAAGAGAAACTTCCACACAATATAGAAACAAGAATTGCAAGCAATGAAGTATTAATGACAATAAGGAAAAGGAGCAACAAATAAATTGACAAAGTTGATTTTAAGAAAGCATGTTTGACAAAAAGTATGTCGAAAGCGCTCTTTACATAGCTTGAAAAGCCAGAAGCAGTCCTGAAAGCCAGCTGGAAAAACACTGAAGGCAAAAAGCTCATAAATGAAAATGGAAGGGACAGGAGGAAAGTTATAATAAGAAAGCCACCGGCATTGTCTGTTCAGCAGCAATAACTTCATTTTATTCTAGAACTGATGCACTTTTTTTCTTCTACACAAGATATATCAACGTTCTGAACTGCTCCAACACATGAAGCCTTTTATCTTCCCATTTCAATTTTTGTATAGCCCTTTGTGTCATATGTTAGCATGCTTCTCTACTTCAATTCAGAAAGAAACCATGGTGAAGGAATTCCAATGGCTATTCAATTATCTTGAGACAACAATACAGACATCTTTAACAGCAATAATCTCTTAGCCTCTTTACATGGCAAATGCAGAAGTAGGAAGAGCAATAGATCTTCATAAAGAGGAATATCTGTATTTTAATCTATGAACTGAAAATGAACACTGGTTTATCAAGGGACTCTGTGCGTGGGATCTGGTCTTGATACCTTTGGACTATTTTTTTTATCATTATACAGTGTTAGTGCCTTCTCCACACATATTCTGCATTCAGTGTTTCAAAAAAAAAAAAAGAGCATGGCAGATTACTTCCCTGCTCTTCAAGATTCAATTTAGTCAGGCTCAGAGCTGACTGGTACAGAGGGTAAGTCTCCTCCTTTCCCAGTCAAACATATTCCCCTTCAAAAGGAAACATTTCAATTCTCATTAACTTGTAAGCGGAAAGAAACATCGTTTCTTCAGTACATCTAAATGAACTATTCTCCAGCACTATGCACCCTGAAACTCAGATGCCGAAGTCCAAGGAGGTTCATCAGGAGGGACAGAACTGTCAATTCTAAAAATGCTAGACAACAGCACCACTGAAAAAACACGTGTAAATCTCATTTAGTGGTCACAAAGGTAGGCATACTATTTCAGAAACAAGTTTCTAAAATAAAATAAGCAATATGGGATTTTAGACTTAATTCTTTATTTTGATTGCATGGTGCATTCAAAAGCTCAAATTTTAACTGATGTTGAAATTGCTGTTCTTAGCTTAATAAGACATATAAGGAAACTATGTAATTATTAATAAAAACCTTCAAACTGAACTTGAGGAGGCTAGATATTATAATACAGAAGTTAATACTACGTGTCTTGATTCTAACTCATACTGTTGCTTTCCCCTCTATTCAACAGGTTGATCTACAAGCAATGCTCTGATGCATTTTTGTACAGAATAGAACAGAAGCTGCTCCTGAGCCTAACTGTAGTACAGTCAAGTCCGTTGTATAACTACCTAAATCTTAATATGAACATATTAACATCTTTTCTTAAAAGAAAGAGCACATGCCTTCAACTACTGAACCCAACTCCACCTGACAACACAGATAAGCAAGAATACCAGACCAGGAATACTTGAAATTTTGAGGTCACCTGAAGGGGGGTATTTGCAGAAGTGGATTGTCAACAGTCACTTTAATATGGTATCCAGGAAAGCTAGCTTTTAAGTGATCAATGGACAGGAAAGTGTCATTAAAATCCAGAGTTGCAATCTGATTTGGCATTTTTGAATAATGTGCACTACTTGGGTCTCCATATCCAAGAATGATGTCATGCAGCCAGTCAGGAACCACACAATCTGTGTTCATCAAGTTCCTAATAGTCTCCAGAACAGCCTGCAAAATAAGAAAAAAAGGAAAAATATGATTGGAGAGATTGACTTTTTACCAAGAAAATGTGACATGCTCAAGACTAATCGAGACTCTTCTAAGATGTCAGTCCTTGTACAGGAAGGTCTGGAAAGGCAAATATCTTGTTGTGGGAAGAAGTGAACCTGCGTGAGATAATACAGCTGGCATTATCGAATATCACTGTGACACAAAGCATACTCTTAGCTCAGCTTCATTTTATAATAAAGAGGATGGCTCAAAGAAACTTACCTGACGCCTACAAACGACTCCAGAAACCTCCTCTCCCAATGCATGTAGTAAATTTCTTCTTGCTCTTGGTCTTATGAAGATTTTAGTATGTGACCTGTGGGACCACATAGGTCCAGCACTTAACTTCTAAAGCCTGAAGGTCCTGCAACTACTTCAGAGGCCCAAGATACACTGACGGACTAATCCCACATTAACTAATAATATTTATATTTATGTTGCAAATATAAAACAAGAGTTTCTGGCTTAAATGTATATTAAGCATAGCATAAGACATTTGTGCTAAAAAAAAGCACAAATAAATCTGAAAACATGACTTCTTCAGGTAGTGTTCCTAAATCAAGACGACAAATTTCTCAGAGGAAAGTTTAAGAAACATGTCCCTAACAACAAATGTGCTGTGTTTACATCACAAAAACTTTGCTTCAGCTTTTCAAAAGTAACATCTATATATGTAAATATAGAAAGATTTATTTCTTGTAAGAACTAACACTGCTGACTGATGTAGTGGTGCCACCTCCAGCAAATGTGCTGTATTTGCAATTTCACATCTGCTTAATTTACTAAGACTGAACAAGTGTTCTCTCCTACAAGCTCAGCTTAAAACTTCAAGCTGCCTTCTATCTGCTCAATACACTATCAACACTAACCACAGAAATAGCTTGTTTTCTTCTATCCAGCTCAAGTTTGAAAGGCTTACAGATGACATGTAATGTTTGTGTCTAAACTGGTAGTGATGTGATAAATCTGGAAATATCTTAGTTTGTATTGACAAAGGAATGTATGAGACTCAAGAAAAACCCAACATAGAATGGTTTTAATTTTGATTTGCCAGTAAATTAGCTGCCAAGTACACAATACAAATTTGAAAGCTACACACATCTAACAGCAATTCTGAGCAAACTTAAATATTCATGGCAGCAGTTTCCTTCTGACTACATGAAAGTGCATGCATATGCAAATAAAAAAAAAAAACCCTCGATAGTGTCAGTACATGGATGGGCTTTGGCAGAGAGAACTTGTGCTTATAATGTAAAATGAACCTGCCACAGACACACAACATTACCTATCAGTTCTGTTGGGGTTTTTTAACATAAAGTTATAAAGATCTCTCTGTGAAGTACCTCCAGTATACCAATCCACAGCTGGATTGCACCAGAATGGTCTGTGCAGACCACAAGCTACTGTTCCACACCAGAGGCATCATTCCAGATACAGAAAATAAAAAGTCAAAGTCTTCCTGCTGCACATTTTATCCATCAGTACAGAACTTGCTGCAGAATCCTTTAGAATGATATTCACTTCAATTATGCAACGCATGATTTTAAGGCACCAAAAGGCAGGCAGTTTTTGTTCATGTTGCATTTTCATAATGGGAAATCCAAGGAATATTAAAGATTCAAAGGTCTAAATGATCTAATGCAAAGAAACTGAGCATACATATAAGAAATATTTTCAGGCATACAAAATTACGCACCCTTATAGGAAAAAAGCCAACAGTATCTTGTGCTGCATTAGGAAGCTGCCAGAAGGTCAAAGGAGGTGCTCCTTCCTCTCTGCTCAGCACTGTTGAGGCTAAATCATAGAATCACAGAGTGGTTTCGGTTGGAATGGACCTTAAAGGTCATCTAGTCGTAACCCTCTGCAATGACCAGGAACATTTTCAACTAGATCAGGTTGCTCAGACTCCTGTCCAGCCTAGCCCTGAGTATTTACGTTGATGCAGCATCCACAACTTCCCTGGGCAAAGTCTTCCAGTGTTTCACCGCCCTCATAATAAAAAATTTCTTCCTTATATCTAGCCTCAATCTCCCCTCCTTTAGTTTAAAACCATTACCTCTTGTCCTAACCCTACAAGCCCTGCTAAAACATCTGTTCCCATTTTCCTTATGAGCCCCTTTAAGTACTGAGAGGCCACAATAAGTTCTCCCTGTAGCCTTCTCTTCTGCAGGCTGAACAACCCCAACTCAGCCTGTGAGCCTGCCCTCACAGAAGGGGTGTTCCAGCCTTCTGACCATTTTTGTGGCCTCCTCTGGACTCTCTCCAACAGATCCAGGTCTTTCCTGTACTGATGGCTGCAGAGCTGGATGGAGTACTGTGGGGCCTCACCAGAGCAGAGGGGCAGAATCTCCTCCCTCGACCTGCTGGCCATGCTGCTTTATATGCAGCCCAGGGTACAGTTGGCCTTCTGGGCTGCAAGAGCACACGGTAGGCTCATATCTAGCTTTTCATCTACCAGTACCCCCAAGTTCTTCTCTGCAGGGCTGTTCTCAATCCCTTCATCCCTCACCCTGTGTTGATACTGGGTGTTGCCCCTACCCAGGTGTAGGACCTTGTGCTTGGCCTTGTTGAACCTCCTGAGGTTCACATGGGCTCACTTCTCAATCTTGTCCAGATTTACTACTGGCAACACGGACCACTTGCTCAAAGTTAAGTTTATGTCAATTCACAATTCTAGAAACTCAAATATACTTTCAATTTTGCCTGAAAAACATTCCTCCTCTTGCTTTAACAGAGGGTAATGAAAGCTAAGTTATTGATAAGCCTCCTGAAAAACAACATTTGCTGGATTCATATGTAAAACTGAATTGAAATAGCGTGCATAATTTTAACCTTACTTATAGGCAACAAACAGTATTGTAATGCATTAGCAACAGGTTTATTTTGAACTCTAACCAAATTTCATGAAGGCTCACAGTGAATACCAAAGGAAGCAAAATGCCAAAGAATCATGCACTACAACTGTGTAAAAACTGTTAGGGCAGGAAAAAAACCAAAGCACCATTCAATCTACAGAGCTCCAGTTAGTGTACAATCTCTGTGAGAGCTACCAAAATCTCACCTGACACCCTCCAAAGCCTAATAAGACACTGATCCAGTGATGCTCCCAAAAACTAACAGGTTTCTCTGATTTTCACCTTTTGACTAGTGACTCCTCCTTATCCTACAGTCCACTATTACATCAACTAACAAAAATGTCCCACATACTCCCTTGACTCAAAAGGCCAAATACAAATAATCTGCAGGCTACCTGTTAAGAGACTGAAATTACAAAGTAATGTTTTATTATACACTCAAGTGAAGTAGGAGTGCTGTGATTTTCAGTTACTTCAACACTTATCTGCAGGGGGAAGTTACCATCAGCTGACAGGCTCAAAATTCCTGAAGTGATCCAATGCCACCTAAAAAGTCTAACTACACGCATCTAAAATGAACATCTCAGTACAGCTGACATATTCAGACAAACTCTTATTCTAAGAGTCAATGAGCAGTACCTTACCTTGAAATTGTTTTCTTTTGGTTTTCTTCTCATTATTATATTAAATGTCTCATAAACATCTTCTGCTCCATTTTGGATTGTATTGGTCATGTCTTGTTGATACTGGTTTGGGTCCAGAAATACTCTGTATGTTCTGCAGTCCCCTTTAAGTCGTGGTTTGGGTTCAGGTCCTGCCCACAATGAAACAATAATATTAGAATTTGAAGCAGGGCTAAAAGCAGATATTGTAAGTCAAGTAAGTGATCCATGTATGTTTCGGAAATGAAATTTAGACAAATTATTAAACTAATTTCTGCATGGCATTACAAACATTCTTATTTCATGTTTTCATCCAATTTCTAATAGAGATTTTCAATACAAGCTATTCTATTCCTAAAACCAAAATATACTGTATTTATGTAATTAAGGGAATTACATCAGATTTTACCAGAGGAAACTGGTTAACCTATCTTTGGACTACTTATGAAATTGGTTTCTTTTTTCAAGTAGATAATGAATTCAATGAGCATTACTTAAAAGAGAAGCAAGTCAATGACTAGGCTGTTAATTAAAAAAAAAAAAAGAAAAGAGGGGAAAAAAAGAAAAAAAAGAAAATAAGAAGTCTTTCAAACCTTCTTCAATAACACGTCCTTTCTCATCCAACATGCCCTGGATTTCACAGCCTCTGACATACACCAGACCAGTCTGCTCCACAAAAGGTCGTCGTCGGTCGAACTTGGTGCCGTAAGGTTGCGTGGGACGTACAGTAATCAAAAAGCAGACATCGTGTTTACGCAGACCTGATTCCAAAAAAGATCATTCAGTGATTTTATTGAATGCCATTTTCCTTTTCCACTACACAATATTGGAATACAATGGAACACATAAAAATTTCCTTTAAACAAAGCCCCACCTGTTTAGAGAATAATGTGTTCTGTTTCAAAATATGCCTTTAACTTAGAGGTTACAGAACCAAGGATATTGTCGTATTTGCCACTAATCTTGCACACCAATATCTGCTAGAACTTTAGACATGAAAAGGAGAAATTTTACTGCTTTTTTCATGACAAAGTTATATATTTCAAAACTATTATTCTCCCGATAATCTTACTCAGGTTACACAACCTAGATATTTCCAGTGTTATTTCAGAAGCATGTCATTCTCACTGCCTTCTTCTGGACCAACATTCAATTTTTAATTTTTTTTTTAACCACAATTTAAGTACAGTGCCTAGAACTGGGCATGAAATCCTAAACAAAGTTATTACTTCCAACCCATTAAAAAGTCGCTTAACTGAGTTACTTGTTTTCCGTGCTACATTCCAGTTTATAAATCCCAGTATGGCTTAGCTGAGTGTTTTTCCCTCAGCAGTAACATATTGTTGTAGAGTCACATTTGCTTTTGCGCGATGGTGACCTCAAAGTCTTTTCATTCTGCAGAGTTCCTGCCTAACAAGATATTTCCCTAACAGATGTGTGCAGTGACTTGTTCTTGCTTAAGTTTAGTATCCTAATATTCATCCCTATTTAATTACACCCTACTTTTAAAATACAATTTCTCCAACTCACTAGCATAATTTTGAACACTAATCCTTTTTCTCCAATATACCTACAGATTCTCAGGATCTAAGACACCTTCAAAATTTAGTAAACACATGCTGTAATTTTCATAGGAGAAAAATGATTTCTTATTACTCACCAGATATTACCCAACCTAAAGCTGTTTAATCAAGCCCTGTTATGCCAGGCAATATTCTTCACCTCAGTTTTACGTTAAAGCCTTACTGCTTTTGAAATCACAGAGGTTGTTCTAGAATTTAAAAAGCTAGGTGCACCACTATATAGCTACCTTCAGTATAGTGAAGTCTGCTGCCATCCTCCTAGCTTTTCTACTTCAATGGAAATCAACATTCCCAAACTTGTATCTGCTTATTTATCACGCAATCCAGCTTTAGCATTTGTGCTATGTGACCTGTAATCACACTATACAGCTCCAGCACATTTAACAGGTTTCTCTAACAAAAGAGAAGAGAGTGATATTTACTGATAATACAAGTACATGTACATGCTTCTATGCCACTTGCCAACATGGTCAACTAAAGTTCAGTTCCCCAAGCAAAGGTGTCACCTGTGGATACTTTTAAAAAACAGTATATAGTACAGTCAGCACTTCCTAACAACATTCAAATATACCGAAAACTACTAAAATGCACTGCTTTGAATTATATCAAAATGTGTTCTCTCCACTTGTATATGAGAGAGATAACACATTCCTCATTACTTTCCCAACGTGACATTATTAGCATGCATATTAATTTAAAATGCTAAGTTACTTTTCCACATTCCCAGGGAAAGGCAAAATTTTACAGTTACAAACTGAATGACATCAGTCTGAAATAGCAAACATTCTGTTCCCAAAGGATGTGTAAATACTTTAATAGTTTTCATCTTCATTTTAGGAAAGTATAAACTACCTAGACCTGAAATGTGAGTAACTGACTTTTAAACAGTGTATTAAGACTGGCAAATCTGCATCTTGGATTAAAAAAACCACACTCTTTCTTACAAATAAGATCACAGCAAAGTGTATTTTGATTAGCACCTATTTTGAGCACCTTATTTCAAAGAACACAAGTACCTTCCCATTCATCTTTGATGCTATCTCGGACATTCAAATTAACCGTAACATCTGCTCGTACTCGCATGGGCCAGTTTTCACCAATATTGGGCTTTGCCACCTCCACCACTGTGAAAGAGACAATGGGTTGTGCCATCCTTGCCCATCCACCAAAGACCACACCTCCATATTCCGATAACCTAAAAAAAACAACACAATCATCAAAAACCCCCAAACACCAAAGTTTTGTTAGTCATTATCTGATCAAAGATTCAGGTTTTTTTAAACTGTGAAACAATTTACCTCACAGCTAGCTCTAAGACAAAAGCAGAAGTCTAAATCTTAAATGCTACTGAACTAGATTCACATAATCTTGCATTTTAGAACTGAAGCATAACACAAATTGATTTATATTTCAAGAAACGAAGGCAGCTTACACTAGCATTGTTTTAAAAAATCCCCAAAAACTCATAGAGGAAAAAGGAAGATAACAAAAAGCAGCTACTGAGTATAAGAGATATCACACCAAATGATCCCCTGAAATCTAAAGAACATTAAAATGTGGTAGGTGGCAGGCTCAAGACTACTCAGTAACACCTCTCATAAATCAGAAGAGTGGGTGGTAAGTTTCCAGATTTTGTAATGTCAGCCAAGGCTCACTACTTTCAGAAATCTAACTCATCTGTCTTAACACCACAAAGGTTAGTTGGCAGCATCCAACATACTGTTTTAACACGTCTACAGGGATACATATCAAGACACCCTTAACTCATCCCACAGGATGGCAACTCCTTGTGGAAGAAGTCAGTACAAAACATAGTATCTATGCAAGAATTTAAAATACACTTGCTACTGTTTAAGTAGTATATACACAATATCAGTTATTCATTCTCAAATGCACTTTGATTGCAACGAAAGTTGAACTGACTGGTTTGCACCAGTTAATAAATATTACCATGGTTTCATCCTACTGACACTATCTTCAATGTCTTGTCTGATTTCATAGGTGGATTCTAAGCGGAAGAGGTTGAAGTTCCTCAGCAGGTAGTCATGAAGAGTCAGAAACTGTAGATTCAATTTGGGAAGTGCTAGACAGCCTAAGGGGGAAAAGTGGAAAGGAAGAGGTATTTGATGGATAAACAAAAAGAAGATTAATTAATATACTGGTTCTACAAATTCAAATACATACACGTTATTCTATAACTGCCACAGTTGTTATCCTGGGAGATTCTAAGAACTACTCCTTTTATAAATATATGCTATTAAAAAGCAGACTTTTTCAGTTTTTCTGTGAATGAGCCTCTACAAGATTAACGGAATTTTCACCCTTCCGGCAGTAACACAGTGAACTATTTAAAGACTGAATCCTTCCCTGTATTCAGACTACAACAAAACTCATTTTATAAAAATCAAATGCAGGGCAAAGTAATGGTACTTTGGGAATGCAACAATTAAGCTAGCATAACGTAATTATGAAAAAGGCTCATTAACTAATAAAAACCACTCATCCAACAATTCTCCAATTCCAATCCTTTATGTTTATTAGAACCCACCAAAACCATCAATGTAGAAAAAAGTTTTAAGCCAAGAAATCAAATTTTAATACATGACTTTCCTCAAAAGTTTTTTACTGATTATAGATTTTTTTTTTTAATTAGAACAAAAACATGGTAAGATTAGATATACTAAACAAGGGGTATTAAAACTCTTGGATGGGTCCTAAAGCTTGCATGGCTTTAGGATAGTCTGAGATGCAAATTTTCTAGAATAAACATTCTCTCATTTAACATTATCAGACTAATGTTCCAGTTTGAAACCCATGCTTAAGACCCTGGAAAGAATCAGGCTCTTGTAACTTGCAATATTATCCTTGAAACCATTTACTGGTATATGTACTACATACTGGCTTTCATATGCACCGAGATACAATGGCAGTGAAGAAAGGTGATAGAACACAGTAATTTCTATTCTGGAAAGCCTCATGGTGATAAAATACTTTAACACATTTCCCAACACCAAGTGACAAATTCTGTCTGTAAAGCTGGTTATATGCACAAAGGGCAGGGCCCGAAGCAACAGCTCTTTAAGGCTGTACAGCATGAGACAGATATTCTTCCTGCCTCATTTTTTAAATAAAATGGAAACAATTAGCCCAAGAAAGATGGGAGTAATTACTTTTTATTAAGTTTCATCAAAAAACAATTTAATTACTTTTAAGAACACAAAAAAACCCCCCACAAAAACGAAACTGTCTTGTTTGAAATCAGTGCTGGAGAATACCTGCAGATTAAAAGGAGAAAATGTAAACTGAAACCAAGAGAAGTAAAATAGAAAAATACTTCTTAACAGTCTGACAGCAACAGAAATGCTTCACAACAGTGCTATCAATACACGGATAATAATAGCAAAAGAGTTCGCCACAGAAGAAGGAAATGTTTCCACTAGCAACCACTGTTGCCACACCAACTTTCAGTAATTACATGTACACTTCTACCTTGAAATAAAAAAGATAATTAGTGTTAATTTTCTCCCATCACCACCTTTTTTTTTTTCATTTTTGAAAAGGCTTTCTTAAATATACTTCAGAGCAAAGCAGACAACAGCTTTTCTGCTGCATGTTTACAACCTGTTTCACCTCACAGTAACTACCTGTTCCACAGCTGATGGTACAGCACATCTGTTACCCAGATTATAAGCAAATAAATGTCTTTATGTAAACAAAGGCTTTTGGATTTTTCTTTAAATCCACTATAAATTTGCTAACAATTTCATCTCAGAGTTCCCGATTCACAACTTAAAAATACAAAGCTGACCTTATTCTAACATACTGTAATATGCCAAAGTACTGCATATAAGTTTCAAGGACAGAATGAACACAGACATCAAAGCTGCTTTTTTTGCAGCATTTACTGTCCTGCTCAGCATTTACTGAACTACTAATCATACCTTCTCCAGAATAATACTCAGTTGGTACAATATTTTCATCCCAAATAATTTTCTCTGTTGGATAAAGAGGCATCTGGTTGAGTTGCTGAATTTGAGATATTCGTCGCTCATGACGGGAAACCTAAACAAAAGACGCATTTTAAATTTCCGTAAGTCTAAAAGGAATAATAAAGCTATTTTTGAAATATACACATTAATCCATGTGACTTCCAGTGGTCACTCGCCATTTGCTCTGTTTTAGTACGTTTTGGGTTTGTTCTGTGTTTTTTAATTAAATACAACTAAATGCACACAGTGACAGCAGAAGATGAACAAATACATAGTTCAACTATTGGTTATAGAACTAAAGTCAAACAATCATTCAGCCACTCAGTAGGCCAAAAATAGCACAATAGAACTGAAAATATTTAGTCAAGGCTTAGCAGAGAACCAACTTCAAATAAAAGTTATTTTGCTTTCCATTAAACATATGGTCAATAGCCAACTAACCCTGCTCATTCAGCACCAGCCAATTTCCTCACTGGGAGGGGAGAAAAAAAAAATAAAAATATATATATATATATCAATCCAATACTGTGATATCTCATCAGAACAGGTATCTCCCCACCTCCCCAGGGCATCCATAAGCATTATATTATTACCATCTAAACCTTAGGAAATTATGTGACCTTTTTGTAACACAAAATACACCTATGAAAAAGACTTCAAAAATCAGCTATGCCATTCTAATATCAGATTAGAAGCCCACAGTACTACTGCTAAACCCTCAATATCCAAAAAACTACTATGTGCATCAAATGGTATTTCAGATGGGCTTGAGGAACTAAACAGGTATTGAATGTCTACACGTACTTTGGCAGACTTTTTGTTCTTAAAGGGGAAAACAAGTTACTACATAAAGAATATCAACTTTTCCAGAAGAACTCAAAACTACTTCTGAGACTCTGCTTATTGACCTTTACAATTACACAAAATACACACAGGGAAACTACATTTATAAATAAACATTTTCAAATACTTAATTTATATGGTTTTAAACCCCATCTTTGTATCCCGTTTCACCTATAACAATGCTGCGGTTCACAGGTGGTTCAGCAGAAGGTCTTAAATGGCTGCTTTACTACAGTGTAGTTGCTAGATTTAGCTGTATTTTGAGTTAGAAAAAATAAAATATTCATTCTGGTTTTACCAGCAGCTCCAGCAGAAAGTCCTTGTCGTAGGTGGAGTCCTCCCCAGCGGGCAGGGGCGGCAGCAGGCAGAGGTGCGATGCGACCTGGTGGAGGGTGTTTGAGCTGCATGGCAGGAGGTAAAATGGACACTTGAGTCACTTAACACTGAAACTTGAGAAAGCACCTACCATAGCTTTTTTTCTTTTCATTAGAGAAAAGGAAAATAAAGATATTTTTCTTTCACTGGAATTCTAGTACTTCACTATAAACTCTCCCTGTCTTCCTGTGTCAGCAGATGAAAATGCACCATGACAAGTCAGAAAGACCTGAGAGGGTGCATGACAAGTCAGAAAGAAAAAGTCTAGAAATTTGTTAAATTAAAACATACTAAGACAGAGAATTTCAATTTAATGTGAAATTTCATTCTGATAACTTACTTTAGGGGTCCAAATAACTTCACCAAGGAATCACGAGTATCTACTGCAGCTACATTTGAGAGTGCAAAGTCATATAACTCCGGAAAATGCGCAAATGCTGTTCTCTACAAAAGACCCAGGCCAGAAACTGAATTTAAGCATATTAATGAAACAATTTAATAACAATCTAAGTATTTATATAGAATCATAGCTTCACCTGATTCATTAAACATATCACCCCATGGACACTACCAGGATACAAATAAATAACAAGCAAAATCTCAGTTTTTCTTAGATGGCACTACCTATTTGTTAATTCTATGCTTCCAACACAGTATCTTTTTTATACACCCTCTTATCAGCATGTGTTCTGTCACTAAACTAAAACAGAGCAGATATGCAGCTTTGCAGACAACTAAGAAAAGCATGGAACAAGTTTAATTTAACCATGCTTCCTTGAATTTTGTTGTTAAAACTGATGGCAAAAATTCTGAAAAGTGTAACTATATGACAAATAATGTGAATTTTTATTTTGTCTCTTATGTGCATAAGATCACTATTGCTACTGTGTGTGTACTGATCTTGAAGAAATGATGCCACCTACTGCACAATCATGAGTTTCAACAGCACTTAATTTTTCCTTCTGAATAGATTTAATGGGAGCAGTTCATTTCAACTTGACAATATCAAATCAAAAGTGGTGGTGTTTTGCTAGAGCATATTATTTAGTTATAGTCACATACATAACACTGAAGTGTTAATGTCTTCAACATGGTATAGAAAGCCAAGTTAAAACTCCTACTGTAACTCAACAGGAAAATAAGGCGTTTTCTTTAACTTATGATGTGTCACAGTTTTTGGATCCTCCAAGCTCCCAGGTACACACCACAATGGTTATGCAAATCCACACCATTAGCAGAAGGCAGCAGAGAATGAAATCAAACATCGTGCCAAGTTATCAATTGTCTTCTGCCCCAACTCATACCTGCAGTGCAAGTTCCTGCTCCAGCAGGGGGATTGGACTAGATGATGTTTTGAGGTCCCTTGCAATCCCTAACATTCTGTGATTCTTTGGGAAATAACACTTATTCTAGATGCAAATTAGACTAAACCAGCAAAACCAAATCTTTTCTCTCCCATAAGCACTTCATCATCTGCATACCTGTAAAGAAGTAATTCTGTCATAGTGAATCGTTGTCATCTCATTCTCTGTCAAAGCATTTCCAGTCTGATCATTGATTTCAAAGCCAGTGTAGAATTTAAGCATATCTAAAAGCTGAGACATCATGCATACAAATTAGGGACATCTTACCACAAACAAAAACGTAATTTAAGAGAACAAGTCTGGACTATGTGCAAAAACAAGAGCTCCTCAAAATTCTTGAAGAAATGGACTAAGGAGTGATATCTAAATTTTATTCTTGGTTGATGCACAAAATAATTTTGTTTAGGTACCTCAAAGCCATAGAAATTACACCACCGCCCACAACCAATGTGGTTTCCTTTACCTACTAGGACTTGAAACTGAAACTAATTGCACTAAGGTGACCTAGCCAGAAGTTCACCAAGATACTAAACCCAACTTATGGCTTGCTCCTGCCCTCTCTGATACCAGCTCTGGAATTCATCCTACCTTTCAATGAGATTATTTAACTCAAAAGAAGAAAATTATTCAGATGTGCTTCTGCGTTTGTGTTTCATCAATACTGACCCTCACAGAAACTGAACAAATGCCTGAGATGGTGGACAGCAAGCAGCAGAAAAAGCAGCTGAGAGGCAGGAAAGGGGAGAGATATTCAGATCCTGCCATAAAAACCAACATACTGTCTATGAGTAAACTGAAGGACAGTAGTGAAAAACAGCTGTAGAACAGTCTGAGGTCAAAACAAAGCAAAGAAGAATGCACTGGCAAAAACTTCTGCTATACATGGGGTATGGCATGCCAGAAGCTGCACTGTTTTCCAGGTTGTACTTTTAAGAACTGTTAATAAACAGAGCCAGAAATGCAAGAGCAGTCACAGACAGAGGTCCAGGCAAGAAAGAACTACTGTCTGAAGGAATTAAATAAACATCAGAAACACTGATAAAAAACTTGTCTTAATAAACAAATATAAGACAAAACAATTGCAGTATTCAGAACTGCATCAGAATGAAAAAGTTATTTTCAATAAATTTGTATCTCACCTGGCAGAAGAGGTGACCCTCCTTCTCTCTTTTAGCAAGGCTGGACAGGTAACAGTGAACAACAAGATGGGAGTCATCCAACACTGTATTAAACCAGCGTCGGGTGGGAAGCAACGCCTGCAGTAAACAACCTCAGGTTAGCACAAGCAGTTCTTCAAAATGTAAGAAATCCCATTTTCTCCTAATTTTCCATTTCAAGATAGATTGCTGCACACTTATTTACATATCTAATATCTTAACAGAGGTTCTTATATTAAAGCAGCATGTATGTACGCCAAGACGCTGGGTTTATACAGGTAGGCTGCTGTGAACACAGCCTTTTACAGGACTGGGAGCACCATACAAACTTGCCATTAGTGAGACAGCATCCTGCCAGTAATAAAAGTAAATTAAATGAAGCATCTTTTCTGCTACTATGCATCTGTATAATGACTGTGTGATACAAAAGATATGTCAAGCTGCCACAACATTGTTTTAAATATTTGTTTTCTATACTCATTTCATTATTTTTAAATTTGTCTTAACACCGCAAACTTTGTTTCTTCTAAATATGGTATGGTACCTTCTATTCTTTGTAAGATACTAAAATTAGGTCTAGGAATTTTTAAGATCTTAATTAAAAACCCATAAAAGCTTTTCATAAACAAGACAGATCAATTCTTCTCAATATAAATGTCTTAAACTGCTACAGGTAGCAACTGTTCAACACCATACAGTAGTACACCTTAACAATTCAAGAGAAAAAGGAGTTACTCTCAATGGAATCTAGAGACTGAATTTAGAAAGCCATAAAGTATCAACATGGAGTCTAGAACTAAGACAAAAAAAAAAATCTGTAGTAGAAAATACTAATTGTCCTGCATAACAATTAGAAAAAACAAACTCAGAAAACTGTAAGAAATTTCCACATAGTGATTAGTTTCAAATTAACAAATCACCAAGTTTTGATTGCAGTCCATATACTGTAACATGAAACAAATATTCTGAAAAGGGCCATGACATAGGTAAAAAGAGCCCATTAACACAGTACATGCTACCAAAACTAAGAGAGTTGGATTTACAGCTTTCTCATTCACTTGTTTCAGTCATTTAAACAGGCTTCATAAACTGTCTGAATTCTAACCCTCCTGTAATACCTACCAAGAACCAGCATTAAATGTACTGCCTCTAATAACAGCCAGACTTAAGTTTAACTTCAAATACATATTTTCTCTTAAGAGAGTATATTATACCATAAAACAACAAGCTCTAATTTAAATAATTCATTGTATTGCAACTAAAAGTACAGGCTAATTAAGTGATTTAGCAGAGGACAGTTAGTCTGGACAAGTTCAAGGCAAAACCATTTTTTAACTTCTCTGTGCTTATTGTTTCAGAAAACTCTGTCTTCTTTCAGAATGTCTTCTAAATCTGAAGTTATTTAAATAAATTGTTACTCGTGAGAAATTGTAAAATAATGTCTTTTATTTATAATTCTGCTATTGTGAAAGTTAAGATAGTCTCATTTTCTCAACACCTGCTGAAAAATTTCACAAAATCTTGCTTGCCCTCCTATTATTTTGTAACAAAGCTACATCACCAGAACTGTTACTTCTAAATAATGAATTCTAGTCAAATAGAAATAGCATCCATTTCAGAACTACTGATGCTTTCTGGGATTATACCCTACAACAAAAAGGTACTTTAAGTGACTTGCACTGGGAAGAATACTTCTGGGTTATTCCCAGTAGACTAGAGCACCAAACATTTTCATTAATTGCCAGAATTATTACGACCACTCCAATTAACAAAGTCTTCTACACTAAGCAATTTAGGATCCTAGCTTTCTCTAACAGTTCATCTGGTTTATAAATATTACTAGTCATTTCCCAATGTGGCTGCACTGCTACAAACTCCTATTTACAGATGGAAAACCACTATCAAGCAACCATATGCGCAGTTGTGACATAACCACTTTATAATTGGAATAGACTGTAATAATGACTTCATGCATTTAAAACATAGAAAAGTAAACCTGGAAACAAGTTGAAACAATAACTTACCTCAAGATCTAGCATGAGTTCAATGAATCGCTCACAATAATGAACTTTATCCATAGAAATAGGACCTAGTTAGAAAAAAAAAATTGCAACTGATTCACACCACAACAGATTTGTACTTGAACTACTTTTTAAAAGTGTAATAAATGCTACTAATACACGAGTATTAGCTTTTAACAAGATGTGAAAGTTAACTAGCACGTTCTTCTATTTCTCTGAAACAATTCCATCCTTCATTGCAAAACAGAAATTTTTTTGATATAAGAAAGTGGTGGAACCAGAGTTTCAGGAGTGATTTTATCCACTCTGAAAGAAACATACAAAAATGCATGCTTCCACAAGACACCAATGGCCTGATAGGCTTCATAAAATCTTTCAACTCCAGGTACTCAAAAATACCTTTTTAAAAGCTACAATCCAGATGTGTGCAAAAGGCCTTGACAATATTCAAAGATAGTCAGCAGTGACTACCACAGAGCCTTTAGAATCATGACAGAACACAACACTACATCTGCTTTAATGAATATCTACTTCCTAAAGCCTCCAAAGAACTGTTAATGTATGTCTTCCTAAAACAGGTCTTGCATAATCAGGAAAACAGAGGAGATGGGTATTCTTTTTCAGAAGTCACAACATACAGATTTTCCCTTACAGTTCAGTTAAGAGGTGAAGTTTGCTAAGAGTTTAAGAGCAAAAGCAGAACTCTGGGAAGTGATTTCACCCAAATCATACTGCAGTTGAGAGCATAATAAGCCTTTTTTGTCAAACCATTCACCTTCTTGTACAAACACTTTTCCCTTCTAATTCAGGCAGGCATATAATTTTGCTTGTCACAATGATTTATAAATCAAGAGCAGTCAAATCTTGCAGAATTTCACTTCACTTAGGTTTCTGTTCTTACCATAAATCAATAGTACTGACAGAACAGAGCCTTATGATATGCATTTATACCACCTGTTTAACAAGGCGTCTAAGTACATACAAAACGCTTCAATGCTGCAAGAAGGCTGTAAGCACAATACCACTACTCAGAAGTACTTTTTTAAGTCAGTCCATACTGAATAGAAGAAGAGGTTTAAAGTGGCTTTCTGCTATTTCGTTTTTGAAGCATAAACAGATACAAATACTAATTTTGATATTAAACCCATTCAGACAGGCATGGATTTTACTAAAACCCCATCCAGATAAGGTCTCCAACCTCAGGTTGGCATCCTACAGAGTAGTTGTTTCAGCATCAGAAAATTGGAGGCAAATTAGCACATAACAAAGTAACATAAGAACCACAGTTACCTGAGGCAGGTATTGATTTTAGCACAGAAATGAATTTCTGAATGAGCTGTGAAAGAAATCTTCTCTCCTGATATGCTCTAAAATCAGACATATGACAAAAGCATTAATATTCCATACATGTAGACTAGAAGTAAATCGTATCTTTCACTAATACAAAGTTAGCTGCTTTAAAGTTTATATAATGGTAGCAGGTCACTTTGAAACACACCGGAAGTGTTTAGATGATAACTTTTCTCTCTGCACTCAGGCAGACAGATTAGCAGAGTCTACATTTTTAGGCACAGAACAGATTAGCAACCCATGCTTCTACTGGGTCAAAAAGGAGGAGTATGTCACCACCTACACCTTACCACACTGCAACACAAAAGTATTGGAACTTTTAACATCGGTGAAATACACAAATGTATTCAAATACTTGCATAAGCTCTTTGGTTAAGAACTAAACATTTGCTAAAGGTCATGAAAAGATATGAGTAATTACATGAATATTCTCTTATGGCTTTCATGCTATAGCTCTAAGACTTAGTGTCATAAATTCACCAATCAAATAAAATATTAATAGTTATATAACAGTGTTTCGCATAAAGACTACTGGAAAACAAAATATTTTCCAGGAGACCACGTACGAGCAATCCCTATTTGCCATCTTTACAGTTAAAAAACAAAACAAAACCAAAAAAACTCCACCATTTTTTAACGGAAACAATTTATTTTAGCTGAAACACAATGAATGCATTAAGGGCTTTGGACTTAGCAGGAAGAAAGGTTTCTGTAACTTACCGCATTCTTTTCTCCTCATCCATTTTCTCATCGTTCTTCTTAATTAGATTCCAGAATTTTCTTAGTTTTGGTGTCTTTTTCAGTTCTTGTTCCAGCCGTTTCTGAAATGTTAAAATGCTATTCAGTCACCAAGAATCCTTGTTTTCATGAGAAGTAGAAATACGATCCAGACTTACTAAAAAAAAAAAATATCTAACTGAAAAAAAATATAGCTGTCTCAGACTTATCTCAAGAAGTAACTCTGTAAATCAAGAATGTAACACTGCTAGAGAAAGACTGGCCATGGCCAGATGTCAGCTCCATTCCCCAGTCCCTGTGATCTCATGGCCTTATCTACAAATTTTAGATTGAAGAAGCTATAAGCAAAAACTAGTTTTATGAAAAATTACATCATTAATTAATATCTACAACTACATGGAAATTTGCAACAAACAATAAAGAAGATTTTATCAAGCACACAAAAACATAATTGCATAGCAATGCAAGCAGCTTTAAACGTTAGACTTCCGTAACAGTATTCCACAATAATTCACTTTACAGGACTTGCGTAATGCCTAGAAGCTTGCTTTGCCAGCTCCCAGCGTTATGCTTACAGGTTGTAGAGCCATCCACATTGGTAAGGAAATGAGCTGCTGCACCTGACCTCTGATCAGATCCACTTCCTGTTGGAAAGTTACAGACAGAAAATGTTTTTTTAGAACTCTTGTTTTTTGAAGTGCCAGTCTTACCAAATACATCAATGTACATCACCATCTGACAAAAAAATATATGTTGTTGTATTAAATTCACAGTTTTCCAACAGAAAACTGCACAATAGCCCTACCCAATAACACTTAAAACCATTGATGACTTTCACATTTTAGGTTGTTTTCATGGATTCTGTCAATTCTTAACACTTCAGCAATGGCCCCATCCATGTAAGTATTTTTAGCACAGAAGTTGATGAGAACTGATGGTCCTTCTTCAGTTATTTCTCATTCCTGAACCAAACTGTCTTACTGTGCTTTCTCTACTTGTTTTTACTCTGTTCTTTCTCTCCTGAAAGCCTTCGTTTATAAAGTTTCTCCCACTTCATCTACACTCTTTCCATTATCTGAAAGAACTAATTTTCTCTATAATTCAGTGTAACTCCAACTGTTGTTTCAAGTGTTCTCTCTCCAACTCTGCCTGCGACCTGGATCCACAAAGTCTTCTTTCTTTCCTAAACACTGAAAATCTTCCATTAAACTCTTAAATATGTCTTCATAAACAAACACTATTTTCAGCATGCTGAAAATTCATTCCTTACTTAAAACACTACTGTGATTACGCTATTCTACATTACACAAAGAAATGTGGCTTTGCTTTTACGAGCACTTTTTTACTGGCTTCCATATCACGTTATAAGAGAAATGCTCTGGCAAGCAGGATTCCATACAGTCACTATCATACTCTCCTACAAAATGAAGATCTGCTGTACCATGGCCACTACAGAAAAATACTAGTAATACCTCAACTGACTATACGCATAACGTTCATGATAATTACTGGCTCCCATAACCACTCCTAATTCCAAAATCAAAACATACACTTTATCAGTTGTTTTGCCTGTGAGACACGATTTTGTCCTTTACTTGTGCAGATCTTGACTGATACATCCTGTATGCAATATAAGTAAAGAAAAAGCCCAGTAGTAAGAGAGGTAAGAGTACTGTTTCACATAACAGAGAACTGTCAACTACTCTCCACACTTCCTAATTAGAATATGTAACTGTGTTTTTACTATAGACTGAGAATACAACTCCAATGCATTTTTAAAACTACCTCAAGAAGTGCAGATATTATCTAGACCTTGTTTCAAAAGTGAAAAAATTAGTGTCTTTCTCAATAGTTCATGGAAATAATTTTGCACAATTTCCCAGCCCAGCTAAAAAAAAAAGAGTACAGTGGTAAGCAATCTGCTCTTAAGTGGTAAAGCACTGTTTCAAGTATAAGTACATATCTAAGCACCATTTTAAATATAAGCCCAAACAGACGCCTTAAAATTGAGTAAGTGCCAATCCTCCAATTTCGAATCTCTTTTATTATCTTGTGTCAGAGAAAAGCAAACGTGATGAGACAGAAAAAGCAAGAGTCAAAGAAAGGGGTAAAAGCCCGCTGGTACCATCTGCTTCCTTAACTGGGAATTTTGCTTCATCTGTCTTGTAAGAAAGAAGAAATTGATCACATTAAACTTCTATTAACACAGAACAGCGTAAACAAACTGGAAGTATTACAGTTACTTTTAACATACCAAACTATTGAAGCAGTGATCGAGGAAAAGCAGCAGGACTGTCTGTTCATGCAGAGAGTATTCATTGTCATTTTCAACCAGTGATGCTTCCAGTATACATTTGAAAAAGAAGGGAAAGTGTTCTGGCTTTTTTTTGAATGTCTAGGAATAGAAGAGGAAGCTGATTTTGAATTAGGTTGATACAAATAATTTCAATCTTCATTCACATAACATAGTTTAAATTCTTTAAATCAATTTAAATCTATAAAAGGAAGGATTCATTTTTCTCTTTTTTATTTATTCTGACCAGGCAGCACCAAAAAACTACAGACTAATAATACCCTCCTGACCAGGGATCCTCATGTTATTGGAACGCTCATAGTGGGACTACTGCCTTCTACGTAGTCCAACACAGGTGATGCACAGGACAAACTGAACAATAAGCACAAGCACAGTCGATTGTGTTGCTGGAATGTTCAACTGCTGATTGCACAGAATTACTGTAAAATGACACAGGTTAGAAGAGAATTTGTAGATTTTGGCCAAAACTATGGCGGCTATTTAGTGATCTCCAAAAGTGAGCAGGTAAAATCCACCACAGATTAATTATAGTTGTGGAACTCCCATTGAGCTAAAACAGAGAAAGATAAATCAAATAACTGTGGAAATAAAACAGTTTCTTTACAAGGGCAGCCATGTACCACATAAGTTTAACTAAGCTGTTTGGAAAGTAACATGCACCTGTCATTTTACATCTGGTACATACACTAGAGCAAAGAAAGGCAGAAACATCATATTAGCAAACTATTAATCCTTTGTGCTTTGCACTACTATCAGAGTAAGTGTGCTTATGAAATAATTCTTGCATAGAATTTGTAACTAGGCTCATGTTGTTGAGATGGCTCCAAGAAGTGGACTGTTTGTAGAAACACTGAATAATGTCTAAATCTATTATTACAAAAAACAGTACACACAGAAGCAGAAATTATCTTAGTATAGAATTTCATGCAAGAAAGCTACAAAACCGTATTTAGGCTTGAAGCAACACACTACTAGATAATGTTAGATTTTGAGTGGTGCCTTCATATATTCAGAGATATAAAAATCCTTTTTTTTCTTTCAATACCAGAACTTCTCCACAAATGGCTGACTTTTGTCAAATGCCAAAAAAGCAAATGCTGGTGACGATGTAAAGGCATCACACAGCAAAACAAAAGGCACACAACCCAGAAGGAATCAGGTGATTTTTCATCCATCTATTGCTTTCTGCAACAAGAAGACACACTTTTTAAAACACCAAATGAGACATTCTGGCTGAGGTACCATTTACTTTTAACACTACAAGCTTTGCTACTTTCTGCCAGTATAAGAGAGTACAAAAAAAAAAGCTGCAAAGTCAATTCTAGCTGTAATTGAAATTGGTTACCTCCCACGCAGGGACATTCTCTCTGAACTTCTCATTCACCATACAGCAGATTGACATTAAATATGCCTTACTGGACACCTCTGGGGAATAATTAATCCATAGGTAATTTTCAAGGTACTGGCTGTGAAGAGACAAAGAATATTTCATTAGTTGCTGTCACCCACGTTATCTGTCACTCATTTGAAAGAGTAGTTATCCACAGGGTTTTTTTCCTCCTTCTCCTTAAAGCCATCTTTACAGTTTTTGAGTAGTTCCTTAAGTTACCTCTCATCTAGGTCACTGCAGCAAAACTTGTTAGACTCTAACTGCTACGAGAGACAGACAAGTTTCTTATCAGGAAGAAACATTCACTAGATGGCTTTCAAATACAACAAGTAGCCACAGCTCAATACAAAGTCAAAACATGAACTCATGTTAATTTTTCAAAATGAGAAAACGAAAAAAACCTTTACTTGTCTAAAGATTAAGAATGTCACATGCAGCATTTCCTAGCATAAGCAGCAAAGGACAACCACTGTTTAACAGTATTTGTATTAACACATACCCTTTCTTGTAAAAATTCAGCAATCATCCAGACATTTTATGCTTCTAGTCATATAAAGGCACTAAAAATATCATAGGGTGTTTCAAAAAGATGGACCAAATTTGAAATCACTATAGCTCTGCAACCATGAACAACCCATGAATGAAACTCTTAACCACTTGAAAGGGTGGGACATAGAGTTTCAAATGATTATTGCTAAATGCCTTATTAAACTGTTGGTAATTTTTTGTGTAATTGTCCCATGTTGCCATCATGAAATATACTGCTTTGAAATTGGGTCCATCTTTTAGAAGCACCCTGTACATTACAGTGCAACTAAAATAAAGCATTGAGTGATTAAATGTTTTCAAGAAGGTGAAAAAAAATTAAAAGACACTGGAAAATAGCAGCTTCTCAGCCATGAGCGTTTCTTCCTTATTAATATACCACATTTCTCAAAGAAGCAGCTCTTAAAATTAGAGATGAGAGGCTATTTGGACAAACAACTGTCTCCGTCCTTTAACTTCCTCTTGAAGCTATTCAGGATAGTCATTTCTGAGGAGGTAATCCCTAAATCCTTCATATTCAACAGCGCACTCGCACTTTGTGCTACTTTAACAACCGCCACCAGAAAGTCAAAACTCTTGTTTCTTCCTAAACAAGCTGTTCATCCATTCCTTCCTCTCAATGCCTGCTCTAACATTCCTTTGGCCCCCCATGACCCAGCCCAGTTTTACCTATTTAGTTTTTTCCACAGCTTATTTTTCTGATGTCTTACAGTAAGGTACATCAGTAGTTTCAGATAAGGCAAGTACCAGCAATGGTGGTGAAAAAAGGCAGTAAGAACTTATATGCAAGCAGGAGCAGGAGGCTCAGTAATGGTCAGACAGGGACTTCCACTTTCTGGGACCTCAGCCAGAATGAGTAGCTTCAGATGGAGCTGAGACAACTTCATAGGCATAAAAGAGATTAAATACATACTGCTTCCCAAAAGCTTGGATCTGCCAATGGGTGGGGGAAAAACTCCACAAAATTCACAGAACTCCATATTTCCATTTCACCCAGGAATTCAAATAAACTTCAACACGTTTTAGTAAAAATACTACTATGGCCCCAAGTGAGAACAAACATGGGAGTAAGAATGAAGGACAGGAAAATCTCACAAGCATGAAAACAGGAGAGTGTGACAGAGAAAATTTCTTACAGGACAAACGGCAGTAGATGGGGCTATAGACCAGAAAGTGACATTACAGGCCAGTAACATTAAGAATATTCACAGAAAAGATAAAAACCACTAACTCCATGGTCCTGTTAGCATAGAAATTCCAGAAGTCATGCTACCAGCATGTCATTTGTTAGTGTCAAACCCCAAGCCATAGTTTACATTTTCTCTTCTGCCTTCTCCAATAAAAAAGCAGGAAACAAAGGGAAGTTGGTCCTACTTTTCTACTTAGTGGTACTACATACATATTTCAGTCCTTTCAAACAAATAACGTCTCTCAATAAAAAAAATCTCATTCTATCTGCTCATAAGTTTTGAGAGATAAAACAGAACCAAACAGAACACTACATATTATGCTTCTGAATATGTAAATACTGCAAATATTTATTTTACATCATTTTAGACATGCTTCGTAAGTTCTTCCAGGAAAGTCTGACATAGCTGTATGAATCTTCTAAACAGATTTCCACTTCAAGTGAAGAAAACGTTAGTGATGCCTCTGCAGCACAATTCATTCTACCCTCACAGTAAGAGACTTAATTAAAAAATTTTCTCTGACTTCTGAGAGTTCTGATATAAAGCTTGACAACACATTCCAAATTACAGACCCAAGTGTTTCACCTGTTTCATTCATACTCTCCAGTGCTTCACTTACACAGGAAATTCAGGATCATAAAACAAAATACTCTGATACATTACTTAATGGTTTTGAAATGATTTCCTACAAAAATTACACATCTCCTCAATTTTCCTATGTAGCTAATTCAAGGCATTATTAAGTAGGAATAAATAATACTGTTAAATTCATTTACTGCCCTGCACTTTTTTTCTCACCTTTACAGGTTCCTACAACAAAATAACTTAAAATTTCACTCCAATTAGCTTACCTGAATTCAAGAAGCATTATTTTTCTAATAGCAAACCTAAAAATAAACAAATAAAAGAAATAATCAGTTAACACAGGAAAGAAAGCCACTCATGCACATTCTAGCTGTATGGAAAATTGCTGGTTCCTCCTTATTTTGTTACATAAAAAAAACTGTAGAAACATCTAGGAATTATCTATGCCCCTGCCCCGCCCCACCTCCATTTCCATGCACAAGCAACCACTTGAATGCAGAAGCAACTGCTGTTAACACGGTGGAAGCTAAAGTTCATGCAGGTTCAGTAAGCAATCAAACTCATATTAAAAATAAAATCCATCTAGACCTTTTAAATATGAACAGCTTCCAACAGCCTTGAAGACATAAACTGCTAGAAGCTGAGTGTCTTCTGGAAAACTATCACTATATGTTTAAGCAGTTCATAATGATATTACTTCTTAGTCAATGGAAATAAAAGCTTGCTCTGATCCCATCTGGCAATTCTTAAATTTCTTTCATAAAGGAATCATAATCAGATTTCTTTCCATAGATCAGACCTCCTCTGTGGAGCTTCAAATAGCTACAGTTACAACTCTTTTCTGTACAGACAGCTGTAGAACCCAGTTTATCTTAAACTGTCTCACCCTTCTAACATTACAATTCACTGAAGTGAGACTCACCCTTTATTTTCTTATAAACCTGGTAACACTAATAGGGAAAGAGCAAAAAGCCAGAGGCAGCATCCTCCTCAATTAATAATTTTTCTTTACATACCTTGGTGACAAAGGATGGGACCAGCCTTCTACAACCATTGCAACATAAACAACACAAAACACAACAGAATAGCAGATGACAAAACTAAACAATACTTATATCCAACTGTCACATTTAAGGATCATGAGCTCACTAACATTCTTTTTGCCACATTCAGACTTTGAAATAATATAACAACTAAATGACTCCTATACGCTTGAGTCATTTTCATCTGCTCTCAACATGTTAATGCATTTTAAAATATTCTATGAAACATGTGAAACCACTTCAATACAGATAATGCTGGAATGCTATAAGTGAAAGTAACTAGTGTACTTACTTTGACTTGACAATTTCTTTTGTATATACATCTTCAATAACCTATGGGAAAGAATATTTAAAAAAAAAATTGGTTAAGAATTTTATTTAATTCACAATATAATTAAAAATGCATTAAGATATCTTAGGCACTCAAAGTTACTCTGATTTAGTTATTCTCTCCTTACTGCAATTTGATCAAAAATGTTGTAACAATTATGTTTCAGCTCTGAAGAGCCCAAAAGCTTTACAGGCACATTCTCACAAAGAATGTTAATCAACTTAGGAGAAAGCACACAATGATAGAGAATTAATAGGACCTTCATTCAAGTTATTCTGAAGGAATAACCTGCACCTCACTGAGATATTTATATTAAAGTCAAACAGCTATGCAAACCTTTTTGTTGTTAAACCTGGGTTACTGTCGAATTTAAAGAACAGTCTTCAAGAGTCAAGTCTGCATCAACTCATCTGTTGCTACCGTTTCTTTTAACTGATATTTAACCAAATCCAGACACTTCTACCTAGATTTTCCCAACAGGTGTGAAAGTATCTGCACTATCTCCTGCAGCAGGCACACTTTGACATCACATGACACAGAGATGCAATTCAGCTGCTTATGTACATCCTAGTTATAACAATCACAGACAATTACTATCACAAATACTCCAAAGACAGTGAATAAACTGAGACTGGAAAGGAAGATTTTGCCAAATACCCACAAGGGAAAGAAACATAACATTTAAGAACCCCACACTACAGAAAACTGATACAAAACCAAACACATCAGGTCAAATTTTAAACATTCAAAACAGACACATCCATCAGAACAGCAGCAAAGATCTCTGCTCAAAAACATCTGAAGAAGCTCACAGGTCAGTAAAACCTGCATCTTTCACCCTTCGATTTCTAAAAGTAGCCCCTTCTCAAATATCTCTTAACATCAAAGAAGGTGCTCAAAAATCTTTACTCTCATAAGTTCATGGCCAAAGCAAACTAAACAAATAGCACACAAAAGAACTACAGTGCCACAGCACACCTGCATAACAGTGCCTACATTTATAACCTACAAATACATGACAATCAATTTACAATTGCGTTGTGTTAAGCAACTGTTGACCTTCCAAGAAGACTCCTATGCTCATATAAAGTAAGCAACACTGGAGGCTAATACATCAGGAAAGGGTTAATCCTCATCATTCTATACTTTAACACAGTTCCAGTAGAAGTATTTACCTTCGAATCAAAAGGCAATTTTTTCTTCACATGTGGAGCCCAGTATTTATTTGCTAACTGTATGGAGAGAAAACAAAACAAAAATTTTAAAAGTTAAATACATTTTCAGTTCTAGTGATAAAATAACTCTATAACACACCCCATCTCCAATCTGTATTTCACTAGTATCTTAATTTCAGTTTACGGTAACTACAAGTAACAAAATTATGTTTTCCAACAATGTTTTTCAACCATCTAAGGTTTTACGTCTAATCCTTTTCAAACAGAAATGCAATTCCCTGTAAAAATTTCAGACAGACTGACCACTACCTAATTAACTATTTTTTTTTTCTTAAGTTACTTCTCAAAAATATACCATGATATTTCAGGGACTGCAAACCCCAGACTGCAAATTATTATCTTCCCATTGAGGAATTTCACAAAGAACTAGAAGCTAGATGTAAAAGTCTAATATATTAAGGCTATTCACTGTAGCCATCCCTCCACCAAAACTCCTAAACTACGGTGGCAAGAACTTCCCAACAATCCGTATTCAACTAATTTCTAGCACAAAAAAACCAAACGCGTGTATAAAACCATTTAAAACGTTCTGCTACAAGAAACTGCCGTCAACTTGTGTATTACAACAAACCTGATTTATTTTGTAGCGCTGCTCATGTAAATCTCTCTACTATAGAACCACTGGGAACACAAACTCCTCCATGCAACACAGGCGTTACATCTCTCACGACAAAGCAAGACCTTTTCCCCAACACCCACGGACGGCAAAAACTACTTAAACACCGCGGGCCCATCGCGCCCGGCTCCAGCCGCGGGACAGGCCGCTCCGCCGCCAGCCTTACCTGGGTCACGTACTCCGCGTTGATCTGCGACACGGTGGGCGCCACCACCTTCTTCGGCGGGGCCGAGGACGCCGGCGCCGCCATGATGCCACCGTCACGAGCCGCCTGTCCCCGCCGGGCAGCGCCGCCGCTCCCCGCCCGGGCCGGGCCCAGCGCTCGGCGCTCGCAGCGGAGGCCGAGCGGAAGGAAGCTCCGTGCGGGGAGCAGCAGAGGGTAGAGCGCTTCCGGGGCGAGGCGCGACGGGGAGGCGGCTGCGCCACCTGGCGGCGGCGTCGCTGCCGCTCAGCCCGCCGGTGGGTCCGGGTGCCTTGGGGCGGGGTGAGCCGCGGCCGGCCGCTCCGCCCGGCCCCAGCAAGGGGCGCCTCGGAGGGGTGTCGAGGCGTATGTAAACCAACGTAGTGTGATAACGGAGGCAGGCAGGTAACACATCAGGCTGCTTTTACGCTCGCCCTTCCAATGGTCTGTATAATAAGAATAATAAATTGAAAATTAATACAACGTAAATAATAAAACGGAAGGAGTCAGCCCAAGTGCCGGCGCTGTCTGCCCGAGGCCGCCCCGTCGCCCGGCGGTGTGCGGGCAAACAGCCCCGGCCACCCGAGTCAGCGCTTCGGGAGCGGTTCAGAACGGTTCGTAATTAACTTATTCCATCTAGTAAACAGATTAATTAAGGAAGAAATTAACGGGCTCCCCCGAGAAGCTGCGGCGCTCTTTTCTGCGCTCATGACCCAGTACCTGCCACTTGAACACCCTCTGCGCTTCCAGGCAGGTACCGCTGAAGTCTGTTTGAATGTGACCTCCTTTGTTTTGATATCAAGGTGATCTCCGTTTCATTTCTTCAAGCAGAGGTTAAACTTAATATTCTTTTTGAAGTTGAATTAGAATGTACAATGGGAACTGAAAAAGCAATGACAGTACCTTGAGTAGGATCAGACGATGGCTGCATTCAAATAAATACGCCTACTGCATGGCTTTGCTTTAAAAAATCCAGAGAGGTTAAATTTTCTGGATGAAAACTAGTAAAATCAAAAAGTTACAGAAGTACAAGGAACAAATTCTGTAAATAACAAGGAATGAGCATTGTCTTGTCTAATAATGGAAACCTTCAGATAGATCTGTATTTGATTTGAAATATGCAAATGCAAAGCAGTTAAAATACACTTAAACCAATGTACCCCGTCTGACACTGTGATTAAAAATCAGCAAATTAAGATGCATCAATTTAAATTAATCAACCTAGAGTTTGCAGCTTCATGATTGACTCAGGCTATCGGAATCTATGCCAATATAACTACCCCTTTGGTGTCTGCCTTTTCTCCATCACTTGGTACAACTGCGGCCATTAATAGGTGTAGAAAATGCAGGTAAAATTTGCCTAAGTTCAGAGCTGGCTGTCTGAGCCATATTAGTATGTTGCTGCGCCTTAGCTGACAATACTGCTGACAGTGTCCTCCCCAACTTACCTTCTACAATTAGGTTGTTTCATATTTAACTACCTCAGAAATCAACATACATAGCTTACTTTTGTATGTATCAGAAAAAGTAGAAATGTAACAGCTCGTCAGTTTGGAAAAAAAAAAAAAGAAGAGGGTACTATCTGTAAGTAGACTGTGGGGATAAATGGCAGGAAGGGAAGGAACTATTGAAGCTACAAGTCAGTGATTAAAAAGGACAAAGCAATTTAAGTTCATTACCTGTAAATGCAGGCTGTAAATAGAAAAGTTTATAAAATTGTCTTTCAGATGGGAGTCAAAAGTTTGACATGTGTTTAAGATGAACCGCAGAACACTTAAGAGAAGCTATGATGATTTATTGGGATCAGAGGTGACAGTAACTGATGACCTTAGACTTCTAATCACATGCTCAAGTGTGATTAGAAGTGACATTTTTTTTTAATTATTATCATGCCAAAAAGCAGGCAGGCAAAAAGATTTTTGACTTAGTAAATTTTCTAGAACAGCCTTGCAAGGCTAACTTAAACATTCTGACCTCTGCTTTTGATAGATCGTTAGGTATGTGTCAAAACCCACAAAATTTCCATATGGTGTCAAAGCTATGAAAGCTCAAGGAGGTATACAGCTTTACCTAACTTTCAGCATTTGAGTGTCCCAATGAGGAGGTTAGTTGTCTTAAACCTCCCTACAGTCAATGTAGCAACAGAGGCCCTTCCAGAGGGCAAATTTGGACTAATTAAACTGCTCTGACTCATTTTCTGAAGGAGCTTTTGATATCAGAAACTAATATTAGATGCCTAAAGTTAGGCAATATGATTATATTCCTCAGTGGCAATGTCAAATAAAGTGATAATGATCTCCCTATAAATACTGCATTAAATATTTCTCTATAAGGGGTATTGTTTAGTTACGGAGTGCTATGACAGTAGGACTACAAATAAATAGCAAAAGTATAAATTAGGGCTTTGGCAAAACACAAAGCTTTCAAGCCTCAAGAGCAGCTGAACCTTTAAAGAGGAGTTGTGATGCGACCAGGCCAGATGACACCCAATGTTGTACCTATGTCCCCATCTATGAGTGTCACTCCAGCTCACAACTGTCTCTTAAGCATGGTCTTTTGAACACTATGCTCAGTTTCCCTGGAGTGGTGGCATGTCTGTCCCTTTGCACCCCAAACTGCTTTGTAGTCAGGGAAAAATAAAACCCTGCACCCTGTCATCCCCACAGCCTTCTGTGAAGTTCTCCATCTTTCTCTATTAATTGACTTAACACATCAAGAAAATAAAATATTCTTTCTCTTCAAAAATCTGTTAATTCATTCATGAAGACATGCATTATTTAGAAAGTCACACATTTGAGTAGGTGTGGTTTTCAAGACTATTATTCATTTCTAGGCTGCATACAGTCCTGGTCAATTTATATTCAATGCTGCTTTCTTGCTTAATTAGCTCTTCTCATTTTGGATGCTTGGCTTTCTATATTATTGTAGCCAGGAAAAATATGCTTTTCCCCTCTTCTTTGTAAACTACACAAGCCAAAGTCATCAATAAGCAGGCCATTGCTTTTATCTCAATGATACTCTCCCAAATACAATATTGGAGAGCCAGGAAGTACCTAGTGATAATCAGCAGGGGGTGATTTTATGTTCTGTCCTCTTTACCTTTTAGCTTATTTTAGGTTCTACCTAGAGTCACAGAATTGATTAATTTCTAGCAATGGAAACTCCAAATAATTAATGTATAAGGATTTATAATATTAATAATAAGGTTTGTTATTGTTTTAGGTTCTTCAGTGAGACATGACCAGCGCAACTAGATTCAGCAGCTACATATTCCTAACATAGAAGTTGTTTCACTTTTTATTGTTTCTCTTTCACACAAATAGAGAGATTTATGCTTTGAATCTTTTATCTTTCAGATTCTTAGACATAAATAAACCCTGCACTAAGAGGTGCAGACTCAGTATGGATACCATATTGTGTCTATGTAAACTCTGGTGGGACATCTTTATTCCAAAGCAGGTAACCAATACCAGCACTGTGCTCAGGCTCCAAATACCCATGCGGGTCATCAGGGTCCTTCAAAATTATGAACAGACATCAATCAGCTGACTCCTTCTCGTCCCAGCAAGCATTGTGTTAGGGACACATGATTCTGCACATGCCTCAGTGTCATCACCGTAGAGAAGCAGCAGCAACTTCTCCCGGATCTTTGATCTAGGACAACAGGATAGCCACTATCACAACTCTACTATCATCTGAACTCCTGGTCACTAGGGGAGCAGAGGTGGTTGAGGTTCCCCTAACATAAGACAAAGTTGAAGATATCAAAGCCTTCTTGCTAGGGTGGGGACTCTTCCCTCATAGCTGCAGGCAGGCACACTAACACAGCTCTGATGGAACAGAAGAGCAGCTCACTGATGGTATTGTCGAACTGCTCCACATTGTCCCACCCATGGGTTGTTTACCTGCTGGTCCACCAGTACAAGCTCAAGCCAGGCTTTAGCTCCAGTGCATGATCAAGGCTATTGAGTCTTTGGCCTGCATTACTCCTTGATAAGAAATGCAGAGGCCTCCTCTTCCTTCCATAATCATTGAATGTGGCTGTACTTTTGCCTACAATGGTAGTTTTCAACTCTTTCCTATGTATGTTGAATACCCTTAGTGTTTCTTGGACCTTGTGGTACGTAACTCAGAGGCCAAGGGAAGTCTGTGTAACTTTTTTCAAAAGCAAGCTGTGATTGTTCTGACAGTAATGTTCTTGTAGGCAAAAAGTCAAAAACACCCAAGTGTCCTAGAGGGAGGTTGCTGAATTGTGCTTTCCCCGTGTACAGCTTAAAAATATTGAGGTGGTCCAGGTGATTTTTAATACCACTATGCTTCTCAGGATGGAGTTCTAGATCTCTGGGGTGCATCTCACTGCTATATGGAAATTTGTTATCTGGTCTAACATAATTGCATTATACTAAATGCATAAGCTTAGCTTTGGGGAAATACCTAACTGCACACTGGATACCCTAATTTAGGGCAGATGAATCTCAGCCGCAGTGACATTAAGCCATATGTTGGGCAGGCTTTCTGTGAAGCAAGGCTGTAAAGCTTAGGAGACTGCTTCTCATTAAAATCAGATTTTATCTCTATCTAACACAAGGTTTTTTTCAGAGGCATACCTCTGAAAAGCTCTGAAACAGAAAGCTCCAAACATGAACTTGCACACAGAGCTTTTCTTCTAACCAAAGAAGGGAAGTGACTATGAATATACAGCATTTTGAAATATTACTTGCAAATTTATATGAAATAAGTTTTTTTGAAGGGGATGAATGGCATAGAAATGGAAAATATGTACATTATTCAAAGAAGACCAGAAACCTCCTGTGTCTGCTGCCAGTTGAAACAATAGAAGAAACATATTGATTTAACCTGTTTTCAGGTAAATAAAATTTGGAAAAGCTTCTCAAAAAAGATCATAGGAATCTTTCAGCATGTAAAAAGATTAGGCACAACAAAAGGGGTTATTCATTTGGTTATAGTTTATCCTTCACAGCCGTTATTGCTTACATAAACTAAACGTTCAGCCTGTTCATTGTAGTTTTAATTCAATCACAACACGTTGCTTTTACAGTTTTATTTATGTGCATTCTTTTAGTCTAAGAGTTTGTCAGTGTGTTCATCTCATTAAATATGGGTACTCAGTAAATATGTGCACTTCCACTCAGTAAATATGGGTACTTTCAAAAATGATGCCTCAGTTTAGTAACAGATGCTTCTTAAAATATTTAGAATTTTAAAGTGTAAAGAAGCCGTCAGTAGCATTCTGATTTGTGTATAAATATTTATTTAGCACACGTTCTGGCCAATGTACTGCCCTTGATTTTTGTGCAAATCTTACAGTAACTTCAATGGAAATTCTGAGCTCATGACTAGAGAAAAATATGGTTTATTCAGCAACACAGCTGCTTTTATATCCCAGAATAGCAAGCAGTGCCTCTAGTGAAGGAGGTGGGGAAATACGGGAGTTTATGTCATTCCTAGCTTTCCATTGCTGGGCACACATTTGGGTAACAGTTAAGAGTTCGAGCAGACTCTGGGCTGTTCTAATTCTCTTCGGAGGCTTTTAGCCAGGTTCCTACCAACTGGAGCAGAACTGTGGTATCAACATAAGAGACCAATAGCCAGTAAAGCTCTAGAAATATTTGCTAGAAATTCCATGAGAGACTGTTATGTGATAAAATTTCTATGGGGCAAAAAAAATTAATGTGAGATAAATCTGTGTGAAGGAGGAATATGAGGCCTTTGTCACTGAAATGAGATTCTAAGGCAAATAATTTCCTTTGTGGTAGTGCTAGTATTTTTTTTTTTTTTTTTTTATTTACAGAATCATTGTAAAAGCAAATTCTTGATCACATAACCTTTCTGACAATATACAAAAAAATCCAGACTGCAGACAAAACTGAAGCACACCTACTATGCAGCATAAATCTTCACCAGGAGCAAACAATTCTAAGATGCTGAGAGCTAGCTCCAGTCTCCTAAAGCTTTCATCCTGCCTTTCTTCATATTCTCTAAGCTTTTGGTAGACATTTCCATTAGCATGTCAGGATTTTACAAGAGGATAAAATAGCAATAAAACAAAATACTTATTGAAAACAGCAAAAATCACACTAGTGTAGTACCAAGAAAAATATTTATTAACTTTTAATAATTTCTTTTACTGAAAAAACCCTTTCTACTGTAATATTAACTAAAATATTATACAACAAATCATTTTAGCTTATTGGCAAATGGACATTTTTCCTGTGCTAATTGCACTAGCATCAGACACGCTATTGGATGCCTGAGGGAATTCTTAGGAAGCTATTCTCACTACCCAAGTACATGCTATTATTAAGACCCAGGGTATAAAATACAAGATAAAGTGCACTACAGGAAACAAGGTTGCCAAGGTTGCTCTCAAGGTAATGAAAAAATTGAAACACGTTTCAATTTTTAAAATTATCCTCAAATTGATTGAGACACTTGAGGTGTCTAGATGTCTTAGCAGATTCCTACTCAGTTTAGTAGGACTGCGTTGTCACCAACAGGAATCTTTCTACTCAGCTCTATTTTCAGGATCCTCTTAGAATTAAAACAAAGTAGAAATTGAGGAAATCATTTGACTTTCTGTCCCTCAGCAAGCTACGTTTGCAAGCATAGACTAACCATTAAAATTTATACTCTTTAAAAAATGCACAAAATAATGCAAATTTGCACCCCAGGAAGATAGTGTTTTGCTTGATGTCAATAGAAATTCAGCGTAAGGCATTAGCAGTACAAATGGGAGACAGCACATGTAGTTGGTTTCTTTATCTTAGGAATAGAATTCTACTTTTTTTAATATAGCAGTGGCCACATAATTCTCTGTATTCCCTTCCTTCACTGTGTCTGCAAGGCACACTCCAGTGAAACAGCCATAGGTGAAGCTGGATATCCACCATTTCCATATGCTCTTACTACCCTACATACCCAGACCACTTTCAGTGGAGAATGACAGGCCACAGTCTACATCATAGCTGGTCACCATCTCACATGCTCCTGCATTTGCATCTTCAGGCACTGTTTTGCAGGTCATGGCTGCACATGTGTAACAACCGACTCCATGGCTCTCCATAAGTGACATATGGGCTTTCATAGATCCATACAAATTGGGATCAGGGACACTAGAAAGATTCCAGTGAAGAGGAAATATTTCAGCCGTATGTCCCAGCTATGACAGGTGTATAGCAGAATCCAGCCACACGTCAGCATGGCTGGGGAGCTGATGGGAACTGGAATGGCAAAGCACACTAGTAAAACAGCATTCAGAGACTTGTGATAAGTTGGGGCAGACATGACACTTCCACGTTAGAATGGCAGTTTCTGAAGAAGAAAATTATCAGTTCTACTTGTGACTTTCTTGGTGATTTCTCCTTCACTTGCATGGACTTTGAAGATTCACGTTTTAACAGACACTAAAAAGATGCTGTTTAAAAGCTGCATGAGAGAACTTGTCATTATTTGAAGAAGCACAATTAATTTGCCCAACCTGGAGAAAATAAGGTGTATATGAGAGCATAGAAAAGTCACTTCTGTAATTTCAGTTTTCCTTATGATAACTGCCTCTCAGACACATCTCGTCCATAGCCATCAGACCATAAAACTAGGCTATTAAGTTAAAACTTGCACTTTAAAAATCCACAAAACCTTGTGCTAGGAATATGAACCGTGACCCCTTTAGTTACTTAGGAGATCTAGGCATTTTCAACATTATTACAAGGGGCCATTAGAAGGACTGAATCCATAGCCTTTATTGATTTAAGAGTCATCCATCCATACTTACCTAAGTGTTACTCGAGTGAGCTACTGTTGCGAGATTATGACTTATAGAGTTTTACAGCCAGGAAAACTGAACATTAGATCCAGCATCTCAGTTTGAAACCTAAGGTCTCACTAACTTCAATTAAGCTTTTGTGTCTGTCTCCCATTTACCTCACTAACTTTTCTTGTTGGCTCAGGGTGTAATAGTATGAGCATATCGGAGAGGTGAGAAACCAAACAAACACTCAGTAAGAGTCATAGAATCATTCTGGTTGGAAAAGAACCTCAGGATCATCGAGTCCAGCCATAACTTAACTCTGGCACTAAACTATATCCCCAAGAACCTCATCTATACACCTTTTAAACACCTCCAGGGATAGTGACTCCACCACTGTCCTGGGTAGCCTGTTCCTATGCCTGACAACCCTTTTCTGTGAAAAAAGTTTTCTTAATATCCAATCTGAACCTCACCTGGCACAACTTGAGACCATTTCCTCTCATCCTATCGCTTGTTACTTGGGAGAAGAGACCAACACTCTCCATGCTACAACCTCCTTTCAGGTAGTTGTAGAGAGCAGTAAGGTCTCCCCTCAGCCTCCTTTTCTCCCACCTCTCTGGGCAACCTGTGCCAGTATTTTACCAACCTCATTGTAAACAATCTCTTCCTCATGTCTAGCCTGAATCTCCCCTCTTTTAGTTTAAAACTATTACCTCTTGTCCTGTTATACGCTTCTAAAAAGTCTGTCTTGGTACAAGCCAGGAGGCTGTTGGCCTTTTTGGCCACCTGGGCACACTGCTGGCTCATGTTCAGGCGGCTCTCAATCAACACGCCCAGATCCCTCTCTGCCAGGCAGCTTTCCAGCCACTCTTCCCCAAGCCTTGTAACGCTGCCTGGGGTTGTTGTGACCCAAGTGCAGGACCTGGAAGCAGCTAATAATACAAAAGTGATAAAACAGTTTTTATGTGGTTTATCATGGCTTCTTTCCCTTTAGATTTTTTCCCTAGACATATATAGGAATACATATATTAATATGTATATTTTGCAAGTTTTGACTTTCTGCAAACATTGCAAGGATAGCACAGCAATAAACATTTTGAAGTTATCCATAGCTCCATTTCCTATATAGAAAATGGACAGTATAATTAGTTAGTACTGCAGTTCTAGTGAATTTTTTATTGCATATTTCCCTCTCTCTCTCTCAAAAAAAAAAAATCCCTTTTACCTTTTTCTGCTTGTTTTAAAATATTTGACCCTTCTTTTATTCCACACAGAACTACCTCAAAGCTGAATCCACAGTTTGATAATTTCCCCTTGGCGGAGCTCAATATTAACACAGGAGGACCCACTGTTTTCTTGTTCACAATATGCTTTGGTTCTGCATATAGTATTAAAAAATGTGCTACTTCAGTACTATGAAACTATTACTATTAGCCATCCACTCATTCTAACAAAACCACAGGCAATGTTTCTGCCACCAAAGATACTTTAAAGATCAATGGCTTGAACTTGCCTTGAAGCGTTACGGAAAATCACTAATATACTAATGAACAACACAACGTGTTATTGTTAACACTTGGAAAACCATTCTGGCTCAAATTCTCAAAGGTACTTGGAGAATTTTACTGTTAGCTTCAAAAGAGACAGGATTTCAACCTCACATTTTCCCCCCCCCGATTCTTAGATGCTGCTTTACCCCTTTCCCAACTAGTTTATGCTATAATCCCCCTAAAATCATGAATTTATACTGGCACAAAACTTTTCTTAAAGGGGGCAGAGAGCCAGATAAACAAAGTGGCCCTTACTGCCCTTCTGAAGTCCCGTGGAGCCCAGAGATTACATTAGTTTCCAAATTCCAAATATGTCTGTCCATCTCTGAAAAACAGCTTTCTCTATTACCTTCCTCTCATTTTACTCAAATTGATATTTTCAAAACATACCAAGTTTTGTGTTCTCTAAACATTACTCTCAAACATAGCATTTTTTAAAATGACTGTGACTCATTAAGAAAGATCTTATCTTTAACCATATTTCTATTTTATTGCTACAACAAAAAATATCCAAAACAAACCCTATTGTTCTAACATGAAAAGTTAGTTATTTTGATATGTAGAATTAAACTTTTCTGCACATTGAATGTTGTGTAGTTTCAAAACTGGCTTGCACATGAAGTATACAACAGAAGTACCATATAAATAAAATAGTTTATTACAAATATTTCAAAAGGGATCTACAATACACTTTCCATACATTTTATAAAATATTCTGTCTTTCAAAATGAAACAATTCACATAGGGAGAAAAAAAATCTCAATATATAACTATAGTCATTATTAACATATTGAATTATTCTGTCATACAAAGGTCATAATAACTATGGACTGTTTCTGAATATCTTTCCTAGTTTTATTCTCTCTGAAAATGGGAAAGAATAATGTGTGAAAATAGAAACTCCCTTCATTTACACCAAATACTGCAAAGCTCATGCCACAGCAAAACCTAGATAAACCACATAAAAAAAAAAAATCAAAACCATTTTACTTTAATAAATACATATCTATTTAAATAGTGAAAAGAACATGTGATATCTTACACATATGTTAATTCAGAAATATGATTTAAAACTTCAGGTTTCAAATATTCAAATGTTGCATAACAAAGGAAAATATCCTAAAGAGTAGTTTTTTTCAGAGGAAAAAAAACCCTGAAACTTAATTGTTGTTCATAATGAATAAAGCTCCACTGCACTTACACTTTTTGCCAGCCTCACAGGCACAAGGGTCAAAGCTCTCTACTTAGCAGAAAGTATAACTACAGATTCTATTAATACAAAATCAGAATTACTTAATTTGAGCTAAAAGTCATTTTCAGTGTCTTATATTTAATGAAGCAGGAGCATGACTTTCTAAAACTGCTCATCTGAGTTATTACCACATCTTAGAGAACGTTTCTTTTACTGGTGCAATATGTACACTAGAAAGAAAGGAGACCTGGAACAGATAGTAAGCACATTTGTAACGGTAATGATGATTTCTTGTTCTCTTTTCTTGTAGAAAAATAGTTCAGTATTCTATGAATTGGCCAAAAAAACCTCGAAAAGGCAAGGGATATAAAAAGAAGTGAAGATAATAAAGTGGCGAAATGGATTGATTATAAACCCTATTTTAGCATTTTCTACTTACATTAATATTTTATCATAAAAAGGAAAAAGACCTAATTCCTTATCCATAGATCTCCAAGAACATTTCAAAGCAGTTCAATTTTTTCTATTATCTGTTCTATAATGCCACATCAACATTTTTTCCTCAAACTTTTTCCCCTTTTTCTACTTCTTTTTTGTATCTTTTATCTAAAAATAACACTGATTTTTCTAGAAAAGTATGAAAAGGAGCAAGTGGCCTTTGTGTGCAACATATAGGGAACCAGAAGAAAGTAAAAGGACTGTTTTCTCTATATGCTGGAAATTACCTTTTTCTCTCTGCTTTTCTGATAATTATCATTAGACAGCCTAACGTAATAAAATACTATCTGGGAAAAGGTGTAACTTAAAATATCTGATTCCTGGAGTGCTGCAGATTGCTGCAACACTTTTAATACAATAAGAATGTGTATTTATAAATTAATTTAGGAAAAGAAATGGCAAGTAGCTTTTTTGCATTTTTTTTGTTTTAAATATCTCACATTTGTCACAAATTATATCAAGTAGATAGTTCTGAAGACAGTAATTAACTTTTCACCAGGTTATGCCATTAAAATAAAAATATAATCCCCTTCAGTCAATTGTTCAGTCTAACATATACCTTTTAATAATAATAATAATGCAGAAGTCTGAACATATAATTTCATACGTCATTATCTAGTTTTGATAAAAGCAAGAAATTCTCTGGTTGTTCCTCAGCGGAACTCAGCTTTAAGCTCTCTTTAAAGTGAATAAGGTGATGTCTTTTCAAATGTGGGGCCTGTCTGAATTTTTTACCACAAACTAAACATTCAAATGGCTTCTGTCCAGCATGCATTAAGTAATGTCTTTCAAGTTTAGAAGGTGATTTGAAAGTTTTAAAGCAGATACTACATTGATACAATTTGTTAACAACTTCACTTTTTTCACTACCTTCAGAAAAATCATGCCAATAGCTGTAACAGTTTTGCTCTGTTTCCAACAATTTACTACACAAATACGGCTGCGTGTTTCTACTGCTGGTGTCAGGAACGAAGTCCCCTGACTCAATTTCAACTTTGATTTCAGCTGCTTGGTTTGACTGAATCAGCTCAAATTCCTGAAAGCCAGATGCCTGTGAAGGTGTTTGAGAATAACCCACAGGCTGAGAAGACTTAAATTCAATGTGATCTCCCAGATGATTGAAAAGTTTGTTCAGGTTTTCAAATTCTACCTGGCAAACGGGGCTTTTATACAGTCTCTTTTCAGTATGGGTGAGCTGATGTCTTTTTAAGTGAGCTGACTGTCTAAATGTCTTCCCACAAACATTACAGCCAAAGGGCTTTTGTCCCGTGTGTATAAGATAATGTCTTTGAAGTTTGGATGAAGAGGGAAAGATTTTTTCACATCTGTCACATTTACACACTTTGTGTCTGTTATGTATATTTTTAGCAGAAGCTGAAAAAGCACAGTGAAGTACTTCTGGATTATCAAAGGAACCATCATCTGGTGAACCATAAAAAGCGTCATCTTTAGTATGCAGTGAATCACCGACATTTAACATGCTTTCACCAGTGAGCATACCTTTTAAATTAATTCCAAAGTCAAGAGGTTGTGGGTGCTCTTGCCAAGGTAATGGCACAGCAAACGTCCTTTTCATCCGATTACCAAGTGCCTTGTGCATGTCAAGCTTGCCATGGCAATCCTTGAAAGGTTTAGTGGAAGCATGCTGATCAGAACGCTGATCTCTAGCTGCAAGCAGGTCAGGGCTTTTAAAGTGACCTGATTTTATTTTTTTCCTGTCAGTCAGAGAAAAATCTGTTGCCTTTCTTCCGGTACGCTTCAGCCTCATCAGGATCTTATTTTTCATGCTGACTGTGCAGCTGCATGCTGTTGTACCATTACTTGAACTTTTGCCATCTCTTGGATAACATTTGTGCAAATTTAGGACCTGTTCTGTTTCAAAACACTGCTCACATGCTGGGCACTGAAAGGGTACAATATAAATTGAATGAACATCATGTGGGTCATTCTCCTGCAACTCAAAAGTGTCAGCATTCTCAAAATCATCCCTCCCTCCTTCCAACAGGTTCTGTGGTCTGGGATATTTAAGAGTCTTTGCTTTGTATAAAATATTGGGGAAAGCCTTATTTCTGGCATGGAGCTGTTTGTGCTTCATGAGTTTGCTCTGTATTTTAAACCCTTTCTGACAAAAGCAACACTGAAAAGGCCTTTCTTCTGTGTGTGTGAGCTGATGGATTTTCAAGTGTGTTGACTGTCTGAAAGATTTACCGCATGAAGAACACTTAAAAGGTTTCTGGCCGGTGTGAATCAGGAAGTGTCTTTCTAGCTTAGATCTTGATGGAAATGTCTTGTTACACGATTCACAAGCATGAGTTTTCTTTATCCTTCTGGCACCACGTAGATGATCTGCCTTCAGGCACCGATGCAACATCCACATCTCTTCAGTTGTAAAAGATTTCCAGCACATAGGACACCGAAATATGCCATAAGTGACCCTGTCTTGCTGAAAATTCATAGTGTTTTCTGCTTGCTTGGTATCACTCTGGTGATTTTCATTATGAAGCTGCTGATGCTTTAGCAAAGTTACTAAGTTTTTGAAGTTTCTGTGACAAACAATACACTTAAAAGGCAGATTATGTGTTAACTGATGCCTCTCCAGGTGGACTAGCTGCCTAAATGTTTTATGGCATACATGACATTCAAATGGCTTTTGACCAGTATGTATCAGATAATGCCTAGCTAATTTTGACGGAGTTTCAAACTGTTTATTGCAAATGTCACAAATATATGGCTTTTTCTTGGGTATCCTGTCAGCTTTTACACACTGCTGAACTTTTAACATTTTTAAAAAGTAATTACACCTCGCCTCCTGTTAGTTTCTTCAAATAGGAATTTCAAGTGAAATCATCAATTGCATTCTAATGTGGAAGGCTGTAGAGAAGCAGCAAATTTTCTTAGAAGATATATTCTTAAATCCCACAGGTCCCTAAAATAAGAAAGAGAGCATTATTTGGCTGATGGTAATACATATTTGCCCAAGTTTATCTCGTTTTCAACATGAGACCAAAATCATCTAGATTAGTATACTTCCAATTTAACTTAGCTTAAAATGCTTTCCTCATAACAATCACCCGTTATGTTACATGATATGGAAAAAAAAAACAGAATACTTTCCAGAAGAAACAAACAAGTTTAAGTCATCTGTGTTGTAATGCAGATATTGCTTAGTCTTGCATGTTACTGCCAAATAATATACAGTTCAGCTACATTATATTTAGGCTATATACAAATAAAGCATATTCTTAAAAAAAAAAAATCCACAAAAACTTACTCTAACACATTTCTCCCCTACAGCAGTAATTCTAATTCTCAGTTATAATGTGTATGAAGATGAGAGAAAGAGAGAAGAACTAGGGATTCTTTGACATCAGGAATAAAAATTAAAGGAACACAGTGTTAGTGAGAAGTAAAAATTCACAATACATTGAAACTAAGTATCGAGTTACTATTCACATTTCTGCATCTTATCAACTATATCCAGAAGAAACAGTAATATAATCATTTTTGATTTATCTCAAAATAGCAAACACCAGAACCAGTCACCAAGAGCAACATGTTAAACATAAACTACAACCAGAATGAGGACAACCCCCAAAACAAGGATGGACACAGGCTAAGTCCACTGTCTAACCACAGAGTTAGAATATCAGAGTTGTGATACCTACCCATGTGTATACTCTGAAGTCATCATAAATATAGAGGTTGTTATCTTAATTAATGTTAATGAATATTTTACTCTAAATCAAAGCCATGACATTGGTTTAATTTTCCTTAAATTTTCAAAAGAAAAAACACACTTGGGCAAGCAACTGTGTCACAGCTAAGGCATAATGACTTGCTAACAAAAAATGGTAACTTTGCAAACACCCAGGTGCATGAAAAGTTATTAAAATATTCACAGGAACAGCAAGAAAGGACCTCAAGCAACCACTTAGTCCAAGCCTTTCACTGTGAAGCCAACTCACATCTAGACAGCCTCTGAAGTGGTCTTAACAACTTCTGCTGAAGGAGGTTCCTTAACCTCAGCAGGGTTCCCACTCCAGTGCATCACCCTCTCATAAAGCTTCTCCTTGCACTCAACCAAGCCTTTCTTTACTACAAAGTTATTTTGACTGTCTTTTCCCCATAAACCTGGAAAATAACTGAAAAGTGTTCTCTGTCACAACTGTATGGACTCAAAGACTCATTTCTCTCCTTTTTTTTTTTTTTTAAACTAGGAAAATTCTGGGGTTTTTTTAAGTATTGCTTTTAGGCCCACTTTAAAACAAACAAACACACCAAACACAAAACCAACTGATTGGTCACTTTATTTGTCTCTGGACTAATTTAAATTAGTCACAGCCTTCCTAAAATGTAGCATCTAAAATAGATTAATTATTCATCCACAAGAGTAGTAAGAATAACAGAATAAGTCTACATGATTACCTATTTACCCTTACAAAAAAGGGATGGAGGGAGCAAACTTTAAAGCAACAGCATAACAGTTAGGACTTGTAATAACTCTGAGATAAACAATACATTTCTATTAACTATAATTTGTGGTATTGTGATACTATAACTCACAAGTTGTATATTCTTTCTACATACCAGCAAAATAAAAATTAACTTATTCAGTGTCTCTTCAAAGCCCTGTCTCTTCACAAACAGCTAATGTCCCTAATTTTTGAAAAATTCAGAAACATCTGAAAAGTCCATTCAAAGTCATTGCAAAGAATAAAAGCCTACCACAATTTAAAGCACAGTACAAAGAGATTGAAGACATATGCACAGAAGACTGAAAATATCTGGTGAATCAAGTTTTTTCTTAAGCCTAATGGTAAAAAGCCTGGTCATCTGGTAGGCTTGTTCCACTTCTAATAGATAAGTTTCTATACAATTATAGGACTTACTAAGTAACATTTGGATGTACACCTTAGACGCAGTTGTTAATATACTGATGAGTTACCTGATCTCACTGAAATAATTCAGGATAGGTCTTATCAACACCATGAAGCAGTTGAAAAAGTCCATTTTTCCTTTCCTATTCTCTTTTCCTGTAGAATTTTAACAGCTACACAGTTTCAGTCTCTTTTGAAGATGCAAGAAAACACAACACTCTTAGGAGATCCCATTTTCCTCCTAATTGTTGTCACATCATGTGAAGGCAGGGAGTTTAGAGAGATTAAGTGTGTGACACCAAATGCTTTCTAGTTTGTGCTACCATGAAGCTAGAGACAGGTGGGCTGAGAAAAGGAGAAAAGCTTCTCTGCTATGCTGGAAGTTTCTGTACAGCTCAAGGCAGCCTCCATTAGCAGGGAATGAAAACCTCCTGAGAAAGAACTGTGAAGACTGATGAATTCTAGTTAACATACTGTCATACAGATCTCATTTACACATCAGGAAAGTGCTCAAACAGTACAGTGACATGCAAAGAAAAAAAAATCCAAAGTAAGAGACAGCTGTGGCATATTACACAAGGGATTTTGTTTTTAGCTTATACATCTTTTAAAGATTTTGCCTGGTGAATGAGTAAAATGCTCTGTAATACAAGGTGCCAAAAGCACAGCAGAGCTTCTTGCTGTGGTCTTCTTGCCCTGTGAAAGACTAAAGGCTCAGATGAGGTAAACTTCGGGGACACAGGGCAACAAGAAAGGAGCCAAGATGGGCATTACCATGTGGCCCAAATATATTTTCAAATCCTATTTACTAAGGACAGGCTTCTCCACATCTATTTCAGGGTGCTCTGTGCCTTGTACATCTAAGGAATAAACATGCTGCTGCTAAAGATCAAAGAACAAAAGACAAGCTTGGAATATTGTCTCCTGCCAGCCTTGGAAGTACACAGGCTTGTCCTAATTTGAGTCAGAAAACGTACTTCCCTATGTGATAAGGATTTAGCTTGTGGCATATGTCCAATTTAATATAAAACTGACACTATCTTCATCTTGGCTGCAAGGTCATGCAGAAAAAGAGAGTCAAGAAGTAACACAGGCCATTGAAGATCACAGAGGACCCTCCTAGGTCTAGTATTATTTAATGACTAAGTAAATATTCTATTTATTAATATTACAGATGGAAGCAAGCTACAAGTGACAGTACAGAGTTCTGAATTCTAATCCAGTGTTTACTAATCAGAGGGGTTTAAAAAAAACCAAACACAAACAAAAAAGACAAACAAATTGAAAACACAAAACAGGAAGAGAACTTTAATAAGAAGAAATGCAAGATTTTTCTATTTAGGCAGGAATAATCAGCTGGAAGGGGAACAACTTACTAGGTTATAGTTATGCAGAGAAGACCCGGACTCTAAGTTGGATCAGAAGCTGAATATGCCAACAGCGAGCATGTCATCCATACCAGGATGCATAAACAGAAGTAAAGCTTTGATAGCACATAAACCTTCCATACTACTCACCACTGTCTAGAATTCAGCTGCAATACTCTTACCCAGTCTTGAATACTGCCCTTCAAATTGAGTCAAGTATATGAGCTAATTGGAATGAGTCCAGAGAAAAGGATCAAGAATGATCTGTGCTTAAATGCATAATATCCAGGAAAAGATTAAAGTAACTGGAAATGTTTAAGATAAAAGAGCAGAGACCTGATTAAAAAAAACAAAACAAACAAACAAAAAACCCAATAAACAAACAAACAAACAAAAAACAAAACAGAAGAAACACACCAAACCAAACCAAAGACGAGCTTTAAAGAAAACAAAAACAAGCTGTTCCCTAAGTCATTTATAGTTGTGACTAGAAATGGATTCAAATTATAGCAGAGAGGATTCAAGTACATTATTGTCCTTATAGTTGCAAAGTTTTTCTTAATCAGCATACAAATAAGTTGTGTGAGGAGATTGCTCTGCCTTCAACATTGGTCCAAGAAAGGCTGGACAAACATCTCTCAAGTTCCCACACCCATACAACTGCCCCCATACAAGATGAATATTCTGGCTTGTTTTCCTATGACTCATTAATATACTTCAAAACAAACTACTTAAGAATTGAAAATTCCATAAATCTCCAAATTTGCCTTAGGATTCCTTCGCGTTGTTGTTAGTATATGCTCAGAACCGTGAGATAAGCTAATGCTTAAAAAGTAATTATAATAAATGCGTGAAAAAATACAGCGTGCCTCTTGTAACATTAACTGCAACACAGACAAGTGAAAATGTAGCTGCTGATTTATGAAGCGCGCAGCCTGCAGCAGAGACGGGGCTCGGATCACTGTGCACGCCGGATTCACCAGCTCTCCCCTGGGAAGAGTTCACGTTGCCCCGATGCGGGGGACAAACGGCACCAGATATGTAACCTCCACCTGCAGTTACACAGAAATTAACGTCAAGCGTTATGGCTCCTCAAGGATAACACATCTAATTCTCCCTTATTTTCCACGTATTTTTCAGAAGATTTTTGAAGCAAAACCAAAAGCCACATAACGGCGAAGCGGAGCTGGTTTAAGAACCGAAGTTCTGCTGAAGGGGCCCAAGACCCTCAGGACTGACACACCTTCCCCCCAGCAGGACACACTTAAATCCCGGTAAAAACTTAATGACTGAGGCGGCTCTCAGAGAAGGCAGAGAACGGACAGGCACGCAGCTGAGGCCGCCGCTCGCGCAGCGGGACGCGGGCTCCCTGCTGCGGCCGCGCCGCCCCGGCCCGTGCCCGACCCCGCCGCGGCTCCCTCGGCGCGCAGCGTCCACTCGCCGGCCGGCGGGGCGAGCAGGGCACAGCCCGGCACCAGCACCAGCACTGCTCCCCGCGACAGCCACGGGCTCTGCCCCGACGCGCTGCTCTGGCGGCCTCAGCGCCGCGCCGGGCCCGTAACCGGCTCGAGGCCCCGGCGGAGCCCGCAGCGGTGCCGGCCGCGGAGAAGAGCGGCAAGCGGAGACCGGGGACGAAGAAAGCAGAGACCTGGAAAAACAGCGACCGCACCTCCACCTTCCTCATCCCTCCTGAGGTTGCTGCCGCTTAAACTCTTCCCTCCGGATGGCACCGGGACGCCGGGAAACCCGGGCCCAGAGCTTTCCGTTCCCCCCGCAATCCGGCCCCGCCTCCCGCCGCTCTGAGGGCAGCGCCGGGCTGCGGCCAGGCCGGCGTCGGGACTGAACCATCCGCGTTTGTTTCTGTCCGGCAGAAAATGTCCCCTGACTCTGATGACTTATTAGTCGCTGGTGACACGTTATTCTCTACAAATAAGACGCGTTTTCTGCTTCAGCGTCCTAAAAGCAAATAACCGATTCCCGTCGTTTGCGGGGTTTGCAACTGAAGCATGCTGGCGCAATCACCCGGCTGTGTGATAAATGCACCCAAAAGCCAAATGCAGCTGCCCAAAAGGCTGGGACATGTTGCCCGGAAGGACAGGGGGAAATAGACATTTCCCTGGCAAGTCTAAAAAGACCTTCGGTAAGGTGCTCACAAAAGCAACAGTTTCACAGTTTTGCCTCCTCTGCAGGAGAGAGGGATCAAACAATTGTGGGGGCTCATGGGCGTCCCTGCAGTCACCAGAGCCCCCTCAGTGAGCACGGTTTGGCTGAGGTTACCTCAGAGGAACAGCTGTCAAAGAGCTGAAAACATCCCCCAAAAGACAGAAACTGTTTACAGTTGAGTCCTGTGTACAGTTCTGGGGTCCCCAGAACAAGAAAGAGGTGGACCTGTGAGAGAAAGTCCAAAGGAGGCCATGAAGTGGTCAGAGGGCTGGAACGCTTCTCCTGTGAGGAAAGGCTGAGAGAGGTGGGGTTGTTCAGCCTGGAGAAGAGAAGGCCCCGGGGACACCTTAGTGTGGTCTTTCAATGCTTAAAAGGGGCTTATAAGAAAGACAGGGAGAGACACTTTACCAAGACCTACAGTGAGGTTCAACAAGGGGCAACAGTTTTAAACTGAAAGAGGGTGGACTTAGACTGGACATTAGGAAGAAATATTAATATTTTACGATGAGGTGGCAAAACACGAGAACAGATTGCCCAGAGAAGTTGTGGATGCCCCATCACTGGAAGTGTTCAAGGTCAGATTGGACTGGGCTTTGAGCAACCTGATGTAATGAAAGATTGAAAAGCCCCACAGCAGGGGCTTGGACTAGATGATCTTCAAAGCCCTCTGCCAGCCCAAACCACTCTATGATTCTCACTCATAAAAGAACACAGATGGCAAAGTGTAAGAGAATTGTAAGAGATTCACCATAAAAGCCTGTTCATAAAACACAAGGACATGGATGATGCTTGTTAGGTTAATAGCCCCATTGGGACAGAAAATCTTCAGTCACCAGAGTTTTGACTCAGCCACCTGCATGTACAGCTCAATATGGACTCTATAAGTCAAATCTTAAGCTCTTTATCAAAATTTTCACATAAAGACTGGCTGTAGTTTTGTTTAGTTTTAAGAAATCTGCCCTAGCCCAGGAATTACAGATGGCCAGTAGATGTTTTTTATGCTTTCCTCTCAAAAAAAAAAAAAAAAAAAAAAAAAAAGAAAAGAAAAAGAAAAAAGACAACAACCCACCAAAACTCATAAAAACCCATCTTTAAAAAGTCAGATAATTGATTAGGCCATCTTTGTGAGTGAATTTGCAACAGTGAAGACAAAAAAAGTCATTCTATTGTATTAAAGGTTTATTTTTTTAATACAGATGCATTTTCCTAAGATGTTTGCTTATTTTCTTTTGTTTGTTTATGCAGACTGGAATTAAACAAAAATAATTATTTGCATGTGGAGCATTGATTTGTTAGAAAAACAGGAGTACCAGCTCACTCATACTTTTCCTTCAGCTGTCTTTTTTCTAAGATTCCACTTCTGTGTGATGACTGAGGTTAAGATCTGACTCCTAGCAGGAGGAATAGAAGAGAGCAGAACAGAACAGGCAACAAATCAAAGATTTAAATCAGTGGAAGGCTGGACCCCTTGGTATAACAGGGAGAAATACCATAGAAACTGTCCTAGAGAGCAGCTGCATTGGAAAAGAACAGCTCATGTGTCTCCACTGGATTTCTCTGGTGTCCAACAGAAGAGGTGGCTGCAGTAATTTTTATTGTCTTTCTGCTTGGTGTGTTGAGCCTCCTCTCTCAGCCCTACTGGGATTTCAAGATGCAATCAGGTATGCTGAGTAAACTCCCAACAGCATGGCAGTTTCAAAACTGTTTGGGTAAGCTTGCTGGAAGTCAAGGAAGTAAGAAAGCTGACAACCAGGTGGCAGTGAGGAACTCAAGTAGCTTAGAAGGAGAAATTTCATCTTTCTTTTCCAACACATGCATGATCTAAATCCATCCTGCTCACAAAGTAGCGACAAAAGATCTGCCCATGATTTGTCTTGTGTCAATGACTGTAATGCAGAGATAAGCTTTCACCCAGGTTTCCTGTCTGGGATATGTTATTTGGTTTTGACCTTTTAAGTTAGCTGCAGATTGCTAACAGGCCCAGTAAGGATGTAGGTACCCAGTTGTCAGTTAGATTGTGCTGCAGACATCATCCTTGCCCAGTCTTATGCTCATCACTCATGGGGCAGAATTCTTAGCTGCAATGAAACATTGAGAAAGACAGAATCAGACTAATAACTCATGTGTCTCTTTTTGAAAAGGTTGAATTAACCTAGGAATCAGTAATCTTTCATTGATTTGCAGCTTACGGTCCCCACTGATTAAACAATAATAAAGCATAGAATTTAATAATCATAATTCTGTCTTTGGACAGAAGATATATGCAATCACCTCTCCCCCACTGTTGATGAATACAGATAGATACCCTGTTGCTATATTAAAAATAAAAACTTGTTTACTCACAGATTTTGCATACATTAATTTAACAGAAGTCAGCAGCATTTACAGGTCTAAGCCCCAGTATCTCTACAATACTATCTTTTAGATGCATTTTTTGACATTTAGAAGCAACTGCCTGTAGAACAATCTCTACCTCTTAGTTTAGCAGTGTTAGAAATCAAATCATCCCCAGTGATTCTAAATATCTGACCTAGTTTGCAACACACAAGCCAAACATTAACACTACGGAACAAAATTTATTTGCAGTTAAGCTTAAATGCTCAATGAAACAAATAGTGTTGATCATTACTTTAATAGCATACTACCATTTATTAACCTCATTGAAAGATAGCCAAGCCTTATTGCTAAGATGTGGACTAGGACAGTGTATAGCTGAAAGCTTGGAAACACTACAGGACCACTTGGCCTTCTAGATGTGAATTTCCCAGCTGTAAAAAGTGCATAATATTTGTGAAATACATCTCATAACACTATTTAGAAAATTAATTAAATGTTTAATAATTGCAGATCACCTGATTATGTATCTTTTTAAAGCACTTCTTTCATTTTGAAGTATATAAAATCTTAGCAGTCTATTATTCATGAAACCTCTGGTCTGAAGCAGAAATGCAAGCAGCTGAGTTCTGCTTGTGCCTAATAACAAATTAATGTAGCAGATCCACAGCTGGTGTAGATTGTTGTAGCTCTTTTGATTTTGATGGAGTTGTAGCATTGTATACCAGCTGAGGATCTGCTTGTTTAGTTCTTGGAGGTAGCAGAGAGCGCAATCCAGAAATGCTGAATTCTATCTTGCAGCAAAATTAAAACAGGTTAATTAATTCAATATGTCTTTTTGTAGAAAACCCTGTGAACACCAGGAATTGATTATTTGCTTTTATGATGCTAAAGTATGCAGGGTTTGTAGGAAGTAATGTTGCAACCTTGTAGCCACAATGCAAGGCCTCCTAGGAGTTGAAAAAGGTTTGTTTTCAATCTAAACTGATTTCAGTCATTCAATTGTACTTTCTTCCTACATCTTGGTTTTGGATATGCCTTTTTGTAAACTGACCATGATTATTTTTGCTATCCAGTACCACTTTGGCAAACTGTTTGGATTTACTCACTGCCATTTGCCTCCTCATCTAGGTACACTGCTAAGCTGTAGGTAGATACGTGCTAGGATCTTGACGACCTGCTAATCCAGGTGCTATGGATAAATGCCACTCTTGTAACTGTTCTCCAGTGTTTCTTTTTCTTTCTGATACTTCCACAGCCAAATATTCCTATTTATTCTCCATGCATATGAATCTTAACATTTCTGTAACAATTCTATACATCCTGAGAATATGCAGAATGTGTGTGTTTCAGTATACCTTTTATCCCTATTTTGTTTTTCTAGATTAGGTTATATTTAATAGATAAATAAAACAGGAGCATACTGAAACAAACTGCATTATTGTAATCTGACTGGGCACTTGAAAAGTTAAACAGATCTGGCTCTAGTGATAGCTCTATTATAAGATTTTCTATTTTTTTTTTTTTTCAAATAGAAGAAAGCAGAAGAAATAAGCAATTAAATAATTCCTAAATTTTCCTTTGAGAAAAACTGGACAATATTATGGTTTCACTGATTACTACTGAATTTCAAGATTCTGAAATGCTGAATTCTCCCTTCATTTGTGAAAGAAAACTTTATTTCCCACTGACTACAACAACATAAGCTATGTAACTCTTTTACCCTACTCTTCTAAATGCATATTACTCCACTCCTTACAGAAGATACAATGTTTAGAGTAGGTATTAGCATCTTAGTTTTAATGTCAATAAAAAATGAGTGATTACTCTTTTTATGGGTCTTCACTATAGTATATTGATATAGGAAACCAGATTTGTTCAAATAAATTTCAATTCTCTTTAATTTTTGTAATTACAATATTTTGCCTTAAAATAATGTAAGGATGTCTCTGCAAACTAACAGTTGGCAATTAAATTAAATTAGTTGTAGAAGCAGTCTGCCAGTTAACTGCAACATGTTATCATTAATGTTGTGTCTGCTTTTGTAAGGTGTTCCATACTTTAAACATGTGCTGTATCTGCAATGTGTTACAGTGATTTCCCTGGTGTTATTTTTATTGAATTCTAGGCTAAATAGGCACATAACATGGTACATAACTTGCTAGTGTGTCAATTAATGCCACCTAAGGGCTGAAGTAAATTGCAAAGAATTTTAAAACTGTGAATACGCATTTCATGTTAGTTTTAGGTTTCTCTCTTTTTCTCTTGTCCTATTTTCTGCCTTTTTTCCCCTAAATAGTCCATCTTAAAGACCTCTGGTGCATAATAATGAATTGCCTTGAGGGGAAATAATTGTTTTATGAGTCTCAGAAATATGTATTCTATACATGCAAGTGTCATATTTTATTTGATTAAGCCCTGTGTGGCAAAAGCTCCATAATTCTCTCTGTACGCTCAAAACAAAAAGCAAACTTTCAAGAAAAGTAAACTTTTTTCAACCAGACTTATAAAAAGCTAGACTATCATATGAAAAAGGAGCAATTTTTAAAAAATATGTAATTTTATAGGCAACACATTTAGTTGTGAAATACAAGAATAATTCTCTTTCAGTATTTTTAAGATATAGTTGTACCTAACTACAATCACTTCCATTAAGTTTTTGGGTTTGTCTAGCAATATATTTTGCTTTGTCTCACAGTATATTTTGAGATAAATTTCATATGTGGTATAGTGTATTTAAAACCAATATACAAAATAGTTTATATAGATGTACATTTGTTGAGTAAAAAACCTACAAATTGCTGGCTCACAGCCCTTAATCTCTAGAATCCCTTAAGAATCCCTGCTTTGAAATTAGTTGCAGGCTCTATCAATTGTATCTGTTTAAATGGACAAATTTAATTACTACACAAGAGCAATTGATTTTTAAATTACCACTGATTGCACAGTGGATATCTCAGTGGGAAGACAGGTACATGCAGGCTCTCAAATGGAATCAATGTATTAATTAATCTACAGATTGACATATTCCACAGAAAGTTCTTGTTCTCTTCACCTCCTTCCTGTAGATTCATTTGTTTAAATTCAAAAGGAAATTCTGATGATCTAGAAGTGAAAAATTCAAATGGAATATAAAACTGCACATGCTGTGCATACTATATAAGATTTTGTTTCTGATTTTGCACATTCGGTGCCATTTGCTGGCCCAGGTGGCCTCTGAGTGAGAAGCATTCCTTACAACATTGAAACATTAAACTATGTATGCAGGAGTGGAGGTGAAAATGACTCTAAGTAAAATAGAAATTAATTCCTTTCATGGAACCAGTAAAATTGACATAAAAACAGAGTTGAACAAAGCAAACATCCTCAGTACTGCATCCAGTGCTGGGCTCCTCTTCTCTGCAAGAGAAGAGATGGACATACTGGAATGAGTCCAGCAAAGAGCCATTAAGGTGATTAAGGAGTATCTGTTATATGTGGAAAGGCTCTTCCTCTGTTTAGCCTCAGGAAGAGAAGACTTAGAAATGATCTTATCAATGTGTATACACACATAATGAGAGGGAATAACGATGTTTGAGACAGATTTGCCTCAGTAGTGGCCCCTGAAAAGACAAGAGGCACAGATTGAAATGTAGGAAATTTCACCTAAACATGAGAAAAAAGCCTTTTTTGCTTTGACAATGGTGAAACCCTGGAAGAGGTTGCCCAGAGAAGTTGTGGAGTCCCCATACTTTGAGATGTTCAGGACGTGGCTGAACCCATCCCTGAGCCATCTGTTCCAGCTGACCCTGCTCTGGTGAAGGCTTGAACTAGATAATCTCTAGAGATGCCTTCCAGCCTCAGTCATTCTGTGATTCTATGGATATTGTTAACATAAACATCTACCTACCTACTAATATTGCACTTTTAGAGTAAGACGCTGAATCCCACTATATTGTGTTATAAATTATTAAGCATGTGATTTCACTGAGAATCTTGATCTAAGTCTATAAATTGTTTGAATTTTCCTGCATTGGCAGCAACTAACTTTTATATTTTTTTCAGGGCAAAGCTTTTTATTTGTCATTTATTTTTGTGGAATGGTTATGTTAAAAATTTAAAGACCACTTGGAACTAGTACATGGGAGAAGTAAAGAATCCATGGCTGGAGCAGTTGGAGGCTTGAAAGACTGAAGGAGCTAGCAATTAAACTGCCTTACAGTTCTATAGGACCACAGAAGCATTGAGTTAAGGAGCAGTAAATGAGCTGGGAATGTAATAGTCAAAATTACTGATAGAAAGACCAGTTTCTGTGCCACTCCCTGGGAAACAAGTGTCAGTAACAATATTTGGAACCAGTTACTCCTGGTTGTGGTAGACAATGCTGAATGATTACTGTATCAGTTACAGTTATTTTAATCAGTTATTTTAGAATTTATTTACATTTGATTTTGGCAAGCAGTAACTGCACTAAACAACAGTTGGTCATAAAAACAACCTTTTAAGTGATCACATATATATTACATTTAGATAAACTGGAGGACTAATTGAAGTTGGTCTTCAGGTTTCTTGATTTCAAAAGAAAGAATGAACTTCAAGAAATTAGGAGAATTAATTAAATCAAAAAGTGATCAGCTAGGAAAGCTAAACCTCAGTGGTGGGAAGTGTAGTGGTGAAATAAGAATTGCCAAAAATCAAATGTTATTAGTCTTAAAAATATGTATAGCAAAAGGTTCTTCATGTATGTCAATTTAAGAGACCAGTGAGATCCCTCTGCACTAAAGCTGAAGGAGCAGCAGAGGATAAATTAGGCATGGTTCAAAATGCATTTGAATGTTTTGCCTCAGTTTTCAATATGGATCACAAGAGAGGTGAATGGAAAGGGGGACTGAAAATCTGATGTAGCAGCAAAACTTGTAAAGCTTGATGTGCATCCAGAAGTATAATGGAAGTATTATATGAAACACATGACCACCTGTGACAGCAGGAAATTGAATTTGATGAGCCAAGAAATCCTTTCTGTTCTTAAACTCCAGTGCTCCTGTATTGACTTGCACAAAAACTGCTGTGTGTCAATATAATTAGTTTTTTCTACACTACAGAGAATTTTGACAAATGAAATTATCCTGATCCGTAATGTAAATGTTTTCATTTAGACTTGATCTTGTAATTTAGAAAGTATGGACACATCATTGCATGTAAATGCAGTGGGATTCAGATGGTATAATTATCTATCCAGAGTAACTAACAATTAAGTGTTTTAAATTTAAAGATCGGGAGCTGAGTAACAATCTAGACTCATTCTTGCAAGCGCCTGGCCACAGCCAGATGCCTGCACACATGTAGAGTCCTCTAAAACTCAGTAGACTTCTCTGCAGGTGCGAGAATCTCCACCATAAAGCTACTCTGAAAATTACGAACTGAGTCACACATAGTTACAAGTAGCCTAAGTATTTCTGAAAAATCAATATGATGAAATTTGGTAGATATGCTTAATGTCAGTTAAAGTCATATTGCAGGGAGCATAAATTTATTAACTTGGAGATAAACAGATATTTAGCTTCTAGGGATAGATTTTTACTTGCATACAATCTGTAGGACTAGATACTAAGATAAAAGGTATTTTTCATCTCACAGGGATTCACCCTGCTGATTTCAGCTTTAACTTTCACTTAATATATGTAACAAAAATAAAATATTTTTTTTTTAAAAAGTACAAATTTTACACACCCTCTAAGTCTTCCAGTTACTATTAGTATTCATATATTATGAGTACTCATGCCTACATATTGACTTGTGTGTCCTCTACCAACTAGCACGACACCTTTTCACTTAAATGCCGGCCTGCAGCTGTCTACTGCTCTTTGCATTTGAGAGCTAGAAAATGCCGATTCTTCAGGGTCTCATCCCTCTGTTCCACAGATTGTCTACCTTTTACCATGTTATTGAAGTTATCAGCTTCCTATTTGTACTTTAAATATTCTTGGAGCCCTGTGAGCAAGGGATATAGCTTAGATGTCTGGTCAATCCTAAGAGCTCCAGGGATCCAGGATCCTCTTAAATTCTGGAAGCAGTCATATTTCCTTTGGCAACCTGAATTTCTTCTGTTCACAAACACTTTCTGTCATTGCACTAGTAGGCATATTTTGGCTTTTCTAGGACAAAGTCCAAACTACCTTGTTTGCTTGATATCAGTCATCTGACATCACTGCACAGATTGATGGCATAAGCAAGCTGCCACTCTTAGGCATGAAGTTCCAGGACCCGTCTTCACATAAGGTACATCCTTGAGTCAGCTCTAAGCAGCAGCTTTCCTGCTAGTAGTACTGAGTGGTTTGCCCAGAGCCAACCCTGAAAGCTTTCCAGTAGTCAAACAGTATGGATAAGTGATGCTTGCCTTCAAAACTGACATGGAAGCTGCTTCTGCCCAGCAGTGTGGTCACTAATGTATAGGTGTGTATGGGTTTTAAATAGAAAATCTGAAAACTCTGCTGCATTCTTAGTTTGTAACTTCTGCTTTATGTCCTAGTCAAAAAGCAAGTAATGTTATGAACAACTTCCTGGGCTCTGTGGTCTAAGTTTGGTGACTTTCCATTCACAGGAAAAGGCAAGGCACTCAGTAGTTGCAAACATCTTAATTCAAGATGAATGAATGATTAACTGAGAACACATTGCCATAGTTCCCTGCAAATCAGCAATAGGCAGAGTTGGCCAATTCATAACAGTTTTACTGCTCTTCATGATGGTCCTGCACCATCCTGTGTTTTTGTCTGAGCAAACTGCAGGATTCCTCTGAGTCTCATTCAATGTTTGCTGACCCATGTCTTCATTCGTATCTTCATAATCTTTGTATTAATGTCACAGCACAGCTTTGCAAGCACAGCTTTGCATGTTTTGTTGTTGTTTTTGTTTGTTTGTTTTTTGTTTTGTTTGTTTGTTTTCAGGAACCTATCTATATTAATCACTGTAAAGAATAACAGGTCTTCAGTGTTTTCTCCATGCCACCTACCAATATCTTTAAAATGTCACTGTTTAAGTTAAAAAAAAGAAGAGTTAAATGATTAAAAGAAACGAGAAGTTGTAGGAACTATTTAGTTTAGCTTCTGGTCTGAAATTGTACTGCTTTCTGATAGGGATCCAACAGTGCATGATGTGATAAATCCTGCAATCCATGCAGTACAGAGCAGAGCAGCACAATATATGACTGTGATGTTCAGCACCTTTTTAAAAACACTGTAGTGTGGTGTAATTGCAGCAATGCAAAGGAAAGATGTTTAGACATGTGGGTCTGGACACAGCAGGGTGGGAGCTGGTGTTGCAAAATATCAAACCCTCAAAAAAAATTGGCAAATTTCAGATGTGGAGGTAACCCTAGAACAGCCTGAAACTAGAAACTTAGGATACTATCTTGATGCATGCAAGTGGAGCAGAAGACACATTTCCAAACTGCCTCACAAAATGAAGTGTTGTACTGTTCAGTCTGTTACAGCTTCTCATTAGGTTCACTTCAAGAGGGATATGCAAAGAAATTATATACTGCAGTACAGCTCACTTGACTACTTCACCATCATAGCAGACAGCATTTATAAAGAAATACAACCCTGAAAACTGTGCAATGTATTTTAATCTTAAAACTTACCAAATCGTTATGACAAGCAACATCATCCTGATTTGTTTTGCCTGCATTTTGTTGTCATCTACTTTCCTGTCGTACAGCTGGCTTGTGACAATATACCTTGTGGATGAGATACAATTATTTTTAAATTTGATTATACCCTTTGCACTTGAAGTGCTAAGGTTGTGTTAGCAGGTTGTGTTAGCACTTTCATTATAAGCTCCTATTTGCCAGGGTTTATGTCACAACCATAAAAATATGCTTCTGGCCTAGTCTGACCATGTAAGATTGCTGTCTAAGGAATAATTAAATTATGCATAATTAAAATATAGTTTTCTGTCCATTTTCATACATTGGAACACAGTTAATAAAGATTCTTAGTACATCGATCAAAGGCTGCTGAGTGCTCCTTATTTTACAGCCGCGTCTCTTTTTTTTTTCTCTGCATCTCCTTCTCTGCTTGGCTGATAGAACTTCTCAGGTATCGTTATCTCCAAGGAGAGTCCAGTTATGTACTGAAAAGAAAAATTAGACCAAAAGAAAGTTTTTTTGGAGCCATCTATCAGTTTTAAGACATCATTTTTGGTGAAATTATCTCATGCCAAGTATGTGGTTTCCTGATTGAAACTTGGAAGTGAGACCACCCCCCTTTCTGAACAAACAAACAAAAAGATAAGGAATTCGTGGGGGATCTGCCAAATGCCAGTTCAGAGCTCTGTTCTGAATTTGGCGAAACTGGAATGTAAATCCATGTATGTGAGTGTGACTGAGGCATGAGACTGAGTGTCACTGTTTTACTAGTTAAAAACCAGCTCAGAGTTAACCTACTTTACAACAGAATCAGAGATCTCCTGAAATCTGCTCGGCTCTAGATATCTATAGCAGCTATTGTCAGTATAAATTGAAACATTGTGGTCCCATAAAATATTGTGTCATGTTTACACAGGTACAAATTATCACACGCAATATGAAGGAGCAGAATGGCTGCCTCTGGAAGTGGTCGAACTTGCTTCAGATGTGGACTGCATATAGTCAGATCTAAGAAACCAGAGACCTGATTTAATGTCATTGAGATGATATATTAACATTTAAATAATAACTAAAATTGCAAGTGTATGCAAATGGTTCCAAATATATATCAACAATCTGATAGTGTCTGAATATGTGCTCAACATACAGACTGCAATCAAAAATCAGTTGTCAGGGAACTCATTGACAATACTGGCTTGAAACTTCTGTATCTAAAATATATTAATGTTATTCCTCATCTAAAAATAGAAAGCTCGTAAGCCAAAATTTGTCAGTGGGCCATGTCTTGTGCTGTGCCCAGACATAGTGTGATTTTGTTTACAAAGTGTATGATGAATGTGCTTTTTGTCTTAGTGATGAATCTGCTGCCTTCTGCTTTTTGAGGAAGGTTCAGGTAAAGCATTTGGAATTTCTATCTGTAAGGTGAACTTATCTATAGAGAGCAATCAGAGTGAAGACATGTTTCAGGATGAAATGTTTGGTTTCTAGGGCAGCTTGTTATGTGTAAACAGAGTGCAATGAGGAAGATCAAAACATAAGACCTTAATTTTATTTATTCTCTTTATTTGCCCTTTTTGTCCCAGCATTCTAGAGAAGGATTTATTTTCTAGGGGAGCCATCCACAAAACTTATTTTTCTGACTTTTGGGATCATATTTCCATAGGATAATTTATCCAACCCACCTCTTCCATGGAAAAATGAATAAGAGGAAATGTTAGTTGATTTCAGTTTATTTATCAATTTTGATCAGAAATTCAAGTGGGAGAAAAGTGAGGAAGATCAAACTGTGTGTTTTCATTGTATATTTGAACTTTAGGCAGATCCTTTAGTAAAGTCAAACTTCCCCTGTACCTAAAATGTAGTCTCACGATTAGATTTCAGTTAGTTTAAAGCAGCATAAACATATCAAGTCTTTATACAAACTCACTTTCCACATATGGCTAGTAAAGGGTATGATGAAAACAGTGACCTGAGAATTTTGAAAACCTCTGGCCTCAGTACTTCAGTTACAAATGAAGACATAGTGAGAAGTATGGGGAATTTAGGAAACCACTTGGGGTTAATATTCCAATAGAGAACGTGAAGGATTAGTCTGAAATTAAAGGCACTTTTCATATCTCTAGTATAATTGAAGCAAGGAAAACAGTTGGTGAACATGTCACTCACATTTTAGACATGTCACAGCTGTCCACGTGCTTGCCACATCACCCTGTTCAATTTTTAGAGTTTTTAATATGAATATCAATCCTTCTTTTCATAATCGTAACCTATAAATGCCAGGAATCCCTCAGGAGTTTTCTCAGACTTTATTTAATGCCCCACAAGAAAGGATGTAAAAGAGACCTTTCTTTTGCAAAGTGATCCTATAATTCTCTTCAATATCCATCATTTTCAAGGCCAAGTAATCATATTTAATGGATCCTAAATTACTTTCTGTCAGGCAAGGATTCCCTCGATAATATTAACCAGTACAGAGGACTGACACTTGGAGGGCTGAAACTAAGAGGGTTTTTTTATTGCAAGCAGCTTACACGTACTTAGACAGGAGTGATGCTCACCAGCCCAGCAATAGGTAAGGGTCAGTGTTTCTGTTTTGACCTGTGCTTTCAATGGGATTCAGCTTGGCTATAAATACACAAATTGGTTTCTGCCAAAAAGCAATACCTAAGGTGACCTTTTATCCTTTGCCATGTTTGTCTTCTATTTTTTCTCTCATTTTTTTGAGGGAGTGTGTGTGTTAGGCCTGGATTCTTATGGCATATAAAGATGTCAGGGAGCAGCAAGAGCAGGATGGTCTCTGCGGGAAGGTGAACCAGAAGCCAGGGGTGACCCAAGACAGGTGTAGGACTGGGATTGCAGTGACAAAGTTCCAGTTTCACAGTACCCAAAGAAGAACAGAGCAAGTCTGATGATGGTGATTAGGGCCAGCCAACAGTCCAGGGGCTGCCAGACAAATCCGTAGTGGTGAGACAGGTGCAAGCCCAAGCTGGGAAGTCAAATCAATGGGTCAGGGTCAGGTCTGGATCAATGGGGTACATGGCCAGGCATCAGCAGGGAATCTTGGCAGAGACCAAGGTCAAGGCCAGGGGTTTGAAAGCAGCTTCCAAGCAAGGAGGGTGGACAACCATGCCCCTTCTTACAGTTCTTTCTCACGCAGCTCTTTTATCAACAGCCTGAATGCACATTACACAGTTGCATGGTGTCTGTGTTGACTTGAGGACAGCCAAATCCCTCAGAGCAGGGGCATGGGGCTGCACTCAGGGTATAGTAAATGTCTGCAACTTTTCCCTACCTCAGTTTTCATTGATTTTTTTCATATTGGTAAGCTTTTTCCACTGGAATGTTTAGGAGTCCAGATAAGCAGTGTCATGTCTAGTCTTTCATTTTGTGTTAAGGTTTGTGCAGAGGGGAGGTTGCTGGAGGTGCAGGAGGTGGCTGGGAAGGAATCTGCTCTAAAAAGCACTTAGAATTTTATGTAGAAATCTTTCACTAATTCAGAAGTTATGGCACTGATATTTTAACAATGGCACTGATTTCCCAAGTACACAGTAGGCATTTAAGCTCAACAAATATTTAACAAAAGCTTCTTAAACTTGCCGGTCAAACATAATCAAAACACTTTCCATCTCAATTTTTTTTCAGTAGAGAATGATGCTGGAGATTTCAGGCTATGAAAACATGGGTTTTTATGACTCAGACTGGGTTTGATAATAAGCAGATGATTTTCTGTGGTGTCAAATGTAAAACAGTGCATTTTGTATATCTGTTGTGTATTTTACTCCGTCAGTAATGAGGAAGGGATATGCTCTGTCTTATTGGAATTAAGGAGGAATATTGGGATACACTGAAAACTTAGTGCTGCCAATCTGTTTCTTAAAATGATGTACTCTAAGGATCTGGGTAGCATTTCTAGGTTTGTTTGCTGAAGACTTATTTTCACTACAGATGAGTCATTTAAAGGCTGATCTTGCTCCCATATGTAATTGGTTACAAGACTGGGGTAAACATTATTCAGTATGATGGAAAATGTCATTAATCTTCCATATATAAATGGTGTCATGGTCTAGTACAGAGGAAAATATGACTTTTAGACTTCCTCTGTGCTTCAGTTTATTTCTGTAAAATGGAGAGAGCAAATCTTTTCTTGAACCAAATACACTGTAAAAAAATCAAAACTGTTATTACTTGTGAAGTGCTGAAGCACCATGATATTTAGTGTCACATAATTCCTATGAACAAACAGTCATGCTACCTGGAGAAAGTATTAGTAACTTCTTTTAAAGGATCTTTATTAGGATATAGGAGTGGGAGAAGATAGTTGGATCAGTTGTGAAAGCAGCTGAAGGAGGCATTATGATTTTGGATGGTCATAGGAGAGAAAAAGGGGCATAAAATGAAGTTGAGCCACACTAACATATCCCACAAGCAGCCTAGGTTTTCTTAGCTAGAGTCAGGACAAACAAGGCAATGGGCCAGCATTGACACAAGAGAAATGGCTCAAAAAATTTATGAGAAATTAATTTTCTTAACATGTGTTCTTTCCTTCGAGATGTACCTGAAGTTATCTGGTGGTGATGATTTAGTGTACAGGCCTTGGGTGGGAAAGGCACTCAAATCTGGGTTTTTTTCTGATTTGGAGTGGCCAGGAAATAACGCTCTGTCCTGAATGGAAAAGGCAAAAAGTATAAACCTGAGTACTTTAGTCCAGTATCCTAACCAGCAGGAAATGGGGTTCTACATGGGAATTTCAGCACCATTAAGCTTTTCAAAAGTATTTTACTCATTCCAAATGGAAAGGAGAGCAAATGAAAAAAATTGCTACAGAAGGAGGAATGATCATTCTCTATTTAGCTATACCTTCTTCAGCCCCGTGTTTACCACTTTTGGCACTTTAAAGCACAATCCATTTTATACACATTTTCTGGGAAAAAAAATCAATATGAAACTCTAATCTGACCTATGAGTAGTTGCTACATGGAGCAAAAAACTTTGCTACACTGAGCTTCTCAACCAAATAAATAATTTAGGTAAGTGCGTTGATGGTACTGAAAAGTAAGTCTTCATTAATGGACATCACTGAGAGAGCAAAGAAAGCAAAATGAATCATCAGTCCATTGCCTTTAATAATATGATTAAAGAAAGAAGGTACTGAATTATTAAGAACAGTGGGGCTGGAAAAGAAAAAGAGCAAAAACCATAAAGGGAACAAGTTTGCAGAATGATGATGAACTGGGTACTCTTGCTATTCTGAAGGGGTTTGTTTTTCTTTTAATTTTTTAACTCTGAGAGCCAACAATTATTTAGGCCTTGATTCTCCACCTAGCAAAACCACAGTCCTCTCCTTCCCCTCAGTTTCACTTAAATAAATTATTTATGTGATTTACATATAAAAGTAAATTAGTGACTGAATCTGGAGAAGGCCCCTGAAGTAGTATTAAAATCAAGTCCTGTTCCTTCTGAGGTTAATAGCAAAACTCACACAGACCCTAATGAGGACAGAAACAACCTCCAGGATTTTGAAGCTAGGACAGGAGAGTAACTTGCATAGATTTTATTTTTTACAGAGAAATAAAGAATGAATACAGAAAATGTAATTCCATGAAAGAAGAGTATTTTAGGGTGGTAGTAGTATGCTTTGAATCCACCTTCCAAACAATTACACAAAGCTAATTCCTTCAGATACTTTTCATTGCTTCAAGAAAAGGCTATTATAGCTTTACTGCCCCTTCTTATTCCACTATGCAGCTCTGTTTTGTTCTTTCTATACAAGCTTATAATGTACACTTGAATGGGATGTTCAGTTCAAAGATTTCATGTATGCTGGCTGGCTTTTCTCTCTCAAATGATCTGATTCAGCTCTCTGGATATGGAATCCCTAAGTAATTTTACATTTGGATTTAGTTTTAGATTTGCAGCTCTTCAAAAGAATATTGTAAAAAGCTGAGGTAAGTCCTTGTCCACGACATCTGTGTATAAAGATTTGCTCAGCTTCACTTGGTTATCTATGTGCTTTTTACATGCCATTAAAGCATGATGAAAGTATGCTGGGGATTCTGTATTTTAATTTGATTTGATCAGTTGTTAACTTTTATTTCTCCTGAATTGGACATTCTAATAGCAATGATAACCTCATTTGGAGTATTACAGAGACCTCTGTTTTTATTATTACAGAGTTCCATGCTATAAAAGAGATAGATTTATTTTATTTTATTCTCATAAATTTAGTTTGCTAAATTTACATTTACACGCTAGCCTTTGCATTCTCCAATTGATTCCTTTTTCCTAAAGTATGAGATGTACAAAAAACCCCAAAGTATAACTGAATGGCAGATGTCCAAGATCCACACAGAAGATCTAGGGCTCTTATGTTGTCTTTTTGCCAGAATTGGTAGAAATCTGCTAAATAAATTTTTATCGCTCACTGTGGCATTTCTGGATTGTTTCCATATTGGCAAACTGTCTTCATTGCCTGGCTCAGAGAAGAAGCTTTCCCTAATGTTTATGTTCTATCTGAAATACTTAACCCATTGCATGGTAAATTTCAGAGAGTGGCCAGACCCTGGATTCGTTTCTATCAAATTCACTTCAGTATAGTTCACTGGACTTAGCTGCACCCACTAAGAAGGCTTTAGGGATACATGTTTTCTAATTTTGCTGTCTTAATTCTTTCCCATGTTTCCTCACACCCTGTATTTTATGTGGTTGCACCACTGCAGCTGGTTACCATGAATTCCAGCATCTTACTGATTGTACAAAATCAGTGTGTTGGCCACTAAGCCCCAGGTTTTAAAGTACAAACTGAATACAACTTCTTATACCTGGACTTTCACTTTGTGAAACTTTGGTGAAATAATAATAAATAATTATCTCTGTCTACTTCAAAGACATAGTAAGGATTCAGTGACAATAGTAGTTGTCAGCCTACTCCCTTTTTGCACCTATTAAAGAGAACAGTATCTTGACAGACAGTGGTATGATTACACTTAGCAGTAAACATGAAAGCTAAAAGAACAGCTAACTAAGACTGGCATAAAACCCCCAATAATATGTCCTATTCAGAACTGTCCAAATCAGTCAAATCCACAAGTGACAAGTGTTGTTTTACCTAGCTCAGGTGAGGAAGAGTAAAAAATGGATAATCAGAGGACTATGATAAACAGGATCATCAGGTCGTCAATCATTTTTGTTATGTCATCTCTGTCCTTCTCTTTTAAAAGAACTTTTGACAAATGGACTTTACAAACAATATGTAGTTGGACATAACATAATCTTCTAATTAAATATATTACAATGAAAGACAATTTTTGCACTTTGGGGACATTTTATTGCATCTAATAAAAAACATGACCTCAGTGGTAATGTTACAGACATTTTCTGTTTTGCCTTTGGCAGATTGCTCAGTTCTAGGAGTAATCGTTTGTCTGCAAGTGTGGCTCTTAACTGAAATACATCAAGACTTCTGCTTGTGTGTTTAACAGTCACTGAATCAATGTTTGAGGAGAAGTAATAAAGCCCTTGTAGTGATTCTGTAGTGATTTGAACTTGCCCTAATATTTCATTGTGGGCTCCAGAGAATGATGATGACCAGTCAGTAGTTATTTAGGCAGTGGAGGCTGCTGCTGACCACCATCCAAAACTGGAGGTAGTAAAGTTACCAAAAGTTGTCAATATCTTCAGGATATGAAAAATCACCTTGGCCTCTGTAGTCAGGTGACATATTTTCTAAAGTACAGAAAAGTGCCTAAGGGCAGCTGTGTGTCTGGTGCTAAAAGTCTTGCAGAGCTGAATCTCTGACCTTCTTTCGAAATCTTTAGATATCCTGTGGGCTTGAACACCAAGAGAAAGTTATTTGAATCTATGAATAAACAGCAGACCCAGTTTTTGGAATTAGTATCTCTTAGAAGTAATCTCATTTGTACACATCAGACACTGCATTATAAGAGAGGTAATTCAGAAGAAGGGGAGATGTTAGAGATGCTACAGCAATCTCAGTTTCTGTAACTTCCACAACCTCAGAGCCAGCTCTTCCAAAATAAAAACTGTCTGGTTGTCAACTTTGTCATTCCACCCAAAGGAAAGCTGACAGCTTCTAGATAATCTGCTTTCTAAATTCTCCTTTAGAGAGCATTCTCCCCTTGGAGCCTGATGCATGTTTTTGGCAATTGCAGGTGAATCGAAACTTGTACACACAGCAATCTCCATTAGCTCTTCTTACTGAGTATTTAAGTTCCAACAGCCTGAGTTTCCCATAGCTGATGCTCAATGGTAACATTTCTTCTACAATGTTTGGTTTAAAAAGGCAACCATCTTTGCATAACCTAACTGGGATTACCTGATCTAGTTGTCTCTCTGTAGTAGTGTTTTTCACCTTCAGTCTGTCTACAGTGAAAAAAAAACAGTCTCTGTGTCATACAGATTCAGCTTTTTTCATTTTAATCAGATGCCTGTCAAATGCAGGCAACGCATAACAAATATTCATGACAAAAAGGCAATAATCTAAGACTTTGAATTACTTCAGGAATTCCAAATGCTCTCTGGAAAACAGGGCTGGAACTGGAATCATAACCGAGACCTGATTCATCACACCTGTATTACTGACAGGGAAAAATATTCTAGAAAATAGCTTCCAAGGATTTGAGTGTGAACGTGTACCTCTGTGTGTGTGTCTATCGAGGATGGGGAAGTATTAATCTGTTGTAAAAAGGCTTCTTTAAGAGAAGCTGGCAAACTACATGCAAACCTAGACAAAAAAGACAAAAATTAGACTATTATTGGACAAATTCCTATAATGCTGTTAGTCTTACAATGCGGGATGTAATTTCCACCCTATATTTTCCTAAATCAAGATTTTCAATATTTCAAGTATTTTGTGTTGTGAACAAACTTTTACTAAGGAAGACAAAGGCTACCAAGTGCAAGACTAGTGACTGTGCCACCTGTGACCCTTTCTGTCTTTCTTATTGCAGACTAGATGTACTTTAAATATGTGAGACTGGTTAAATGACATTGAACCCTCCTCAGGGGAATGTTAAACAAACAGAGAACCTGTTAACATAACATTTATCAGCACACACACTGGCAGAAATGGTCTCAGGGATTTTGAATAAATCACAAAGCTGTTTCCATCTCCTCATTTTTATTTTTTTCAGGAGACAACATATATGGACAGATGACTGTCTTAAGTGATTGGTGGTAAAAATTTTATAAATGTCAGATTAATAAAAGGACTTACAGGTTCCAGTAAAGCTCTACAATGTGACCAATTAGCCACTCATTATTTATAAATATTTTATAGTATTTATAATTAGTCTCTATGTAAGACAATAGTAACTAAGCTGTGTCTATTCCAGACAAAGCTGAAAGAATTTGGAGCTATTCCATCATCCAATATTATAGTAATTTCCATCTCTTGAATCTGTCTCAAAAGGAATAAAACTGTCCAGTCAGGCTGTGCAACAATATTTTCTCAAATGTGTATCAACTGTTTTGGAGACCTGTTAATTTATATTCTACATATTAAAGTCCTTTTCCAGAGGGAGGAAGTTGGAGAAAGATAGAGGGGAAGGAAAAGAATCTTGTCCAAATATTTCACAATGCAGTCAAAATCTAGTCAAGTGTTGAGTCCCTGTCAGCTTTTGTGACTATATTTCAGCCCTTGTTTCAAAACATCTGCTGTTCCAATCCCTGCAGAAGTCTCTACTGGTTGGTACCCTTTACTCCACCTTTGATCAAGTCACACGCGGTCACTCCAAGCTGTCAGTCAGCCTTCATTTCTTCTCAGAAACCTGCCGATCAGGCCTAGTGGAGCTGCTGCAATATAGAAATCACAAGTTTGGGGCTGAGGCTTTTTTTGCACAATATGGTATACTAATTTAAATCACTTCCCCAACATAGCTTTGTTTTTTGGAAAACAGCCACATTTAAGTCTCCATTTCTGCTTCTGGGAATAAAGGCTATATAATTTCTAAAAAAATACTGTTAAGGCTTGATGTAAGAAAAAAACAATACATAACCAACCAAAAGTACTTTTTGAACCTCCTTTAAAACTTGATAGCAAGGCAGTCGAAAACCTCTTAATGTTTACGTGTTGCTCAAAACTAAAAGGAAGTCAAATGTCCTGGCAATCTACAATGGTGTTCTAGAACTGTGTGAACCTCTAAGGAAGCAGTAGCTATTTCGTGGTGCCTTCTGAGCCTATTTTCCAACCCTACCTAGAGTTCAGGGTAGCATGGAAACACTTCTACATTCTTCCTACTTCTACCTACCTACAGCAGGCAGCTGTATATCAAACACTGTACATACATCAGGGCTTTGCAGGGAATTGCTGGTAGGTCACTGCTATGCAAAGCTAAACTTTAATTGTCTTCAAATATTTCAGGATCATTTAAATTGCAATTCTACAGGGAAATGAAGATGGAAGTGTGAAATAAAGAGTCTATGGGTCTGATTCATGAAAAAGTTACAGACCATTTACATAGGAAAGGAACACATGAAAATCCTTTACAGTGTGCCTATGTGATATATTAAATTCCTTTTCCTTGTGTAATTGGTTAACTGCACTTGAAAGGTGTGGAATCCAGAGAAGAGAGAAAGAGGCTGAAGAAAATGAGGCAGAGCATTGTAGCTTGCTCAAGATTTGTGCCCAGCAGACAGACAAAAAGGTAACTGGTGAACACAGAAAATATTTTTGAGGTTCAGCAGCCTGTCTTCAAAGTGCTCATTAGCGATGAGCTCATGAGTGCTCCAAGTTCTCCTGTGCTGGGAGCAGGAAGCACTGCTATGCTGGAACATGAAAAATGATGCTGGTAGGGCTTTTTGTCCTGTTGTTGGTGTTTTTAAAGTAACCTCAATATATTAAAAACCTCGGAGTAGTAAAATTGTAATGTTGAACTCCATAGTCAAAGGAAGATCCATCAAGGCTAATCATTCAGTATAACTGAAAATATTTTCTCCTGCTTACTGTTTTTTCTTCAGCACCTTTTCTTTGTCTGCTGTTAAAGCACTTATGTCAGACACAGTTTCACCAAGGCGTGATTTCCCCTCATGCTGCCCTATTAGCAATGGCCTGTGGAGGCCATTCAGGTTCAGACACCACCAGTGGCCAGGAAGCGATAGTTTAGTTTTTGATGTGGAGGGAACTTCCTACCAATAGCTTCTAAGTGTAGCTTACAATAAATGAAAACATACAATGAGAATATTGAAGAGTGGAACCAGGAATATGTTCTGAATATGCAAAGTGGGATCCTGCAGTTAGTTACGATTCATTAACATTTTAAGTGGGAATTTCCTTACATTACAGACGATATTGTTTAACATCACATTAGATAGAACATTCTATCACAAGGCGGGTTCTGAGCAGAGAAGCTATTGAAAAGCAGAGATGGAGAGGTGATACCAGACTTTATCAAAAGGTGAGATTAAAACTTCTTTTAATTAAATTAAAACTGGGATGGCTAAGGAAAATGTAAGAGAGAAGGGAAAAGGGAAGAATCAGAAATACAAAAAAAAATTATTTGAGAAATAGATAACAAAGAGAAGGGAGTCTGGAGTGTTTCTTTATTTGAAAAGAAAGGAAATCAGGAAGTTTTTATAGGAAAACTCATTGGAGAAGGAGAGAGAAGAATGCAAAAATCTCCCATCATCTCTTAGGTCTACAGTCATTGCTGAACTTTATGAGATGGCAAAGCCAATATGGAGAAGAACAGAGGGCCTGGATCAATCTACATTACTGTGAGTTGTGCTGGAGTTGAAATGAAGAGGACAAGCTGAATGAACGATATGTGGCCTGAAGGGTATATAGGACATGCAGGACAATCAAATCTGTACATGTCCTGGGATATGCTGGAGAGATTGAAAAAGTATGTATAGAAAACATGAGCGAATGAACTGAGGTATGTGGGTTGAGTTGGCATGAAGTTAGAATGAATCTCTGCACACATCAAAGAAATTGTTTGGTTGTATTTTTGGTTTAGAAGATGAAAAAGGAGCTTTTTTTGCCATTGTTTTGCTTAGCAACAGCAACAAAAAAGAGTACTCAGCTGGGACTGTCAGTTGCTCAGCTCATTAAAATATTAAGAGAGAACACATCTTAGCAGAGCTCTGAGCCTTCAGAGCTGCCAAAAACAGCTTCCCAATGCCCAGAGAAGGAGTGCTGAGAGCTATCCTTTTTCTTTTCTTTTTTACCACTTATTGTCATCAGTCTTGAAGCAGATTGCTTCCTACTGTTAGTTTTCATTAGCTGCTTTTCCTGTGTGTCAGGCAAAGAGGCGTGGGGCACCATGTTCCAAGGCTTCTTCAGCAAATAATGCAGATTCATGTCTGTCCCAGAAGACTAAACTGTTGTAACAGGTTTCTTTTCCTGAGGTTCTCATGTAGGTAAAGCAATGCAAAGGTTCCCCAGCCTTCCATGGCAGCCAGATTCATCCAAGAGGAATAATAGGACCAAAACTGAGTAGATAACTGAAGATTCTGAAGATATTGTAGCTTTTTCAATTTTTATGGATGCCAGAATATATTGCTTAAAGTAGCAATTTGAGTAATTTCAAGACATTTTGACTGACTTTATGAAATTCTGTTAAATGTTGCTATGGTGGGTTGACCCAGGCCAGCAGCCAAACACCCACACAGCTGCTCACTCACTCCCCTTCTCTCCCCAGTGGGATGAGAGAGAGAATAGAGAGAAAAGAAGTGAGAAAACTCGTGGGTCGAGATAAAAACAGTTTAATAGGTGAAAAGAAATGTGATGCCAAGTGATGCTAAGGCAATCACTCACCACCTCCCACAAGTGGACTGATGCCCAGCCAGTCTCCAAGCAATAGCCACCTTGGAAGACAAACTCCCCTTCTTTGCCTTCTACCTTGAGTTTTATTGCTGAGCACACCACCATATGGTATGGAACATCCCTTTGGCCACTCCAGGTGAGTTGTCACGGCTGTGTCCTCTCCCACCTTCTTGCCCACCCTCAGCCTACTCGCTGGGGCCACAGAATGGGAAAAAGAGAAGGCCGTGAAACTGTGCAAGCACTGTTTAGCAATAGCCAAAACACTGTTTTAGCCACAAATCAGAAAAAGCAGCACCATATGGACTGCTATAAAGAAAGTTAACTCCCAGTTAATCCCAGCCAGACTCAGTACAGTTGCTATGATAGACCTATTTGCACATAAATTCTGAATATAACTGGAAAAGAGAACAAAATGAAAGAGTGAAAATACTGATTTTTAAAATGTGGCTGTTTTCATTTCACAGCATAGTGCATTCTCTCATATATAATTCTCATTGCCTGCTCTCTATGTATAAGGTAAGGAAGAGTAGTGGTTGTGACAGGGTAAAAAATAGTTTTCTGCATTTATTTCTTTTGTTATTGCCTTTTAATTTATTTACCATGGCTGCCTCTCTTCTTCCTCCTGTATTCTCATTTTTCTATTTCTTCCTGGTATGTTCCCATTCTTCATTCTTATTCATTCTGTTCCTTTTCTTTCCCACTCTTCCTCTTTTCTCCACCTCCTGTCCAGTCTCATTTTGTAGCTCTTACGTGGCTGTATTTGCCCACTGACTCATGTGGGCAAACCACACAATTTAAAGTTACCCAGCTCCAGTAAGCCAGGAGGTTTCACCAGGGCTTTCCTCCAGCTTTGGAGCCAATGCCTTCCCCTCTGCCCATGTCATGTGCAGAGGCCTCACCTAGAGGCTGAATGCTCTGTTGCTTTGGAGAACTGGGATTTCTCAAAAACCACCTGCTCAGCTCCTAGCCCCAGAAATACAAGCTTTCACTATCCTAAAAACAGTATCCTAAAATACTTTCCAGTATCCTAAAAGCAACACAAGGCGTAGCCTCTTAGAAAATGTTGCTGATGTCTCAGATCCTTCATTTTCTGTGCTGGTGCAGACTGTGCTGCTTACTGGTGTTCACTTTGGCCCCAGTTTGTCAAAGTGTATAAGCACAAAGGGTAAATACGCGCAGCCTTCCTAATAGCAGGAAAGCATTTGCTAAGTGTCCTGCTGAACGGGCAGTTTCAATGTACTTCAGGAATAAATTCTTACTGTTAAATCAGTTTTAAAGCAGGTTAGCCCAATGTCAGTGCAATAGCTCTCAATAAAAAGGAAGATTTCCCAAGGAAAGAGGAATATCATTGACAGTTTGATACAAAATAGGTGAGAAACATGCACAAGTGTTTTTTGTTTTTGTATTGAGGAGATTGTACCTGAAATAGCAAAGTTGAGAGAACAAGCACAGAGAGAGAGATATCATTTGTTTTGGTTTTTCCTCATATAATTAGCCGCTTTTCCATTCCTGGAGGGAACACAAATATTCAAATACATTTAAAAAACAACAACAACAAAAAGCATTTCAGTAGCATACATGGTTTCAAGTTTGGGGATTTTCTATGAACACATCTTTTTCTGGTCCTCTGCAATCATTGTCAATTGTTGACCAACACGACATGCTCCTACCAATGTGACCTGCATTATCTTGCTGTATGCTCACCAAAGTAATTGATAAGCTTTGTCGGAATGCTCTTCTTCCCACCTGAGTTCCTTCATGTCACAGTTTTAGTGGAGCGTATGTCTTTGTTCTTCTTAGAGTGAGGGATTAGAAATAGTCTATTTCTCCTATTAAGCCTAGTTGTCACCAGTTTTTTTCTGTTGTTCTTCTCAAAGGCTTCTGGGAGAGCCGCTTGATATCAGCAACATGGAGAATTAGGATGGCAGCTCTGTAAACAAACTTTTAAAAGCAGTTAGGTAAGCACATCTGAGGCACAAAATTCCTCTCATGAACTTGATAGTGACAATAGGAAGATTCTGATGTTTAAGGTAGACAACAGAATTATGTATTTCTTTGGATTCTAGTCCTCACATTGCACTGACTTGTGGCCTTAGTGTTGAAAGAGATACATCAGCATGAGCCACTTTTAGGACATTTTAGCTTGCAGACCCTAGAACAATATCACAGATTTTCCCTGAGCCCTGGTACATAGACCAGGTTTATGAATGTTCCTTAGCACCTCTGCAGAGGAACAGAAGTGAGTAATTTTTGGGAAGAGCATAAAGACTCTTTATAGCTCCAGTAGGCTGTGGCTTTAGCTGTTTTTATCAGCGGCACAGTGCTGAGTTGAGCTATGCTAAGACGGAGGTGAAATATCTCTCTCATGCCCCACCCTGTGTCACTGGCTGCTGCTCCACCTCCCTAGGCAGGGAAGTTTGTACCCATTAATAGCAGTGACACTGGGCCTCTGTCTAAGAACCCAAGACTGGATGGACTGATTAAAGATTACAGCAAGAGCCAGAAACTCAATAGGTCAGCGATTGATAGTTACAGTATTCCAACAGCTAATGCTGATTCAAAACCCTTCTCCAAATTTTGCAGGAATTGCATTTTATTATGGTTGTTCCATATCCCAGTGAACTGTATTGTGCAATGAGACGAGAGGTCTGTCTCTTTGGGTTGGGTTTTGTGCAAGGTCCAACCTGGCTTAGGTGTTTGATCAAGGAGAGGATTTGTGACTATGACTTCTGAATGGACCCTGAGCTTAGATCCAGGGATCTGAGTCCTTCCTTCAGTCCTTCCTGCCAGCTGGCTTGGTATGTACCTACTCAGAATCCTGGGAAACTCACATAGCTGATATAAGAAATGCATTCTTGGGATCCCCGTCTCACTACATGTTTTATAAATAAACCAGGTGATTAATCCAGGTCTTTGGATTCTGCTAGATGACAAAGCACACCTATGAGTTAGTTACTGTTCTTTTATCTGCTTTCCACCTGGACAGTGCAGCATCCTTGCTCCCACAGCTGTGACCAACATGATCTGGGAGAACAGTTCCTGCCACAGGTGTTATGACAGCTGTGTTGTAAGGCTTAGACAGAAGGAGTGGTACAGCAGAGAGACATACTCATATTGAGGTCACAACTTGAGGTCGTTGTCTTGTTTACAACTCTCTTGATCTTCAAGGTGAGATGCAATGGCCTGTGGCTGAAAAGCTGCAGGAATGGATGCCAGCACAGGATTCACAGAGGGATAATCTGTTGCAGACTTTCTAGGGCCTTCCTTCCTACTGTTTGGTTTTGTGCTGGGAAATTTCAGCTGGGAGTTCAGTCTGAACTTGGGAGCTAGCGCAGAAGATAACACAGGTAGGGTAAATGTCAGCCGCAGTCACTGGTGCCTGCACTTCTTGGAGCTGTACTTCTCTGGGAGGACGGAGGCCTCGAAAGAAATACCTGTGATGAGATTCTGCGGTGCTCTGCCTGTCAGTGCTGCTTTAAATACTCTATTTATCATGCCTGGAGAGTCAACTGCTGCCGATTCTGGAAATTCAGTGGCCAGTAGGACAATCTGCTGCTGCTTGCTGATCTTTTACATCCTTCCTTCTGGGAAGTGTCTTGTTCAAAGCAGAGTGGTCCTAAGTGCATGGGTACGTGTCTAGACCTTGTGTGCAATGTCACAGTGTGCCAGTATAAAAGCGTCTCCAGCAGCCTTTTTCTTTCAAATGCTTCACAAGTGCCAAGTCAGAAAACGTTAGGGTTTTTTTTTGGAAAGCAAACAGCTGTTTCTTTTATTTAATTTGAATGATGGTGTAGATTTTAATTCAGCAAAGACATAGAGTATGTTGGTAAATTGTGAGTGTGTGTAGGTGGGTGTGTTAGTGGGTGTAGGGAGCATATGGAAGAAGCTGCAGCATGAGAAAGCAACCAACAGAAGGGCTTAAGGAAGTACAAGACAAAGCAGACTTCTTCTCTTACTATGTTTTAACTCCTCTTTTGGCAATGGCTCATGCTATAACCTTTTTCTCATGCCCTTGTACTTGATAAATTATACTTACCTCTCTATACTCCCTTTGAATGTCATTCTTTTATTTATAGTTCTAGGACTAAAAAGGCAATACAAAAAAATAAAAAAAAATGTTATCAGTAGCACAAAATTAACAAAAAACTTCATTTGCAATACAGAAAAGTGTACGGTAACATTTTGTGTGTGTGTTTGCTGTACGTTTCATGCATTAGTCAAGAATCATAAGAATCTCATGAGTCACTAATTGTAATTATTGTGCACCGCTTTTTGCACAAAATTTGAGGGACTTCAGGCACCCACCCCCCCACAAAGGGCCGCTGAGGCCACCCGGGGCATTTCCCAGACGTGCGGAACTCGTGCTGGGTGGGAGTAATAGCGGCTTCGGGGTTGGTGTTTGCAGCTCCGACATCGCCGCGCTCCCCGTCCTCGTCCCCGTCCCCGCCGTGCGCGGGCGCGGAGGGCTCGGGGCCGCGCGGGGCCGCGTGCAGTTGCGCGGCGGGAGCGAGCGGGGGCAGCATTGCCCGCGGAATGGCGGCCGCTCCCGAGCGGGCACACGGGAAAGGAGTGAGGAAGGGGGAGGAACGAAATAAAAATCCCTTTTCTGTGCCTGCTTGGGCTCTGCTGAGGCTTTCTCGGCGGTACACTCGGAAGCAGCTTTATCGTGTTTCTCTTTCGGGTGAGATTGTGACAGTTAAAAACAGATTAAAAAATCAGGTCAGCGCCAGCAGCTGGTGTTCGATATAGCGTCAGTGACAGCCCTGCTTGGGAATAGTTAAAAAGGCTTTCAGCAGGTTTTTTAACTTTTAATGTGCTTAACCTGTAGCAGCTTGCAGAAAACTTGGGCCTTACATTGATCAACAGCTCCAGAGTATTGGCTGCTCTGTACTCAAAACTGGGTCAAATAAGAATAAGAATAGAATAGAATAGAATAGAATAGAATAGAATAGAATAGAATAGAATAGAATAGAATAGAATAGAAATATTTTAGTTGGAAGGGACCGACAATGATCATAGAATCATACAATCATTTTGGTTGGAAGAGACCCTCAGGATCATCGAGTCCAACCATAACCTAACCTAACTGTAGCACTAAACCATGTCCCTAAGAACTTATCCTAATGCCTTTTAAACACCTCCAGGGACGGTGACTTCACCACTTCCCTGGGCAGCCTGTTCCAATGCCTGTTCTTTCTGTGAAGAATTTTCTCCTAATTTCCAATCTAAACCTCCCCTGGCGCAACTTGAGGCCATTTCCTCTTGTTCTATCACTTGCTGCTTGGGAGAAGAGACATCATCTATTCCAACTGCCTGAGCACTTCAGGGCTGACCAAAAGTTAAAGCATATTATTAAGCGCATTGTCCAAATGCCTCTGAAATACTGATAGGCTTGGGGTGTAGACCACCTCTCTAGGAAGCCTGTTCCAGTGTTTGCCTACTGAATAAATTCATTCCTCTCTGAGCAGCTATGCAAAAGCTTAGATTTTTTTGACAGGTTTTGCTCTGCAACATTCAGCCTAAGCAAGGTGGCAACCTTTGTGCAGCTCCTTTAAAACTGAACATCTCATGTACAAAAGAGACAAGGAATAATGAGTATTTTTTAACATCTTTTGAGGCAGATTGACTTTACAGTATATTTATAAAGTCTGCTTTGGTAAACTTTGGAAATTTTGGTTCAAGATCATAAAACATTACCTTCCCAAGAAACATTTTGTCAAAGGCACTTAAATGACTTGGGAGCATAAATTCTCCTCAAAAACAAAATGAGAATTATGTTCCCAGTCACTTCAGTGCTTTTGAAAAATGTACGTGGAGTGCTTGGGCTTGGTAAAGGCAACAGATGATATTTCACTACGGAGTCTCATTGTTGAGATGGAAATAACACCAGAGTAAAAACGTGGAAGGCTTGCTCACCTTTCCTCAGATCTATGAAATTTCACAGTTTGTATTTCTAGATCTACCTGATGCCAAGAGGGCCAGCTGCGACGCTTATTTACTTAGTGTACGTGTGTGCTGGCTCACTCAAGCTTATGGTCCTCATCCTAACTTGGGTTTTTAAGGTCCTTAGATGTGACTACAAAAGAAAAGTTAATTATGTGAGGCTTCTATCTGTTGAACATATACTGGCCAGCAGAAGTCACTATCAGGGAGAGAGGGGAGAAAAGAAAATAAAAAAGAATGAAGAGGAACACATAGAGGGGGAAAATTAAGGGGAGAAGAGAGGAACATGGTGAGAAAGAATCTTACTCCCCCCCTGTGGCAGATGCACACCCCCCTCTCTCCTCCTCCAGCCTTCGATATGGAAGGTGCAGACACATCTTCCCCCCCCTCCCGTAATGGGGTTAACAGCTTCTTTTTGTTTTAACCCCCGAACCCATTGATCAGGGTCATTAAGAGAGAAAAGGGGTGGGGGCATAGAGGCGCCAAAGAACTGCTGGGCACCCACAGCCAGAGTGGGGGTGCTTAGAAGCTTCAGGACACCCCACAGCCAGAGTGCGGGTGCAGAGAAGCTTCTGGAATGCCTACAGTCAGATCTGACAAGGCTATTTAAACAGGACCCCCGATGAGGCCAGCTGCCGGTTGTGCGGACCTCTTGGAGTGTGGGCCAAAGTCTGCGGCTGAGAGCCCTCCCCCTTAGGCAGGATGGCTGCCTAAGGTAATCTCCTGGGACTGGGATTCCCCCACCAAGGCACATGGGTGAGTGATAAAATTTTCTTTAATAATTCCTCACAGGATTGCGGGTGCTTATTCCGTGCTTAAATATAAGCACGTGTATTCTCTTTAATAATTCCTTGCCAGATTCAGGCAAGTGTATACTTTTCCCAGAGTCAGGGATGGCTCTGGCATTGTTTTTGGTGACCCACGTGTATGCACCTTATTTGCTGCACCTTTAATAATTGCCTTGACTGATACTCGAACCTGTATTTATGTCACTATTGGAGAGCTAAAACCCTACCTTCCACTGGTTAATCTGCTGCACTTTCCTTACCGAATAAAAGTTTGATTTGGATGCTGTTGTCCATCTAAACTAACTTTGGGGTGCCTCCATGACACCCCCCAACTTCTGTAGAGAAGTATTAAAAAAAATATCTCTGTAATATTAGAAACACTGTTTTCTAGTTTTGAGGATACAGATAAAACCATGAAAATGTAAGAAAAGACCCCAAAGTCAAAGTATGCCTATGGCACTTAGTGCAGAGACAAATCCAGGCAGAGTCTGGACAGTCATGCTGAAGCTGGACAGGAAACACAAGCCTGGCCTGTGCTTCAGGCTCCTGGGCTAATCTGTACCTGCAATAGCATCCCCACACCATCCTGAAGTCTGCTAGGTAGACAGGAAAGCAAGTGAAAAACTCTCACAGTGCTGTATTTTAAAAAGTCTCTGTAATTCACAGCTGGCTCAGGACTCAAAAAACATCTGCCTAAGCTAACGGCAAAAAGAACATTGGGTGTGTTCTCCTTTCGATGATGTTTACCACCTACGGAATACTCACCGTAGACCTATCACTGCCTACAAGAGTATCTTCACCACAATCTAATCTAGCCCATTTCTATTGTCCTCATTTTCAGAAGGGAAGAGGTCACAAATATATAACTTACAAATATTGCGATGTTCAATGTTAACATCAGAATTCAGGAGTTCTTGTCTCTGAGGACTGTGCTCACACCTTTGAACTCTATTTACACCAGAGAGAGAAGATTCTTTTTTTTACTTGAAATAAGGTGTCTCAAAGGATCATAGGAAAAAAAAAAAATTAAATAGGATTTGGCATTCTAGCCAAACATTTTAAGAGATATAATTTGCAACAAATTCTGTAACGGAATTGCTTCCACGGTCCAACACTTTCTGGTAATTCCAGAAAAAAAAAGAATCTGAATAGAAAATCTGACCTTTTCTATAAGAAAATACCACTTTGACCCAATTCCTTTTTGGGAAAAATAAGTACAATCACAATAAAAAAAAAAAAATCTCCATTTAAAGTCTTTTATTTTCATTCAAATAGGAAATAAATATAAATCTGAAACCTTGATAGTTGCTGTAAAGTGGAATTGAAGGCCTTTGGCCAGCTCTTTTTATCCTTGAAATCACTTTGTGACACATATCAAAAAGTCTGGCCACCTCTGATATATGTACGTATTAGAGTGTGCACTCAGTGTTTGAAATACAGTGTATGAAATTGCTCACAGCACATTAAGAATGCTCAGCAATGTGCAGTTTTAGGGTTGCGCTTTATGCTGTAGGACACATTGTGCTGTTAGCAATCTTTTTTCTCTCACTAAGCACACATTATTTGAGTTTTCTAGTTGAGCATACACCTAAAAGAATTTTTACTTTTTTTTTAAAGAAGGTCATAAATTATCATCAAAGACTCGGGTCTCAAATCAGTTGTTATTTGAACACTATCTGCTTCTTCTATCATCCTTACATCAATATCCTTTATAGCAAAGCATGAATTCAGAGGATATAAAACCTACAAGCCAAATTAAAGAGGTGTTATATACAAATTGCAGATTGAGGGTAACGTGGCTTTTGTCAACAAAATTCTGTCCTCTTGTAGGTTTTGTGACCTTTCTTCATCTCTTCAGTTTATTTTTCAAAGACTTTCAAAGATGACTGATTTTCATTCGTTTTTCCTAATAAAAAACCGTGGTAGCCGCCTCCACTGTATTACACCCCCTCTTTCACTTCCTCTACAGGGGGTTGATCGACCCATCTTTTAAAAGGGGGAAAAACAGCTTTGGGGAGCACCTGTCAAATAAGAAAGTTGCACAGTGATGTGGCTCTATGTGTGTGTGTGTGTGTGTGAGAGAGAGAGACAGAGAGACAGAGAAATAAAATAAAATCTGGAGCTGAAAAAATAATTCACTGTATGTAGCGTAGAAGAAAAATCATGATGAAGTCCTGAGCTAACTCACATAATGCTTTCAGGAATCAGAAAAATGACACTGTCAAAACACAACATTAGTTTTCAGAAGCCTCCAGGCAAAATTTTATTTATTTAAAGTTAGCTCCTATTTTAATAACAAAAAAGTGGCAGCATATTCTACATCAAAGAAAAAACTTTTCCTAATGTTTCCATTCCTCTTGTGAAGTACCAGAGCTGAAGTAGTGGAGCTGTCTTTCTGTAAATAATTACGTGAGTGGCAGGATCTCAACCTGAGAAAGCTTTTTGTCTGCACCAGGGTCTGTAGCATAAAGAGAACCATATTTGGCTTGCCTAATCTGAGCAGTGAGATGAGATATGCTGACTTTTAGTATTTAAATAGTTAGTTTTAAACAAGGTCCATAACAATGAAAGGCAAGTCCTGGATCAACATCTTTGTACACTATGGTGCATGACGAATGAGGAGTACAAATGAGAAGAACATTCATAGGCTGTATCTCTCCAGTCAAGACCAATTAGTCACGTTCCTTGTGGCAGTGCTCAGGAGAAATGTCCCCTGACAGCAGGGTGGCACACAGCTGGTGGCTCCTCTTGCATATTACCCTCATTTCAGGCATCCTTAACTTCAGATGCCAGACCAAGGCACACTGTTAGGAACAGTCAAAGCATTTACCATTTTATGCCTTGTCGAAAGGATGAGATGTGTTTTAAAGTTCACTTCTGGATCTCTTTCCTGGAAACTATTTATTCCTCTTTGTTCTTCATATGTTAATCTTTTATTGTTACAACTAGCAATAGCGAGAAGGTGGTCCAGAGTCCATTCCTTCAAAGACATCCTATAAACAAAGAATAACCCCTTAGGTCCCCAGACCTGTTGTTTGCCTTTTTAGCTTGGCTTCTCCACCGGTTCCTACTAATAACATTCCTTTGGCACTGACTTCTTGTCTGTGTTTCCTTTCTATTATTTCATATCATTTAACACCTCCTGCTTTGAACCTTAACAGATCCAGCTTCGGAGCTGTGGAAATTTGGTTCAGTTACAAAAGGCTCCACATTTGCATGTATCTGGGTCTTGCTGCACAACGGTTGGGGCTGTGTGGGAGTAGGACTGAACTTCGTTGCAATGAGAGAACTCTTAAACCAGAGAAATGTATTTCTTCCTTCTGGATCCCTGTTCTTCTATAAGCAACAAAGTAAGCTACTGTTAAGGCAGCTACCAACAAAATCATGGGAATCAGAGAAGGTGAAGTGATGCTTGCATGAGCTTTCATCCCCTATGCACTGTCACGACTTCTATCTAAGACAAATTATGTCTTCCTGATAAAGTGGTGGTATGGCAATAATATGATGTACCGAGAATGTTATGGCTATAGAGTGCTGCCAACAGCTGTCAGCAGCAGGAGCTGCAGAAGGAGAATACAGATTGCTGCCTGATGAATCCCAGAAGAGGGATTTTTTTCCCTCTGCCACAGCAAAATCTAAAGTTGAACAAGCCTTCTTAAGAGTAATAGAAAGTAGTAACACTAGCTGCCTGGTGATGGGGCTCTGAGGTTGAAGTCTCTCCATCGTAACTGTGCTTCTGCCAAAGCAAATACCCCTACTCGGGGGTCTGCGAAGAGCCGAGGAGCTCTTCTCCCAGCAGCAGCCCCACAGAGACCTGCCTGTGTTCAGAGGCCTCCAGCGCCTGTGTGACTGCTCCAGCGACGGCCCTGGCACATTTTATGTAATGGACTTGTAAAGCACTTCAGGATCGTCAGGGATGAATCATGCTGTAAAATGTATCATTAATGCTACTAGATGTATTATAGACTTCTCCTGTGATCTGAGACTGCTGCAGGCAGCGTGCTGGGAGAGCAGCTCTCCAGATTGCGCTCATGCAAATCGCGATCTGTGATCACATTCATTCTGGTTCCCACCACAACATTACGTTCACACTCTTGTGTGCTGCTCGCTCAGTCTAAACTTTTTGTTATTGCAGGTTGTACGACTACAACATAGCATCTCTTTGCCAACACCTTTACAAGGGTGAGAAAACATACAAATATGGAAATAGAGGCACAAGAAAACTAATGTATATGCTTAAACTTGCCCGGAAAAAGGGTGGTGTGATCCTAACCTCTGCCTCCTGACTCTGGTGTCCCCCAGGAGGTTACTAGATCGGGGCAGCTGTCAATTTGTTCAGGATGTTTAGGTCGGCTTATCTTTTTGTTCTGAAACATTATTTTCTTCTGAACTGGAGTCTGCATAATTTAGAGAAGAGCAGGAATTTCTGAAAGCTGGGAAAAGCTAAAGTGAAATCTGACCTATTTTGAGCACGTCCTCTTTTTACTGTGGACAGCAAGTCTTGTCAACTGGGTTAAATTATGTAAACAGTATTTAAAAAAGATTTCATGTTAAATGACAGGATCACAAAATAGCAATATAATAGGAAATGGAGGATGACCAGACATATCCAAGAAATGGTTTTCAAACATTGCAAATGAAATGGAGACTCAAGGCAATGACAAGGAGAGTGCTGCCAGTGACATATCCTGTGGGAAGATCCTTGTAACAACCTGACTATTTGGGAATATAGGGAAAAAGCAGACAGTGCTCTAAAATATGAGAAAAGTAGGAAACCGTAGGCAAAACCTAGCCATGCATTAATCCAACAAAAGTCAAAGCCAAGAAATTGTGAGCAGTAAGTCATCAGTAAAAGGGCGCTTGCATGTAACATAAGGGTTCAGTTCACAGGTACCCAGGCTGTTTTTTAAAATTAAAATTTTAAATATGTCAAAAATATTCAGTGTTCAGATAAAAGTTGAAAAAAAAAAAGCTTTTGAGATCTCAAGTCTGTATTTTGAAAGTTTGGCTAATACATTGACACAGGCTGGCTTGCCAAAAATATTAAAATACAACTAAAGAGATCATAAATTAGTAAATTGTCAAGTATTCTTAATATGTATTCCCAATGCCAGACATTTATAATAGTAAAAGCAGGTTATAGATGATGAGTGCCAGTTAGTACTGAGAAAGCTCAGGAGTTTAACAGACAGAAGAAACTGTTTGCTTCAGCAAACCCATCCTGAAAGAAGTAACAAAGATTTAACTTGGACACATGAAAAGTTTCTGTATTTTAGGATTTCAGTGTTCATTTAGAGAACTATTATACCATGCAGTACAAAGCTTCTATTAAATCAATGCATTCATCTATTTGAAATAAAAGTTTTATTCAATCACTGTATTTTGATAGACTAGACTACTGCACATAGACAGGAGATAATGGATTGAACAGGATGTCCTTGAAGGAGAAGAGCTGCTTCAGATCACCTCTGTAATACTCCAGGGACATCCCACTTCCAGTGCCCATCAGACTTCTGAAGGTTAAGAGAAAAGATGCACCAATGGCATCTGGTGTAACAAATCAGCCCCTGAATCACCTAACTATAAAACTCACAGGGAAAAAAATTAAATAATCTCTGCTTAAAATATCTCAATGTCATTTTTAAATCTGGTTAGGAAGATCAGCTCTGGTGCCTTTATAGCAGCTTAGCCACGTGCATTGTAAAGGCTCACTGGTGCTGTAGCATCACTGGGTTTCGAAATGAGTAAAACACAAAGTTATTAAATCAGTTTTGGTCTTGCAGTCCCATTTGATCAGTTCACTTTAGCATGCTTTCAAGCAATTAAATAAATTGATATACAGAGATTTCTAAAAGAAGCAGGAGATAAAATTTCACTGACATAGAGATCTGTAACAAGACATAGATTTCTTTCTGAAAAAGAAAAAGATGTGTAAGCCATATTCTAACACATTACAGCAGAGAAAAGAAAAATTAAAATGTCAGATTATATTTTTAAATATGTTTTCCCACCTATTACATAGCCCTTCTGTGTTCTGAGTGCTGGAACCTAGATCAGCCAACTTTTTGTGTTATAATATGCACACAAAACATTTTCCTGCAGGCTTAGTTGAAATCAGAGAAAGAGAAGAATTTGTGTACATAAAGTACTCAAAACCAGTATCTTAGCACAGTACATGCATTTATGGTCGCAATATTAAAATCTGCTGTGGTAAACACTCCGCAAAGCTAGCCATCACAAAAAAACCAAACCAAACCAAAACAGCAAACCCTGTATCTATAGATTTTGAGTATTAGGTGTCTTTACCTTTTTTCACTAAATCAAATGTACATGTGTGCGCACCTGTCTCCCCACCTCCCGTCTTCAGCTAGCGCTTTTGGTACAAAGAAAGTGAAGAAGAGCTTTGTGAAACAACTTATTCACAGTCGGACCCAGTAATTATGATGAAAGTACAGCAGCATAAGGCAGACAAAATGGCATTATTTCTTTCTATTGTAAGTCTTAGGTCTCTATATGGAGCAGCACTTTACTCACCTACCTTGCATATTGATGCTGAACAAATTGCCTTGTTTATACTTTCAACACTGCAGATCCAGCTTACAGTTTTAGTTACACCACTTAGAAGCTATACGAAGCCTCTCAAGGAGAAAAAGTCAGCAAACTATTCTTTTTTAGCTGTTCACAAAGTATATCATTTGAAGTTCTAGTTGTCTCAAAAAATGAAAAGGTTTGCTTTCTGTTCAGAAAAGAAATATGATCACACCATTTTTCAATGCACCTCTACTGAGGCCAGCAAGGATAGTTTGAATCAGGAATCTTGCAGGAAAACTTGCAGGAAAAGCTTTAGGAGCAAATATCCTGCCACCTTAAAATATGCAGAAAGCCAAGATCATAATGTTTGGGTATCTTTTTTAAACTATGAAAAAACTGACTGCTACAAGAGACACAGTCAAACTTATCTATGAAAAATGAAGCTTTATCCTCATGTCTCTGAAAGTACTGTCCCCTTCTTCTGTTTCAGTCCAGCTTATATCTCTGGTCTGTGGGCACTTCACACTGAGAGAAATAAAATACTGGTATTTCCAGGGAGAAGAAAATGATTTAGCCTTCTAAAATAGAAGAAATCAAACAAAACAGGCACATTCAGGTATTAATAAGTTATTTTCTGATCGTGGGAAAGGAAAAGGATCAAATATGTTTAAGTCTAACCTAAAAATGATACTAAATGCTAATTAATGAATGTATTGTTAACAGATCCTTCCCTTTTTTCTTAAGAAATTTAATATAGCCATGTATTTATATGCTGGTATATAAAAAGCTCTTTGCCTTCCCTCTTCCAAAAATATTTGAAGAACTGTGAAAAAAAGTAATTCTTACTAAAGAGGATGGCAGCTTTGCTATTATTACTTGAAGTAATACTAAGGAACAATAACATTAAACAATCTCTATGATCAGGATAGGATGCTGGACATGCAAAGCATCTAACAGTGGAAGATCCTCTTTAGTCACTGGTTTTGTATCAGCCGCTGCCAAGAGCATCTCTGACAGTGGGTAAGAAAATGAAGCTGGAGTGCTAAGTCCACCTCTTGGTCACCCCAGTGTAAACTTACTGCTGTGCACTTGAGTTCTGTGGAATCGTCTCAGATGTGCTGGTGTAAGAGGACAACTGGAGTGCTGGTCATGCAGCTCCAGTATTCACACACTGAAAGATAAGCAATGAGAATACGTAGCTGTAGAACACAGGCAAGGCAAATGTTTTATACTCTTTCTTGAAGGTTTGATTTTATAGCCTTTGTCTGAAAATAAGATTTCTCTGCAGTGGCTTACTGCCTCAAGCAAAGTCCAAAAGGCTTTTTCTCCTATACTGATCTTATATGATGTTAAAGTAAAATATCAGTTGCAATGAAATCGATAGGAGCTTCACCTGCGTGTCTGAAGCTGTTTTAATGAAAGCAGTGGTAAAACTCCTCTTGATTTTCTGGAGAAGACTGAAGCCCTGGGGAACACTGGTAGCCCTTTAATAAGAGCTGTCTGCCAGATGTAAAGCACAAGGATACCCACTATTGCCTTGGAAAGCAGGGTGGCAAATCCTGCAGTCTGGCCATCATCTCCGTTATGTGCTTTGGTAAAATGTGCATCCTGAATACCCTTCTGAGTAATTCTTCCCTGGTGCAAGAGAAGATTTAATATCTGGCCACAAAAGGTCTTTCCGAGTTGGCCAGAAGTAAGTAAATTCAACATAGAATTGAAAGGAATCAAATCTTTAAAACTGTATTGGAGCTAATGTTCTGGTTATAATCAGTTTGTTGTAAATAGGCCTAAATATATCAAACAAAAGAACTGATGTGATCAGAGCAACTGACATCTCCCAAGAGCCACCTGCTATTACCAGAACATATCTAGAAATAAGTGAGAAAAAACCCACGATATTTTGAAAAGAAATCTTTATTATTCATACAAAGCTGATTCTGTCACATATCATGAGGCATCATTAACATGACTTTGCTTAAATCAAACAATATTGCTTAATGAAATATCCAACACAGTTATGATCAATTATTTTCCTTTTTTTTTTTTTTTTTCTCCTGGATGGAATGTGTGTTTTGATATCAACTCATCTCTTTTAAACTGCTAGCTTAGCCAGCACGTTACATGAATAAGCTCCTTGCCAGGTAAATCCACCACAGGTACTAAAATCAGAGCTGGGGTCTTCTTGCCCAAATATTTTTCAAGGTATACTTGCAGTCCTGAAATAGAAACAAACAATTAATGAATCCTCTCTGTCTCATTTTCTATTGTCTCGTATCTCTTAAAAATGATTTCTAAATAAATTTTTGAAAATTATTGTGAAGTAACAATTAACAAAAGGAAATTAAATTCAACTTTAACTTTTCCCTTTATATAGAAGGAAGAATCATCATCTCCTGCCTCCTCATCAACTAATTTGAGATTAACTTTACATACTGCCTAAGGCCACAATTCAGCAAATCAGTTAAAAAAACATGTTTCTAACCTTGAGTGAGTGGTCTGTTGATTACAGATACAGCAAGCTGAAAATAAGTGCAAGTAGTAAAAATAACTGAAGGCCAGTTGAAATTAAGTTCTTTGTCATTTTTGATATTTGGATGATCAGCATGTAGTACTTTGTAAACAAAATTCTACTCTCAAGTCCCACTGTGGTGCATCAATGTACTGGAAGTTAAAGTAGGCCATTTTAATGTGGCTGTCAGGAGCTCTAAATGGACAGGTATGTGTGGCAGAAGTTTGTAAATTTGAAGTCCATTATAGGAACAGAATTAATAATGGAGAAGATTTAATTAGGAGAATATGGAAGAAAAAGAATGGAAAATTTAAACTCAGCATCAAGATGCTACTGGACATGTTACAGCCTCACTGGACATGTGAGAAATCCAGCCACACAGAACCCTCAGAGATGGCTGCTGAAAACCTTCCAAATGCCCCTCCAAAAGACAGCTTCCTGATGGTAAGGTATGGCCTGTATGGGTTTTGGTTGCAATAAGCTATTTCTGTCTGCAGCTTCTGTGATTATGGCAATTCTTTATAACACTAAGCAATCTTGGCTAGCGAGGGTGTAAAGAGGGCAGAACTTGAAGACTGTCAGAGCTTTATTTTTTGGCATCACTGCCTGTGAAACTGTGAATAGGCAGTTCAAAGCGTTACTTCATCCACGATAAAAGAGGGATTTTGCAATTGTATTCACTGAAGCCAAAACTCTTCTCCCTTGTTACCTGGCAGCAGTAGTATAAATTAATGTAATCATGGCAATGCTGCCAACAAAATATTGCAGATAGTACCAGTCTTTTGAAATCTTGCTGACTTCCTTCAGTATTAATGTCATTGATATTAGAGGTAAAACCAGACAAAGGTGAGCAAAAGATCAACAGTCACCTCAAAGGTCAAAGGACTTCTTCACGTTGTTTGTAAAATGGGACTCAGTCTTTGGATCGCAGATACTCAGCAGTGACCTGATAATTAAGCATCAGCTAAAAATTTCATTCTAAACTTTGATGTCAGAAAACTTTATAGTTATGCTGGCTCAGAAGGCATTAAGTGGAAATGGAAGGCAAATGACCTCAAAAATCACCAACTCTACCCTATTAAAATTACATTTCCTTTTTTTCCTCATTTAAAATTGTGAAAATATAATTTTAGTCTTTAACTATTTTCACAGGCTTAAAAGCTGTGAAACAGCATTAAAATACCAAAACAGACTGAGGTATTACTTTCAAAGGGAGAATTTGAAAGTGAGCCTATCTGGAAATGTAACTCCATTCTTTGGGTTTTTTTTAAAGTGGTCAAAATAGCCATAAATATTTACATTTGAACATGCCCAAGTGGACTTGGCTGACAGCCAGGAAGAGCCACCTTTCCCAAAGACGACCACATTTTCTATTGCGAACTGTTGCAGCAAAGCCTACACATACAATTGAAATGTGGATGAAAATCTGGGACATATGCCTCTAAATGTTTATTATACTTATAAATCAAATAGTTTGATATGAAAACATTCTACCTTAGATGTGCATCAGCAGCCCTTCCATATAAGATGACACAACCTAACACAATAAGCTATTGTTTTTAAAGGGGCTTTTCACACTAAGTAGATAAAACAATGTCCTCAGAGCCCCTAAAGGGTCATTTCAAATGATTAGGAAGATGATTTTTATATCTGTGCTGTCATTGGCTTCAGCAGGATTTAGGCCGTATGAGGTGAGGCCACAGACTCCACTTACGTTTCCAAAATCAGATCCCCATTACTGCTGACATACTCTTGCTTCACTGGATATTTATAGGGGAGGAGTAATCTAATAGCTCGTATTAAACAGGAAAACAGTAACAAAGAGGAAGATCGCATTTAGCCCAGTACATAAAAAAAAAATCACTTTCATATTACTACCATCCTTCCTTCACTTTTTAACCAAAAGGTATTGTTACATTGCTTAGAGCAGGTTTTTAAATCCCTGAGCTAATAAAGCTCCATTGTTTCAGCTGTGGAGATCTGACATGCAGCATGTTCTTTGAAAAGAAGCGTCATAGGGGATCAGGTTCCTTACAGTTGACTAAGAGTTCCAGTCCCAAAAGATGTGCCCCTGGTACGCAGAACACTTAACCCTTCGACCAGTATCAACATGACTATTCACAAATTATTGATGTCCCTAAATCCCTGGCAGATTGGAGACAGTTCTTGTCTCCCTTGAAGCCAAAGCATATGGTCACTAATGAGATGGATTAAAAAATACATATACACATTTGAGGCTTTGCCACGTGTATGTAAAGCCACAGAAATGGTAGAGGATGATTGAACTGGACTGAACACTGCTAAACACATGATTAGTCTCTTGTTACGGATCATTTCCATTGATCTATATACAGTTTTGCAGTGTAGTTTAATTAAAGCTGTCTGCAACAAGCCTCTGCCCTAAATGATCAGGCAGAGCAATGAAAAGGTGAAACATGAGGAACTGGAGACCTCCCCTTCCTTTATTAAACATCCATCTGTCTGTCTCTGTGGTTTACAACCATAGCAAGGAAAGAAAATGTGCTTTTTTAAAAAAAAAATCTTTTGCTGCTGTTTATGAGGCTTATGTGCCAGAGAAATCAGTGCAGGATTTTTCCTGCACTTTTACTTAAGATAATATAAAATGATATAGCAGAATGTAAGATTTTAAAACAAAACCTGTACAATTGCCTTGCTTCATTTTCTTTTATACCTTTCTGACCGAAATAAGCCCAGTAAACAAAAACATACTGTTGGAATATAGAGGCGAGTCACTTAGCAAAATATGATTTTGTGCTGAATTTTGTTGCAGCTGTAAAGATTTTAAATGACAATAATGTGGACATTTTGCATAGTCCAATATTTGGCTTTTCATATGGTACCTCATGGTTTCCTTTACTATTCTTGATATCACTTCATGCTGGTCATATTGGTCATTTCTCTTTTAAGGGACTGTGTTTTCAAAATCCTCTGCTCACAACAAAACTGGAGGCAACATCCTCTGAATAATTGTATTTCCATTTTGAAAACATATCAGCTGGATCTCCAAAAATACTAAGAGCCCAGGAGCTCCAGGGAAAACTGGCCAAAGATATGTTACTCAATGCTTTTATAAATTTCTTCCAAAATTATAAAATTTGAAGTCAGTCTTGTTCGGTTTTGTTTGTTTGTTTTCCACATGGGAAACATTCGTATGAACAAAAAGAGAAAAATCAACAATAAAATTAGGAGGATGGAAATAGAACTTGCTTTGGAAGACAAACACTCCTGATTATTTATCCTGTTATTACACTAATTTCCCTTGGTCCTTCTGGTTTTGAGCAAGTTACAGTCTGTCTTTGCCTACTTACAATATCAGGATAGCGATGCTCTACATACTTCTAATGATTGGCGTGTAATTGAATTTTGTTAAGGACTAGTAACAGGGGGAGTTCTGTGGCACCTTTTGGCAAACCAGACTAGGCACAACTTCTGAGATGATATAAACTCCTTCATGCAATACCAATGATGCACTTCAATCACTCTGGCCTGGGATATTCAGCTGAATACAAGTTAAGCAGCTGCTTTGAATTACAGGGCAAGTCTTGTCATGATATATGAGACAAATGACAAATACAAATTTGGATAAGGCTGTGAAGCTGCTTTAAACCTGTGATTACCTAAGCCAGTCTTTGAAACTATGACAGTCGAAGAATCTGTGTTCTTTGCTACATAACTTTCAAAACCTAATCTGTACTGTTAAGATTTGTTAAGCTGTGTCTAGATTTCTTTCCTTTCTTCCAAATTCAACAGTTGATGAATGAACTTTCCTGTTGCATGGTAAATACATAATAACATTTGTTTAAAAAATTAAAAACTAACTGGCATAATTAAAAAACAAACAAACAAACAAATTTACTTTTTCCGGCCTATTTGTAAACTATACATACCTCAAAATTAAAAAACCAACCAAACAAAAAAGAAATTACAGAGGGAGTTGCAGTTGCATTTGGAACACAGGTCTCTACAAACACATGCCTGGTCAGATGCCAAAACAGCCACTCAGATCTGCACAAGTCTGATTTGCGAACAATTCTTTCATAAAATTGTATCCTCAATGATTTGTCTGATTTCATTGAAGTTTGCCTTGCATTTATGGGCCCATCTATACTGATAGTCTTCTTGCTTCTCACACCAAACTAGGTTTAGTTCCAACAGTGAAAATGTCTTTTTCAAGTAATTACATAACAGGTAAAAATACAGCCTGGACTGGAAGCACTAAAGCCGAAGTCAGCTATCCTCTTTTGGCTTTTCCCTAATACCAAAGAACCATTTCACATGACTGCAACATTTTATGTGAAGGATATGTTCATTAGGATCCAGACTGATAGGACTCTGTTGTTTTGGTCATAAAATACTGTGGGATGTAGGCACAGATATATACAAAACAGGGTAACAGGATAACAGGGTAACACTTCATCCAGCAGACCATTCACCAAATGAATTCATAGAATTATTGACTAGTTTGGGTTGGAAGGGACCTTCAAATGTTATCTATAATAGTCCACCACTCCTGCAATGAGCAGGGACATCTTCAACTAGATCAGATTGCTCAGAGCCCTGTCCAGCCTGGCCTTGAATGTCTACAGGTATGGGGCATCTACCACCTCTCTGGGCAACCTGTGCCAGTGTTTCACCACCCTCATTGTAAAAAATTATTCTTCCTTATATCCAGTCTCAATCTCCCCTCCTTCAGAGTAAAACCCTGTCCTGTCGCTACAGGTCCTACTAAGAAGTTTGTCCGCATCTTTCTTATAATCCCCTTTAGGTACTGAAAGGCTACAGTGAGGTCTCCCCAGATCCTCCTCCAGGCTGAACAACCTCAACTCTCTCAGCCTGTCCTCATAGAAAAGGTGTTCCATCCCTCTGATCATCTTGGTGGCCCTTCTCCAACAGGTCCATGTCTTTCTTGTACTGAGACAATCTGCAATGAAGAGTTTTATTATATTTTACTGCTAGTCCTGTTTGTGCAGTGAACTTCTTGTCCCTTTGGAATCCATCCTGAACCTGAAAAAACAGTTCTAGCAATGATTTTACACAGGCTACAGTGAAAACATAATGAAAGTTGCTGTAGGCTTGGATGGGTACACACAGGAGTTGGAGCAACTCTTTCTACAGCAGAGCAGAGGAAGAAGAAAATGAGCTGTGTTTCCCTGCATGCCTTACTGATAACTCCTGCTCTAAGCATCAGTGAGGAGAAGCTGGGAGTGTGCAAGGTAGCAGTCATGGACCTTACTGTTTATGGGAGATACAAGAAAGATGAGTGATTGGTTTATTTTAATCCAAAGTATTTAGCCCCTGAGGATGCCTGTGCTCTGCACCACCAGCAGCAAGAGGAGGGGGACCGCTGGCCTCAAATGACCTGCTCTGAAGGAATCCAGAAGTTGCCTCTTCTCCTCCCAGCCTCACCAACCTCTCAGCTCTTCTTCTGCTTTGATGAGAGGGTGTGGAAAGAAAAGAGGGCCCGCTGACAATCAGGATGGGCATTAACATTTGCAGGAACCTCACTTTTCTAGAGCTGAGTCACTTGGCTGAGTAACTGTGGAAGTTTTTTTAGACTGTAGCTAATGTATTTTTTAGCATCTGAAAGAAAATTAGCAGACAAAACAGTTATTTTTAGTGCTGGTTTGATTGTGGGCCTGTCAGCCTTGGCAATGCATCTCTTTCATCAAGCTGCCACGATACCTTGTTTTGTTTTCAGAGCAAAGTTTGATTAAAGACCAATTTCAGAAAAGTTACTCACTGTGGGCGTTAATTAGAGCTTTCTGGACTCTGCAGGGTTTAGCTTGTGATCCATTTCACTTACTAAACCCTGTAATTCAAGTTACATGAAGATGGGAATGAACCAACCCCTTTCTATTCTTCTTAAAGCTTCTGTTTAACTGAGTCATGAAAGAAACTCTCTTTTTTCCTTCCCTAATATGGAATACTAATTTCTGACCATTTCTAAACAAAATTAAAAATAATACTTCACATCTATAAAGAGTCTTCAAACTAATGAACTGAGACACATCCAGGGAGCTTCAGAACACCGTAGGTAAACACTAGGAAGCCTTTGCCTCTAAATAATGTTTTCAGTGGTGCCCAAGTATACTGTATATCTTTGGAAAAACGGGTAAACATCTATTTCCCTTCCTCTGCATTTTTCTGGGAGACGTATACAAATATTGTCACTTTGTAAGAGAAGGTCCCTGGCATTTCCCTCCTCTCCTCTTATTAGCAGACAAGAAAAGCCTTTTGCCTTTCTGTAAGCAAAAGGCCAGCTACTAGCTCAAAAATCTTAGAAAGCTGGTTGATGAAAAAAGACTTAGCACTACTTGTGGGTAATAAAGAGCAGATTGAAGCTGAATGTATAACATGCTAATAAATTAGGAACTGTGTAATAAAATGCAAACACCAGCAGACAGAAAAAAACAGCCCAAACCAAAACCTAACCCAGCTACATTGGACATTTGGAACTAAGCTAGACAAAACATGAAACCACGTACGAAAGATAACAGACCTGTGAAGGATAAGATGACCTAAAATGGTCCATCTATTTTTTTTCTCCAGCAGAGTGCTTGCACATGAGAACTGAGGGTAGATGAGGCAAGGTATTTAAGGAGAATTCATGTATACTATCATCTTAAAATATCCTCTCCCAAGTATATATTCTCTCCTGAACTTCCTCCCAAGTTTTGAAATCTAAAGTTTGAAAGCTGGTATGGACTCTTCCTAGGGCTGCACAGGGTGACAAATGCTGAGAAGGTAAGCAAATCAGGCAATCATAATTATCAAATGAGGTTTTATACTGAAATTTATAACTATTCCAATTTCAATACCAAATGCCATCCCTAATGCAATTATACACCACCTAACTTTTTCTGGATATACAGAAGTTACCTTCCAAAGTACACACAGTACCAGTCAATTTAGGTGTGTTATCATGCACATCAACAGCAAGTTGCAGAAAGAAATGTGACTTTTTTAAAGATAAACATTTGTTTTTCTGAGCTTCTCTGCACATTAGTTATGTCTGTTTCTCAGTAGAAAGAATTAATTAAGATTTAGCTTCCATAATAATTCTTTCAAGCTGCTGGCTATGGTTTAGAAAATAGTAGGGCATGAAAACTCATTGTTTTGTGTTTTCCAGTGTTCTGTTTTTAGCCATGTCCTACATACAGGTTGAGAATCAGCCTATACAAGGTTATAAATGTGGACTTATGTTTGAAATGTCATTAACCTTGTGCACTAAATAAAGAAACACTTAAGCATGCCCTTCCAGTACTCACAGTGAGGTCTAAATATAATTTCAAAGAGAATGGAGGGCTGAATCTTCTGAGTACAATCACTCAGGGAAGAACTTGTGCTTTTTCTAAAACCATGACAGAGTGCAAAGATCACGAGCCTGTTTTCCCTGTGTGCTGTCAACCCTGTAACGACCCAGTCTCTTCTAGGGGTGGATGTTTATTGAACTTGTGTGCCAGCTGTGTTCAGAATCTCTGGGGAGGATGGGCTGTAATGACACCAAACAGGGATGAGTTATGAATGGAGACAGATTATTATAAACATACGAAGCAGTAAGGACCAAATTTTTTTTAAAGACGCATCTGAGAATGCACATCACAGTACTTGCAGGCACATTTTTGCTCGTATAGTCACCTGAACGTGCTTATGCAAACAGATAAAACTGCAGGATTCACTAAAGGTTCACACACAGGTTTTTTGTTGGATGCAAAATCAGATAAATGTGCACTTCCTTGATTTTTATTTTCAGATTAATTGAAAACTCAGTGTGAAAATGATCAACTGCAACAGCACCTGTGCAGTACTTATGAAACTTGCCTTTTCACCCTTAGGTCACATTACAGCTACTGACTCTTGGCCCATAGTCCAAGAGCATGAGATGGCACAGATTTGCAAGATGATGGACAGTTGGTGGCTGTGCCTTCCAGGTAGGGTTGGGGACACTGGTGGGGCAATGTGTGTGGGAAGCTCAGCTGTGCCTGCTGGTAATTCAAGAACTTTTATCTCCAGGGCCTGTCAATCTGGCACCTTTCACAAGTGTTAAATTCACTTAAGTATATTTTTTAAGAAGCTGTCATGAGACATACTGAAGCAAATATGTCCTTCAGTGGTTACACATGGACTTGGTTGTAACAATGTTTGTTAAGTGCTTTGACATCCCCAAATTATATCTTTGGTACAGCTTCCACATTTGTTGGTTTATTCAAGTCTGCTAAAACTCATGGGTTGAAGAACTATCTGATTGGACACACTGCATTCAAAAGGCCTGATCATGAAGAGATGTTTGTATAACCAGTAAACACAACATACATCTGCTGATGGGATAATTTAGTCTACAAATAATATAAAAGGTTTCTAAAGTACTTCATGGCAAGCATCTTTAGATAGGCTACAAAGAAGATCATATAATCCTTGCTTTATGTCAAGTTAAGCTGTGATAATTTAAAATAATATTGATGGAATAATTGTTTTCAGTTTCTAGACCAGATTCTCAGCTTCTGTAAATTGTAGCTATGCTAGTTTACACCTGCTGAGGAGCATGCACAGTAGATTACATAGAATCATAGAATGTCCTGAGTTGGAAGGGACCCACAAGGACCATTGCGTCCAGCTCCTGTCCCTGCATATGACAACCCCACAGTTCACACCATGTGTCTGAGGGCATTGTCCAGTCTCTTCTTGAACACTGTCGGGGTTGGGGCTGTGACACCTCCCTGGGGAGCCTGTTCCAGTGCTCCAGCACCCTCTGGGGGAAGAACCTTTTCCTGATGCCCAACCTAAACCTCCCCTGGCACATCTTCTTGCCTCAGGTTCTGTCATTGGTTGCCAGAGAGAAGAGACCAGCACCTGCCCCTCCTCCTCCCCTTGTGAGGAAACCATAGACCATGATGAGGTCTCCCCTCAGTCTCCTCCAGGTTGAACAAACCAAGTGACTGTAGCCGCCCCTCATATGGCTTCCCCTCCAAACCTTCACCAACTTTGTAGCCCTTTTCTTGACACTCTCCGATAAGCTTATATCTTTTTTATTCTGTGTTGCCCAGAACTGCACACAGTGCTCCAGGTGAGGCCACACCAGTGCAGAGCAGAGCAGGACAATCACCTCCCTCTCCCGGCTGGCAATGCTGTGCTTGATACACCCAGGAGATGGTTGGCCCTCTTGGCTGCCAGGGCACACTGTTTGCTCATGTTCACCTTGCTGTTGACTAGAATCCCCAGATCCTTCTCTGCAGAGCTGCTCTCCAGCATCTCACCCGCCAGTCTGTATGTACAGCCAGGGTTGCCATGTCCCAGGTGCAAAACCCGGCCCTTGCCCTTGTTAAACTTCATGTGGTTGGTGATTGCCCAGTTCTCCAGTTTGTCCAGATTTCTCTGCAGGGCCTCTCTGCCCTCAAGAGTGTCAACAGCTCCTCCCAGTTCTGTGTCATCAGCGAACTTACTTAGTATTCCCTCAAGTCCTGTGTCTGAGTCATTTATGAAGACATTGAAGAGTGCTGGCCCTAAGATGGATCTCTGTGGAACGCATCTAGTGACTGGTTGCCAGCCTGACATCTGACAACTTCTGCAAAATTAGCTGGAACAAGCTAAAAATTAGGGTAGACCTGTATTTAGAGATGGAATAAACCCCAGCTTCTGTTCTAATGGGCAAATTGTGCTGCTGGAGGCTCTTGATTAGTCTTTGGGCTCTCAGTAGCCACACAACTACCTTTCCTTGATCTGGCAGATTTACATTAATTGGATTTTTATCCTGTATTGCAGAGACCAAAGGTATCAGTACCTTCTTATTCCCTACAATCAAGGAAGAAAAGGAGCGAGATGGAAATTTTTTGTTCCTCTTCATGGCCTCCAAGGATGACAAATAAATCTTGGTGCTAATTGCTTCCTGTGTAATGATGTGAGCTCATACTTTGTTATAGGTTTGGGAACAGGAGACTGGGAGAGTCATTCAACTGTGTCAACCAACAGCAAAATGAAAGAAAAAGCGTCTGAAACTTGGCTACATAGTGATGTGAGCTGCAAGTAATTTTTTCTCTAACTTGAATTTATTAACAGCAGAATTTATAAAAGCCTTCAGCAAGACTTATGTGCTATTTTATCAGGCACTGAATAAACACTAAATAACAGAAAAGATCTACCACAAAGAGTTTACCATCAACACAAAAAAATAGTGAGCTGAAAAAGGAAAGTAGCACAGGTAAGAAACTAAGTCAGAAAACTACCAAAATTACATGATTGGCTAACGTAATTTATGGAAAAGCCAACAACTGACCTCAAATTACGACCCACCTCTTCTTCCTCTCATTAACACACCACAGTAGGCACATGTACAAACAACACAGTGGTCAAGAGTGGAATCATCCTTTTGCTCACACTGCGTTTGGATCTCTGGAAGCTAACATCTCTGTCCCAGAAAAGCATTGCTGCACGTGTTGTCAAACCACTTGAGGCCTCTGCTGTTCTTCCACCAACATCAACTGCTGGGGTGGTTTACAGGTTACTTGAAAATTACCTGTAGGCTTTAGGCTCTTTCAACAGGAATTTCTGCTTCTGGAGCCTTAAGCCACATCTCCACCAAAATCTATGTTATGTCAAAGAGATACTGGATTAATGAAACTGAAAATGCTCAGAAAGCAAAGGGATGTGATGCTTTAACCACTTGTAAGAAACATGAAGTGCAAGTGATGGAAGGGTGACCTTTATCTTTCCCACAAACAGAAGGCCAACCTATAAGGCACAGCAAAACATCCTTTTGATTTATCCTCGTGCCTCCTTCTGTTTTAAAGATGTGATCTGAGGTATGAGATCTGGTTTTAACAATGCTGTAGCACTGCTAGAGGGAAATAAATTGTTCAAGAAGAGATGTCAGTTTTAAAGGAAAGCAAAGATGCCCACACAGCCCTCTCTTTGGTCAACACTGATACTTTATGCCATGGGCCTTAACTTGTCAGGGAATATCATACCCGCTGCATTGCAGAAGACAGCTGTGAGAAGGACAGACAGGCTGTAGGAAGCCATCAGCATCTGTTTGCAGAGAGACACTTCTCTCCTGGAACCACTGGAGTGGTCTTACTAGTATTTTCTACACTACATTAGCTGAATGAGTAGGCTTCTCTTTCAAGTTACATTTTCAATTACACCACTGCTAAGAAGAATCAGGCCATCACCTCTTCTTTGCTTTTGCAGAAAGCACATGTTGGTAGAAAGGAAGGCAATAAATTATGCTCAGCCTAGCTGAATTTTTGCCAAATCACTTTGCAGGGCAAAGGAAACTCATTGACAACCTGCCACAAGAACATTCAGAGTCATTAAAGCCCTAAAAAATCTGGTAAGTCAAAAAGGTGAAATATGGAGATGCTAAAGGTCTACTATTATTAGTATTAATAATAATAATAATGTTGCATTTTTTACTTACCAAGAGCAAAGAGGCACGAGAAAGGAAAACTAACTGGATCTTATAATGTATATTCAGAACTTCATGCTAAGTATATTTTGTGTCCTCCTGCAAATGTTTCAGTTTGCAATTTTAGTAACTGATCTAGGTAAATCTAGCACTTTGAAATGCTACAAACATCAATACTGCCAGATTCAAAGTTATTGGCACATTTCGTTTTAATGAAGCATAGCGCAAAAGAATAAAATAATAATCTACTTGCTTAAAATATAGAAGTTGGTTATTTATTCCAACAGAATTCTAGCTTTCTCTCAGGAGGAATGTGGAAGCTTAAAATTAATTGATCCTTCACTTGGCTGTTATTTTCCTCTCACCTTTTAGACATTTTTTGTTTGCTGTCACATTTTTGCTGATTTGTTTTTAAATGATAAATCTAATTTTAACTTCATTTTTCTTAAGCCTCTTGCCACAATCCTTTAGAACAATCTACTTGCACTTCCACTCTTAAGGCCAACTGAAGATTTACAATATGCTAAACTGGGCAAAAATTCTGTAGTAATCAGCACAATATATTTTATACTTCATCATAACATTTTTTTCTAGCTCCATGTAGATATAACTTTTTCTGCTTTTTACAACAGTTTACAACTTAAATAATTTAATACAACAGTTGTTATATTTTTATTGCAGGCTTATAAAACTTGTACCATAAGTCTCTGCCATGCAATATATTAAACAAAGAAGTGACAAAGAAGGGGAGCTGATGATTACTAAAACTGTAATTCAGTCTCCAAGTTCTGAACATGTCATAAAGTGCTTCCGGCTCACTTGAGTCCAGCATGTCTTGTCAGCGTTCCTCAAATGAGCCACCTCTTCATGTTCAGTTCTCCTTGCATGTTATTTTAATGTTGATATAGGAAAAACAATGACGATTTCACTTTTCAGGCAACGCATTGATGAAGTGGTGGTGAAGAGGAAAGGACCTGGCATAAGGAACCAAGAGGCAGGAATGCCTTTGCCAGCTCTGCCACTGAGTTGTTGGAGGTCCCTGGGCAACTTCTTTCGGCTTCAACAACACGTACAGAGCTACAGTTCATTTAATTTTGCAAGGGCTTTCAATGATGTCAAGACAGGTATCTCCTTAAGTCTCAGGGAGGACCTTTGTGTCTGATTTTTGTGTTTATGAGCAACTACAGTTCCTGATGCTTTGTAAAAATCCATCTCTGAATGTCATCCTTCCATTTTTTAGAACAGAAAAAATACTTTGTTGCCTTTGTGAAATGCTTTGAGATTGCCTGATGAATAACTGTTACTGCCTTAGTATATCTCAGAGCTTATGTAAAAGATGCTGCTTCAATGCTTCCTTCAATAAGACTATTTTAAACTATGTTTTTACATTGCAGACCCACTTTACATACTTTTACAGACACAATTCTGTCTACATCTATGAAGTAGGTCACTGTATATACACAAGAACATACAAGTCTGCTACTTCCAAAACTCCTTTGCAGATAATATATGCAAAAATAACACTTATTGATGTAAATTTGTCAGAAGTAAATTTTACTGGCTTGGAAATGCCACATTTTTTTTCTATTTCTGGCGTAATTATTCATATTTTTGAAACTTAGGATAAAAACTTCGACTAGATGTGGTACAGATACTTCACGTAGCACAGTAAACCATTTCTGCACAAAATGCATCATAGAAACCTTTTTCCTCTATGCTGAGCCTTTTAATAAAAAAGAAGGCATAACATATACATTACAGAAGTAAAATATTTCAGTTTCTAAGGCCAGGCCTGATAAAAATGTCCAGAATATATTTTTGATGGCTTAGTCAAAAGAAATGCATAATTAATTCCTGCAAATCACTTAACTGTGTAGTCTTAATGCTGCTAATACAAAGGCTCCTTGCCTAGATGATTAAGATTTCTTAGTAGAAATCAGTCTATGACTCCTAAGACATCAACATAGTCAGATGTGAAATAAATGGACAAACATTTCTCTGTCCAAAAATATTATAAGAGTGCAAATATATGCAGTTTAGTTTCTGAATTGTGTTGCTATGATTTCAGCCCTTGTCTGCATGGATCACTCACTCTGTAAGGTGAAGGACCACAGATGCCTGCATACTCTCTGAGATATTTTTTTTTAATCCGATACTTGAATCATGCAATGCCAAAATAAATAATAGAAATAAAACCAGCATTGGACTTCCAGATTAAGAAGCAATATTTCCCCTCCCCCGCACTGCCCTGCCCTGCCCCAAAATATAAGGCAAAATCCTTGGAAGACAGGTATGTTTACGGACTTGAGAAACTTTAAGAAAAGTACATAAAAAGATAGCAACTCAATTTATTGTGACAGCTACATTTCTCCTCCTTGTTAAACGTCTTAGGTATGATGTTTGCCTTTGTATGTTTGTAACTACTAAGATAATTAGATCTAGCCATCTGTATTAGATGATCGATTTTAAGAAATATATTAAGCTCTCCCAGTCCAGAGATGGTTGCATGCTCTATCAGTTGAATAATCCTCAATAACTGGTCAAAAATGTGCTGCATGTATTGTTCTAATTTTGGTTACTGCCTATCAAACCTGAAATCTATGGCCAGAATATTGTTTCCAATAGAACGAGACAAAGTGTGGATTTGCTTCTGTAATCCTTTACAAAGGATTCAATAAGGGCAGGCATATTAGGAAGAAATCATTTGGAAAGCAGGAAAAATTTCTAGGTAATAAACAAGAAAGCATCCTTGTAATTTTAATCACTAACTCGTTAATGCCAGCCTAAACAGATAAATCAAGATCACAAACATCTAAAGAATGAGCTAGTTTCCATATTGAAATGTCTAGAAGTCATCCATTACTATGGCTGCTTTTCCATATAGCAGACACTGAAATCAATATGCTGCACTGGTTCAGTAAATTTGTCTCTTAACAAGTTAATAAAACAGTGATCCCCACACAGTCTTTCCATCAAACTTTCATAGAAAAAAATGAGAATATTAAATGCACTAAGATAGGGAAGATCTGCTCCATTTGCTCTGCAATGATAATCTTTTACAAAAGAGGATTTTTATTATTAATTCTTCACCTTCTGGGGATATTATAATTTCCTAGAATGTAAAAACGCCTTAAGCACAGCAATTTGCTGAGCTAGACTGAATTTCAGGATGTTTCAAATGAGCTGATAAACAACTGCATAATTAGCAATTATTAGATCAAGACTGTACATTACAGATACATGAATGAACCAACCAACCAACAGACAAGCAAGTTGCAGATATTGTTTTTAAAACTATGAGTCAGTTTTATGCTTTGACATGCATCACAACTTTTCTTTTAAAGAATTAAATGCCCTTCTGCTTATTTTTCCTTTAGAAATGCAGATTATTCCATCAACCAAATCCTTGGAGTCTTAATCATTGGACACATCCCTCTGTGTATGAATAATAAGGAGTTTACAAGCTGAATATAACCCATGCGCTAAAAGTGATTAGACTTCTTTTTTTAATTAAATAGTTACAAATCACTTGTATAGGCATGTTAAACTCATGACCTAGCGTATTTCTCAAGCCTTGCATTCTGCAGAACTCATGACCTAGCGTATTTCTCAAGCCTTGCATTCTGCAGCTCCCTAATGAAATATATTATTTTACCTTATAAAATAAGGATTGCAATCTACTACAAAAAAAGTTAAGTGTAAAATTAATTTATACTACCATCATGCTTTCAGGACATGGGTGTTTGTTACTTATATATAATTCTGTAAAGGAGTCAGAGAGTGGCTGGGAAATGTGGCAGCTACATGAAAGAGACAACACTAAAGCTGCTTGAGATGCAGAATAAAGTTACTAGCTGAGTTTTTCTCTAAAAGAATTAGACATGGAACAGTTAGTAGGGCTGATATCTATAGTGACAGTTTCAGGTTTCAGCACAGGTCTACCAAAACAACATAACCATCAAAATGAATGGCACAATTCACACTATTCAAAATTACTGTTTTAATTCTGACTTGATTTCATCTAGGACAACTACTCTACAAGAATTTACAGGGATTAATAATTTTAGTCATGAGTGATATAGATATAATTTTTAAAACATGAAAATTCAAATTTGAAACCATTGCTTTGCACGAAAAGAAGATTTTGTTTTCAATTTGGGATGGAATTATTACAATGTAATTTAATGGTTTAAAAGGTAGACTTATAATAAAAACAGCCCCGTTCCAAATGATTATTAATCTCATTGTAAAATACAGTAGAGGATGAAGGGTCCCTTAGAGGTGTCTGCTGCCCAACACAAAGAACCTAATCTGTTACATTAAACAAAAAAGTTGACTTCTTTTAGGCAGTTAGACAAAATTGATCTTATCCTAGCTGTCCAGGCACCTGTGAATTGTGTCACTTGTTTATAACAGTAACACAGAATTTAAATGGACCCCTGGTTAATTCAGTTATTACTGCAGACAACTTCATTGCACAGTCCCTTACATTAAACAATCAGCTAATCCTTCCTATTCCAAATTCTTCTGGAATGCTTTTCCAGTCTCAAAACATGAACCTCAAGTAGAAATTTAATCAGCGTTCATAAAAGACAGTAAAGCTAAAATGCAACACTTACAAGAGCAGAACGATTTAGACATGCTTTATTTAAAGATATATTACAATCTGTTTGCCTAGTAAACTTTTCCTTGTCACTCTCATTGCTCAAAACAGTTTATTTAATTTTTAAAAAGTGCAGAATAGAGAAGTTTGCCATTCAGTGATTCTAGCTTGGAAGAAATTTCAAAGGAAAAAGATTAGCTGCTTAAGAAGCAGCTATAATCAGAAAAGCAACAACATAAACTGGAAGCTTCTTACTCAGATCTGCTAATTTGTAGTCTGCATTTCCTCTTATCTCTTCAATTATGAGAGCATTTCAAAACCCTTAGAAAAGTGATTGGTCTTCACATTTACCATGGCTCCAGGGCTAAATTCAGACTTTAGGCCAAGCTTAATTTTAAGTGTTGAAAACAAACAAGCTGTCTCTGACAGGTTAATTAAAATAAAGGCAGCTATTTAAATCTGCCCAAGGATATGCATGTCAGTGGTAGTCTCAGTGGTGACATTTGGCGGGCAGTGTGTAGATGAGGTGGTCAAATGGACACATTATTAAAAGTAATACTTTATGAAGCAATCAAATAATATACATACTGTTAGGCAAGCTATATGCATATTCTTTTAGCCCTAAAGACCCAAATTAGCTAAGACTAATACATTGGTTCTGCTCTAACCAATGTAATTATTAACTAAGGGTCACCAAGTAAACATCTACTTTTGTGAAAGGAAGAATTGCTACCTCAGTGATGTACTTCCCCACATTTATAGGATTAATGGCACAGAATCCTTATAAAGCATTGTGGAACTGGGAGGTGAGAAAAGGATTTTGGTGGAACAGTGCGCCACTTCTTGTATTCTGGGGTTCAAGTACAGAGTTTTAAACAGTTGCCTGCGGTAGCAGCATGACTGCAGAAGGTCATGCTTGTAGCTGACAGGGATGTCACAGAAGAATGTTAAAGAAAAGACATTCAATAGAGCAAACTATTGAATCTCTGTACTGGGGACACTTGGAGGTGGATCACTATGATCTGCATGATTTAGAGAGCTCTCTTCTATCACACACACTGTACTCTACGGATATGGGATTCACGTGGTGCTGATTTCAATACTGAATTTGTTAATTTGTTTTAGGCAAACATTAATCAATACAATAAATGCAAAAAATATTTTAGATTTGGAACCGGATCAAAGAAAATAATTCTGATTCCATTCTAAGTCAATAGTAAAACTAGTAATTTCAATAAAGTTCATCATGACCCCAAGACAACATGATAAGGCAGGGGTGTCAAACTCATTTTCACTGGCTGTACATCAGCCTCGCAGTTGCCTTCAAAGGGCCAAATGTAATTTTAGGACTGTATAAATGTAGGAGTAGCTACATTTAGGAGTTACATGTAGGAGTAGTTACATTTATACAGTCCCAAAATTACATTAGGCCCTTTGAAGGCAACCATGAGGCTGATGTGCCACCAGTGAAAATGAGTTTGACACCCCTGTGATAAGGTTTCAACAAGCACTGAAGAAAGCAAAAACACTTGATACAAATGGCCTAAGTGACCTGCTAGTTTTCCCAGCACAAAACTCTCCTGAAAATTGCACAAAGTGCTGCAGAGAGATGAATTGCACAGGACAGTTCAGAGAATGCTGAAACTTGGAATGTTTTCTGGCACTATACCATCCTAGACATATCTGTAATTACCTACACAAAGAGACTATTGGCTCATGGGACATAAAAAAAAAAAATAACCTTACTTAGCCACCTATGTTAGGAGATCAAAAAAGGACCACTCAGTTGGGAGCCTTTGTTTTTTCTTCTGGTTTTGGGTCAAGATCAATTAACTATCAATTAGAAACGTGTCTTTCAATTCTGATAGTTCTCTATCACCTTTTGAATTAATGAAAATATCTTGTAGATAAAGTCAGTCAGCCAGAGCACAGCAAGGCAAAGCTATTCTGCCTCAAGATAACTCCAGAAACTGAATCACTACTGTTATAGGAAATCCAACTTTGCAGGGAGGCCTGATATCAACTCTTCATTTGTTATGAACATCAAAAAAGAAATTATCGCTTGCTTATATACATATAGAATAGTGGCAGACACAAAAAAATGCCCAAATACTGAGAATTATGTGCCTTCTCAATACTTTGGACTCACTACATGGTAAGAGTTAAAAGTTTTTAGCAAGCACCATAGCAAGATTGAGTAGCTTGTCAATTTTTATCATAGATTCACAGAATAGTTTGGGTTGGAAGGGACCTTCAAAGGTCATCTAGTCCAACCCCCTGCAATGAGCAGGAACATCTTCAACTGAATCAGGTTGCTCAGAGCCCTGTCCAGCCTGGCCTTGAATGTCTACAGGGATGGGGCATCTACCACCTCTCTGGGCAACCTGTGCCAGTGTTCTACCATCCTCATTGTAAAAATAATTTTCTTCAAGTAATTGTAAAATCTATATGTTATCCTCACCTAATGGCAATGATTGGGACACTTTTCACATTGCTAGTTTTAGCCTATTATGTTGAGAAAAAAAAATCTGAGAATGTACTCTATGACAGAGAAAGATCCAGTTTGGCATATGTCCATACTATACTACGTTTGACACATCTGTACTAGGAAGGATAATAGAAGTATGACTTTAATATTAATTCTGACAATAAGAAATAAGACTTAAGTGTGTGCAATACAATCATAACACTGACTCTTGATAATCCTCCACCGGTTACACTACTGTTATTATGAATTCTTAGAGCACAGCCTATACAATTCTATCTTACCAGTACTATTTCAAGAGTTTGACTACAGGTCATGTGCATACATTGCTGGTGCCTTACTTTCAAAATGAGGCTTATTTATACAATGTTTGAAAAGTCTGGCCTAAAGCCACAGTATTCACAAAAATGTTTAATTTTTCATCTTTGGTCTTTGTCACAGGCACTAAAACTGTTTTAATAAGCAAGGCTTAATCCTCTCATAGTAAGAGTAGACTATATATCTTTGTTTATATATAGATTCATTTACTTACATGACATTGAGGTTCCAGTTACCACGTGACAGGTCAGTATCTACCACTTTGAGCACAACTTTACACGTATTGTGCAAGCCAAGACCTTTTATTTCTTGACAGTATGTCAATTCAGTAGAATGAAATATTTTCTATAGCAAACACATTGTTAGAGAACAAACCAAACTACTCAATCCAAGCTGTCAAAAGAAAATTAAATACATGGCCTATGTGGTCTATGGCACCACACATAAAACCAGTAATAATTTAACTTTTGCAGGACAAGTTAATGTGTTTAATTTCTGTATCGGTTGCTTTTTCATTTACTGTTCTAACATTACAGCAGTATATTTTCAGAGGTGATATGTTGGAAAGGATGCTGCAATATGGTGCAGGCACAGTTCACTAATACTTCTGATTTCTTAAGTTTCAAAAAATAAGGCAGCTTCTCAGGAAACTATATGATGGCTATTATGCATCAGATTTGTCCTATTCTGACTTTCTCTCTTCAGTTCTATGCAGTGTTCAATGGCATTTCTCATCTCTCATAAGCATTTCCAGTCTTAGATCCTGGTTACCATTTCTCTCCAAACAGAGTAGACTCTCCTCTGAGGAATAATAAGCTATATACTTTAATTATATTAGGTACTAGCCAGAATTCTCTGAAGGTGATGAGTAAAATAAAAGGAGAAGGGAGGTATATCGTCCTCAAAAAATCATTTGCTGAAGAAAGCATTTGCCCTCCTGAGTGACTTTGTGTAGATCAGTATCAACACATTGTGTAAGAGACTATTTTATGATCATATGACAGTTTGCTGTAAGGACTTTACTGCTTTCAGCATTTTGCAAGTTTCCTTACAAACATTAAGGAAAATAAAAGTACTTTCTTTCTCAGGCGTTTTAAAGACTCTGGTTACTCTGAGACCAGTTCCTTCCTGTTGATTGCAAATTATCTCATTTTGCCACCAATTTGCTTCCTTGTCTTCCATGGGTCAGCACATTCTAATTTCCCACTGCCACAGACTTTTTTTAAGGAGGAAAAAGCTCAGTTTAATTGTAAAAAACTGCAAATAAAATCAGTAAAATCAGACTAGAGACAGTGAATAGCCAGAGCCATTACCTCAAACTTAACTGTCAGGACCAAACTATGTTCTTCACCTAAACTTTGAATTATGAATTCACAAATTACTAGTAACTTTACTACTTACTGAGCAAAATGAACTCATTCTAACCTTTAAAGCTATCAGTAATTTTTAATAGCAAACATGCATGTTCTAAATCCAAGACACACAATTTTCAATAGTCAATTGTTCTTCATCTACTCTGTGGCCACAGAATAAATGAAAATATATTTCATTGAACTGTATACGTAACAGTGAAATTTGCTACTGACAGATAAAATACTACCTATACAATGACATTATAAAAGAATAAAGTGAACAAAACAGATTTGTCAAAATGATCATGATAAAACCAAAACTTAGTATATTTCAGAACAGTCAGTACATGTTGGTTTTTTTTTTCTTTAAAGCAAAATGAATCCAAAGAAAGGTGTCAAGGTCTGGTTAAGAAATATAAGCTGACAGTGAATTATGTACCAAATTTAATTAGAGAACCTATGGCAACTCAAACTGTGTAAGGAAAAAAGAGAGCAAATTTGAAAGACCTGTTAGTGTAAATATGGCACTATTTTCTTTAAAAGATGGTCTGACCTGATGAGAATCCTGACTCCATTAAAGTTGAAGGGAGTTTTGCCACCAGCTTAAGTGAAACCAGGATTTCATGATGTGTGTGTTCATTTACACCTGTTCGCATCATCTGCTTTTTATGTCTTTTACCATTTTGGAATCTGGACTCCTGTGCAGAAGGAGAGTAGGCTGGTGAAAGTATTTGGCTAGAATTCAGGAGACAAAGGTTCAGTTTCTGTCACAGGCTTACTGAGAAAACCTGAGTAAGTCACTACCTCCTTCTCTAGTGTCCAGGTTCCTTCTCAGTAAAATTTAGGTGATGATACTAAACTCCCTTCTAAGGTCCCCTGAGATCAAAAGATAGAAAGTGCTACAGCTAGTGTTTTTTTTCACCACTAAACCCACCGCTTACTAAATTCCAACATGACACCAGTGTGATATCCCTGAAGGCTCAAGATGAAAAACATTACTGGGAATTTTAGAATGTTGTTTTGCTTAATGAGAATGCATAAGAAAACAACTAGCTTTTAAGTTAGTAATAGTGGCAGGTATTAAAAACATTTGTATGTAAACACAAAACTATTAAGGAAATAGCTGAGGAATAAAAGTAGAAGTCCATAATACAATTAACATGCTTATTAAGAAATAGTGGAGTCTCTACTTCCAGGTAACTGTTTGCTACAGTAGGTTGTATACTACCCTGGAAATGCCATCAATGCTGCATTTAATGAATTTTCAACAAGCTCTGCATGGACAGAACACTGAGCAAGATGAAGTCTTTCTTTAGTCACTAACAGTTTGAACTTACTCCAGCAGTTATAATTTTTTTGGTCCAGAGCCTGCAGAATGGCTGGAAACCATCTGGCCTTTCATTTTAACTTCAATCTTGCAGTGAAATCTGTGTGAAAGGTTCCCTGTGGCTACAACTTCTATCCACTTCAGCAGAAGGTCATGATTATGCTTTTAGGGACAATAAAAGGTTTTAAAAAAATTTAGATAAATTCTGTTTCTATCCTGTTCATTACTTGACTTTTTATGAGTTTTATCTAATGTAAAATCTGTGATCCGTAAAGAAGGCAAGCAACAACAATCACAGTCAAACAGCTTTAAGTCAACCTAGTGAACTAGTCAGCTCCAGTTCACAACTACCGGATGAAGCTTGGGGGTTGACCAAGAATGTTACCTCAAACACCAGATTCAAACACCCGTAGGAGCTTTAAGATCATGAAACAGATTAATGAAGTTAATGCAATTAATTCCAAACATGCAGAAATGTTTAGCCTTTAGGAGCATATAAAGATTCATATCTGGTCAAAAAGTATTTATCAGATGAGATAACATGGAATTGTCACTTTGCAAATTTAACACAACTAGTAGAACTAACAAATATTGCTGAAGGAACACCAGTAGTTATTTTGCAAAATACTGGCTAAGGATTATAGTGTGTCTGCAAGTCTGGTTTTTTAGTGAACAATTTGGGGGAAGGGTTGTTCCATGAGAACTGTATCAAGAGCTCTAATATTGAATCTGATCATTCCAGATGCAAAACTTACTTGTTCCCAATTTCCAGTCTTGCAATTTAAGTTGCAATTATATGAAAATCAAGCAGAGCTGTTTCATTCTTACATAATCTAGCCTTTGCAAGAAAAAAGATGCATCTCCCATTAGTTTCCAGTGATGCAATGGACGGCAGAATAAAGATGAGAAAGAGTCTGTAAAGTACAATATCAACAGTATCGGGCCAAATTTGTTTTCTATTACTTGAAACTGTCTCTCCAAAATAGAATTTTGGTATATTAAAAAATGGCTTTCAAGAACCCTGAACAGCTATTGCCAGTGCATTTTATAAATAGACAGAACACTTCGAATGCTAGACACTGCAAACTAAGCAGCAGCCAAGATGAATTTGCAGAGCTGCAATCAGATGCAAATAACATTTTGCATGAAAACTGAAGTATAGTGTCTTTGAGACAGACTTCAAAATACTATAAACTTGAAAGTCTCTAAAATCACTGAGCCTGAATCTCAGCTTAGAAGAAAGTATCTGAAATTTCTTTTAACTTCAGAAAGACTCAGCAGCCTGCTCAAATAATGAACTCATGAAAAACTCAGAAAACATCAAGCATTTCAGCAAGACAAAGGTAAAAAGAAAAGCTTAACACTTAAGCTAAATATAACCACAAAGTGCTTGTATTTACCTACATACAAACTATAATTAAAACAACATGAAGGAAAAGAACTCTGTACTTTCAAATGTCTTCTCCATTCTAAGATGATATTAGGATCAGCTGACTGACAAGAGGAAAATTTTCTTGGCAGGGAGTTGGGAGCCAGAGGAGATTCATGTGCACCTATACATATATATGAATATGTATATATACTTTTTTTAACTGTAAGACTGTTCTTACCCCTTCATGTCTAATCTAATATTCCAAGCTGGGATAAATCAAATTGACTCAGAAAATGATAATGAGAGGAAATATAATATTATATAATAATTTTGGCATTCTTTAAAATATCTGGTTTTACATATTTCTGCAGTAGTTATTAAAAATGAAAGTTCTATAGGCAATAACAAGTAAAGTACTTTAAAAAGTATTTCAGCTTCTGTAATAACCATATCTGAAAGCTGTACATTTTAAGTTTGTAAATGTTATTTTACTGCAGTGTCATAATGAACTTAAAGTAGATGAGAAGCTTTGTATAAGAAAAGGTGGATTATTGAAAGTGAAGAATTCACTGTAAGTTATCTTAGGTTTTTAAAAGGAAGGAAACAGTACAGTCTAAATCAAGTTTCTCATGAGCATTTACTCTTACTGGCATACTTTACCTCTGCATCCTGCTGGGTAACTAAATGTCAGCATTCACTTAACTTGGCTGAACAGCATGGAAAAGTTTGAAATATCTTTATTTTTTTTATGAAAGTGAAGTTACTATAACTTAAGAAAATAGGAATGAATACAAAGAAAATATAAATATTTCTTAAAAATAGATCATATAGACATAAAAAGTACAGAAAAAAATTATTATGCTTCTAAACAAGGAAAGGAAAATATTTGAGTGCACAACATCACTGTGGCATGGAAATCAAGCTTTTTTGATAATAATAAAAATTAGTTGCTCAAAATAAGTTAACTACACAGAATGTGTTTCTAAATGTAAGCTTCACATGTCAATTGTCCTACTGTGGAAATAAAATTTTTACATTTCATTCCATTTTCTAATCTTCACTTCTGATTTAAGGTATTGATCATAGTCCTCTGGTTACTGGATACTTCGTTCTTCAGGCCTGCTAAAATTTTTTGTAGGATTTTTGTTGTTTCCCTTGTAGTCTTTACATGGGGTAACTTTTAGCAGGATAATTTTAGACATAAACTGTTCAGAAAAGTAGATACACATTGAGATGGGTAGATTCCATGTGTGCGTATGTATTGAATTGGTGCCACTTCTGCTAGTTGAATTTTCTTAAATACATTAATTTATGTATCTTAAAAATAGATACCATTTCAGACTGGTCAATTTGTATGATGTATGCACACATACATAAGGACTTTATAATGCTGTACATGTTACCGTCATATTTTGCCCTTCCTTTTAAAGCTTTTTCCCATTGATGCCAGAATAATCTAATAAAAGATAACATGGTATTTCCTACCACTCGCAGATACTTGAAGTGTTCAATTTATTTTTTTATTCTGAAAAGGTTTCTGAAAAATACATAATAATAATTCATGGCTATTTCATATCTTAGAGACATGATCACGATCTACATTACAAACCACATTATCTGTGAGTGTTTTGCAGTAACTAAAATGTAAGTATTTATCATCTTGTTGTTCATAATTGATAACATGAGATTTGCTATTGGAACAATATAAACAATAAGATTATTCCTCAGTTTATTTTATATACAGACTAAAAGGCTAAGCTATCATTGCTACAGGTCAAATTTGTGTACCATATAGTCGAATGTTCTATTTTCATGTTTCATGTTCTATTTTCAAACTAAGAGTGATGCACCAAGAAATCAGGAAAAAAGTATTGCACTGAAGTCCTCTTTATCTCTCCTCTTTCTCTGTCCTATTTTACCAAATTTTAAAATGTATGTTATGATGTCATGGAGTCAACATGAAAGAAGACTACTTTCTGCAGGGCAAAGCCCTAAATACACACACACCCCAAGTCCTGTGTAGGACTGCTTTTATAAGGAGAAAAAAGACAGAACACCATCTGAAAAACGTTAATAAATTAAAGATAATTTAAACTCATGAAAAGTTTTTAGTGCTTAATCATAACATACTTAGGAGGCCATGAGTTTTCTAGGGAATGTGGTGATCTTGCACAAACGTGAATTTAAGTTATGGACAAACTGCACAAGGTCAGTGACAGAGGGGACAACAATCTCAGCCTACTCAGTCAACAAGAGTGAACACTTCAAATGGCATTTGGATGTTCTCTTTGATTGAAAAAAAGCCCATTAGTACAACTTAACAACTAAGTAACTGTCATGGATGATGAGAGGTGACATCTGTTCTTTAACACCCCAACAAATTAAACCCGAACTTTGGACTTCACCATGCAAGCTGTGGCCTATCATAATCACTGACTTGCATATTGCTTCAGAAGAAGGTTCCAGCTGGCTTAGGAATCATGATACCAAGGCAGGGCTGAACGTCTCTACCACACCAAAGCTGCGCTGCTCTGGCCACTGACTCTACTCCTACGTTAAATGAAGTCCAGCTGTCTCCATGCAGGTCCCAATGGTGATGACCAGCAGTCTGCACTTCCCAGGAGACACATAAGTACTAAACGGTATCAGGAGCCTACAAAGGAAAGTTTTGTCTTCAAATACCCCTATTCCTCCTGTCAACACAAAACATGTTTTTCTTTTCGAATATTGGCAACCATCAATAGGATGGATGTGTTGCATTTAGGTTGGTGTGAGGATTGTGTGTGATCTACCAAGTTTCTTTTGTTTCTGTGCCATTATTTTCCTTCTGAAACAGGGACAAAGAAACATATTAGTGGTTCCTAATTTAATAAATAACATCCAGCAGAATCCAAGCTGTGAATGTATTTGCTTACTACTTTTTGCTACCAATCATATTTTCAGCTTAGAAGAACACATTTTTAAAACAGAAGCTTTGGCTTTATAACCCTGCATACTATACTCTGGTTTATGTCAGTTGCATCTCCTTTTTCTGGATCAAGAAACTTCAGACTGCTGCCTCTTCATTTTTACATCTTGTTTTGTTGCTGTTGGCTCACTGTGCCTGCCTTCAAGTTTTACTCTTGTATCATGTTTTCCATGACTTAGCCTGAGACATGATTTATATGGTCCAGAACAAGAGATGAATGGAAGTAAGAAAAAAGGGAAAAAAACAGACTAGGAGACTAAAATGGAAGAGCAGAAAAGACCAAGCAAGTGGAGTGCTTTAAGTCGAAGCCTTGCATTTTCATCTCCCCATGAAGGAGAGAAGGATTAAATGATTAAATTATGCCTTTGAATTGGGTCAACTGTGCTGAAGTTCTTTCCCAGTGATGTTAATAACATAATTTCTGTTAATTTAAATAGATTAGGTTTTCATTTCACCTAAAAAACAAAAGCACAGTAGCTAATGACATTTGATGTTCAGCTTGACTTCATTTTCAGAGCTCAGATTCTCAGTATTTTCTGAAACTTGGCTTGTTTTATGTGTTTTGACACACATATCAGAAGAGAGACCATTCTTCGGATGAACTAGAGACTGCTATCTCTCACTAGAATAATTCTGGTTGAAATGGGCCAAGGTCTTGCCTCTAATTCCATAGCTCCTCTTGGCCAGTGTGTGATGCTCTTTCATCAACCCTGGGACAGGTTTCTTTTGCGTCCCAGAAAAATAACCAAGTTTTCATATGTTTGGACAAGCATATTTGAATCTTACTGTCTTGCATAAAATGTATTGTTTGCTTTTTTTCTCCTAAATGACATAGTGGGAGGTATTGACTGTATATTTTTGAAATGTGTGTTACAGTGATTAAGATAATTAATTGAGGGTTCCTAGCCAGCTCGGAGCTAAAAATACACCATCTCTTATAGCAGATGTACTTTAGCATGACATCAATGCACCTTGGAACTGATAAAGTTTTTTTAATATAACTATAGATTTTGAAGGAATATGCTTTAAGCGATGAAAACTCCTGAAAGACTTTCCAGTCTGGCTGCAATATATTCATGAAAAGTGAAGCATAAAGAACATGGAAGAAAATGTAAAAGAGCATTATAAGCAATGTGTTTAGAATAACTCCTGCCTAACACCAAACACGAAAATGTTCTTTCCAATTAATGCTTGCCAAATATATACTTTTTTAAGCAGCATCATATGGTAAACTTACTGCAGAATAAGCATTGTAGCATTAATTTCTGTAGCGAGGAAGTATTATGCAGCATGTTTCCTATCAAAATTAAATGTTAATATGCTTAAAAAGTTTTCAAAACTCCTGCATAAAATATTTTCAAACAAGTTAAGCCCAAAATGCCAAGCAATACTTTTCCTGAAAGCACTGTTAAACAGCTGAGGTTTCTGTTTCTGAATTTTTAAAGGATTAAAAATGTAAGTGGTTTGCATAATATCACAGCTAAAAACAATCACAAGAAAAAAAGCATTAATTTAGAGGAAAAGTAAAATAAAAAAAAATCCTACTCTAAATATAGAAATCCTGATTATTTCTGTTACTATTAGAGTTTGAGTGACCCAAATACTTGATTAAATCACAGCAGGTAAGTTATGCTATGTGATATAAAACAAAAGAATTCAAAGCATATTCTATGTAGTTAATGCAAAGAAAAAAATGGAATAATCAGCTAAATTAGAATATATTTATCTTCATGTATGTAATTGTAGAAAATGCCTTAGGCTGGCTTCAATTAGTCATGCTTTTCACAAAAGTCTGGAAACAACAAGATCCCTTGACAATTCTAAAATGATGAAGTTGTGCCCAGTAGAAGAGCAATCTCAAAACGGATTTGATGTCAGACTCCCCTCTGGTACAAGGCATGCATTTCAATGAACTATTCTTCTTCAGGGCTCTACTTACCTAGTCTTACTATTGTGCTGCCTCTAAACAGCACTTCATTTTGAGAGTTGCTGAGCATCTGTAACGTCAGCTAAGAACTTCAGGAAAATACAGCTCTGTATTTATGCCATCTTGTGTGAAGTTACCAAGTCACTTAATCTTTCTGTGCCACAAACAGGAAGTTGCTTGTATATCTCAAATGGATTTACATCCACAGCATCAGTATACGGATGTGATATAGCTGAGAGTAAAACAGGTGAGATGCTATTATTTTACTTACACGTAATTTCGTACCATTATCTGGCATACTGACTCATACATTCCTGGCAGGATGATTGAAGACAAGTCAGTACTCTGTAAATATCAGAAGCAGCAATCTTCAGTATACGAGTTCTGTTTTTTTGTTTGTGTATTGTTTGTTTGTTTTTCCCCAGCAATTCTCTGGACCCTATTAGGTCCAGAGAATAAATTTTGACTTTCAAAGTTCACAAAGTCTTTCTCTCCTGATGAGCAAAAGTTTTGAACAAAGATTTGAAGTTCTCTAGAGGTTTAAAAGTTGTAAATTTTACAGCTTGCAAATTATTATTTTTAAATTATTTTCTAAATCCTACTAAGAGATGGTTAAATTAGTATTTAGCCCCACTATCAAATGGTATAACCATCTACTAATGTGTTTAAATAAGGAAAACAAAGGGTCTTCCAGTTGAAGATATGACATTACTGACAACATTTAACTTCATAACAGGATTCCTCATCCTCAGGTGTCTCAATCATTATTCAAATGACTTAGACTCTGGAAACACATTGGCTTTATCTTAAGAAACACTGAGAGATATCACAGCCCAACCATAACTGAACTTGTTTGAGTTCTGTTAAGATAAAGAGATGAAAAGAAAAAAGGACAAATGTGCACACTACAGAGAAATGCGCTAAGACAAAACAAAAGAACAAAGAATCCAGGCATTTCTAAAGAAACATTTCTCTTTCAAAGATATATGCCAATAGGAAAACTTGCTTGTTGGTTTCAGTAATTATTATTCAAGTAAGGAGTGGCAGTCATCTTTGTAAGAGTGTGGAGTATTAGTGACAGGCAGAAAGAAACTTGTTTTTTTCCTTACCCCCAGATTCTGCAGTTAAATGCCACTCTTTTCAGCCAATTTATTGTACATTAATAATAATATGGAATCATAGAATAATTTTGGGAATCACAGAATAATTTTGTTTGGTAAGCTTCTATGGAAATCATATAGTCCAACCTCCTTCATGCTCAGAGCAGGGGTAACATTAGACATTAGACTAGTCTGCTGAGGGCCTTGTGCAGTCAGGTTTTGAAGACCACCAAGGTGGAGTGAGGTCCCACAGCCCCTGGGCAGCCTGCATCAGCATGCAACCGCTCCCATGGAGAAAAATTCATCCCTTGTGTCGAACTGGAATATCTCCTGCTGCACCTTGTGACAGTTGCACTTTGTCCTTTTCTGGTGCCTTTCTGAAAAAATCCTGTCTCCTCCTCTGCAATGCCTATTAAGGTAAGGGAAGAGTGCAATTTGGTTCCTCCACAGCCTTCTCTTCACAGTATCACAGTATGTTTGGGATTGGAAGGGACCTCAGAAGATCATCTAGTCCAATCCCCCTGCAGGAGCAGGAATGCCTAGGTGAGGTCGCACAGGAACATGTCCAGGCGGGTTTTGAATGTCTCCAGAGAAGGAGACTCCGCAACCTCCCTGGGGAGCCTGTTCCAGTGTTCTGTCACCCTCACTGAGAAGAAGTTTTTTCTCAAATTTAAGTGGAACCTCTTGTGTTCCAGCTTGATCCCATTACCCCTTGTCCTATCATTGTTTGCCACCGAGAAGAGCCTGGCTCCATCCTCGTGGCACTCACCCTTTATATATTTATAAACATTAATAAGGTCACCCCTCAGTCTCCTCTTCTCCAAGCTAAAGAGCCCCAGCTCCCTCAGCCTTTCTTCATAAGGGAGATGCTCCACTCCCTTAATCATCTTTGTTGCCCTACGCTGGACTCTCTCCAGCAGTTCCCTGCCCTTCTTGAACTGAGGGGCCCAGAACTGGACACAATATTCCAGATGTGGTCTCACCAGGGCAGAGTAGAGGGGAAGGAGGACCTCTCTCAATCTACTAACCACCCACCTTGTAATACACCCCAGGATGCCATTGGCCTTCCTGGCCACAAGAGCACAGTGCTGGCTCATGGTCATCCTGTTGTTTACCAGGACCTCCAGGTCCCTTTCCCCAAAACTGCTCTCTAATATGTAATTTCCCAACCTATACTGGACCCTGGGGTTGTTCCTGCCCAGATGCAGGACTCTACACTTGCCCTTGTTAAATTTCATCAGGTTATTCCCCGTCCAACTCTCTAGCCTGTCCAGGTCTCTGGATGGCAGCACAGCCTTGTGGCGTGTCAGCCACTCCTCCCAGCTTAGTGTCATCAGCAAACTTGCTGATAGTACACTCTATTCCCTCGTCTAAATCGTTAATGAATATATTGAACAATATTGGCCCCAGTACTGACCCCTGAGGCACTCCACTAGATGCTGACCTCCAACTAGACTCCGCACCATTGACTACCACTCTCTGGTTTCTCTCCTTAAGCCAGTTTGCAACCCACCTCACTACTCTATTGTCTAGACCACACCTCCTCAGCTTAGCTGTGAGGATGCTGTGGGAGTCAAAGGCTTTACTGAAGTCAAGGTAGACCACATCTACCGCTCTGCCATCATCCATCCACCTTGTTACATTCTCATAAAAGGCTATGAGGTTGGTCAAGCATGACTTACCCTTGGTAAAGCCATGCTGACTGCCCCTAATAACCCTCTTATCCTTGATATGCCTTCCCCAAGTGGAACAAAGCCGGTTCCTTCAGTCTTTTATAGTATGTTCGATATGCTACTCACCTGACCTTTTATTTTAGTGGCTCTTCACTGGAATTTCTCTAGTTTTGTGACATCTTTGTCTTACTATCCTGTTCTAGTATTCCAGGTGTCCCAGCCCACCTCCCTCAACCTGCTGGCTACACTTTTGCTGTTCAGAAGCAATGCAGAAAGAGAAGGAATGTTCTAATTTGTTACAATGGAAAATATTTACCTGTTCTCTAGTTATCCAGTGTTAATACTCTAGACTTAACAGTGTGAGTAGAAAAGAAGTGCCTGAAGGGACTATGTTATAAATGTGCTTTCTCTGTCAATGAATTAGAGCATTAACTGGGTTTTAACACAGTGGATATGATGCATTACTAGTAAAATCTGAGCAAAAAGTCCAAAGGAAGAAAAAAAGTACAATTTTTTTATTGCTTGTTTTTCTAAGGATTGGAAATTTCTCAATGATACCTAATAATTTTATGCTATTTTAAACTTAAATTTCTCAGAAATTTAAGAAGAAATAGACTATGGCAAGTACAAGTGCACATATTATGTGAAGTCAAATTGCATGAAGTGTGACAATGTCAAAACACTTTCTTTTGATGGATATTTACGGGTATTTTCTTGGATTAGAAGATACACAGTGCAGATGGCAAAACAAAAAAACAAACTTTCATCTGCACTTTTTCTTGGTGAAATGCTGTAATTATATGAGATTAATCAAATAAAACTCCAAGCCCACCTTGTTAAATAGGTGGTAAGTGGCTGAACAAAATTACAGTATTTTTACGGATGCTAAGCGTAGTTTTTATATATTTCCTTCCAAGTCAGAGTATAACTTCGAAAGGTGTTTCAAAAACAAAAAAACCCTCTCCTTTATAAATGCACACTGAAAGCATTTTAAGCAGAAATCTGATTTGTAATACTTTAAAATTAAGGCAATTACTATTTAGTGGTATCCTTCAGACCAGTTTTCAGTTACAGTTCTCCCAGAATTTAAGACTGCAATCAAAAAGCTCCAGATCTACATTTTAGCAGCCTCAAAAAAAACGAAGCAATCAAACAAACATACAGAAACATATGAAAAGTGTATGTATCTCACAGTTTGCATAAAGAAAACAAGAAAAAGGATGTTATTGAGTAATAACAAGGAAACTAGTAAGCTGAGTATTTAGGATGCAATGTTTGGTCGCAACGTCCAACTTTGACTGAGGAGGCAACAGGCAGTGAACACTGGAGAGTTTTTTTCTCTAAACATACCTGTGAGGTACAAACAGGCTTTGTTTCCTTGCCCGGCCTTCTGTCTTCAGACCTTCTCCCCAGGTTCCAAAGTCTTACACTATGGAGAAGGGGCAAGGGCAGGGGAAACAAATGGACAATGGACTAGAAAGGCGTTTCATCACTTTTCACTCTGAACAATAAATAATCCTGGTGTCCATGCTGCCCCTGGGGCTTCTTTGCCTTCCAGCACCCATAAGGACAAAGGAGGCTATTAGGCTATTAAAAGGAGGCTATTAAAAGGAGACTATGAGGCTATTAAAACAAACTATGCCCACAGCTTCATCTTCTCATACTTTTAAGTTTCTGTCTGCATTTTTAGTTTGAATCAGGGCATTATTTCAATCTCTTTTTTAGCTTCACATCTTTGTAAAGAATTATTCCATGCCTTTAGATAACAAAGTCTTATCTGTCTCCAAGCAAATGGCCAAAATTTTCCGATAACCTTAGGGACTGCTCAGATGCATTGCTGAGAGACTGCTGACAGCTGAATTTGATACCTGATATACTGAACAGATATATCTGGACAGAGAAGAGAAGATACCATGTCCTACTGCTTGAAGGACAGAGGATTTCCACAGGGCTGACACTGGAGGAGTTTTCAAAATGAATTTAAGCCATTGCCCATGTACCTATTTTACTTAATAGAGCCCTTAAAAGTCAGGTTTTCAGCATCCGCTTATCTCTATGAAACGTCCCAATGAGAAAAGCTAAGCATTACTTCTGATAGTTAAGGTGTCTAACAAAACCTGATAGGCTGTATTGGTGTTGTCTACAGTTGACAAAAGGCAAGCTTTTACAGAAAGAAATTAACTTTGAGAGACTGGGGAAGGAAGAACTGGAGGGGAAACTGGAGAAAAAGTGGAAGGTTTTGAGGTAAGATTTATTGATGGCTTTGGTTGTCAATCAGTGCTAGTCCTGACACCTGGACTTTCCTCTTTCTATCCAAGAGTGATACCCGTTACTGCTCTGAGCATGTAGACCAAGCAATGGGGAGATTTCAGTATCAGAACTGCAGTTGTGAGCGCAATTTCTGGAGAGTGGACTCAGCAGAATAGCCCAAGCCTGGGAAATAAGGATCTGGTGATACATCCAAAAGCCTTAAGAAACTGAAGGAGAAAAAAACACCATGAGAATAAAGATTTGTCAGCATCTTACACATATTGCCAGGCCAAGAAAATTTCCAGTCTCAAATACTTAACTTCCCATGTGAGTTGTCACTTAACAGTACAAGGAGAGAGGAAGTTTTCAGTCATAGTTTATTTAGGTTTATTGTCAAACCTAAGAGTTTGAAAGTTGGTAGATATAATACCCATTTTCCAGGCTACTGACTTTAGCAGTGCTAAAAATCCTTGATTTCTCTGGATGAAAAATACCAAGGTACAGCTTCTGCAATACCTTCAAAGAGGGTGGGGAAAAGTTATCAGAGAAAACTGAACTGGTATTTCTTCATGCAGAGGTTATGTCACAGAATGACTGACAACAGTCAGCCGGCCAATGGTCATTCAACCCTCCTGTGGATCATCCATTCAATAGGACAGCAGGCACATTGAAGAAACCCAGGAACCTCCCCAGGAACAAGCCATCCACCTACTCGTCGAGCTTCCCACTAGAGTGTTGTTATTTGTATTGTTATTGGTTGGAAATGTAACTCTGTACACAGTTCTTCCTTGCAAAATTCACGCTTCTCTTTCATTGAACTATTTCTTAGGTCTGCTAAAACAAAGAGCAAATGGCAAACATTTTGGTATCGAAGGGGAAGAAATACAAAAGACAAGCTAGTCATGCCAAAGGTCCATCTAGTGCAGTATTCTGTTTCATACAATGGTCCCAAAGAAATATCAAGAATGAGTAACAAAAAGGAGAGAAGATATGATATTATCCCCTGTTCATTTTCAGCCTACAATTATTTTAAGTCAGATGTCCTTCCACTGGTTTAAACACCACCATAGCTTTCTTCACTTATAAATAGAAAGTAATATAGATAGGGATCTGTACAAGCGATGCAGAGCCCTCTAGAAACCGAAGTTCTTGCAATGTTTATTGATTTAGAATTGCAGAATTGGTGCCAAAATGTTGGCATGTTAAAATAGTCTCAGAGAAAAACTTCCTATGTAATTGTAAACTGTAATCTGTGATGTGTCCTTAAAAACTGAGTTTGTCACAAATGGTTTCTAGATAGAAGTACAGATTATATATGCCTCACATATTAAACATCAGATGATCCAAATTTGGCAATGACTGTGTGCCTGATGTCATTGTTATAAGATGCTTTTATAGTTGTTCTCTGTCAACAAAGTACTAAATAAAATTTCTCAAAATTAATTTTGACATTGTTGTAGGATGTTTGTACTTTATGCATTTTATGCACATATCAGATGCTTATGCATATACGGACAGACCATGTATGCGTACACCTCTCTAGAAGATATCAGTTTTCCAGAAGAGTATTAATTTTTAAGACACCTTGTAGACCTAATTATCAACATGACCCCTTCTGACTCATTACAGAATAGATTGGTTTCTGATTCCATAAGTTTATTTACATCTATTCTCTTAATATTTTCACCTTATAGCCTACTGTTGTTAACAAATTCCAATGTTTATTGAGATAACGTATTAACTAACAGCATGCAGCAAAGCTACTGCCTGGATCACCGTAAAAAACGTCTAGCATCTTCCAGACTTATTATGTGAGGAAAGCAAATCTGTTTTTGATATGTTAACAAACTTAGGAAGTTCTTTATAAACCACAACTTTCTCTACAAAAAGTCTGTTTTCTGACATGACTGTTTTGCCTTACAGGTCACTACATGTAAATCTTCAACAACAAAAATTAAAAAGTCCATTTCGTGAAGACCGCAGGAGCACTTCAACCTAACGTGAAAACATGATAGGAGAGATAGAGTAACCTATGAATGTATCTTAGATTTCAGTGGCAGAAATTCTGAAAGAAATATGAAGTTAGACACAGTAGCTTTAAAACAACTTTACCAATATATTGCAACTGTTCTGTATCAAGAATAAAAGTTGTATGTTCTAGATCAATCTTCAGTCAAGCAATTAAAGAATTTATTTCCATTTAGAGTTTTAGCCAAGTTTTTTATGTATGACTGTGCAATACATAATGTTTAGATGTCACATTCATTAGATGTCACTTTGAATAAGGATGAATTCTAAATTTGCTACCTGGCCTTAAATATAGTACTAAATACTAAATATAGTATCTGTGCTCTTAAAAAACAAATTTCCCATCCTAAAGGACAGAAAGACACTGCCCTAAAGTAGGATCTAATATATTGTATGCTGCCTCACTGGCATAAAAGGCTTTCGTATGCAAATTCAGTGAAGAGGCAACATTACTATATAAAAAAATTTTCCCATGTCTTTGATAGCAAACAAAAAAATCCTTTCCCCATAATTTTATGTGAGATGCTCTGCTAAAAATACGCATACAGGGATTTGCAGTGACTTGCAGTAGACAAGATAAGAGTACAATGTTGAAAACTGATATAAAAAGTTCATCATTTCAGCACTTTAGTAGCCATTTAATATATCACATCTTTTGACTGTATACCTTGAGTGGCAATAGAAGATTGCAAAGACACCTCTGTGGCTCAAGACCAAATTTAGCTACTTTTACCCTTTTAAAATGTTATTTCAAACAAATGTTATTTCCTTATTGCTTATGTATATTATAATCTGATTTATTTCCTGAAGTACTAATTTGCCCTTTTTATTTTTTTTTTTTTTTGAGCAGCAGCAGTGTAGGTCCACTGCTTGAAGTATTATACTTGGCAAATTCTTTGTTTTCGTAACAGGAAACTCAAGAAATTTGAAGTGAAATTTTCCTCATCTTTCAGGCTGGCAACTGTTCCCGTATTTTCCATTTAGCCTAAATTAATAGAATTTGCTAGAATAACAAGTTAAATTGTTACAGCCTATTTCAGACAGCATCATGATATTTAAAAATATTTTTGTTTGGCCAAATTACAAATGTTAGTCACAACAACTACTTCATCAGTTACTGATTGCAAAGCTTGATTACAAAAGGACCAACACTTAAAGATTATCAACACTTATGTACCTGCTTCATTGTTACTGAGTAAACAGTTCTTAATGACTGCTTAGTTTCTACTCATGTGAGTAGTTCTCCATGACTGCTGAGTAAACACCAATTACTCACATAAGAACATGTAAGCCTAGGTACAAAAGTCTGGAGGTTGAGATTCCAGCTGTCACCATGGGACATTATTTCCCAGAGTATAAGGGAATATCCATCAAGAAAGTTAAGTTGAAATAAATTCCCAATGTGAATTTAAAGTGCATTAGTTAAAGAATATTGAACTGTAATGCAAATGGGGACACATGTTATTAAGAAAATGCATTTTGGTATCTTCACTTGATATTCTTCTACTTCTCTTAGATTTACACTACATATTGTACATCTACCAGTACTGGAAACTGTCATTTGGAAAACATCTGGAAACTGTCTTGATAATGCAGTATTTTAATAAAGGGAATACTTCGAAACTTATCAGATGGAAAATCTTTAGTTTAAAAGCAGTACATTGTACATGCATCAGGGTGTTACTATGTCAGTGCAAGGACTCCTGAGTACCTCATCACCAGGGCTTCTCTTTCAGCAGAAGTAACGGTCCCATTTCAAATAAGATTTTCTACAGTCCAGTTAAACTATATTTGACCCGTATTAGATTTTTTTTTACTATAGTCTCATTGAAACTTGATAAACATGTAAGTACTAAGAGCCTTTTAGTCCTAAGCATTTATAGAGTAGAGCCACATTTAAAACTAATTATATATTCATTCTAATGCTGCTACCAGACTGCCTTTCTATTCCTGTTCTCTTTTGCCTTTTTATATTCCCACTTCATTTTTTTCTATAATATTAAAAAAGGATTATGTAATATGATGTTCTGGTGAATGCAGGACCTTTTCTACTCCCTAATAAATATTCAAAAATATTTTGCATACATCCTGTGAACAAGGCTTGTGAAATCATAATGGGATGACTTATGAACATTCATCTTTCCTATACTGAAGTATGATCTAGTCAACTGCAAGGTATAGCAAATCATCCCGACACATTTATATTAATGCATATTTAAATGAGAATAAGAAAGAAATAGTCAAATTTATGTTAAAGACTTCTAAAGGCTTAACAGCATCTTACTAAGTATATATGTCAGCTTAATCTAATCCTTCTACTTCTAACACGTTCTGTGGTCTCAGCACGGTGCCCATAAAGCTCCCATATGTTATGAGGGATTGCCTCTGAGATGTTCACCATCAGTACTACACTTTGTTCAATAAAACTTTACCTCCAGCCTTAGGATGACAGAAAGCTATGTGTCTCAGATTTGCATTACAAACCTTTAGCTTCTTTTGACATCAGTAACATCGGCTGTAATAATTTCCAATAACCTGTTACAACATGCAGAGTATACATATTCCTGGTTCTCATCTTACTGTGTCAGGTACAAACAGATTTCTCTAATTTATTTGGACAGTTTTAAATAAATGACAATTTCTTTGCACCAAAAAACACTCATCTAATCAGAGGCTCATTTGAGAAGATCTGTAGCAGTATTTCCTCCTTTCAGTCCAATGATTTTAAGTTCTAATCAGAAGAAAAGTACCTTTATTTCTTTTCCATGCTTTTGCTAGAGGAGACAATACATTGCAATTCAAGATCTCACCAGAATAATTGATGACTATTTGCTAATCTTATGACGTGATGGAAGTCCACCTGAAATCCACTAAGACTGGAACAGTTATCTCCTCAACCACCTCCCTTGACTTCTGAGACCTTATAATTTCTGTCTTTTCCACTATAGATACATCTGTCTGGTGTTTCACATTAAAAATATCTGAATAACTGTGTCTAGTATCCCCTGCTATGTTATTGATACCATCTTTCCTCAGCAGACAATGCATCTGATGGTAGCTGAAGACTCCAAAAGGACAGACCTACTTGTGGGATTAACAATGTCTAACACATGTTGGAGATCAAACATGTCGCTAACGGATCATCATACAGATGGTTAGCAATCAGCACTACCTGAGCTGAATTACTAAGTGGAACCTGAAAAACTGCTTTCTCAATATCATTTGTGTTCTAGCAGCCACATCAAGGGAACAATATTTTTTAAAAGTCTGTGTGTTAGGCCTGCAGATTTTCAGGTCAAGACCAGTACATTTCTGCTTTATCCTGTGTCTTAGTAAAATGCTATGCTGTGTTTGAAAGACAGTTTTACCAACTATCTGATCAGCTGCATAAGTAAATTCTGATACCCACCCTGACAAAATCTGCAACAGAAAGCAAACTTCAGAGGTAGTAGAAATCACCACAGAGACATACAAATACTCAAAATATCTCAGGGCAAGTCTACAGAGACAGGTAGGAGCAAGTTTTGGCCATGCTCAGAGCTAACAACACACAAACCAGTGTTATTTCAGAAGTCAGTACTGTTCCCTCTTGTGACTTGCCACATTCAGATTCATGCATTCTGTAAGCAGAACAAGCTTATTTGAACTCGCCTAAAATATATTATGTTTCAGATTCTATTCTGGTATTGAATAAAGCTTTTGGGCAATGTAAAACATGCCTTTTTTGCTCCCTTGGTGCTGAATCCAGATTTAGAAAGAAGGTTGACAAGTTAATGGCCTGTTGTAGATGAAACATGAGGACCACCTTAACACTCAAGAGGAAAACAGGAATAGCCTAAGAGAAACTGGAAGGGAAGAAGCAGTGGTCATCAGAATGTAACAATCTCTAACATCTTGTGCTGGTGTTATAGGTGGGTTAAAATATCATGGGATTCCAAAGAAAGACTTGATCATAGTTCTGGTATATTACCTCTGTGAAGTTATTTTAAAATTCTTCATCAATGAATTAGTGTTACTTGTAAATTTAATGTATTCTATATATTATACAGATTTGCAAGAACGTATTTCTTACCAGTGCGGATAATGATAAAATTGCTATAATGACAGGAATTATTATGACAGTGCAGAGATCTGAACACAACCAGAATGAATATATGACAACCACAACAAATCTTTCTATGTCTATGCCACTGGTAGTACAACATTAATGGAACTGAACCAAATTTTCATGCTTGCAATTCATACATTATGTTGAGCAATATATTTAATAAAGCCAATGAAATTTATTTGGAAGTAATTATTCTATGGCCTGAGAAATATCAAAAAGACAGCAGGCAAAATTGTAATGTTAATCCCATGCCAGGAACATGTTTTATCAGGTTTCCTTTTTGCTCTTAAACGACATGTAGTAAAAACAACAACATTCTGTCAGACTATATGTTCATTCCTTGCTTTCTGGATTAAATATGCTTATTCTATGCCACATTTTTATAGCTTTCAATTCGTGTACTTTAAATCTATTAAACAATGTCAAGTTGAATTTTCCTCAAAAAATGCTGCAGGTTAAGAAAAAAAATAGGACAGTAGAATATTTGAGGGCTAACATTTATGTCAGCTAATTAATATGGATCAGTTGTGGTCTGCAAGGATTTTTAAAGTGCAGGCATGTTTGAGATAAATATAGACTAAGGATCTGATTTTATTCCTTCTCAAATTGATAACAAAGCTTTTAAGTATGGTCTACCAGTTTCATAGGCTGGACAGATAAAATACGCTTTTGTGCTCTTGCACAGTGTTAGTTGTCCCAAACTGGGCATAACCCAAAATACAGATGTACAACATAATAAATAAATAATAGTTGCAACATTATATTTACTGTTCTGTGTTCTCTTTACTTGGTAAGGGAATGTGATTTTGAAAAAAAAACACATTGGGAAAAAACAGTAAGTGTGTTTAGTTAGCAAGTTCTATTTTAATCATAGAATCACAGAATAGTTTAGGTTGGAAAAGATCTTTAATATCACTGAGTCCAACCATTAACCTAGCACTGTCAAGTCCACCTCTAAACCACATCCCTAAGCACCACTTCTACACATCTTTTAAACACCTCCGGGGATGGTGACTCAACCACTTCCCTGGGCAGCCTGTCCCAATGCCTGACAACCCTTTCCATGAAGAAAATTTTCCTAATAGCCAATCTAAACCTCCCCTGTCACAACTTGAGGCTGTTTCCTTTTGTCCTGTCGCTTGCTACTTGGGAGAAGAGACCAACACCCCCCATGCTACAACCCCTTTCAGGTAGTTGTAGACAGCGAGAAGGTCCCCCCTCAGCCTCCTTTTCTCCAGACTCAACAAACCCAGATGTCTCAGCCGCTCCTCATCAGACATTTGCTCCAGACACTTCACCAGCTTTGTTGCCCTTCTCTAAACTTGTTCCAGCGCCTCAGTGGCTTTCTTGTAGTGACGGGCCCAAAACTGAACACAGGACTAGAGGTGAGGCCTCATCAATGCTGAGTACAGGGCGACGACCACTGCTGGCCACACTATTTCTGATACAAGCCAGGATGTTGTTGGCCTTCTTGGCCACCTATCCTTAAAAGTCACTTCTAAAATGTCTTCTTCCAATGATGCTTTATGCTGAAGTAAACAGAAATTACCTTAAGCTGAGTATTAACATGTCATCATAAGTCTTACCTGTTTGCAGTGTTTCAGCATCAAAGACATCCTTCTTGAAGAAAGCTCTAAAAGACAAAGGACTTGCACTGCAGTCTTCTGAAAGTTTCTCAACAGCTTGTCTAAACACAGCAACTAAGTCATGAAGAGGTTGATCTAAATCAAGCTGAGAAGCTGATGGTGAAATCAAACTCAGACGTACAGAAACTGATGCACAAGATGCAGAACTAGACTCCACAGATTCACACTCAATTTGGAAGCCCTCTGACAACATCTTCGTTGCAAAATGTTTTCTTTTGAGTGGATCATCAACTACTGCAACAACATGCCATTCAATGGCAGCATCTCTGGGTAGGTGAGATATTACAACCACAGCAAGCAACCCACACACCGCAGTTACATGATGATACGTCTCTAAATCTTCAACCTAAAAGATAAACAAAACATTGCATGTATTACAGAACTGTTGGAAATTAATGTTGCTCATATTCAGCTGATATATTAAAAAAGTATGTGCAATACAGTTATTTTGTGGAGACTGTTTTTCCCCTAAACTTTCCTTCTTATTGAAGTCATCTTGAGCAATTGTGGATTTGTCTGACAGTTAATATCTGCTCATTTTTGCAATCTCATACTACTACTATGCCTGTACCATTTAAAAAAATGCTGATCATAATATATTTTGCAGTCACTTTGCAATTAAAAATGTTTTTGCACACAGTAATTTTTTTCCATACCAATGGTCTTTGAAGAATAGAAATGGTAGGAACTACAGAAACAAGTTAGTAGAGCTTGTAAGATTTATTTTAAAAGTCGGGAGATACAGTTCAGATACAGCAATGATACAGTTTGGATAGTTCTGAATAGCAGAATGATCTTGAACAAACCCTCTTAGAAGATAAAAAGTGTTTTCTTAATAGCAGAGCTGATTTAGAAATTGTTTTCACATCAACCAGCATATTTAATCAGCTAAGTTGGTAAGCTAACTCTGAGTAACTGAGTTCCTTTTCTTCTGATGGTATTAAAGAAGTGGGACAAGCTCTGTGCTTACTTCTTTGTAAAAATTTTAGTAGAAATTGCACTGTAGCCTGTTAACAGGTGTAAGAATGGAATACAGTGTTTCAAAATACTGAAACACTCTTCTGTGAGACAGAGGAAGACATTGTGAATTTGTAGCCATTTCAACCCAAACTAATTGTACCCATGTCCATTAAACAGCATTGCCTTTGAATCTTAACAAACCTAGATGAGATCATAAAAGAATTATCTTTTTCTTGTTTTGTTGCTATGTATTAAATCCCTTTTCACCTGAACGCAAACAAAAACAGCCTTAGAGTTTTAAACTAGGAAAAATACGTTGTGCTGGGTTGACTCCATCCAGCAACTAAGCACCACACAGCTGCTAGCTTAGCCCTCCCCTCCCCACATAGCACAGGGGAGAAAACTTGTGGATCAAGATAAAGATGGTTTAAAAGTGAAGAAAAAAGGAAAAAGAAAGGAGAAAAACCAAACGAGCGATGCAAAGGCATCCACACCTCCCCAGCTAGACCGTGAGCAATGGCTATCCTCCCAAAGACCCCTTTTCTTACTTCTTATCACTGAATATGATGTTATACAGAATGGAATATTTCTTTGGTCAGTTGGGGTCAGCTGTTCCAGCTGTGTCCCGTCCCAGCTTCTTGTGCACCCCTGGCCTACTCGCTGGCAGGGAAGTGTGACAAACAGAAAAGGCCTTGTAGTTGTGTAAGCACTGCTCATCAATAAATAAAAACCTTTGTGCACTATCAACACTCTTTTGGTCACAAATCCAAACCACAGCACTATACAAGTTGCCGTGAAGAAAGTCAACTTCATTCCAGCCAAAACCAGTACACACATTTAGGTCTGATGTTACATTACATTGAAATGCATATACTCATACTCCTATTACGTATACGCAAAGGTCTATTTATGGAAAGCAACCCCATTTTATGATATAAATGCCCTCAAAAAATATGTCTTCTGAACACACCTTTTTTTTTTTTTTCTTTGAACAACTATTCAAATAGTTGAAATGCTTATTTTGGCCAGCAGACTATCTTTTTCTTACTTTTTCCAATATTTTTATGGAAAGACAATATATTAAGAGTTTTTAATACTAGTCACTTACACCACCTTCTTTGTGTACACATATAATAGCTTTTTTATGTACCAATTTGCTTACACCACAGTATATACTGATAATATTTTCTATTGCCTGACCTCTGAAAGGAAAAATAATAACAAGGCAAGCCTGTCGTTTTGCCTGAAGTCAATAATGCCGTATAACTCACAGTACCTTCAATTCACAAGCTCAATTTTCTTCCACTCACTCTCAACTTTGAGAGGAAGAAATAATGACAGGCTATAGGCACTTTATTTCAAAATTCACTCACAAAGTTATTGACAAGCATTTTGCACAGAATATCTTTGATGTCTGACCCTCGTGAGCTGTTTACATGAAAAATGCACTTCTATATTAACGATAGTGGAGTCTAATTCTACAGCAAACATGTAGCAATTGCTTTAGCATTTCTGGTTTTGATATGGGAACAAAAATAGGGATAATTTATCTCAAATTGCAGTCACTTCAGTCATAATAAAATCTCACTGAGTACTGTTTGCTTTCAGTACTTTCATTAGCCTAGCTGGGGCTGTTATTAAGGTACCAACACATAAATGTTACATTAGCACTTGACAGGAGAAGCATAGTATTCTCCTCTAGGAGATGAATTCTAACCTTGTCAATATAATTCTGCTCTGAGTGCTGTAAAACAGTTTGAAAAGATGAAATACTGGAGCTTTGCACTGAGAAGAAAAAAAAGTCATGCTCATTCAGGCTTAAAGGCCACTTTGCTGGCCCAAGGTGCTGAGGAAAAAGTCCAAAGAAGCTCTCTCAGGTCACATCAAGCACTAAGACAAACTTTTCTACTTCCCTGTACTTGTCTTAGATTGTTAAATCAATTACTCACTATTTCTGCTTGCCTTCAGCTGCCATTTAGAATATGAAGAACTACATGAAAATTAAGGCCAGGAGAAAGTACATCTCCTAATTTAACAAATGAGAATCATTCTGTGTGAAAGACTATTCATAGTGCACCTGTACAGTACCATAGCACGCATAACCTTTAACTTCGGTGTTTGCACAAAGCACAAGTGATGGAGCTACTGGGGACTAACAGTCTTTCATCAGCTGCTACAGAATCTTTCAGAAATAGTTCTAACAATGACCTCTCCTGACTTATTTTAAAGAAATCACTGAGATTTATGTTGTACACAGATGCTGCATTTATGAGATACCATTCACAAACTTACAACTGTCTTAAACAGCTGAATCTCTTTATGACAGCCTGTCTAGTAAATGAGGATGAATGTATAAGGTCTGCTAAGAAATTCTATTCATATGATGCTGGAAGAATATAAGTAAGTCTTAAGACTGAAAAGGAAGAGGAATTATTTTATTGCCAGGTTGCTTTTTCCAATAGATTCTGCGCTCTCATCAATGAGATTTAGCACTTCTGATGGACGGCTGTGGTACTATGAAGAAAATTATGTTTTAGGGTGCTTGCCCAAGAATACCATTGTAGACTGTTCTACAAAGGAGCACAGGTTTTGGCCTCGTCCTTCCTCTACACCTTCAGTTTTGGAAAAAAAAAATAGGGCAGAAGAGGATACAATTTCACTTGTAATTCTTGAAAAAGAAGTGTCAAATAATTCTTTGGAACCTCTAAACTTCTTACTATTGACAGACAAGAAAACTGCTGGGGAAAACAGTATTGAAAACAGTGATTCCTTGAAGTATGTATGATCTGAATTTTCCAAATATTTAAAATTTTCATTAGGCTGTAGGTGTAGTTGTCATCTAAACATTCATTTTCTAGCTATCGCTGTTCAAATGATTTTCAATTCATGGGGCAGAGTCTGCCTATTGAAGATTTGCATTTCCACTTGTTTGCTTTTCTACAGGATTTAATCCTTTCTAAGAACAAAATCTGCAAAGTAGCTTTGCACCAGGAGAAGTTCAAATGTCATAGGGGAAAATTAGCAGATTGTAAAGATTCATTGTCTGACTGCTGAGATAATATGGAGACAGATGCTAATTCTGTGCTACACTTTTACATAATATGATTTAAAGAGGGCTGGAGAAGGAAGCCAGGTAACATCCTTTCACTGGGCTGGAGACAGCCTCTGAAAATAAATGACTCTCTAACAATGTCTTCTTTCAGGAATGGATGCAAACTGGATCATCTCAGGGACCACAGTATGACAGGATTCTGATTCTGTCATGCTATGAAATGGTAAATCTCAAAACTTTGGACAAAGATTTGATATGACAAATGATTTAACTCTAGCTGAATCTCACGTTAGACTGTGCTCAAAACATGATTCATAATATCCTCCCCCTTCCAAAAGGATCATCTGCTACTCAGTTTATCAAAGCTGGGAATGAATGGAGTTCTAGAAAGTTTGGAAAAGGAAGCCAAAAAGCATTTTTTTCTAAATACATCTATATCATTCTCTATCCAGAGAACTATGAACACTCTCATTTTTTAACACCTTGGTCTGAGAAAAATAAAACTAAAGAAAGGGCTTTTCCCATTGTGAAGATAATACTGATATTCTTCTGGTAATAGAATACACACTTGGGAAAAACAGAAGGTATGGAATAGATTTTAGGAGGACTAAGGATGCAACTGTTATTTACTGGACATTCTATAATACCAAAGTAGGTTGATGCCATATTACTGTAAACACTGAGAAGAGTGCCATGCTAAGCTAAGTAACGTCTTGGAAAGTCTTCATAGATTGGCTAATAAAGAATCACAGCAGCTTACAGCAGTCAAGAAAGCAAGTAAACCATTATGAATTCCTAGGAAAGGAACAGAAAACAAAGTGGGTAACATTATGCCACTATAGAATTACACAGTTTATCCACACCTTGGAAAAGATCTAGAACTCTGGATCTCACAGCTGAAAAAGGACATGTTAGACCCAGAAGGTGTTCGGAGGAAGACAACAAGGATAATCTGGAGGGTCTGACTGGAAATGTTCTCCAGCCTTCTTAAGGAGAATATGACAGAGATTTAAAAAATTGTACATGACATAAGAAGAGTGGATAGGAACAAGAATTGATTTTGCATGCATGTCTTTCCGTACAAAAACTACAGATCATCAAATGGCATTAGTAAGAGCATGGCTTCAAAAAGAACAATGGTGGGTGACACCTGCGATTCCCTTATGGAGAACGCTGCGGTTGCAAGAAATTTACAGGGATTCAAGGGAAGCCTGAACAAGTACTCAGAACACAGATTCAGAGGGGATTATAAGAAGCACATATTAAAATTCTTAGTTAATTCTTAATTTATACAATACTTAATAATTTATATAAAAATTAATTATTCATCTAACTATTGAAATTAATTTAATTAAAAATGAATTAAAATAGTTTGAGGTTGGGAGAATATTAAGGTGAATATACGCTTTTCCTGTCTCTCCTATTCACATCTGCTTAGAGCTACTGTTTAGAGTTGGAATACTATGTGGATCCTACACAATTATGGCTATTCTTATGTTCTTACATCAGAATTTATGCTTATGCTGATACTAGTGGTGTGTTTGGTGAAGAAAAATGACTGAGTTTTCTTGACTGGACTGGTTGAATTTTCACAACTAGCTGCTTCCAACAACTATCCCTTTCCAATATTTCTGATATTCTTAGGGAGTTTTATGTCCATTTGCGATATTCTAGACTGATTTTATAGATGAATGGTGTACACGGAGTCAAGCAGAAGCATGCAGATAACAGCTTGCCCCTTTCTTTGGGCTGCATCAAAAGGAGTGTGGCCAGCAGGTGGAGAGAGGTGATTCTGCCCCTCTGCTCTGTTCTGGTAAGACCTCACCTGGAGTCCTGCGCCCAGCTCTGGAGCCCTCAGCACAGGGAAGACAGACATGGACCTGTTGGAGAGGGGCCAGAGGAGGCCACCGAGATGACCAGAGGGCTGGAACACCTCTGCTATGAGGACAGGCTGAGAGAGTTGGGGTTGTTCAGCTTGGAGAAGGCTCCAGGGAGACCTTATTGCGGTGTTTCAGTACTTAAAAGAAGCCCATAAGAAAGATGGAGACAGACTTTTTAGAGGGGTGTACTATGACAGCACAAGGGGTAATGGGGAGATTTAGGTTACGCACGAGGAAGAAATATTTTACAATGAGGGTGGTGAAACACTGCATACGTTGCCCAGAGAGGTGGTAGATGCCCCATCCCTGGAGACATTCAAGGCCAGGCTGGACGGGGCTCTGAGCAACCTGATCTAGTTGAAGATGTCCCTGCTCATTGCAGGCGGTCGGTTGAGCTTTCAAGGTCCCTTCCAACCCAAACTATTCTATGATCCTATTCTATTATTCTATAAAAACAACAAGAACAACAACAACAAAAACCACAAAACTTCCTTTTCTCCTTTTTGCCAAAGCAGAATGACAGAGAGTTGGAATCCTACTTTTAGGGGGGCACAAATATTTTCAGTCTTTGCTTATACTGATAGAGACAGCACAGACTACCAAAACACAACAGACAGTCCCAGGCAGTGCCAAGCAGGAGGTCTGTCTGCTTTAGCACCTGCCACAGGAATGGGGATCCTGAGCCCAGACAGTCGCTGCATTGTAACCCCTCTAACAAGGATCTGCAATGGATGTTTAATTCAAATCTGCAAGAGTATAAGGATGATTGGGTGGAAATAGAAGGGGTCGAAAAGCTTGGCTGCAAACTTACTGAAAGCCACAGTACCACAGTTATCAAATGACATCCAATTCAAATAAGGTATCTAATAATGAGAAATGAGAATGGGAGCTCTTCCTTTACTTTATATTCATGCATAGGCTGGAGTTGAAAAGGTAGCTTGGTAGAAACATTCCTTAACCAACACTTCTATGAACATGTTTAATGCAGACAGCCCTTTCAGACTGCAAGAAGGAAGGTTAACATCAGAGGTTGTCAGTTGGTTTTTAAATGTCTAATTAACCTGTATCTTCACATTAAACAGTTACCTGAACTGTGTACATAATGCTTCCCTGAGCTTAGCTGAGATCCAAGATGTTTTCACATTGGTTCATAGTACGACCAAGCCCTTGCATTTTACGTGCCTCAGGTCTTAGTAAATATTCACTCAGTTTTCATTGTGCATATTCAGGAGAGCTTCAGAATACCCTCACACTGATGAATGCCCGGCACATTCTCAATGCCACTACAAACCAAACCAGAACTCAATGTAATGAGCATAGTTAAATGAAAAATGCTGGGCTCTAATGGCTGTAAACTAATTTACGCATAGTGTTGTTTTAAAAGTGCTGACCTTAAAAAATAATTTCTCTAACTAGTAATGTATTTTTTCATTAAAGAAAAATATCAAAGGCAAATATGGCAATAATGACTGTAGGGCAAACCTATACTCAATCCATTGTAAAAGCATTTAACTATTTTACTTAATTTAATTGAAAAAGGTACACAATTCAGCTATCCATATTTATTATATAAATTTGTTTATTTTGACTATCCTCCATTTTTTCCAAATAAGAAATATTATTTTTGTTGTGTAAGGACTAAGGTCTCATAGCTTAGTCCTCACAGCTGAATATGGAATCAGGCCATAAGAGACAGAGATGAATGCATAATTGCTATCTCTACAAAGAACTGACTTCGAGAACAAAAAGAAAGATACTGTGATGTTACTTTGAGAAGCTGAGTTTATGAAAACCTTCTATGGTATGCATTATTACACCATTATAGTGGCAAGATTAATGTGCCTTTAAATAATACATTTAAAATTTCTTTTACACTGCCTGCATTAAACACAGTGCATCAAACTCCTGAGATCCAGTTTAAGCTTTGCTAGAGTCTCTCACAACAATAGGTTTATGACTTTAAAAAGTAAAGATTCCACTAGGAAAACTGCATAAGAATAATAATGTCAGTTCCTGAAGAAAGTAGGATAGAAGCAAGCCTTTTCAAATCCTAGTTTGTCTAATAAATAGGCCACATGCATTCCTGTTATAACACGCCTGAATTCAAAGAATGAATACCACAGTGTTTTTATAACAATAAAATTGTTAACAATATTCTTTTTGCAAAGCTTACAAAAATAAGAAAGCCTGACATTTAGTATCCCTTCATGTAATAAAACAGATCATTTGTTGCATGCCAAAAATACATAAGCACTAGACTGGCAGACTAACAACGAGGTCTTATAAACCTGAATATTTACCATGGAATAAATACTGCTAATATTTAAAAAAACTACAAAACAAACAAAATCAACAAGTCCTTCAGAAATTTAGTCCTCTCTGCTCCACAACGTGTTGGACAAAGCTGACAGTACTTCAATTACCACTGTGTCATGTAGAAACTATTTTGTACAATGCCAACAAGAAAACAGAACCTGTTCTTACTTGGTGTTACTGAACCAAGTGAATTCTACAGAAAACAAGGTGGTTTGTTATTTTTTGTGTCAGCATCTGATATCACATTTTGCAGAATAATTTATTTTTTTTGTGCAGTCTTTACCTTTAAAAAACCAGAAACATGAAAAAGGGAAAATAGAGGGAAACGAATATGGGTACAGAAATTTAGAGGCAGTACTATTTCTAAGGGTACTTTTAATAAATTCTTGTAATTTGAATGGATTTCATATTAATGTAATCTCTTAATATAATGATTCCAATTCCACATGCTGGCATTTGGGAAAAAATACAAATTAAGTTTTCTTCATAATAATTGTGAAAAATTCTACACGTAGCTATGGCAGTGATGCAAAATTAATTATTAACCATTAAATGGTCAGCAGTTAACATGCCAAGCACAATAGGTTAGCTTTTCCAGAAAGGCATTCTGCAGGTGAAGTAAATGAGGAAATCTGAAATCTATACAATACATTGCTGGCTGTTATTAGGACTTGTCAAGGTGATAGGCTAAGATTTTATGGTAGTCAACCAAGTATGTCAGAAGATACTACCACAAAAATTAACCAAAATCATTCTTAGGGCCCAAATCCCACGAGAAATCTAGCATAAATTTGATTTTATAAGTTGAGAGAGCTTTTTGGTGCGTAAAGGATATGTTTAAATCTTTGTAGAATCAAAACTTTCATGACAAATGGTCTCTGAATAGTACTACTGTAAGTATATGTAAGCATTATATAAAAAGATAAGCAAATATGTAAACTCATGAAAAAGAGTTCATAACAAATCAGGTCAATACCTATATATGGTCTATAGCTTATATCATTCAAACAGAATAATTTAGCATCTTGCTATTCTATCTTTTACCATGATCGTCAACAGAGGCCAAGAAGTGGTATAAATTTTTGTCATTTTTCTGTGACAGACAAAAGGGCTCAGTTGAAATTAAAGATATAGCCTTACAAGCTTTCTTTTGATTATGGTTATACATAAGGTTATAATTTGCTTGTTAATTTATTTTCTGTTTTCTATTGTTGGATGTCTGTGTTTTTATCGTTTCATTTTGGAAACTGAGAAGCTCTGTGACATGATCAAAATAAGAGCAATTAGTATCACACTTCCATGAAGACGTAGTCAGCTTTGAAGGAGTCTCTAGAACAAACAAACAATCGAAAGCCTGAAGGCTGTATACAAAGTCTCTAAGAACTAGGCTAACACCTCTGCTTTCGGGACTTAGCAACCTGGAAGTTTTCTTGAAAAGTAAGCTCAAATAATTACTTGTTAGAATAAATTGAAAAAAAAAAAAAAAGAAAAAATAGAAAATGCAAACTGGCCTGCTGAAAGACAGACTTCTGCACGCACAGTAATGGAGAAGATTCTCCCTTTTTAAAACTGAGACTTCTATTACTGCTTGATTTAGCAGGTAAGGATCACAATCTTGTTCTAGTCCATTATCTAAAAGCATAGTCTCAATAGCCCCATGGACTTAAGAGTTTTTCATCTACCCACAGAATTTCATACATTTCAATATCTCTTCAAAATACATTTTATAATTTTATGTGACAATTATGCCACCATCAGAGCAAAAGAAAGGTTTTTAAATGTTGGATAATCAGTTATGGGAAGGATGTGATAATATCAAAGGGAAAATACAGAATACCATTTTCCCCACGTTTTTAGATGGTTATAAACATCAACCATAGCACTGATTATTCAGAGGAAATCGCATTGAAAGGACTGCAATGACTGTGTCTGGACTGAGAATTTGAGAAGCACAGGACTGCTAGCATGGCTGTCAAAAGGGCATAATGCCTGAAATTCAGAACTAGACAATTAATATTAGCTTTAAAAAACGGATATGACTGCTGAAAGGAGAAGATTTTCCCTCTTACTGGGCCCTTAATTGCTCCCACTGATAAATAATGAGACAGATTAAATGTAAGTTTTGTTAATTCTGGTCAGTTTGTGTTCTATGTATTTATTATTTATTTTTACCTGAAGGAACTGTTTATGGCTTGAGTAGAATGTTTCAGTAAGCAAGTGCTCTGATACAATATGAATACCTCTATTTTTGTTCCTAAGTCAAAGGGGTCAGAAAGGTATTTTCAATCTTTTTAAGTGCATACAGGCCTTTGGTTGTTTGGCTTATTCTGCACAAGTAGTCATGCCATCCCGTGTACTTACTGACCTGAAAAACACCCCTCCTACTGCATGGGAAGCTCAGCCTCCTCGTCCTCCTCCTGTGGCATAAAGTATTTTAAACTCTTATGGTCTGATATATTTTAGTCTAAGTATACTCACAGGCTTCAAAATAGTAATTTCTGGGTGAAACGTAATGGTCTGTGATATACAGGTCAGACTAAATGATCTCATGGTGCCTTCTGGCTGTACAAGCTACTCAAGCTATGAAATCTGTTTTACTCACTACTGACAGTCTTTCTACCAGTGCTGCAGTGCCTGAACTCTAAAATCCCACACTGAGAGGGAAACCATCTTACTCATTATGGCCTTTAATATCCCTTGCTGATAGTTTTAAATTTTTAAACAGCCCTACCTGTCGTGCTCCCTTTTATGTGTTCTCATAGTTACAGATTTAATTTCGGAAGCAAAATATCTAAACAGTAAGCATAATAAAAATGAAACAGGTTAAAGCTTATTAGCAGTAGGGAGCAGATGTAGCAAAATTCTGCCAGTTCCCCTACATTTCCTCCCCAGCAGGGACTTTCTGTCAAGCTGTGAGTTAGTTCTATATAATAATGTAGGCTGCTGTTACTGCAATTGCACCTTCCTATACCTCACTATTGTACTAAAAATTCACTTTGATTTTTGATTTCTTCCTTCATAATAATAGTATTTAAAGCAGTTCCTGCAGAGCTAAATGTAAATTCAAGCACTGCCTGCTAGATGCTCAGAAGGGCATGAAAATGTAAAATGATAAGAAAATAATTACATATTGAAAAGCTGGTTTATTTGCTTTAAAAATATTAACTTTCTTTCAACAATCTAAAGGTTCCTGAGCCAAGAGATAACCAGTTAATGACTGAAGTTAAGATTCCTTGAACTATTTCTCAAACATACATCATTCAATATATCAGTTACAGTGTGGAAAAGAGATAACTATTTAAGGAACAAAGTCATAAATTGATAGCAATATAAACTGAAAGCAAATGAAGTCTGCCACATGAAACATGATCACAGACTGTCACTCTGAGGGTTTTATTCTTCATATGTAGCGTCAAAAATAAGAAGTTAAGAAAGGGAGTAGTACTGAATTAAGGATGTTCAAGATGGAAAGATTCCACTTGAAAATCATTTGAGAGTGTGTATAAAATGAGACAGAAAACGAGAAAAGTTAATGGTCAAAATCTACTTTGTGGGCATTAAGGATAAGTGATTTTATGATTTAGAATTTAAACATCAGATACTGATTGCAAAGATGTTTTCTTTGAAAGTCTGCTTTCCTTCTGAACTTTGACCTTGAGCTCTTGAACTCATTTCCAAATGAAATGTCATCTTTTATCTCATGTGTTCAAACTACGATCACTTGTTCTCCTGTGTCTGTACAGCACCATTAGCTACTGTTGTTAAACCTGTACTTAAACTTTGCAGTATGCAACGTAAAAAAAATTGTGATGCTGCTGGAGGCAGAAGAAAAACAAGTTAAAAATTCTGATGGCACTATTAAACTTCTATTAATTGCCAGGCTCTCCCTCATTGAGACACCCACCTTAATTAGTAATATGATCTTGAATGTGGCACTTTTTAGTAAACAAAGATTTTTAGTGGAAAATACAAACATTGACATTCCTTCACCTTATGTATATGAGTAATTTTGGGCCAAATGTTTTGAGCAGTGTATCGGTTACTTTCACTTTTTCAAATGGTATAACTGCAAAGCAAGATCAGTTAAATGAAATATAACCGGACTATTAGGACTGTACATGCCCTTTATTTTAAGCCAAGCCGTTTACATTGGTCTATAATGTCCTCCATACAGTTTGGAACTTGGATTTTGCAGGACAAGTTTTCCCTCAGTTTAATGTTACAGGAATCAAGCTCAGGTGATGCAATTCAGGCAATTTCTCACAGCCCGCTGTGCTGGATTGTCCACAGCTCGCAGGTAAACCCCTCCTGCTGAGTCGTTCACTCACACCCCCTGCGGCAAGATTGGGGAGAACTCAGCAGGGGAAAAGAGAGAAAAAAATCATGGGTGGAGATAAAGACAGTTTAATAACAGAAGGAAAGAGAAAACAACCAAGGCAATCATTCATCACCTCCCACCAGCAGACTGATGCCCAGCCAGTCTCTGAGTGATGGCTACTTTAGAAGAGACTTACCCCTGCTCCTGTTTTTATTGTCAAGCAATTTATATAGTATATAATACTCTTTGGTCTATTTGGGTCAGCTGTCTCAGCTGTACCCCCTCCCAGCTTCTTCCCAAACGCAGTCTGCTTGCTGGGTGTGGGCAAAGTTGAAAAAAGATGAAAGTCTGGAGGCTGTGCAGGCACTGGTCTGCTATCAACACAAATCCAAAACACTGCTCTACAGGGGCTGCTATGAAGAAAAATAACTCTAAGCCAGTCAGTACCACGATGTCCACTCACAAGAGGAAGTTCATAATAACCTAAAAATTATAAGCCAAGCCTGAGTTAAATGCATAACTCTACTCAGCAGCCATTGGAATGAGACACATGGAAAGCAAGCTTGTTGTCTCAAAGATGAAGAGATGTCTCTCAGGTTACTATTGAAATATATAATGGGATCTTAACTCATGTTCCTGAAGGCAGGTGAGTCCATGCTCAGAAGATTAGAATGGACATTTTTCAATAAATGGCCTTTAAGAGACATGTATTAATATATATACTTGTTAAAAGTTGTTATACTAAGAAAAAGATACAAATATATATTCATGGATATGTATGCAATGTGTACTTATATATATGAGGAGGGAGGGAAAGAGAAAAATTTGTATACCTAGATGTCTCCCCCATGTAATTTGAGAGACCATGCACTGAGAGCCTATGAGACTATGCATCACTGAACAGGTATTTACAACTCTACACAAACATTCATCTGAAAAATTACAAAAAAACTTCTGACTTAATAAGAATTTATTGATAATTAGTATTTTCATCAGGGAACAGTTACATTTTCCTCTTTGAGACTCACTTGCTTCTCTGTTGAGATATATGCAGAAGCAACTATGTCAACTACAGGAGGTGGCCACATTGTTTCCACAAAAGTGCTTATAACTGAGACACATAAGGATCTGCAAAATATTAACACCGAATAATGTCCAAAAGAAAATCAATGTTAGAGTTCAAGTGTTACCAGCTGTGTTAATTGTGCTACAACTAAATAATTGATGAGAACTGTACACCTGTACTATATGAGCTGGACACATTTTTATTTTTCATCCATGAAGTTGATGATTTTCCTGAAATTCATGCTTTCATCATGGGGATCTAAAGTGCTCTACACATAACTAGGACTACAGTTTAATAGGGAAGTTTCCTGAGCAAAGTAGGACCTTGATCACTTTTCAACCAAGATGGCATTTTCCCCTCTATAAAGAGGGACTGACAACAGGTACCAACCGCAGGGCTGAAATCCTGTTAAATGGCTGTCACAGTCATCACACACAAGACTTTTGACCAGAGGTTCTGGCCTAAGCAAACACTGGACGCGTATATGCCTTCTTGCTTAGCACAAAAGTGACAGGATCAAAATAGAGTTAATATTTTCAGTAAAAGAGATGAAAAATCACTCAAAAAACTCTCATAAGGGAACTGCTGCAGGGGAACACGAGTCAGTCTGGATGAACTAGGTTGTTTACCACCCTGAATAACCTGACATGTATTTCTTCACTCTGTCTAACTGAAAAATAATTTTCAAATGCATGTATATATTACCTGTAAATGGCAAATAAGCCTGTGCAAATCAGTTCATGGAAATCAGAGAGCTATGCTCAGTTAGACCAGCTGAGGATTTGATTTTATCTATATCTGTCTACACAAACATTCACTCAAGAAACTGTCTCGTTTCTTATTTTCTATTGTTCATATTTTATGTTTACATTCTACAAGTTAAATTCATGTATATTGTTTAGAACATTATACAATCATACATTTTTTATGTATACATGTACACTCAATTTCTCATAATGGCTTTAGTTAAAATCATGTAGACTGCCTCATTGTTCTTTTTGTTGACTGTATTTATTTTTAAAATTCATTAATGCTCCATTAGTGTTACAAATAGAATATCACAATCTTCTTTTAAAAAAAGAGTAAAAGTGGGAACCCTTTCACATCTCATTGTGGCCCAGTGTCAAAAGGCAGAATACATTCAAGGACCTCTAGAGTTCGACTATCTGCACTTGACCTGTGTTAAATATTCTCATTGCAGTTGCTTCAAATGAATACAAAAGCTTTGTTTAATTTGAACACAGGGGAAATGAAATACACCAGGCACGAGATGAAAGACCCGCTGCCACTGTGCTATTTGAATGCACTGCATGTTCTTAACACGGACCATAAAAGAAGCCTGGTTTAATATATCAAACTGTGGAACTTTCAAAATAGCATGTAGTAGCAAAATAAATGTTATAAACCTGACGAGACAAAAAAGGGAAATAGAAACATGTATTTTCTTCCTACTGAATTTCTGATAGGCATAGGTACTGCGTTGTGGCAATGTTTTTCAAAAATATTTAGTTTTCTTCTGGTAAGATTGCCAATTATATTAATTAACCGATGCAAGATTTTACTGCAATGTAAATGTAGCAGGGTTCTAGTCTATCATTTATGCCTTTACAATATTCATTCACTTCTACTCCTCACATTTTAAATATTCTGTTCCAGAAATGGCTAAAAGAAGGAGACCAATTAAATTAGCATTTCCCATACTATTGTCTACAGGGCACAGAATTTACAACACTATTTGGAAATCTAACAATCATATTAAACATAGATATTAACTAATGCATATCATAAAATAGACAAAATCAATGTACTTGAAGAAACAAAAAGTACACACTCTCTCACAGGTTTTATTTTTTATATTACTTTTATGGTAATTTTCTCCATAGGTAAAGAGGATCTAAAATCTCTGTCCAATCCTTTACAGCAAGAAAAGCCTTCAACTTCCGCTGTCTTAATATAAGCTACTTCTGTTCTACTTATTATAAAGCGTCAGAGAATGCAGGAACTCAAATTCATGACAGTTTGTATCCTTCAAATGCTACAGGCATGTCTGAACAATGTAACACACTGCTGTGCTACAGACTCATGGTGCCATTCTAAATAACTGCCATGAAAACATAATAATTACTCCAGAAAACCACTGCATGTAGCTAGACAGCTTCTGGTTCAGGCATTTACTTGTTCATAACTCAGGACCTCTGCATTATTCAGTAGACAGAGTGGAAAGACACAGGGTACTATCACTGATATTTAGAGAAGCGTCAAAGGAGGTATGATGCAGGGGCTCCCTAGGACAGGCCTCAAGAGGACTGCTCTTAGATATTCTGAAAAATCCTAGTTCAGGCTCATGTAAATCTTTTGACATCTAAACAGTCTGTTAGTCTGGCCCAAAAAGTTTAAGTTTAGATACTGAAAGCTGACATCAAGTTACCCAGGTGCTGAAATAGGCAAGCAACACATTCACAATATACATCAGATAAAACATCACAAATCCTGTTTTTTCCATCACTTCTACATCACATGGTATTAAGACACACATTGTCAACAACATGAGTGGCATTCCTGACAAAATGAAAGTCAACTGTAGCACTCTTTGCTGGATTTGAAACAACCATGGGATCACAGCCACTCATCCTGAATGCTTACCATAAAAAAAATAAAGCTTCTGTCAGAAGAAGGTGGGCTGGAGAACCTTTAAAGTTTGTGGTATGTTTGCTCAGGAATTTACTGGAGGGAGAGGACCAGACAACTAATGTTCAGATGCAAGCTGTGTTATAAAAGCGAAAAGACATGTATTTTTTCATGCCATAGGAAGCATTGCACCAGGTAGATTTTTTGTTACTAAGGATGGAAAATGGAGTAGGAGCTGCCTAATAAAATAACTCAGAGTGGAACTGATCTATAATATCATCATCAAAAGAAAAAAAAAGGATGTATAAAATGAATTGCTGATGCAAAAGATCTAAGCTAATAGTCTTAGAGCTATTAATACATTTTGCAATTACATTAAATTATCTTTCTATGCAACACTCTCTTCCATTCTTAACAAAATACATTGCTTTCACGGTTTCATTGAGCTTTTCAAAATCTCCCTTCACCAATATTTTGGGTTCACTTACAAATACAGGAAATCCTAAACTTTGTGTTGGTAACAAAACATGGTGTATGAAATGTACTAAAATATTTCCTTATGCATTTTTCTTTTTATAACAAATAAATCAGATATAACATTTCAGATAGTTCTGGAAAATCTGCCTCATAGCTTTGTGTATGCCATCAAATCAAAATAAGAACTGAAACTTGTTTTTACCGTTCAGTCATGTTTATCAAGAACTCTATTTCAAAAGCAGCAAATGGCCTTCAAGTTTCTCTGTAAGTTTATGTGCTCCTAACTAACAGAAATAAATGAATTAATAGCACGTTGTCATGGAATATACATTTGAATAGCAACAGCCCCAAACAGTATCTATTGTATAACTTGTCAAAATTGATACATTCTACTGGCCTAGCTGTACTAAATCTTGCTGGGGATTAGCAAGACTTAAAGAATAAAACACAGCAGTCAAACAAGCTGGAATGTCTGAAATCCTGAGACAGCAGAGCATGTTTTGTCTTTATCATAGAATCATAGAATTTTAGAATCATTTTGGTTGGAAGAGACCCTCAGGATCATCGAGTTCAACCATAACCTAACTCTAGCACTAAATAATGTTTCTAAGAACCTCATCTAAATGCCTTTTAAACACTTCCAGGGATGGTGACTCCACCACTTCCCTAGGCAGCTTGTTCTAATGTCTGATAACCCTTTCTGTGAAGAAATTTTTTCCTAATTTCTAATCTAAACCCGCCCTGGCACAATTTGAGGCCATTTCCCCTTGTCCTATGACTTGCTACTTGGGAGAAGAGACCAATACCCTCCATGCTACAACCTCCTTTCAGGTAGTTTCAGACAGTGATAAGGTCTCCCCACAGCCTCCTTTTCTCCAGGCTAAACAGCCCCAGTTCCCTCAACCGCTTCCATCAGACTTGTGCTCCAGACCCCTCACCAGGTTCACTGCCCTCCTCTGAACTCTCTCTAGTATTTCAATGTCTTTCTTATGATGAGGGGCCCAAAACTGAACACAGGATTCAAGGTGGGTCCTCACCAGTGCCAAGTACAGTGGCACAATCTCTTCTCTAGTCCCGCTGGCCACACTATCCCTGATACAAGCCAGGATGCTGTTGGTCTTTTTGGCCACCTGGGCACACTGCTGGCTTATATTCAGACAACTGTCAATCAACACCCCCAGATCCCTCTCTGCCAGGCAGCTTTCCAGCCACTCTTCCCTGAGCCTGTAGTGCTGCCTGGGGTGGTTGTGACCCAAGTGCAGGACCTGGTACTTGGCCTTGTTGAACCTCATACAATTGGCCTCAGCCCAATGATCCAGCCAGTCCAGAACCCTCTGTACGGCCATCCTACCCTCCAGCAGATCAATACTCCCACCCAAATTGGTAAAGGTATCGGTAAAGGTAACAAAATTATATTGGTGAATATAACAAAAGAAAGTAAAAAAGCAGCCATTCAGAAGCAGGAAAAAAAAAGGTTATCATGATCTTGCCCATCTCAGTCTGGCAGAGTCTGTTGTACAGCCAGAAGTACAATCCAACACTTGAAATACTCTTAACAAAGTACTACAGGGATGGTTCTGCATGGAAAGCCCATGGGGAGGGGAAAAAAAAGGTAGGGGGTGGACTCAGCTCCCAACTAAATATAGCACAAGTCCTGTCTAAATGGCACAACTCAACCCCTACTGAATAAAGTGCATACACAAAGTAAATTAATAAAATTTTGCAGGCACAGTCACTGTTATATCATTATACAATAATTATTTGGAATGTTTCCATCTATCAATAATGCCATCTGTCCTACACAATACAAATGGACTACAACCCATCTGGCTTATTTTTTTCTATTGATTACTCTGCTGAATGAGTTAGCAAAACTGCTTATAAAATCATCATATTACATGACACTGTCATTAAAAGATGTGAAGAAAAACACAAGATGAGACTTAATTGGAAGACTGTCAGTTCTTCTTCCAGAAAGTTTTAACAATGCTATAAGCTTTCTCCTCCCCCCCCCCCCCCCGCCCCCATTACTTTAAAGAAGAAAAAAAAAAAAGTGTAAATGCTAACTACTGGATTAGGCAGAAATTGTTCTACCACACAATTGTTACTATTTCTAACTAGGTATGTTAGAGAAGCTCCATAAATGTATCTCCTCAAGAGTGTCAGAATGTCACAAAGTGTGCCTTGGAATCACAAAGAAATTGCAAGAGCGGAACTTAGAAATGGGGTGGGAGGAAACTGCCGATGGATGGCACTTGTATTTGCTAATTCCAATTATTTTTCCTAGGTTTGGGCGTTGATTATTTGTTTGCCTGTCTTTATGCTATTTTTGCAACCTCTCTTTTTTTCTTTTGATTGTAACTACTGCTTCCCTCAACTAGATTTTAATTTCTATGACTGCAACTTGTTTTTTTCTTTTAATTTTAACCACTGCTTGCCTTTATATATTTTAATTTCAACAAGGCACCACTTAACAACAACACAGCCTTATCCATCCACAGAACTTAAATGCTTACCCTGGCTCCCTCACTCTTAGACCTCAGTTCCTACAGTACCCTTTTGGTTTTAATGAAGGAAATACCTTGTGTACATTCAAAAGGTTGATACAAAGACCTTTTATTAGCCCAGTGATTTTCTTTGTTTTTGAGGGAGACTTTGGTGGGGTTTCTTTCTTTTCCTTCCCTCCCCACTACCTTTTCTTTCTACTACGACTTTTCTTCTCTCCACCAGATTTCCATTTCCTTTGTTACCCAAAACAGCTTTTCCAGTGACACCGTGACTCTAATGCCACATGAAGGAAGAAGAGAGAGAAACATGGGTTGGATTCCAGCTCTGGCGAAACAACCCTCAATGGCTGTGGGTAACTGGAGTTCAGGGAGGCAATGCTGTGGGTTATACTGGAGGGGTGAGGCTGCAGGGAATGGTGCACGGAGTACAGATGCTGAGCTGCCATTTGGAATGAGGGAAATCAGGATGACAGCAGTGGAAAGGAGCAGTGCAAGAAGCAAGGAATCATGCTGGAATAAGGAAGGAGCCAGAGACTTGGTGACAGAAACAAATCAGAAGTTGCAGGGTGGTCCGGCCTGCCTTTTATTACTATTTTCTCCCTCTCTTAGAGTCACCTCCCCTCCTTGACCCTCACTAGAGCCACTCCTCCTCTGGTTATCAGTGAAATAATTTGGTTATTTTAAAAAATACTCAATTCATCTTTCGTTTCATAATTCAAGAAGTTCCTAAAAGACAATTGTCACTGTCAATAATATGACAAGAAATTCTCTAAAGTCCAGGTTAATGTGCCTGACCCTGTGGCCTTATCGCAAACAAAGTTTTGATCAACTCTGTGCTCATATCCTGCTTTTAGAAATAAACCTTTTGTGTTTTATAAACACATCCAGAGAACAATTCCTACACTTCTCTTAATATTCTGTTCTGTTATGTCCTATTTATTTGTGTCCTAAACAATCCTTTTTGTGCTTTCCAGACTACTGTCATCAAATATGTAGAATGATGCAACCGAGGTTGCTGAACAGTACTATTTATGTATGGTGCACGGAGCATTCACTAGAATGCTAACAATTTTTGGTGCTCTAAAAAAAACCTTTGGCAGTTATGATGCATACAATTTAGTCACTGTGTCAAATAAAATACCTCAATCTGAATATACCATCATTTTGCTATTAAATACAGAACATTCAACAAACAGAAATGTAGAGTCTAAACCTCATTTTTAAAACATAATTAGTTCTATGTTTTATAATGTCTAGGTTACGTGAAATGAGTTCTGAGCTGCATTGTTTTGTTTGCACAAACAAACTCCTTTATCCATGGATGACAGAAGCAGAACAATTTCAATCAAGACACTATTTGTTCTTATTAACTAATTTGTATGTTACTATTGATTCATGCCTTTGGCCACTGCTTGAAATACAGTTCAAGAATAACAAAATACTTTTGCTTTGGCTGACTTAGTTTACTTGCAGCAAACAGACTATTATTTCATGTCATGGTATCTGACAGAACTGTCTGTAGCAGTATTGGGATACCAAAAAATAAACAAAACCACACAGGTAAGGGATATGTTACTTAGACTCCTAAATATAGACAACTTCAGAATAAAGCTACTGTGTTGTGGCTTCCACACAGACATGCTGTATCTCACAGCATCTGACAGGCTGCTCCAAAGAAAATTTTGAGAGATGTAAAAGCTGTATCTCCTGTTTTCACCAGCTCTGTGACTGAGAGAGAATTACAACTGTCGTACAATTCACTAGTCATTTTATGTTCTTCCAAATTTCAAACTTTACTGTCTTCCTTATTTTGAGAGTAAAGGAACTATTTTCCTAATACTGTGCCAGCTGGTGCTTCCCCTATAATACAAAATCTCTATATCCATGAATAGGACAATTTTATTTTCAGGGCAGGACAATTCCTCCCTCTGGTTCCTTGTAACAGAAGTGTTTGATACCTCTTTTTCTCTGATTTGCTGTTTACGCAAACCCTTACTAATAAAAAATTATGCATAGCCTGAGGAAAAATTCAATTCCTCTGTCTGAATCTCCTGTTGACAAAATAATGGGGAAATTGGAACATCTGGCTGCTAATGACATCTCATTCCCACTGATTCTTTAATTTTTTTCCAAAGCATTTATAGATGGTGTTTTGGCACACATTACTTCATCTGCTAATATTTTTTTTTGCTCTTTCTGACACTGTCATTAATGAATATGATCTCATGAGCACAGAATGAGACTGATGAACATCCTCTAGGATTGTTTGATGCTCCTCTAGGATGTTTTTTCTTAAACATTCCTGAAAACTGCTAGGTGGCTAACTCTTCCTAGAAGTATGTGTGGGCAGCAATCCATTTTTAAGCTATGGCTTGAACAATCAAAACCAATCAAAAAGTGACATGGGCCAAATCATAGTAATAGCCCAAAAGCAAACAACCTCATCAGTATTTTTCATGTAGCTAAGAAAGTACTGCCTAGTAATCTCAGTAAGTATAAGAAATAAGTGCCTCAGTAAAGAGGGGCTGGTATGTATAGTAACTACAGGAGACCTAAAAGATTCCATCTGGGAAAAGGAAAAGTTTCAAAGAACTGAGAAATGCCACCAATCTGCCCTCAAATCATACATATTATAAATCAGACAGCACAGAGGTTTCATGGTCATGGTCCACGTCACAGTCAGATAGCAAAAAATTGAATTAAAAGATCTGAATTGAATTAATATTCAATACGCTTGGTCTTAGAGGAGCAGTAAACCCTATTTAAGATGGTTCTTTACTAATAAATCAAGGTTGAATGTGTAAGCTTCTAAGTAAAGCCTATATCTTTACTCAGGAAGACTCCGCACAGTGCCTAGTGCGGAGACTGAAAGTAAACAAAAATAGAAGGAAAGTTTCAAGTGCATTTTCCCTTCTTCTATGGTAATATTGACATATGCTATGCTTCCAAGCTATGTATTTCCTTGAGAAACTGTAATAATTAAGTTATATTAAATTATATAGCAGAAGTTATGTTTTATTTGCAAGACTTGTGGCCATCACCTTTTTAATGCTTGTAGGGTGTTCCATGGCTATTTAAGAAAAATGGAACATACATAATATAAATGGTTATAGTATTGTTATAAATCACTGTACAAACTATTATTCTGTTAGAGATAATCTATGGTCAACCAATAGACAGGCACGCCCTGTCTGGACTTAGCAGTTCAGCTGAATAATAAACAATAATGAGCAGTAAAAACTGCTAAACTCAGTTGTCATGACAATATTGTTTGTAAGAAAGAGTGGGGAAAAACCTTAACAGAGAAACTCACAAAAAGTTGAATTAAAACGCCCAGTTCCTATTATGTAAAAATATATAGGCAGAAGTAATTCAAATAAGATATTGTTCACATTTTTGTTGGAGAAATTGAGTACTCTTAAAGTTCTTTAACATATTCCTTTGGGGAATTAAGACAAAGTTTGTGATGAACATAACTTTCAGTTAAGCAATTTTCTTTCTCAGTCATGCACAACTACTTACAACCCAAAACATAACACCTCAATCAAACCTTATTACATCAGCTTTACTTGAACCCCTCTGAAATGTTCTGAGAGAATTCTGATGTGACTACAAGACTTAGGGGGGAAAAAAAGACAATCGACAAAGAAGAAAATGGATATCACATCTACCTTTCTGCATTCTCGTAATTTCTTCTGCCACACAGAGCGAGCAATTGGAATGTACTTGCTCTCAGTGACATAGCAGCTGGCTGTGATGATGTGGTGAAGTGCCGTCTCCTGCCTCATAGCTTGAAGAACTCGCTCAACGTGACGGAGGGAAACTACGGTCTCAGTCCATATGCCACCGCTAACAAGCTGCATCGTACAAGGCACTAGTGCAATCTGTCCAGCACAGTAGAGAACATCTCCAACCTAGAAGAAAATAAGTAAATAAGATTCTGGCAGTGTACAGAAGGAAAGGGAAGCACTTTTCTCTTTTACAGGTAGTTTCTTTCAACAGTACGGTTCCTCATCATCATTTGTCACAAATGCAGCAAATACGCCAATCTAAAGATAACATTTGATAGAGATTTAAGTATAATATAGAAACACAGCAATGCAATAAATTTTAACATAACAGTTAAAACATGGATGTATGTGTCAGCTCAAGACAACAGTGTCTGATGTTACTGACTGTTGCAGCTGCTGGATCACACTGATGCCCCAATTAAATAAATACTCTTCCTTCCTTTTTTCAAGTGACGATGCACACCATCTTTAGTACATTACTATTTTTTTTAGTTCCAAGTTTTAAGTTAAGCTTTCCTTTATGTAAGAATATATAAGCAAGTATAAGCATGTATTTGTAATGTCTTTAGTAAACTAACTTAAAAATACTATCAAAAATAACACTGCACAACAGCTAAAAGACTGTGTATGAAAAAGGTCATGATAATCCACCAAAAGGTAGAAGGAAATTGCAGATTGAAAATAAGATGCAGAAGAATGTCACTTGACCAAAGGGATGGGTTCACCTTTTCAAAATGGAATTAAATGGGTGGCTAGAAATACCATCAATCCATGTTTTAAGCTGAGCCAGCAATGCAGTTACTTTGGGCTCATTTTCCCAAGTCTTCCTGGCAACACGCTGAAGACCTACTTTTTTAACAGCAGTCGGCAAAGGAAACATTTATTCTTACTATTCAGACATCTCAAAGATTTATTATAAAATCTTAATATATATATCAAAACTTTTCATCCTCTTATGCTGCACTCCTCTAGAAAGTCTGTACGTTTCCTGATCAGTGAAGCAGTAAATTTTATTCAATATCAAAAGAAATCTAAGTATAGAAGTGGGAAGTAAGGTGGGCGAAAGCAGCTTTGAAGTCAGCACAAGAAGCATTTTGCTAGGAGTAAAGAGAGGAAAAATGGACCATGCAAAGGATCTTCAGGAAGATTTTTGCAGAACTTACTGTATAACCTGTAAAAATTCCTCAGAATTAAGAATAATTAAAAAAGAAATCTGTGTCCTAGAAGACATGGCAATCAAGCCATGTGACAGACCCATATGCAACTCCAAATCTGTCCTCATAACTGTCTGTGTCTCACAAAAGACTCACACATGTAACTATTGGAAGAGTATCTTATACAATTTGGCATACAAGTTCTATGATTAGCAGCTGAAGAGGGGGAGGAGGCAGAGAGGAAACGTATCAACTGACACTCATCAACTATTTAAATTGTTTAAAATATCGAAATATTGTTTTGATAATGCTATATATAATACTGAATTTGGAAGAAATGTAAGTAATATTTTGGTTTATAGGAACAAATGGTCTTTTCTTTTTTTTTTTTTTTTATAGTGCTATTTTAAAATACGTGCCATTGAACAAGGGAGTCCAGCCAGCTACCAAGTGGCATACTGACAAGATGAGAAACAAATTCATGAAGATATGATTCAGTGGGGTGCAGGTTTGTTTTTAAAGCAAGCCATTCATTTTCACCTCTGCAGAGTAAAATCTATACCTTAGTCAAAAACTCCAATACAAGTAGTTCATACTTCTACAGACAAAAATCACATCGGCAATATTTCTTCCTTTTTTTGCTGTTGGGCTGCTGGTTTTCCATGCAGCACCCATGTAAATTATTAGGTAGACAGAAGAGCTGTTCAACCAGTTCACTTCCCCTATTCTTGAACAGATTGTTTGAGACATAATATGAATACTAATTAACGATAAAATATCTGTCAGTGTTTTGAAATATGGACCAAGATAGCACTTTCTTAAAGTATCCTGGATAGTTCTGATACAATTAACCCCACTGGTCATAAGCAAGGTCAAAAAAAAAAAAAATTCTGAAGGATTTGAGCAAAATTGGCACCACTTTTGGCTCAGATTCAGTGGGAATTTTGCAGAGTTCTTTAAAAAATCTCTCTGTTCCTAACACACTTGTTTGTATCTTAAGACATAGTAAAAAAAAAACAGTTTTCCTAACATGCCACCATGAAATGGGAGGGTGGATGAAAAGGGAAAAGAGGGGAAAAGGGTCAAAACATAGCCGCAGGTTTGCATGAACTGCATTTCAGGGGGACATAATTTAAGATAAGAAAAGGAGGAGGGACGTTCGTTTTCTCATTCTCAGGGACTTGGTCATGAAAAGCAAGCATAAATAAACAATCAGCAGGGGCAAGGCAGCAAACCAGTACAAACACTGTTTTAGCAGATTTCAAGAGGTTGTCCCTGGAATGTTTGAAGCATTATACAGAAAATTGTTAGCAGAGTAAAAAGCATTTTAAACAGGGAAGATTTCATAATATCTTGTTCACAGTACTGAAATCTTGCAATGGGAGATGTCAAAATGTACATTGTCAGTCCCTGTGTTGTGAAAGTGTTCTGCAAAACCCTGCTAGACCCTTGCAACAGTTTATCTTTTTGGAGCATCTACAAGGATAACAGAAGATCTTTCAGGCTATAGATTCACAGTGTATCAAGTCTAGAGGACTTGCATATCCAGCAAACTCAGCATAGAAACAAAACTACAATATAATGGATGTGTATTTATACACTACATGTCTCAGCTTACACTGATGATTTAATTTTCACTGCAGCCCATACACATACCATGAGGGCTAAATCTCATTAAGAATTCGACAAATCAAAAATAAATAAATAAAAAAGCTTGTATTGCCGAGATGCTCACTTGCACCAATTTATTTCCAATATATCTCCACAGAAGTAAGCTGCTCATAAATATGGCCCCATGCGATTCCACCTCTCTTCCCTTTTTGTTTTCATTTGTATCACTGCAAGTTAAATCAAAGGTGAGTCTTAATAAGCAAACATAAAGTTTAGCAGTTGTTTTGCTCAGTTAGCAAAACCATAATAATCAAGGGAATTAAGTAGACAATCAGAACCTCAGAGCAGACAATCCATACTCTAACAGATAGGAATATTAAACTCTTATTTGAGAATTACTACTTTTCATAGTGTAGCCGTGCTGCAGGAAATATAGTATTGTGCTAGATCATAGCTAATACAGAGGGAAGACAGTATAGTAGCAAATTATAATTTTATTTCACTTTTTTTTTTAAAAAAAAGAAACAACAAAAACTGCATTCACTTTTTAGGAGAGCAGAAGGACACCATCTATGGTACTATGGAAAGGAAAAAACAGAAGAAGGCTTGGTGTCACTTTGAACTGCTCTACCCCTTGAAAAAGTTTTTAACAGTATCGTAAGATATAGAAAGGACATGACCTATCTCCCACAAAATATAGTTCAGGAAAAGAAACAATGAGGAAAACAGCCTTAATTGGACATAAGAACAAACTTCAGCTGCTAATTAGCATGAGAAAACTATAATTAATGCTACTTAGAAAGAAACAGAAGTAATAGGATACCTCTATGCAGAGACTTGTTTTTTTTTTTTTTTTTAATTAAAGGCCAACAGCAACTATGGAAACTTTATGACACTTCTGCTGTTATTATTAAAACTTGCTAGTGATTAACTGGCATAATACAAAAATTGCAGGGGATTTCTAACAGAACCATTCACCCACAGGTATTCAGGCCAATGTTAATAGTTGCACCATAGGAACAAATGCGTGTTTCTTGGAAAGGATGCAGTCAATAGGCAATCAGCCAAATCTTTGTGACGAATGCAGTTTGGTGGCTGAGTGACTGCTGCCCTTTAATAGGTCAGGGTGCACAAAAGATCCAGTGACCCCCTGACCAAACAGTGACATAACCCACCATTATGCTCAGTCAATGTAAATAAGCATAACTGACAAGGCGCTAATGGGCTGCCTCTGGTCAGCCATGTGCACCTCTGACCTTAATGAAGACCTAAATCAATTAATACTCCAGGCAATAAAGACCTCTGGCTGATTAAGTTAGATAGAAATCATCTTTTCTAATGGGATTAAAGCTGTAAGGTGGTGAACTTTTTATTTAATATATGATAATCCTTTCTTCCTAGGGCCCTCTTATTTTAGCTAATGACAGTAAAATTGCATTTTGCAATGTGAAATCTTTTATTCAGCTGCCTAGGGTGAATAAACTTTTAAAGGTACCGTTTAGACAACAGCAATTAAAAAGCTTTGAGTTCACACTATGAACACAAATTGTATCTGACATGGTTCTAGTACACCATAACCTTCAATATAATTCACGTTTTTCTTGAACTGTTACAAATTTGTAGTCTAAACATTCCACAAATGAGTTGATCACACATAGTTTAGTTTGATACAGGCTGCCTTTTAAGAAAATATGTACAGTTATCAGTAGCTAAAAGATGAAGGATATGTTCCTAAATGAAAAAGTAAAACAAGTTATTATTATATTCTTTGACTAAAAAAACTTGACACTTATAAGTATCCATGTGTAACTTAGTAAAATGCTTGCATATCGTACTAAAAAATCCAGAATTTCTCTTTAAATAAAAAATTTTTCCTAGTTTGGTCAAAAAAGTATAATTAATCCATAGCATATTATTATCTTATTAAAAAATCTGCAGCATTTCCACAATTTTCAGAGATTTATAGTTCAGTTTTCAAATGCTGTGACTCCAGTTTGCTAATCCTCATTTTGGGATGAAGCATTATACTTTTCAAAATCTATTTGATCACTTAAGCTGTAAGACTACCAAGCACTCATCTTTTTGCATCGTTCTTCACTATTAGTTTATTTAATCAAAGTGTGATTTCAATTTTTCTCTTTGAAGTTACATATTTGTGGGTTGAAAATTCACAGGACATTTTTAGTAATAACTGAAATAAAATACTGCAATTTAATGGATGCTAAATGAAGCTGTATATTTTTTTTAACTGCAGCTTAGGAAAACAGACATACACCACTTCACAAAGTCATATTTGACACTGACCACAGTGTCATAACACCATAAACACACCTCAAACCTTTGTGGATTTCCTAATTGGAAATTGTATCAGAGACATATCACGTAATGCAGAATGCACATGGTGAGCAGCACAAAAACTGGCAGCTCTTTAGAGAGGCTACTTGACAATGCATCTGAAGAAGCCACAATATTGTTATTAATACTAAATCGACTTCAAGAACTATATCTAAATACCTCCTATTCATACTCTATGCTGCCTTACTATAAACACCTATGCAATCCTCTAAAAATCAAATAATTCAAACGGAGCCTTTAGATTGTGCTGGATTCACAGCAGACAATCACATGTAATAAATTCCTGAAGGTCTGTAGTAGCCTGAAGTTTAACAAAATGCTAAATGCACAAGCTTGAGAGGCACGGTTGGGTCAAAAGTGTAAGAAAGGTAAGATAAAAGTTTCAGCTTGAAAACTATTTCTAAAAAACTGTTTTATTCTATCACAGAAAATCGTAATATTTGCATACATATTTTTGGCAATGTGTTGGTTATATTTAAATCCTGATCAATGCCAAATCAATTTTATTCTGCTCTACAATGGGTGGAAATAAAAACCACACACTTCTGATTTACAGAAGACAAAGATTCAGAAACGGAAATTTTAACAAAAAAATACACTCCAAAATCTGTCATTCACATTTCAACGGAGTATGAGACACAAACCAAAACTAAACGTAGCTTTTGAAGTCATAACTGTAGTTATAAACATCTAGGAAAGCTTCCAATGAAGTGGATGAAAAAGGCTTGCCATCTAATACACCCATGTTGGCATGACAGTCTGTCTGAAGTCTTCTCCCAGACTCCTGTTTTGGTCCATTTGGAACCTCCAATACACAGAGATGAAATGAAGAAAACGGAGGCAAAATATTTTTTACTTAATAGGCATATTTAGGCCAATGTCCTGTACTGGCACACAGAGTACATATTGTTCCTTTCTGGAAAATTACTGTAGGCAGTGCAAAGACTTAATTGCCATAGAGGATAAACTGTTCTCTACATACTAAAGGACGTTTTCGGCTAAATAGGAAAAGAGCAACCTCCCCACTTGAAAATGAGCAAGCTAACAACAGTATTATTCTTTAATGCATTTCTTCCATGGGACAGTGGAATTCTAGTCTTCATGATTATTAATCTGTCACCTTTTACAAAGCCTACCATTTCCTTTCAAGCTTTTGAAAAAAAATCACAAGTTCCACGTTAGTAAAATCTGCCAACTGTGAAAAATTGCAGAACACTCAGCTTTATGAACATACCTTATCTAAAAGATGAAGTAAAACTTCCAAGCCAATTATCATTTCCTCATTTCTTATTCATATAACTTTGAATAAAGATGTCAAACAAAACAAGTGGAAAAAAAAAACAAACTAAGATTATTCTATTCCACAACAATTAGGGAATGAGAGACTTAATCAAATAAATATTTACGAAGAAAAGTAAAGGCATATTCAGGGCCCAGAAAAACAAAGCAGAAAAGATTAGTACCTAAAAATGTGAAGTGATGCAAATGACTCAATGTGGACATGGACTACTGAGCAATGGACACCACATTTTTAGAAAATGCATATTACGTCCATTACAGTCGATTGTGGTTTTTTTAATTAATTATGTAAGCATAGATAAGGGAGGATAATGGCTGTAATTCATCTGGATGCTTAAAATATCTGATACAGCACATTCAGAAATTATTTTAAACTCTCTTAATTATAAATGCTGTTAACTAGCTGATAGTCTGTAAGCAGAGAGTAATGAAAATTACAACGTGCTGAAGTGGGGTGCCGTAGGGATTGGTATTAGGCCTGATTTTGTTTAACATCTTCATTAAGTCAGTGGAAGAAGGGATTAACAGCATGGTAATGAAACCCACAGAGGATACTAAATTAGAATGTGCACCAGTAGAAATAATAAAAATGGACCCAGATAGGTTTGTAATAAAGGCAGGGAACAAGAAAATGACACTTAACTTGGGAGAAATGAAAACTTGTGCCAAAACATTAGGCAAAAATATTTTGAAATACAGATATCTGCAACAAGGGAGGAAATTTGATTGCAGAAGTGCTGAACAATTTATACAAAATCATAAATGCTCTTTACTATAAGCAAGTTCAGTATAGGACAAAAGAAGATACAGTCTCTGTTCTCATTAAACAGGTCTGATTCATCAGATCTACCAAATACTTGTTCCAGGATAAATAACACCTGCCCTTGGGTAATGAAGGAGCATATATAACAAGAGAGGTTATAAGGTAACTGTATCCACACACACAATATCTAAAGGAAGAGAAATAAAAAAGAAAAAGATATAAATATATAAAAGATTTATGTGCTTATATTACAAACCTTGTCTCTACTTTTATCCTTAAACATACATCTACTTAGAAAGGGATCTCCTAATATCCTTCCCATATTAACTGAAGTTTCTATTGATAATGTCCACTTCTACTAACTAAACCATCAATTAAACTATCAGTGCAACAGAAATTTCTAACTATAAGGGTGCTACTGCTGAAGGCTGTACCACTCTTCTGGAACAGAACATCCAAGGAGAATCAAGAGTGAACTCATCAAAGCCTAGGAAGAGTGAGTTGATTTTATTCTGTTCCTACCTGTCTTCACAATCCTTACTCAAGGCAACTGTCGAATAGGGTAGTGTACTTACAAACAGGAGAGGGACACCTAGGCAGAGGAAATACTCTGTACTGAAAGGCGAAATCTGTTCATCACACGACAGTAACTCAGTGTATGAACCACATTAGTACTGTGACATTCTGTTCTTACAGAAAGGATTTTTTTCCCAGTCATCACCTGGCTTAATATTCTTATTCAAAATATGCTTTTCATGAATGTCACTGGCTACTTTAAGATACTGGTTTGCAACAACTGGAAGAAAGGAAAGAAGCAGCTCCATAAAACCAATAATCTGTTTGAAAACAGTTAATTGTAATTACAGTATTACTAAGCTATAAGTGATAATTCTCATTCTAGCCATACAGCATGGTTTCATACTTTACCTATCATCTATGCATACCCAGTCTCACATGGATTTTGCTTATATCTATGAGTACCTAAATAATAATCAACATCAAAACACTTCAATGCATGTCAAAGATTATTTAGTGCAGAATTCCAATTTATAATAGACATAACCACCACTTCCCAGTCAAAATGAGACTTGGCCAAACTAAGTTAACATTATCTCTCCTTCAACATCAGTTAAATCAAATGTGACAAACAGATGAGTTTGGGTATTAGGAACCCCATGATATCAGCTGCAAAATCCTGTGAAATCCAGCAGTAGAGGAAGAGTCCATAGTTAAAATTCTATGTTCTGAGCAGTAAGACACTACCCAACCTGTGAATTTAAAAAATTTGTAATTTGACAGTGACGATGTATTATACATTGTCATCTAATCTGAAACACAATGTTCATGAAGTATAGTCCAAGTAAAAAAAAGCATTAGGACAGTAATGCCCTTGTTACATGCATGCAATTGTCTATCCTAAAATCTACAGTTTCCTAACAGTTAGAACAAAATAAAATTAACGGAAATTAGAGAAAGACAGCAACAATCTCAGAAATACACTAAACATACTAATCCAAACACATTTTAACTATTTTATTTGTTGTACCCTTGAACACCGAGCTTTTATCAGAATTGCAGTGTGGACAACAGCCCTATATAAAACACCACTAAAATCAGGCAGATTTTACTATGTACTATTCAGGAGGCAGATTTTCTCTTAGATCAGCAGCACTTCATGACAAGAAGTTACCTAGTGACAAAGTGGTATCATTTAAAAATTAAGTTTCTGTAACAAATCATAAATTTGAGTTCTGTGTTATAATTGGACTGTAACTGTATAATAATTATATTCTGTGCTGTAATACATATTCATTTGGGTATGGAGCTAGAATGTCACATTATACATTTTCAAAAGGATAGAAGCTGGAAACAGGAAATTGCAGTATATTGACAGTATATTAGTAGCTGATAGATTATTAGTAATATACATATCTTGTGTTCTGCCAACTAAGCTGCAATCATGTTTCTAGCCATTGTACATCACAAAATGAGGACAAGAACCAGTGCTTGCAAACTTAACACATACTTAGCCCTTTTTGTTTGCATTATCAAGAAAGCTAGTTATTTTGGCTAGTAAAAAGTAATTGCAAAGTCAAGCCTTCTGGTATATAAATCGGGACAAAGCAAAGCGTTGAAACAAAAGCAGGGTAAATACAAGGAAGGGGGGGGCAGAATGCAGTAAGGAATAGTCCAGCAATTAGGTTAATCAACTGCGATATTGCTGAGATTCAGGTTCAAATCCCTTCTCTGACATTTTGTTTTTGCACAATAATGGCAGCACTGTTGTGGGAACGGGCAGTCCAGGCAGCACATCTCTCAGTATCTTCTACTGGAACTGTTCTAATTGATTTAAATAAACCCACGTTCTTGGATCAAAACCCTGTTCTGTTTCTTGATAAGTGTTTTAATCAGTATGCTAGAAGTTAATATAGGATGGAAAGACCCCTTTCTATCACAAAAAGTACTAGTAAGGATCTGAAATAGCCTTACAATGAGCACTAAATCCAAACTGATACATTTCTGATTGTGATTTCTACATTGATAATTCAACATTATCCAAAAAGAAATGACCTACTGATATTCCAAGTATTCCAAACCACTATGAGATGGTCATTGTTACCTTCTGGCTTTTTGAAAATACTAAGCATTTAGCAATATGAAAGACACTTAGCAGAGAATGAGCCTTACACTACAGAACATTTAGATCAAAATGATGCTATACGAACACAATCTTTGGAAAATATTTAGGCTACTTCAAAAGAAGTAAGATGATTAAATGGAAATAATGTGAGGAAGGTGGATTTAATTACATTTTTGAAAATAAAAATATAGAAGTCTAATGTGAATGTCAGCTGTGATCAAGAAGTTCTCTTTGAAGTATAATGGTTAAAACTTATTTAAGCACAGAAATGATGAATTAGAAACAATATCAATGACATTAATACCAGAAAAATCTTTGAACTTTTTATTTGAATTTCATAAAGAACCAACAGATTACATCTTCAAAAACAGAGGCTGTTATCAAAGTCTACAAATTACGCTGAGAACAGTTTAAAAATCTAGTTTTGCCTTTTGAGCTTACAAAAATTAGAAATGCTTCACTGAAAATATGAACTTGTATGACAATACGAATCTCTAATATTTTCTTCTTTCAGCCTAACTTCTAATTATCAGCTAAACAGCACACAGTATTTGAAAAGTATGCAAAAATGCCAAAATATCCAGTGATAGAAACTGTCTTGTATAAATTTTACATTCTATTTACATGACATATAAGATCGAAGTTGCATGACTTGACTGTTTATCTATCAGTTTTAAGTAATGTTTTAGAGTTTTGTGAAAAGATTGGGTTGTGGTTTTAAAAACGTTTGGCCTAAACTAAACCAGTATGGATTATTTGTTATGAAGTCCAGTGAAGCAAAGATAACACACAGCATCTTTCAATGTGTGATTTGAGAGTTTGTATTTGGCAATAGAACTGTTCACAGCATTTAAATCTGAACCTCAGAGTAACTGCCATTCAGGCCTGAAGGAGTTAAATCTTACAGCTCTTCAACAAAAAACAATTACATGTTTTTGCAGAAAAATATCACATGCTGATAGTGAATAATTAAATGCTCAAATCAAAGAGAAATGAACTATTTCTGTGATGTATGTTTTGAACTTCTAATAGCTAGTCTGATTCTTCAGAATAATAGCTGTGTTGGAATCAGGAAGGACACCAATGGGGAACGGAGAAGGGTATGAAAGAATAATGCATGTAATATGAAGAAAGGTGGAGAAACAGAGTAATTTCAACTGGTATTTTTATTTGCTGCTTGCTATGCTAATTCATGGTGTCATGCATGTTTATGTAAAGGAATGTTATTCCTTGTACACTCTGACCTTGTAAGGTGATATAATGCTTTGATTTTGTGCAAAATTTAGTAGAAGCAGAAATTGCACCCTGCAGGACTAGGCCCTGGTTTGAGAGCAAGATACCGGTGAAGCTGAAATTAAATAAGCCCTTTAAAACACCATCAGAGAACAGCAGATCAGCTCAACACCTTCTCAACACAGGAAACTGAGAGTTAACCAGTGTACCCAATTTTAATTTTTTTTTTAAAGAAGAAATAAATCTGCTATAGGGAGCTGGTTTGATAGACCTTTGAAGGTCTTCAAAACCCTCACTAATATGTTATTCTCTAAAAAATATTCCCACAATTCTGCTGTCTCCCATCATTCCTTGCCTCGAGATTCATCTGTCAACTTTGATGCATCTTTTAAAGTACTCCTCCAAGCCTAAAAACCATGACTACAGACCACAGAAGAGAACTCTTTGCTTTGAAACTATCTGATCAATCAGAAGATCATTTACCTGCAAGCATTATTTGGTGAAGCTAAAGCGGCACATCAACCAGCAGCATCTGAAGGCTGAGGCAGCAAAACGTCAACAACAAATTGTCATTGGCATTCCATTTATGAACCTTCAAACAGCATCAGATCTTTTCCATGAGAAACCAGATCAGGTCAGACTGGAGCTGAATATTTCTTAACAAGCTAACCATCAAAAGAACTTACGTTTTGAATAAAAAGGCTATCATTTGTTGATTTGAATATCAAAGGGATCCACTGCAAACTCCCAGTCTAGAAAAACCTCCCTAAGCTACACCAGACAGGTGTTTAATAATCTATTATTAAGGCACTATTTTAGGTTACTCAGAATCATAAAAAATAGCTGTAACTGTGAAGCTGCAAATGGGACTGCACAAAGAAATGAATGCTATTAACATACTATTAACAATTCAAAAGAATGAGTTGACATACCAATCAAACTTGTTAATTGACTGTCAATGGCCTGTCCCTGAATATACAACATGACTGCATTATATATTTCAAATGCTGACAGGAAGACAGTTTCATTTGCATTAACTTCATAAACTGATCAACAACCAAACTGCCACATACATTTATAATGGGAAGCTGAATCATTTCAATATTCATGCAGCTCTGTAATTGTAAATTAGGTGCTGGCAAACAATACAATACAGTACATATTCTAAAATACCCTAAATTTCTCTGACCTACTTTCTTTTTTATTTTAAAAGAGCAGTGGAGAAAAGTTGTCTCTTACAGAGATGATTATTACTTTATTATAATTTATGGTTCATGCCTTAGGCAAAATTTGTTTGCAACCATAGTTTATAACTCTACTCTAGATGCATAACTAGTCTGCAATATATGAGGCACACAAGGTGATGTAAAATTTTTCTTGCTTTAGTTCTGTGAAGCATAAATACCATTAAAATACAGAGTAAATTTGTAAAAAAAAGAGTGACTGAAAATCTGTACTATTTCCCTGCTATGACACAAAGCAGATGTCAGCACTGAAACCACTGTAACTTTCTAATTGGACATTGAAACATGTAATTTTAAGTGGAAAGTATTGTTCTTGCACATCCTTCCCTGTGTCCTAGAATTTATTGTCCTCAGAGGTTCTGTCCATATAAAGTATGTTTCCTAAAAATATCTCATAATTACACCCATTCAGTTTCACTGGGACTGACAGGGAGAGCAGCTGAAATGGCTGTGACGCTGCTGCCATTTTAGCCAAATGGTTAGTCAGACACTCTGAGCAAAGTCACCAACCACAAGGTTGAGAGCAGAAGTGCTTGTGGCTCTTCCTTATTTCTGCCCATATTTATCAATCCAGTGGAAATGACCAAGGGCTGATAACAGCAAGAAAATGACAATTCCCAAGATAAGACACAGGCCAACAATCTTGACTTTTCCCATTTAAGATCTCCTCTTGCAACATTTACTATCTTGCACTCCTACTTACTGAAAAATAGAGTTCTAGCTAAACTAACAGAGAAGCCTTCAAATGCTGTCATTAATGACTCTATGTATTAGTATCTATTTGTACAGTTTAACCATATAGGTTAGATACGAAAAGAATAAATGTGTTTTTATTTGTTCATGAAGTGCTGTAGGCACATTTATCACTGTTTATAAAGAAATAATATCTCAGTCACTTTAAGAATCAGAGAAACAAAGCTAAGCAGAAATGTTGCAAATGAGGATTAAGTCATGAAGGGTCTGGAAGTGCTCCACTGAAGGCTAACTAGTTTTATAAATGCTCAAAAATTCTGAAGTTGTCAGGTCAGTCATATTCCCTCTATATCTGTATGACCTGGAGGAAGTATAAGCAAGCTTTATACACCTCAACTGTAAACGCATGCTGTCTTCTTTCCCCCTCTTTTATTATAACTAGTTTCATCCTGTCAATACAGCAGTCACTTCCCTGGTGTTAAAGTTATTCCAAGAAGAGCCTAGCACCATACACTAGCATAACCACATAGATATCACATAAATGTCCAATAAATCTGCAGTCATGACAATCTTCTCCTGCACTGCCTTTCAGATAAAGCATATCAGAGGACAATTTCTGTGAACTGCTATATTTTAGACTTTACTATTTGTAATATACATGTAAGACTGAGAAGCAAAAAATATTCACATGTATTGTTCCAGCAACTGCAACTGAAGAGTAGAAAGACTAAAGGGAATATAAAACCTTCAGAAAAGCTGAATATAGTGGAGCCACTGGGGTGATGGCAGTCCCAAATCATCCCAACTGATAATCATGAAAGATTACTTATACTACAAACTAGATATTAGCTTTGATATCTTCCCTGAAGTATAAGCTGAGTAACTGTCATACTGAATAACATCGTATGATGGTTACTACTAAGTTCTTACACTGACAACACAGGGATCATTAAAGCTTCAGCATTCTTTCAGGTAATCAATGTAATATCAGAAGTATGTGATTAAAAGCATTTAAGACATGAAATGTGTCAAGGGAAAGAACAGCTCATTACTCAAAGCATGCAGTATGTATTAAACCAGCCATCTTAGAAGGAGCTGGTCATTTGTAACCAGTGCTAACGGCAACACACAACTGCAGTGAATTCAGTAATTCATGCACCAAGATTTAGAAGTTTTGATCATAAAATATACACATTTATACAGCTGAAATACATGCACATATACATATTACTGCAACAGAAATAATGTGATGTATGTTCATGTTTCAAAAAGACACCCGATTAATTTTAAGAAACTGCAGTTTATTGCACTGCTTCAAAATTTACACTTGAAATTGTCACTTTTCTAATTTACTCAAACACACATTTTCAAGGGCATTTTCAGATGTTAGCTGAAACCTTCCTGACTCTCAATAGCCTGTGGCCAGCATAGGTTATGTAGGTGGGGATAAAAAGTCCTGTCCTTCAGAAAATCGAAACTTTCTAAGACGCAGATAAAGTCCCATCCAAGTTGGAAATTGTGCTTTCTCGGAGATGAGCATGAGCACAAAACCTGATTATCACTGAACTCATTATCATTACGTTTTAATTGGAAGACAGGCTTCTCAAACTTCACTGTCTTTAGAAAGCTCAACAAAACATTATGGACATTTTATAAAACAAAAAGGATTAAGTCAAACACTTCCAAACAGTACAGAGCTGCACATAAACTGTTTTGGATGAGGACGGTGACTAAAGAATCGTGTGAGCTGTGTCTTTGCTGAATGCTTTACTGTCAGTTACTTGGTGATGAACGGTGAGATCAAGACTTCTCTCATACTGGACTGCAGGGGCAGGAGGGTTCAAGCAAGCAATTCCATTCCAAGTTCATAACTGAACAATGAACGGCTTAACACAAACCTGTCTGTATTTGTTATTTTTGAAAGGATGTGAGATGAACAAATAAAAAAAATTATTGTAACTTACTGAGAAAATATTCAGTGGATTAGATGCCTAACAAAAATATTCTAGCTTGCAGTACAGTTCTGTTTCCATTCCCACTGAAAAAAACCCATCATTTTGAGATCTGCTTTAGTCTGAATCACTATTACAGTTCTTAAAAATACAGTAAATGATAATTTAAATTAAGGGTTCACTCAGCTGAATTGAAAAGAAGAAAATATTAAAGGGGTAAGATGCTCCACATTCTTAAGCATTTGTGCAATATCAGTGCTTATTTTGTATACGAAAGTACAACAATATTAGCATTGTTTTATACTTATTTCTTGCATACTGGTGCCAAGGAAAATGCAAGAGGGAAAAGAAGCAATTCCATTAACCTAGAATATTCTTTGTATTAAACATATAGTTCTTACATTAGTCTAACTATTGGGAAACTGTAGGAGCAGCAGAATAAGGAACCTAACTTACTGATGATTTCAATATTAGTTTTAATATTACCATACAGGGAGATACATAAACGAATGCTCGCATATACATATTACTAACATATCAGAGATGAAAACTTAAGCACTGATTGGGAAGTACCAAAAATCAGGATACGTATGGAAACTTTACGTATGTTTGATTATAAGTGAAATGTACATGCACCTGTGTTATAAACGCACATTTATATTTAAGAAGATAAACCTGAACTTATTTGCAGGATGTTCAGAGAACACATTAAAACAATCAACATTAACAGACTTTAGCAATGCTTTATTCTTTAACTTTGATCTTAGAAGAATTTTTGTTTTCCAAGAAAGCTGATGCTTTCTTGATACTGTTTTCCAATTGCTATACTTAATCCTCTTAGTATGTAAAGGGATTTTTCCTGAAAGGAATTACAAAAAGGCAACTTCAAAGTTTCTACCTGCAGCCACCTCTTATTTACATTATTTGTATCTGTAACTCTCTTCCTGCTAAAGATTCTGCAACTCATTGCATAGGTCAAGTGATTCAGCCCAGGAATTTTTTTCTTAATTGATCAGGCATTTAAAGGATAAAGTTGAGAGAACGAATGTTTTGTAACCACAGAAAACTCACCATCATCCAGTCTTTACCTAATGTCTACATTTCATTTATAGAATTCAAATTTATTGCTACCTTGTCAGAATTTAGGGAAAAAAATAACCTTGCAGATTTGTTACTGTTACAAAGAAGAAAGCTGGAACTTTACACAATGTAAGTTTCAGAAAGGCTTGACTGAGATTGTTCTGGCACTTCCTCAAACACAGAATAAGATCTGACAGATTCCTTCACGTGAGGGAAAGGCCCAGAAAGAACGTGTTTGGTGAACGTTTACTAAGGTATCCATTTAAGGAATATTCAGACTTTCCAGCCCACTAGCAGAATATTGCTGCTACTGTCTCCAGGGGACTCAGTCACAAATAAACATAGTATAAATCTCTCTTTTAACTTGATGTGTTCTTTGTCCATGGGTTGAGATCAATATAATAACTCCAGAAATTATATATATTTGATAACATTTGTCAAAGTCCAATTTAGCATGACTAGACGTCACTTATCTACCAAGACAATTATAGCAAAGATAAAACAGCAGGAAATAAAATCAAGTGTGTCCCATCTGAGCATTTGTCACAGAACAGTTGTAACATTTGTAAGTCACATTAGTCGCATGACCCCAACGTGACAAAAAATAAATCAAACATTTTTGAGTAATACAGTTGCAGTTAGTGCTAATTTATTACTTACTACAGTCATACCAGCCTTCGCGGGAATCCCATCCTGTTCAATTGTCATTATTAAAATTACTCCCTTGCCACAGAAGCTGGGAACTGGCACGTATGCAGAGAAGTAAACAGAAGCCTCTTTTGCTGGTGGATTAGTCTCAACATTGCCAGTCTTGTTTACTGGGCATTTGACCTTGATAGAAGCAGTTCTCAGGTTGGCCCTTAATGAGAGAAAAATCTTACTAACAATTCAGGGATTTTAATGCCCAATTTTCCAAAGCAGGAATGTCATTGCAATTTCTTAATTTGATATATTAATGACTTTTACTGCCATGAAATTAGATTGCTGTAGAAGACTAGCATGTTACAGATTCCAGAGTGGGATTGATCTGCTCGATCAGCTCTGATCAACCCAAGATTGCTCAGACAACGAAGAGGGCTTCTTTCTTCTCTACAAGCTGAGAGTGTTTCTTTCTATCACAGAGGTGTTGGGTTTGTCTGTCCTGACCAGTAAAATATGGATGAACCTAAATACTGTAATTACCACTAAATATATTAAATACAAACATTAGATTTCAACTGAATCAGTCTGTTGTTTTTCTTCCATACAACCAAGCATGCCATGTAATTTACAATGCCTCATTCAACCAACTTATATTCTAGCTGTTACAAAGCAAAACTATAGAATAACTGTACACTTTTTTTTTTTTTTAATAAAGGTAAAGCATATAGTTCTTTAAAAGTTTACTACCTCCCTGTCAGGAATAAAATACCAATGATGCAACAACAACAACAACAGAGCTCAGAAATAAAAAACCCCAGGAAACAACTGGTTTACTATTTCAGTCTAAAATAAGTATATGGCAAAAACCATGGTGCAAAAATGCAATTTCCTGCTTTTAACCTGTATCTCATAACTAATGAGGCCTACATAGTATCTGGATGCGCTAGGTAATAATTTTATTTCCAGTATCATTCCACAGTGCCCGCGACTTGTTTTAGTGTTGAACCATTTAGTTGCTTTGCAACATTTTAACACTCTATTTTGAAATGCAAACCCCTGCCTTTTTAGACTGAGAGTCACTAATGTGAAAACTACTATTTCCTGTATACTAAAAGTACTCCAGCAATAAGGTGCGTAGGTTACTTATTCGACTCCAAATGTTTCAGAATTTTAGCCTTAGACTTCTCAAGCCTTCTTCACAATAAGCTGAACAGAAGCTCTTTGAATTCTTATAGACATCTGTACTGAGGCTCTCAATAACTGAGGATTTTCATCTGGAAGCCCACAGACAAACAATCCATAGTCCACCTTGAGACATTTAAGAATCAAGTCTGTCCCTCTGCAGTATTTGTGTTTGTATACATACATACAAATAAACATAAGAATACTATCAGCACTATATATATGACGTATATTCTGGTTATAGGTTAAAGTAATTTCATTCAAAAAATGAAGTATATAGAGACAACAGGAAGACTTTCAAGTGCTACAGTGACCTGAACAAGGTAAAGTATGAGAAGGTGATCCAGCCTGGTAGGTCAAGACATCGTAAGTAAGTAATAAAGATTGCAAATAAAAATAAAAAGGGAAAGCAGGAAGAAAATGCAAATCTAGAAATTATACGAAAATTTCAATTTTTCTGAATAGTCAAATGACATTGGTGGGGCTTACTGCAATGCAGTAACAGCTTAAAGGAACACCTGTGGGAAAAGCCATTTGTGATGACATGTGGTAGAAACAGCTACTGATTTTTGTCTGTGGGAGAAACATACTACACACGAGCAAAACAATTTCATAACACTGCAGTTCGGAAGTTTCCTCCAAACTCAGATACACAATTACACCCTACACTCTAAATGTGTAAGTTAAAATTCTATATTGATTTTGTCACTTAAAACTCAAAAGCAACCTATTCTCACAAGTCATGCACTGTACAACTTTCTTTATAACCTCTTATACATCTATTATTAGAGTTCATTTTTTATTTACATAATCACATCTGCATTTTATGTGGGAACCCTCTTTCATATAGCAAACAGATGTTTTGCTTATTACAGGGTTGGTTTCTTTGCTTTTAAAAAGTGCTATATAGCTAAATCTATGTTTTCTTCTCTCATCCACTACATAGTACTCAGCTTTGAATGGTCTCCTGAACAGGGATCTCTCATGTTCTGGTAGTTGCACCTTCCCTGACCCATTCACACAGCACTTTCGTCATTCTCCTGACAAAGGGAGCACCATGCCTCATTTCATTCACCTGACAGTCTAAACCAGGAAGAGCAGGGAGTACTGCTGGGTTCCACTGGCCTCCCTAATGGATCTTAGTTCACTCATTTCAAAGAGTATGGAATTGGCAGGTGTCTGGAGACTAAGATGAGGAAAGATGACCCTGCTCCCTCCAGACAGGAACTCTATTCAGAAAAGACAGAAGCATCATTTTCTCTAGTGCTGAAGCTACACAAGTAACAAGAGAGTGAATTACAGTATTAGTCATTCCTCGTGCATACAAACAGGCACTATTCCAGAGTTCTGAGACTCCACAGAAAGAAAAATGAACAATGAGAGCAATGCAATACTAATTTGCAGATAAAGAACTAAGACTTAGTACAATTAAACAATTTGACCAGGTCTATAAAGGAAGTCTTGTGTGTGAAACAGATATTCAGCCACTTTTCAGTGAGCATCACAAGAGCTTTCCACCTTTCACATCCCACCTGGACCAATATGCTTTATAACTTTTAGTCCAGCCTGTCTGAATTATCAGTAAAAAAAATGCATATAGATGTATAACATAGTCCAGCAATAGTAACACCATGTGCTCCTAATCAGATTATTGTTTTCATGCATGTTGCTTTCATCCTCAAAAATATTTATTTAATTGTAATTTATCCAAGTTTATTAAAAAGCATTTTAATCCACAGTAAGGATTTAATAGTCAGGAAGTTGTTTCTGAAGGGTATATAGCTCTGGAGACGTAAACACAACATTTATTTACAAACATACACAGCATCACCCAGAGCTCCTAGAAGTGACTCTGTCAGTAAAGCTTGAAGTTATTCGAGTGGGACAGCAGAGTTTAGTCTCCAGGACAGCCGAGTCATTTGCATTGCAGCTGACAGGCTACTACAGTGCAGTCTTCTGAAATATCACAGTTAAGTCAAAATTGTTATGCACAGGGAGAGCAGTCGCCCTGCTTGAATAAGACGTAACTGACTGGTTCTAAAACTTTTTTCTAGGATCACAGTAGGAGTAAACAAAAAGTCCTGTAATGATAAAGCCCCAAGCCTTGCAATATCCAAGTGCCTCTTGAACAATTAATCGACCTGACAGCATGATCTCTGTGATATACTATTGCACTGCTCATGCGGCCTAAAACACTTGGAAGTGCTAAAATGCCACCCCATAAATAACATCAGTTCCTATCAGTTTGAACCTCCTGGTATGTAAGGTTTAGAATCCATCACATATACAATACACAATATTAACCTATGAAAATGCACATGATATTGTTGGCAAGTGTATATCTCAAGGGTGCCTTTAGCAGAAATTAGATCTCTAAATAAAAGATTACACCAAAAATTCCTGCTTGAAGCCCTAAGAGAGTGTAAGTTTTCATTGTAATTTTCCCTCAGTACTTAAAGCTTTGCTCATACATATGCATCAGACCTGCCCATGCTAAACATCTCTGGACATTCCCCACAGCTAAGTGATAACAGGACCTGCAAACTATGAGTTCTCTAACTCTGTGTCTTGTGCCACAGTAATGTCACAATACATAAGTGTCTTCGTTCACACAAGATAGCAAACTGGAGAAATCTGTACAGTTTCTGAGCTCTCAGTCCCATGATTCAATTCCACAGAGCAACACTGCCTTTGGTACAGTTGCTTTTCCAACTGGGACAAAAAACTGAAACGGTCATGGACAATGGAACAAAAATTACAACAGTACACATCACCTAGCACAGTGCCACAGGGAGGTTTCACCTCCATCTATACCTACAGCAGGAGTTTCTCTTGTTTTAAGTGAGTGCTATGAGGAATCTCTTTCAAACTAATAAAATATTTTAATTGCAAACACACACTTGAAATGATACATATTAATATATTAACTACTACATCAGTTAAAACTATGATTTTAAGTAAATCTTACATTTGTATACCTCATCCATAATAAAAAACCAATATATGTCTTTAAAATATTTTAAATAATTCAGAAAGATCCAAATCTTTCAGTATACTGCTGCTGAAAAACAGAATACAACTATGATAATTTTTTAAAGCTTGTTATACCTAATTATTATACTTATATAAGCATCTGATCTGGAAGCCAGAGTAAAGGGTTTTCCCTAACCATGAGTAGCTTTTCAAAGTGCAGGTTAAAAACAGTATCTTTGTGGATCTTCCATCTACTGTTTATATTGTTAATGTATTTTAAAGGCCATATCTTTTACCACTACAGCTGAAACTAATCTCTTTCTTTAGCATTTAAATTACTATCTTTTCACTGCCTTTTTTTGAGGGCCACAGTTGCATCAACACATATTCACAATCAAAATCTTAAATCAAATAGCATATGTGTGGCTATCAGAAAAACTACAACCTTATAAGAGAATATTTTAAGTCTTCTGGGAGAGAAATGGGACCCACAAATGTGAAAAGATAAATCTGAAAGAAAAACATAACTGAGATTTCTCATTTTAGAGCTATTATTAAACCCTTAAAAGCTAAATGCATTTTTGTTGAGAAAACAATCTTGTCATAAACAATTCAGAACAATCCCAGGTCCTAAATTGCTAAGGAAAGAAGAGTTGGTTTCCTATGTGAAATTCCTCTGAATCTTCAGAAGGCTCTGGATAGAACTTTACAGTGATTCACAGACTGGTATAAATTTCAGAAATCTATGCAAGTCAGTGTAAACTGCAGGAAGCTGGAAGAACAGACTGTGATTTGCAGCTGTTATTTATATGCATGGTGTTTTAAAGCACAGTAAAGAGATGAAACAAATTACTTCCTTTGATTCAATTTTCAGTTTGGTGTTATATGCTTAAAATAAGCAGAGACGCAGGATGAGAACTGGAAGATGTATACAGAACTTCTAATTAAATTAGAGGACTAATAATACTTAACAACCTTAGTAACCACCTGATTATTTTTTGTAACTAGCCACTTAAAATTAAATGCCTTCAGAGCCAAATATGTAATAACTGAAAAACGGAACATAAGCAGGCAAATAAAAAATATCATTACAATAGAAAATTATATGGTTGAATGGGGAGGGGGGGCGGGGGGGGCGGTGCGAAGAGAAAAAGGAAGTTGCAGAAATAGGCCTAACATTTTAAACTTGTTTCACTTCACATTCTTCTGTCCATAAATTTCACTCTGTATTTATACATCTCCAGACATCTGGCAGCTTAGCCCGAGTAGAAACTTGAAACACACTTGTCAATATTCACATCTCAGACATGTTCACCATAGAAACACATATCAAGCCTACAAAACATACATAGCAAACTGACACTTCTACTGTAAGTCTTCCCTATTTCATAAGAACTCTGTCCACAATAGTAGTTCTTCAGCTTTATTTAAAGTTATTTTAAATTCTTTTCAAGGGGTTGCCTTCAACTTGACCTTCAAGCATACTTACTGCATTTAATTGAAAAATCTGTTTAGACAATAAAAATTAAGTAAATAAAAATCCTGAACACATCTCACTTAATTTGCTACATTTGTAATTACCGTTATAATCTTTCAGTTTAAACGGAATTAGCATATCACACAAGAATATACCCTAGTAAAGCTAAAAGATCAGTACGAAACAAATAAACACCAGCATTTTACCCAGCATTGGTTCCTTATATTTCCATCCCCCTGAATCTTGTAATAGCTACATTCAGTTTTTGTATCCCAGCATTCTCTAGACTGTTTTTACATATGCAACGGTAGTATTTCCAAGGTGACACTTCATGCATATTATTAGCACCTCATAGCAAATAATAATTGTAGTCACTAAAAGATTCTCATACCTTGGGTAAATTTCTTACCCTACCAATGCTCTGTCATGCCATAACTGGCATGTAACAGACCAAAGTTTCACTCTAAATTTACTTAGATAAGAGTAACTTAGAGCAGAATTTTGTTATCTAATACCATTCAATATCCAGAAGTGCAGATGTATTGATGATGAATAAAATGAAAAATATATGACCACAATAACTACTGTCACAGTTATTCAAATGTTATATAAAATTACAATTTCTGAAAATCTCAATAGCTTCATTATATACACATGTTTCTAAAGTTTTGAGTCTCCCTAACCTATGACCAAATTCCACAATGGCTCAGCAGACAGCAACTCCAATGGAGAAATGCAGAACTCAGAAAAACAGAAAACATTATGAACTACAATTTAATATGAAAATACAGTTAGTTAACTACCAGTATACTCAAAATAAAGGATTTCTATTTTAAAGTACTGTCATGCTGAGGTCTCCTGAATACTAGTTAAATTATGAAGGCAGTTAATTTTTTTGCAAAGAGAATAATTTTATATAATCTGAAGGGAAAAAAATATAAACACAGGAATAAAAATTGTGTGTAAGGCAAATATTATGAACAGCCATATTTCCTGCTTAGCATACAAAATGACTGAATTGTGAGCAGTCATACAGTATAAAGCTAAAGCAAAGAAGAATGGCAAAAGTGGTGGTGAGGTGACAAGGCAGACTAGCAGTGTTTCAGACCCACCTCCATGATTTACTTGTATTGAGACATTATATATACTTTTTGTAAATTACAGTAATTAACTTTTCAATACTCTGAACAGGAGAGAAGGCTGGGGAAGCTCTCAGACATAGGGGGTTTCTGCTGAGAATGTAATAAACTGAACTAATCACTTGGAACCTGCTCATCTTTAATCCACTCTGGTCTTTCCTCTCGGGAAGGGAAAACCCCAGCAGTCATACTGGAGGTCTTGCTCATCCACAGCTCTCTCCTGCTTCCTCACCTTACTCTCATTTCAAATTACAGTCTTGCATGCCCTATATCAAGTATTTTTCAGAACAGTTTTGATTCAGTAAATGAGATGTCTGCAAGTATGCTTGACATCTTAATATTCTGCAACATTCTTCTTGAGAAAACAAACACTTAAGAAATTAATTTTATGGCTTGACCATTATATAAGAATAAATTAAAACCTATTTTTTTCTGGAAATTTCATTCGCATTTTTAAATTTAAGAAAAATATTCAAATTCTGAAAAAAAACAGCTTTATTAAAATGGTGGCAAATTAAATCTTGGCAATACTTGATATTTTTCTCCAAACTCTGAGATATTACATCAAAAACACATCTATAGGACTTCACTCAGTTTACTTCTTGCACTAAGTTCGTACTCTTTACTTAAACAAGTTAAGTGTTGAAAACTTTCTGCTATATCCCACAGCTACATTGTTCCATTTCTTTTTCCTATTTTGTTTGAGAATGCGGGAAAGGGACACTTTGCATTGCTCGCTACTCTGGGCAGATTCCTTACTTTTCACAAATTGCAAAAATAGTAATGTGGAAATGAGCATATTAAAGTTTGTAAAGGCCTCATATAATAATATAAATGTAACTAAATAGTTTTCCTACACTTTTGCATTGTTTTACTTCCCTTCTACTTTTTTTTTTTTCTTTTTTTTCCTTCTATCTTTGTGTTTTTCTTTCCTTTTTACTATAGTTCAGAATTCTAATTAGACAGGGGAAACTGTGCTGAACCCAACAGCCCAAGAGAGAGGCTGCCCCAGCTCCACAGCCCAGACCCAACCTACAGTGCGGCTGAGAGCTTATTCCTGGTGGGTATGTGCACACAGATCATGCATATGCACCACATACATACAGATGATACACGCGGCCAATCACACCAATCAATGCGGTCACGGACACAGAGCACCCACATCAGAGACAACACCAAAAGCCTCATCCCACTCCCCTCTCTGGTTGAGCAAGATGAAGGTGCATTTGTAAGAATATAAATATACACTTATGTACAATATGGATCCTTCTGGAAGGCAGGCTCAGGCACGTGGTCTGCCCAGCAGCTGCCCCTGGTTCCCAGTCTACTCAGTTGCTACCACCTGCATATATGAACCCTTGAAGCTACTGCCCCACTCCAGGTGCTGCTGCAGACCCCACACTCACAAACAGACATGCACCTGCACACGTGCACACACCCAAAGATGCCCTTGGTTTCACTCACTAGTGTCTCTGCAGGCACCCACCCAGGCACACAGACACCCCGAACCATGGACTGACTCTAGTTGCTGGCACCCAGACACCCCCTCCAGGCACACTCAGTTAGAAAGCACCTCACACAGGAAAGAGCTGGAGAAGAACTGAATCAGAAGATAGTCATATAGACCAGGTTTCTATGATGGTAGATTGGTAGATTACCCAGTGGATATTGTCTATCTGGACTTCGGTAAGCCCTTTGTCACTGTCTGCCGCAACACCCTCATAGAGAAGCTGTTGATGTATGGGACGGCTGAGCAGACAGTGAGGGGGGCTGAAAAATGGTGCAAAAAACAGGGCCAGAGGGTGTAGCTCAGTGGCACAAAGTCTCACAGATGGCCAGTAATATGCAGCGTACCTCGAGAGTCAACATTGGGTCCAATCCTGTTCAACATCTTCATTCATAATCTGTAAGATGGGGCAAAGCATACCCTTTACGAGTCTGCAGATGATACAAAACAGGAAGGTGTGGCTGATACACCAGAGAGTTGTGCTGCCATCCAGAGCTATCTCTGGAGACATGGGCTGATAGGCACCTCACAATGTTCAACAATGAGAAGCTGAAAGTCCTGCACCTGGGAGGAACAAACTCTTGCTGGGGACCAGCTGGCTGGAAAGCAGCTTTGTAGAAAAAGACCAGCAATGTGCCTTTGCAGCACAGAGAGTGATGGTATCCGAGGCTGTATTCAGAGGATTGTTGCCCGCAGGCCAAGGGAGGTTGATCCTTCCTCTTTACTCAGCTCTGGTGTGGCCACACCTGGAGTGCTGTTGTCCAGTTCTGGGCTCCCCAATACAAGAGACAGAGTTTTCAATGAAGGGCCACTAAGATGATTAAGAGACAGGAGCATTTCACCTACTAGAAAAGGCTGAAAGAACTTGGACTGTTTTGCTTTGAGAGAAGGCTCAGGGAGGGCATCTCATTTGGATATATGAATAATTGAAGGGAGGCTGCAAAGAGAACCAAGTTAGGCTCCTCTTAGTGGTGCCCAGTGACAGGACCAAAGGTGATGGGCACAAACTGAAACATGGAAGGTTCCCTCTGAACATCAGGAAATACTTTTTAGTGTGAAGGCGACTAAGCACTGGCACAGGTTGTTCAAAGAGGTTGTGGAGTGTCCATTCTTGGAGGTATTCAAAAGTCACCTGGACAGAGCCGGTGCAACCTGCTCTGGGTGGCCCTGCTTGAGCAGGGAGGTTGGACAATATAACCTCTAGAGATCCCTTCCAACCTCAGCCATTCTGTGATTCTGTGAAATATCTGTACAGACATGCACATGAGAAGGACAATTCGTGGCATAATTCACAGCTCCATCCCACATGTGAACGTGTTTTAGACATTCTCAGTCGCAAACAATAGTTTCATCCTGTTTTCCTTGGCCATTTGCTGTTCCTTCCAATGCTAATCTTTTCTGTTTTATTCTTTCCCATTCCTCTCACTTTCTCAGAACAATGCAATACAGAAGTAGCTGAAATGCCAAGACGGAGCACAGTACAATTTAGCTGGGGAAGTGCAGTACAGATGTGCTCCAACTCAATTTCCAATCTACAGACTGTATCTTTCCACTCCAGATTCTCTAAATAGTTTTACCGTAATGTAGTCAAAGTACCATGTTGACTCTGTCTTACATACAAATGATATTCTTCATCCCTATTTCTTCTTCCCTCAATCCTTTTCCCATTTTTACAGACCAACTGAAAACAAGATGCAGAGGAAAAACTCTTTGTAAAGCAGAGTCTGACTTTACTATATGTTTCTTCTGTGTCTAACAAAAAGGAAATGAGTGCCTCCTCCCATTTTATTAAGTCTAAGAGCTACAGCAATAGAACTTTATAAACTGTTATGCTAAATTTCTAGAGAACTCACAAATAGCCTAGGAGAATTTTTAAAAAGATGCTTTAGTTATGAATGTCCAAGAAAGAAAGTTACTTCAATATTTAGGTTCTCTCTGGTGTTTTATAGTAGTTATGTAATTGCAGGGCAGAAAACAGTTATTGTTTATATAAATTGTTTCCTTGAAATAGTGGCTTATTATATGACGTCATGAGGTTTCAGATTTACATCCCCCTGTCAGAACAAGTAATCAAGATTGTACTTTATCCTGGCACTGGGCCTGTTTTGCACTACTCTGTTTTTACAGAAAGATAAAATATTTGATTCTCAAAGGATCAAACCCAGTGTCTCACTGGTCAGGAACATGAAGTCCAGTAAAATACCCATCTATCTCCAGATGAATATCAGAAAGACTTATCTCTCTCTACATACTTTTCGTTCTCTTGTCTTCCATACTTCTCCTGACTTGGGTGACTGGCACAGCTACTCAGGATGTTAACACTCCAGACTATTCCAATTTCTGCCTTCAGACAAGGGATTTTCATAGTCTTCAGATTAATTCTTCATTCAGAAGTTCAAAACTACATAGAAAGCTCCAACGAATCTGAAGGAGATAGGGATATATATGTGCCTATTGTAGCAGAATCAAATCTGAAGAATCTTTTTAGTTAAGAACCACGAGAATACAAAGAACATCATAGATCAACCATCAATTCTTAGACTGAACCTGTGACATGAATGACTGGAAAAACAAAATTGTGGGTTTTTTCATACATGCTCATAAACTACATTGGAAGTCACTGACAGTCAATGGACAAAATCCCTTTGGAGCAAAGTAATTTTCAAAGAACAACACAATATGCATGCACAAAGTATTTTCTCCATTAATTTCTCTGCAGATTTCCAAATGTGAAAGATAAGAAAGAAATGCATGGAAAAAGGTAATGGAAAAACAGAAAAGAAGAACCACTTTGGAGTATGTGTTGTTCTCTCTGAAATCCTTATAAATCTAGAAAATCCCCCCCAGTTTTCCTCTTACAGCCTCCTCTCCTTCTTTTTAAACAATATAACTTCATTTCTTTCACATTAGTGGTTTTAATAGGATGTGGTTTCACAGAAAGCAATTAGATTTTGAGTATCTTCCCACAAAGTATATTAATTATTATCTAGAAAAATATGTTCTTAAGACACAATATACTTTATGTCAGCATTTTTATTTACTTTTTCATTTGAATGACACTGACACCAAATATCTCATGCTTCTTACTGCCTCTTCCCAAAGGTAACACAAAAAGGAAATGCGTGAATTCTACCAAACATAATAAACTACTAAATTCTATGGTGATACAACATGGACCCTACAAAAAGTGGTAAATGAACTCTTTCGATCAGAAAGGGCGAATATGGAGAAAACTTTACCTAAGAAGTTGTATCACCTGTATCTTGTATACTTCCATAGATGCATCCTTCACTGGACATGTTCTTAACAAAAGATCATCTATAGAGCATATAATAATTTAAGTAATTTACATAGTTCCTGTTATCAGAAAAGGGAATCCTCTTGGATATGTTTTAAATCTATCACCAGATACTGGAAGTAAACTTTACAAAGAGGCCCAATGTAAAAATATTGATTGAAATTTTTTATCAATATTAAATTAATACAAATAGTTAAACAGTAATGGTAAATGGAAAGTTTCAAAGCTATAACATTTTTCAATCCGTTCTGTACGTTCTGAGCTCTGCTCTCATATCACCAGATGTTGTATTTCTACATTCTATAATTAAGTCACATAGGAAAAGATTATTAAACGTGATTCTTTTCCTTGAGGTTTTTAAAGATTACTTACTAAATAAAAGTTGTTCACTCATCAACAATCACCCTCAGAACTCAAAGTCAAGCCATATGACCGAAGTCAAGTGGAGCAGGCAGTGCAAAACATTTTCTGAGAAACATCAGTAAAGAAATTACAGAAAATCTGAACACTTGTTGCTTTTCTCTCAAAAGTTACCAGACCATATTTTAAGAATAAAATATTAATCAACCTTTAAATATAGAGATGTGAAGATTTTTTATTCTGTCATTTAAACAATTCAACCAGCATATAACACCCAGCAAAGTAATAAAAACACACTCTGGCTTCTAAAGATTGTTCTGTGCAGTGCAATACTAAATAATATAGGATCTGGGGTTCCAGTTCAATAAAATTCTCATTTGTTTTTTGTAACCTGTAGACAAAATGTAGGAATCTTGTTACAGAAATCATATTTTTCTTCAATGGTACCACTCATCAATTATGATCTTTCATTGCCATAGCAATTTGTCTGAAAACTTAATCAAAGTTGTAAAGTATGGAAAAGAAAGAGATCAAGAACTCACAGAACCTCACTCACACAGAGCTACTATTCTGCAGACAAAAAATAATTTTGAATGGTTTGGGCTGACATTATTAAAACATGCTTTTTATGCAGAACCCTATAAACACTTTCTTCCAAAAACCCCACACCAACACACTTAATCACATTACAGTACTGCAGTACTATTAGTTTCACGCGTATCTTGATTCCACATAGTGGGTGGTTGAAGATTTATTTATATTGAGTTGCACCCAAAGGTAATTCAGTTTTCAAAAATCAGAATCCTACAATAATAACCATCTGAAAGACAGCAGCCCGATGATCAACCTCAGATAAGAACTATTTGAATCCCATGGACAGTAAAGTAGGTCCTTAGAAGTGACAATTTCCTTTTTATTTTTCCCTTTTTTATTTTGATTTTGTTATTAGACCCTCAACTCGCAAATGCTCAACTGTCACAAAAGATCAGTGTTACTGAACCACCGGCATTAATCTGTTGTTTGAAATATATAAAGAGAGACAAATAAAGGAGACATTGCAAAATGTCTTCCTCAAGTAGAACCAGATATTGAAATGATAAATAACATAACCTATGAGCACTAGTTATAATGTTCTTGGGCAGAAGAGATTTCTAAATACCAAAGACTGTTGCTTCATTGTCAGATGGTCCATAAATAAACCATCGTCAATTCATGACATTGGACCTTTTCTTCTTGCTATGCTACTGTAAATAAGTGTGTTCCCCTTGCCTGTCTGAATTCTACATGCCTATTTCCAGAAATGCCGCAGCATATAAGTAACACTGTCATGTCCGTTTTGTCAACTACATGCTGATTATCCTTTTCTATCTGCAGTTCGGGAACATTATCAAGGTCAGAAGCAATCGCTCAGAACACTGATCCTGAAGCTCTTGTGTCTGATAATTTCTGTAAGGAATTTTCATAAATAAACTTAGTAATGCAATTAGTGGCAGATCTACCTTCCTTACATGCTGTAGAAACAAAAATTGTACCAGTAACCTGTCAAGTATCTAGTCAATGTGTTCATTTATTGCATGTAATCATGCCTTATTCCAAAATGACACAAGTCTAATTTACCGTTACCATATCTAAGTTTCATGTGTGTTTGGGCAAATGCCCACCTCCTTCAACTCTCCTGACCTCCAATTTTTTTATATTTTTTTTTTTCTTTTTTGACAAATTGGTTATGAGGCATTTACAACTGATGCACATATCGCGAAATTATTTCTGCCAAGCTTCCTCCATGACCTGCCCGTGGGACATGACATGCTCTGAGATGCATCGGTCTATCAAACTGAATCTTTCCAGGACAATGCAAATTATGACAAATTCCATCATCCCGCATTATGCGCTTCATGCTAATCTTCCTAATTCGAGAAAATCAGAAGGGCTTGCTGTTCTGCTGAAGGGCACGTTGTCTGAATGAATGATGGTGAAAGAACATTCGCAATCCCCTTCATCTTCTAATCCCAGCTGTGGCCACCTCTGCCCTAAAACCACTGAGCAACCTTTCCTCCTATGTAATTCTTGCACCAGAATTAACTCAGGATCAGTCTTTTGACGGAGTAGAGAGAATAAGAATGATTTTTGTTTCTGGACTTCAGTGGTATTACATCTTTAGAAAAGCATTTTTAACTAAATTTTCCCCATAGACTTTTTCTGCCTATTTCTTCTAGTCTGCCAGACTTTCACAATAGGAGTGCAATCTCCATGAAAAGTTAAATTACCTCCCAGAGTGGATTTTAAACAATTTCAGCAATAGTTTTCAGGCAATTTCTGGTCTCAAGCACTTTTGACTTTGCGAGTTATGCTGCTGACTCAAAGCAAACAACCAACCTGCAAAACACCCTTCAGAAAGTCCCCAGGACAGAAAACAGCTACATCTCTGAATCATTCTTCACTGGCTCAGAAGGTGGCAGTATTACTACATGAAAGAAACTTTCCATCTATCTAGTATTCCACATCCACATTGCTGAAATAAACATGTTTAATTCCCAAAGAAGCATATATTTTATCCTGTGGCATAATTTACTTATAACATTAAAACTCAAACATGGAGCAATTTGTAGCAATAACTATGATTATGCTGTTAGTGGCCCAAATGTCACTGTCTAGATTAGGCTAAATGATACCTAGCACCAAAGAGCTTCTGTGATTTATTTTTTATTATCACTGGTAGAACTTGCATGCTTAAAAGGCTCCCCATTCAAATTATTCAGTCTTCTGAATGACTGAGGTAATCATAGAAAATCTTGTATGAAATGATACAAGTTTTAAATCATAGCCATGCTTAAAATATATAAATGTTTGGGGCAGGCAGATATGTCATTACAGATTTAAAAATAACACTTCACAGCAAAAATACAGTGCATACCGCAGAAGGAGAACTAAAATGTATCACAGTTTTTACAATCCGCAGCACTGAAAATTAAAAGGGTTTAGAATCAAGAAAAGATGTATTGCTTTATGAAATTAAATGTATGTTTTAAAAACATTCTCAGAAATATTAATAAATATATTTATGAAGCTGTTTCATTAAAAAGTAGAGAACATTAAGATTTTTAAATAGGTTTTGCTTTAATTTATATCTCAGCTAACCAGATCCTTTTCCTACCTATTTATATAGCCAGAACATTTCAATCTACAGGAACTCTGTCAATATTACAGATAATATTTCTTTTCTACTATTAGTTTAAATTAGAACAGAATTCTTATTTATGAAAAATGAAGTGTAAGCCATACTTTCTACTTGAATAAGCTTTTCAGAATGAATAAACAAACACAGTAACTAAAATGCAGACAAGTTTTATTTTGCATTTATGGTCCATGCTTTAATGGAATCTTGCATAATTGGCTCGATGCTTTACTGAGTCTTTGTACATGCCTAATAAGTACGTAGCACAGATCCACATTAAAGTATTACTAAGAAGAGACAGGAAGATCTTTAGCTTTATACTTCATTCCCAGTGAGACCCAAACCCTCAGAGGTAAATGACTATGTGAGCATCATTTCAGCAAAAGGCACCGGGCACACCCTGTGCTTGCTGCGGCTTGTTGACATGAACCAAGGCAGGCAGACACCAATAATACATGAAGTGCGGTTCAGAGGCAATTAGGATCAGTTGTCAAGGCCAGGCCATTAATGAAAGAACATGTCAGAGGAGCTGGAGACTTCAATGGTTGAGGGCAAGAAGGCGATTTAGTGTGACAGATCGAGTCCTTCCAATGTCCTCAGTGGTACATGCTAATACCAGCCTTAACAACCTTTTGTGGCAGTGTATAATGCGACTAACATGGACTTTGATTCAGCAAAATGACTGCTGCCACTGTTAGTCTGTCTCATTCCCACAACAGTAAAAGCACTGCTACAAATAATTACCCACTTCCTTCTCCCCCCTCCTCCATTAAATGCAGCAGTCCTTTATGCATGCCATACTGTTTCTCACTAGAAGGTCACAACGTTTATCATGCTGCTTTCTTTTCTTTTCTTTCTGTCATGCCCTTTCTATTTGTTAATATAATCTGAAATTATCCTGTAAAGCAGTTCTGTTCAAGCAAAAGGAAATTAACTATAAATTCACCATTACCTCATGTGACTAATAACAAACACAAAAAGAGCAAACCAAACTGCTCTAAAGGATTTACTACTTATTCTGTCAATTATGCAAGGAAAATGCTGCAACGTGAGATAATTATTAACATCATCTACTGGATGAAAAATATATGGCAACTTTAACCTCCACAAAAATTAAATCCTGAAGCTTTATACATAACTTGGCACTTGCTTGTTTTTCCTATTGTTACTGTCAGCACTACCAAGCGCTAATTTCTATAAAAAGCTGCAGACCTCAAATTCCAAACACTCAATTACAGGATGAAAGGAAGCATAAACGTAGAAAGAAAAACCTGAAACAGGAGTTCTATTGTAGGCACAGTACTGAAGTCAGGAGCAATGTCTTCACTGAAACAAGACAATGTTGTGTTTTCTTTATAGAAGATGTGATCTGTTTTATGAAGGATAGTTTTCAAGTAAGTTAAGACTTCACAAACCATTTCTTAAGTACATTACCTAATTTCTAAAGTAGGATTCTGGTATTCAGTGCTTCTTTCAATATCAATTGCTTTCTAAAGTTTCAACATTCTGGCCACTTGAGAATAAGCTATACCATGCATTTAGGTGTGAGAAATTTGTGTCTCCAAAAATGGCAAAAAAAAAGTTGGTCATATTCACCAGAAATCCCCACTAATTTCAAGGGGTAATTAATAGATTTGTCAAAGTAAACACTGTCCTATCAATGATAAAAATTACATCTTGAGCCCTATTTTACTCACCTTATATCAGATGATGTGGTTCTCCCCTATCACTTCTGTCATTCGGCAATGCCTGAACTGACCTTTCTAGAGGCAATACTTACCTGTGAGTGACAGGAGAAACTATCTCCAGCAGGATGAGTTTCCTTCTCTCTCTTCATTTCTCTCCACTTTGCCTACTTTCTGTCTGACTCATTTTATTTTCTCTCTCTTCTTTACATCATTTTTTTTTTGTTTATAATTCTACAGCTAACCTCTTCTTAACCGACCTTTGCCAACATTCCCTTTTCAACCTATAGCTTTAACCTTTTGAATGTCTACTTTGTTTTATTTGACATATTTTTCTATTGTTTTTTTTTTTCTCTGAAACTTTCTCCCTCTTAATTTTATTCTTTACTATTTTCCTTTTCATTCTTTCCTTTCATCTTGCACCCTTGTCAGCTCCTGGACCCACTGAAGGTAAAAGAAAAATCCCATGACTACAATACGAGTATGCTCTAATGCAAGTATTTAGCACTGGCTATACTACCAACATCTGTGTGTCCAACACAAGCAGCAATTGTTGGCATTTAACATGATTAGTGGTACTGGTACTTTTTTGATGGAGTAATGTATAAAGGATGAGATTATAACAATTATTACACTGTGCCATAATTACAGATCTGTGGTGCAATATGAGGAACACTAAGCAGAAATATAACTGGAGACAGCAGTGATCTTTTATAGTTATCTACATCTATTGATTATTTTAGATTGCAGTAAATATGCACAAAGGAAAGTTATATTTAACTCTCAGCATATATGCTAGGCATTAAGATTAAATCAAAATTTAAGCATGTGGCTAACCCAGTTCATCCTTAAGATTTGGTTTCAGATTTGCATTAAAATTTTATCTTAAATATTGATGCCTCTACAGATAGGCCAGTGATTACCCTACCCTACTTTATAAATCATCTTGATTAAAAAAAAAAAAAAAAAGAAGATGGAGAGTATTATCAGAGGAGCATTTAAAAAACCAAAACAAAACAACCCCAAATAAACAAATACCCCCCCCCCCACACACACACATCCCAAATCATTGTACTCTATTGTAATATTCTCTAAAGAGCAGCAGAATCTCTAGGATACTTAAGGGATCAAGACACACCATTTAATGCAGATTTTCATTGCTCTGTGCTTTTATGTAATACTACTTCTTTTCCTTTTGTGCAACTATCATGACTTTTTAAAATTAATTGTAAAAATTTGCTTCAAGATTATTATTCTCTTTTGTAGATACATACTTACAAAATATTTCCTGCACAATTAAATAATGTCTTTCATTTACTAACTCAGGTTTTCATGATATGTTAATAGATGGTTTGGTAATAATAATCATAAACATAGGAATCAATTATCACCAGATATGTAGATGACAGACACAATTAGCTAAAAAAATACTCTTCAAAAACATTTACTATAATGAAATTCTGAAATCTTACTGTATAAGAAACCTGTCTGTGGAATTATAAGAAATCTTTTCACAGAAATGAATTACGCTTTAATAGTAAATAGGAACATTCTTAAAATAAACTGGAGAACCAACCACAAATAAAATTCTAATATTAACATATTAGAACCTGGAGTATTTAATAATTAAGATATATGTCTAAACTGGAACTGTTTTCACTATCCACTCATATATACACACATATTTCTCTTCTGTTTGCTACCAATTCATTTCAAATGCCTGAAAAACTCAAAATGCATTCCAATGTAACAGATGCCTTATAATACAAAGCTTGTGACTTTAAAAAAAAAAGCTTGCTTTTTACAGAAAAACCATATATCTCAAATTACTAAAGTGGGGGAATAAAATGGAAAAAGGGAAGGGAAGGGAAGGGAAGGGAAGGGAAGGGAAGGCGGAAGGAAGGGAGGGCGGAAGGAAGGGAGGGCGGAAGGAAGGAAGGAAGGAAGGAAGGAAGGAAGGAAGGAAGGAAGGAAGGAAGGAAGGAAGGAAGGAAGGAAGGAAGGAAGGAAGGAAGGAAGGAAGGAAGGAATCTTATAACAGAAAAAAACAAACCTTTCTCACCAAATGCAAGTGCTAAGAATCACAGCAAAAGAAATATAAAAAAGAATTAGAAAATCATTTCTCTGCCTAATACAAACAAATCATCTTACATTTACACAGTATGTTTCATCTCCAAGGACCACAACATATTTCACAAATAGTTTTTCTGTATATTTAGTGGAAAATTAATTCAACACTGATATAGTGCTCCAATTGCAAAGAGAAGAAACAGATCACACTAACACCGTATAATAACTGGGAGGAAAAGAATCTTACATAGTTGACAGTGAATGTGTAATTTTCTCTAAAATGCTATCTAATTATACAACACGACCAGAACTTTGGAGTGAAAGCTCTTATTTTTGAACTCTGCCTGGATTGTAACCACAAGTTACAAAAGCCTCAACTTTATTTCATTGTACTTACTGAAAAGAGCAGTGGTTCAGGAAGCAATGCATGACAAGTGTCATATACAACATGTTTTCATATATGAACAGGCCAGAATCAGCATGAGTAAGTCACCACAAACCCAGAATATAAAACCAACTACAATTTGGAGGTACAACAGAAGGCAAACAACCAGAAATTACCTTCAAATGAGTAACAACCATGGAGGAAAAACATGTAAACCTTTGAAAACACTTTGGTTAGCCTTAGAAACAAACAAATGATACGTCAAAAATTGCTCTCTGTCCAATCCTGGACTCCTTAAACCTAAGAGAAGTAAATCTCTTGGCATAGGCAAGATGTAAGCTTGGCTTTTCCATTTCAAGCTACTCTAAAATGCAACAGTCAGGTTGACTAAGAGATGTTTCCTTGTTTTGAAAATGTTGTCCTGTCTCATTACAAAGAGTTACTAAAAGAATGTTCTGAAACCGAATTCTCTCACAGGATTTCAAGGCTGTTTTTTTGTTAGGCTGATAGAGTTTGTGGTGAGAAACAGTATAAGTGAACTTGCATAAAATGTGTTCAGTCCCTGAAATGTCACGTTGAGTTGAAAGCTGTGCCTCTAACAATGGACGGCAGACAATAATGCTGTCTTGAAATAATGTGGTTTTTTTCAGGTTTTTACAGTAGTATAAGGAGGCTGGGTCAGCAGAAATCAAAGGATAACAATTATTTGTGGTCCCTTAGATTAAAAAAGAAAACATGGGGAAACAGTAAATAATCCATGTCCTTAATAGATAGACAATCTCACCAAGAGCCATGGAAACAACCTATATGGGCTCTCAAGACAACCACCTTTGGGAGACAGATGCCCTGTGGTTCACTTGCACTGAAAGAATGCAAGAAGAAAAACAGCCCAAAGAGCAGCACAGTGCTTCGGTTTGAATTCTCAAACGCAAGTGACTATGGTTTCAGCAGTAATAAACACCAAAAAGCAAAGAGGTTTCAGATTTAAAATAGAAGCCAGAACCAGAGTATCAAAAGCTGTTTGGAAAAAAGAAGTTTGACATACTTTTGAGGTTTGATGCTATGTGTATTGGTACAAAGGACACCAACTTATCACAAACAGTTCAGCTTGAATTTACTTTCAGTACTAGAGAAAAAAATATAGCTTTGCTTATCAGGAGATGTTGGTATCTCAGTATAAGAGTACTTCTGCAGAGAATTAAAGGTGAGGAAATTACTAACTTGATGTCTTGTAACACTTAGCAAGTTTGGGGTACCTTCCCATATAATAATAAAACTGGACTACAGCAGAAGGTGTCTATTATGAATAACCAAGTATAAGAATAGCTGTAGGAAACAAGAGGGAAGAAGGGTTGGTCCACGTGAGTGACCCAGTAGGTACACAGTAACACAAGGAGTCTTCACAAGTGGAATTTGGGCAAACCTAGTCAGCAGAAATACCAGCTACACAAAGAATCAAGACATTATTTCTGTGTATGTTAGAGAATGTCTAGGGATGAATTATGTAGGGCATGGCATGGCTCACAAACAGTTAACCTAGTGAAATTCGAAGAGAAAGAACATGAGGACTTCAAACCTGTCACAATAATCACATAACCTAACCTCTAGAGAAAGAGACAATGTTTCAGTTACTGAACTCAACCCTCAGGCTCTCAGGCATCAAATCTACAAACGAAAACAAACTGGGATGGGGGATGGAAGATTTGTCGCGCCAAACTGCCAAGATAATGTAGTAGACCCAAAAAAATTTGCGAATAGTGAATACGTAATTTTGAAAAAGATGTCTGAACCCTGCTTAGGAACCCTCCCTTAAAACATACTGAAGCAGAAGATGAAGAAGTGGTAAAGAGCATGAATAAGGGGCATGTTGATGGGAAACAACATGGGTGATTGATCTGAAACAAATGCATCAGCTTTTGAAGCTAAATACAAAGTGAGGAGAACTACATGAGCATAAATTCTGCTATCTTTATAAGAACAATGGAAGCTATGCAAGGGAGATTTCAGGAGAGGTAAGTGGAGAGAAACAGAAGACAGTACTTAGGGGAGACACTAGGACAGGTAGGCTATAGCCTCTAAAGCATAGAGAAGTTAAAGGAGATTATAGTGTGTAACAAAATTACTGCATATTTTTAGTAGAGCTAGTTTTTTTAAAAATTAGAGATTCAAATTCTTCTTCTCATCTTCTGGAGACATTTTTGTGAGTTTCAGGACTGAGAGATTACAGAACAATTGTTTCATTAGAAATGTTTCCCTAGGTAATTTTTGTTCCGTACAGACTTTCTGCACCATTCAATCAGGGGCATACTTGTGGCTCAGTTTCACTTGCAAAGTTACCATGAAAGCACTTGAAATATATTATGAGCCTGGAAGTGCTGCTATAGAGTATAAAGACATTAAGTAGGCCTGTTGTAGGGATTTTTTACTTTAGAGATGTCTCGGCAAGTTTTCCTTTTCATGCTCAGGCACACTCTTTTGATCCATTAAGTATATTTGGTATTGCACAGCATTTGCTTCTACTGATAAGCTGTTTGAACACTAGGATGGGTATTTCTAGGGAGATTTTTTTTTTCAAAGTAGGATCTTTTTTCTGTTATAGGCTGTAACTGTGTAATGATGTTCTAAAAGTTCTGTGGATTGAAGGTACATAACAACTAAGGATTTAGGATCTGTAATGGCATGTTCTTTCAAGTACTTCCTAACACTGTATTTGGGTGGTTCTTTTCACAGGAGTGTTTTCTTTGATTAAAAACCCCCTTTAGATGACCAAAATGAGCATACAAAGTATTCTGCTCAGAATATAGGTCTTATTAAGGGTCTTCTGACTGTATATTATATCTTTTAACAGTTTGGTACAGATTTTTATGGAAATAGGTGGACTCATTTTTCTACACACTGCAGGTTTTAGGTTACAGTTTTGATACTGATTATAGCATTTAGGAAAGCAACGCTGATGTAGGAACACTCACAAGATGGCTTGGCAGAAAGCTGATAATTACAGAATTTGTGGCAGAAATCAATAAAGAAGTCTAAGTTTCCAGTCCATATAAAATTTTCACCTGTGTATGTCAGATATGCTATAGTATAATTATTTAGAAATTCTTTTTCAAGGAAGCCAATGAAAAGGTTGGCTATTTGTGGAGTTATTTTCATGTTCATTGTTCAAAAATCTGGTACGGGTGAGACTGGTGAAAGCATAGATGTTCTCATGGGGGAACAGAAATGTTTATTGCAGTTTTTCAAATTTTGGTCCTTTTCTTGTAAACCTTCAAGGAGATACCATCATGAGGTGTCACAGTGGCATAAAGACCAGGAACACTGCAGAAAGTTAGGAGGCTGTTGGTCAAGGGGCTCTTTCTGTTATGGAATCTATGGAGAAAGTCTCTTGTTCTCTGTGGAAAACTTGCTGGATGCATAACAAAGGACTGAGGTTTAGTGAGGATTTCATGGATGGAGCAGTAGTAGATGAAGCCTATGGTAGTAGACCTGCCCAGGTTCCCTTGTTTGTGGATCTGTGGGAGTAAGTAATCCAAAGGATAAGAGGTGAAGAGAAGTAGTTGCAAGTTAGTGAAATTAACTGATTTTATCTTGGAACTCTCTCTTTGGGAGCTTTTGCCATTAGTGGCAGCCTCAGTCCTTGTGGCTTATGGTTACTACAACTGCCATTTGTTATTTCTGGCTTAATCACTACTTGGATGTTGAATCTTACAGATTTTAAAGCATTTCTCTCAGTGACAGTTTCTGACTGGTATTTATTGGTGGTTATTACAAAGTCAGATCTTTTGCTAAGTCAAACAGTGTAACAGTTGAAGGTGTGATTTTATCTATTATAACATTTTTAATCCTAAGTTTTTGATGATATTGGTGATCTTCTGTCACTTGTCATATGATGCAATAACACCGGGAATGGCTTCAATTTTTTTTTTTTACTATTTTTTTTTTTAAGAACGTGCTGAAAAAAAAATCCTCTCATTCTCTGCCTAACCACAATTATTCCTGTGTTTATAGGTCAGAAACGCTGGTCTCTGTCAAGGACAGAAGTGGTTGGCTTGTTTAGGCTGGTAATGTTGTAGAATAAGATTGTGATCAAATACTGTTATGGTTATTGCTTATACAGTTGCTTCCCATTTTACTCTTTTTACCTTAAAGCAAAATTTCAAACCTATCTTTGGCATCAGCTCTCCTTAAAGAACCTAGGAAATAAAGCTTATGGGAGCAGAAATATAGTACCCACGATACAGTGGATGGACTCCCTTGCAGAGGGCAGTGATTTTCATTTGGGTAGAAGATACAAGAATAAGCACATCACCAAGGTTAGCATATCACTAGGATTAACGTATCACTGATTTCATAGGCTGCTGAAGATATTCAGCTGGACTTCAAAACAGGATGATGAAGATTCTCCTGTCTTGGATTGGGTTGGTAGGACTTGGAAAACTACTTACTCTACGTGCCCTTTGATTACAGAGATACCTGGGAAGAGGCTCTCCCTCTTCACACTAAGCAATGTTCAAAAAGATGAATCATTCTTTTGGACTTGATGAGGGCTAGATGAGAAAAAATAGGGTTGCTAACAGAAAAGCGTAAGTAGGAAAATATACATTTTAATTTAAATCCTTCAGATACCAAGGGATTGTGCCTAGAAGAATCAAGGCAATGCTTAGAAGAATTGGAAATATGACTGCCAGCACACACTCAGTCATGCATTGCACATGTTCAGTTGCTTGGAAAGTATGATATTCACATCAAATCAAGGGAACAAGTAGTTACTTGGAATGGGCTGCTCATAGTAATCGAGCAACTTATGATTCATCTTTGTTACTAAATCCCAGGCAGGTTTTCCATTAGTATCAATGTTGCAAGTTTTCCACCCATAAATTAAATTCATACATAAATTTTAAGTATATGAGCAGAACAACATGGGTTTCCTCCCACATAGAGAGGCAAATTCACACATAACTGCTCATAGACTTAGTAAAATAACAACACATTTCCATAAGACTGCTAAATGGCAGACCACCAGCCTTCATATTTGTCCTTATCAGGAAAGTGTTCATATCTGCCAATAATTAAGCTGTAATCACAGGCATAAAGCTTTATTAGAATACTGAAAAATAGTTTGGTTTATCAGTAAAGTATCATAAGTATATCATAAAGTATCATAAGATTACTTATGCTGAGCACATAATAAAGGTTGAGAACTGTCAGAAGAATGCATAACTCCAAACCACAAAAATGTTAAGTCTTCTTTCTCTTAGGTAAGGAAAATGTTGTCTGACATTATTTAGAAAAGGTTATTTGTTATTAAGTAACTAAAAAAAATTCTCACAGATCTATGGAGCAAACTTTTAAGTTACACTCTTTTTGTGTTAAACTCACAATT